>NC_064410.1:43250000-43921250 GCF_023375975.1 Astyanax mexicanus
TTTTCTGCCTGTAATGCACACAAAAGAAAAAAAAGATTCACATTCATGTTGCATATCTACGGATCAGATACATATCAGATTTAGGACCATATATGAAAGTGACTCATATCTGATTTGAAAAAAAAATCAGATTTGGCACGTTCACATAGCCATTAAAAAAAAATCAGATCTGAGCCACATTGAGCAAAAAATCCGATTTGAATCACTTCAGCCTGGAAGGTGAATGTAGCTTTAGTTTAGTACAACACAACATTAAAAAAGACCATTGTAATAGACACAGGGATTTAAAGAGTTAAAACTGTAAAACCATTTTTAAATAAAACATCTAAATAATGTAGAGCTCCAGAATCATCCAGATACCAATGACAATAAAGGTGACTTGTTTTAACATTTGTTTTCTTCCGGCCTCTTTTTGTTTATTAGTATGTACATCTAAGACACTGTGAATCAATGATTTGTAGTGTTGCAATGTATTTGCATTTAATGACATTTATTTACTTATTTGTTTCTCTATTTCTTGTTGTTTTTTCCTCAGTTTTTTCATTCATCCTGTCTGTGTGAGTGTGTATGTAAGCATTTTGGTTGTCCACCTTAAAGCAATAACTAATACATATACAAATCCATGCATTTATTTTTATGTTAATGTTCAAACCTTTGCATAAGTCTGTGTATAGTGACTACATAGATAATTACATGTTTCATGTGTTATCTCATGTCCTGACACTGTATAAAACGTCTGTGGTCTTTAGATTATAAATTATGGTGAATGTATTAAACGTGCCGGCAAGAGTCAAAACATCAGCTTCACCAGTGAAACTCAATATTCTTATTGAACCTACTGTGGACTGTTCTGTATTCAGATCAGTGTGTATTGAGTGTTCAATAAACATCAGTCAATAAAGATGTAGCTCCTCCCACAAACAAAACTATAGAAATGACTGTTCCATACAGGCTGTAGAGAAACTTAGGCGCAAATTAATTAGTAGATCTGTAGTTTGTGGAACAACAGACAGACAGTACAATTACTACACAGTAGACTTCATGAATGAGGATCTGTAATGAAAGATTGACACTACATTTGGAGGGTTATATCACAGCCATGTGGATTTTCATGGAACTGCAACCACTGCCCATTTTAATAAAATCTTACTGTTTTACACATTTAATAAAATTTAAATGGAACTCTAAAAATGCAAAATACAAAAATACAACAGTAGATTCCAAATTAAATTTCTAAAAGTCACATAAAAACTAAACCAGTGATCTTAAGGACCTATCACCCACCAGAGGGCAGTCTTTAAAAAGAGAATTTGTAAGTTTGACTGTCAGCACTAACTGGTGTATCTGCAGAGGTGAGTAAATACCCAAATTCTCTCATGTAATTAATTATTAAATAAATACACATGTATGTAAGAATGTAACTTGTTGCTCTTTGAAAATAGAAACCGTGCCCATATTAAGATTTGCAATGTGTAGGCCTCTCACAATAATCATAACACAATAATCAACTTACGGTTGAATATATGAGCATGACCTCAATTTTTGCTATGTTTTCTAAACATGAAAGAACCAGAATGTCATCTTTAATCTATAAGTAGTAATTTTATAATACAGTAATTTTATTTACATTTAATTTATTTGTCATATATTTTAGTATGTAAATATTGGGGCTGTCAACGTTAAAGCGTTTTAACGCAAGTTACTTAATTAAGGCACCAAATTTGACCCCTACTTCCGCCGTAATCTGCCCCGCCCCCGCCCAACGCACTGATCTGTTCTCTGGATGAATGATGGAAAGGCACGCTCTGAACTTCCAGCTTAGGCCAGGTTAGAGAGCTTTATTTCTCTCTCTCTCTCTCTCTCACACACACACACACACGCACGCAGGCACGCTCACAAATTAAGTTCAAATTCAAAAATCCTCACAACCAAGCTAAGACGTTTACAATCCAATTTATCATGCATTCTTTATTTCAGCACCCTAGGTTGATTTTATTTTCCCTCAAACATACAAGTATTTACTATTATTGGTAACACTTTATAATACTGTTCCATAGTTAATAGGTAACTAAGCAGTAACTAATAAATAGTGCTGCATTAACACCTAAATATTTTCTATTAACTACCAGGGAGTACTGAATAATTACTCAGTAGATAGTACTGAACTAATATTTATAGTAGTTCACTATTAACTCCACAATAATTACTGAGACTTACATATCTCACAGAGAACTACTTACTAATGATGTCTTCTTTATAATAACTATTCATTAATTACTGCTCAAATCAACATTAATTACTGAAAACCCTTACATGCCACCTGGGGAACTATAGATCTAAATCAGGCATATTTGAGTTAAATGCATATTAATTGAAAGCATTTTTGAATTAAGCAAGTGACACCATTTGTAGTAGTGGTAACCTTAATTGCCTTATTATCCTCAGTTACTTCCAAATATTAGCAACATATAGTAAAGTACTTCAGTGTGTATTACTCTGCATAACAATCATTTTTGGAATAAAAAAAACAACATTATAACGTAATATTATTGCATAGAAGACATTGATGAAAGTTCTCCAGAAGGCATCTCAGACTCTAAGAATGACTGTAAGACTGTAATAATGTAACAATCATTGCTTTAACACTAGGTATCAGCCTTATAAAAGTGCATCTTCAGCGTTTGCAGTCTCACAGAGATTTATTTTACTGCGCACTATTAGGGTAATTACGGTAATTTCACAGCGGACGCAGCTCTCCTGGTCCTTCGTGTAAATTCTCTGCTGTGCTGCTGCTGCTGCTGCTGGAGGAGGATTAAGAGAGACTCTGTTGCTTTCATATTTCTGTATTTGATTGAAAATAAACTAGTAATCAAGATATTGAGATCTTTTCCAGCTTATTTACCCCCGGATCAGAGGAGGACTCTTTGTGGGTTGTTAACCAGCTTTAGGATGTGTGTTAGCTAGCTAAGTTAGCTAAGTTGTGTGTGTAGTTAGCGTTAGCCAGCTAAGTTAGCTAGGTTATGTGTGTGTTAGTTAACTGGCTAAGTTAACTAGGTTATGTGTGTGTTAGTTAGCTAGTTTAAATGTGTGTTAGTTAGCTAGGTTATGTGTGTTCGTTTGCTAGCTAAGTTAACTTTTATGTGTGGGTTAGTTAGCTAGGTTATATGTGTGTTAGCAAGTTAAATGGGTGTGTGTTAGTTAGCTAGGTTATATGTGTGTTAGTTAGCAAGCTAAGTTAGCTAGGGGAAATGTGTGTGTGTTAGCTAGGTTAATTGTGTTAGCTAGTTTAAATGTGTGTGTTAGTTAACTAGGGTAAATGTGTGTTTATAATACTGTGACATGATCTGCAGTAACTCCTAAAGAAGAACACAGTAACTCCTCAGTAATTAGTAATTAGTTAACATGTTTCTCACTTTATAATACTGTGGTATGATCTGCAGTAACTCATAAAGAAGAACACAGTAACTCCTCAGTAATTAGTAATTAGTTAACATGTTTCTCACTTTATAATACTGTGGTATGATCTGCAGTAACTCATAAAGAAGAACACAGTAACTCCTCAGTAATTAGTAATGAGTTACCATGTGCTGCTGTTAACTCCTGAAAAAAGAAGACAGGGACCCCTTATTAATTATCTATGAAGAACACAGGGACACCTAGTTCGTTATCTAACACAAATATTTATTCATTTAAACATGATTTCCCCCAGAATAAGGATGTAGGACACAACCTACAGTAAAGCTGTATGTGAGCCATCACTTCTACTGAGCACATCTCCAGGAGGACTGAAGAAGAGCACAGGTTTAGAATAAACACCTGTAACACACTGACAGAACATTACAAAAATGGGGGTTAAGCAGACTACTGCACATTTCAGTGTATCTAACATTTGGAAGATATTGAGCATACTAAGGTAAGTAAGGTTAATATATGATAAGTGGTGTCACTGACTTTAATATCACCACTGATAGAATAACCTGCAGCAGCAGATAAACACACTGATAGAAGCTAGCGGTCCAGCGCTGTGGAATTACCGTAATTACCCTAATAATGGGCACTAAAAGTCTGTGAGACTGCAAGGCTAAAGATGAACGGTTATAAGGTTGGTGCTTAAAATTAAAGCAGTGACCATTAAAACAAAATTGAGTACAGTCAGTCTTAGAGTCTTCTGGAGCACATAAATAATGTCTACTATGTAATAATATTACGTTATAAAGTTTTTTTTTTCTTTCAAAAATGGGGTTTAAGCAGATTACGACACACTGTAGTATTTTACTATATGTTGCTAATATTTGGAATATAATGATGATAATAAGGTAATTAAGGTTACTACTACTACAAATGGTGTCACTGGCTTCAAATATGCCTTTAATATCACCACTGATAGAATAATTGTTTGTGTAGACTGATTTAGATATATAGTTCCCCAGGTGGCATGTAAGGCTTTTCAGTAGTTAATGTTGATTTGAGTAGTAAGTAATGAATAGTTATTATAAATGAGACATTATTAGTAAGTAGTTCTGCAGGAGATATGTAAGTCTCAGTAATTATTGTGAAGTTAATAGTGAACTACTATAAATATTAGTTCAGTACGATCTACTGAGTAATTATTCAGTACTCCCTGGTAGTTAATAGAAAATATTTAGGTGTTAATGCAGCACTATTAATTAGTTACTGCTTAGTTACTGCTTAGTTACCTATTAACTATGGAACAGTATTATAAAGTGTTACCCTATTATTTAAATTGACACCATTAATATACATATAAATGCATTTTACATTTCTTACATTCATTCTTTTATGTACATTTAAATATCCACTATAAAAATTTGCGCCTGAGGAAAAAACAAATGCAAATAATCACAGTAAATCACAGAATTTAGTTGTGATTATTCAGATAAAAATTTTTAATAGATTGACACCACTAGTAAATATCCATTATATAAAACTGTCATTCCTGACGTTGTCACACCGGACCTTCCGGAAACATGCTTTCATGCTCTCTGAGCTTCTGATTGTTTACACCTGGTCTGTGTTCGTATAAACACCCCTTTGTTTCATTAGCTCCTTGCCAAATATTGAATCTAGTTTACTAACTCTTTTACGACACGTTTCCTTTGTTTGTTCCTTTGTTTCTATCGTTTGTTTACCATTGCCAACCATTTTTGTGTATTTAGACTACTCTTTTTGCCTAGCCCTTTACCTTCTGGATTACTCATGTATTGACCCCCTTTTTGCCTTCTACACTCATGTTGTTGTTTTTTTTACTGCCTTTCTGATACTAACCCTGCCCTGTCTCTGACTAACCCTGTAAGTCTAGTCCCTCTGATAATTAATTGTTTGATTTGGCCCGTGTTACAGAAACCTTAATAAAATAAAGTGGAGTGTTTTTTTAAGAGCTCCTATATGACCATTGTAATAGTAAAAAAAAAAATTATAATAATCATGACAGTCTTAGCAATGCGTGACATTTTTTAAGGGAACCAGTATATTATAACAGTTTTTCCTGCTCTAGCATACCCGCCCCGCACACAATCTGCCTGTGAATTAATTAATTCCACAGAACACATTTATTCAGAATTTTTAATTTATTTATAAATTGTGATTATGAGAATTAAAGGGCAAAAATACTGCATGTGTTTTACAACTTCATATTTTACCTCAGAATGACATCCAACTCTTTTACTGGGCTTGTGTGAAGAAAAATATTCACTGTAACATTTAAACACTGGTTAGCACTGTAACAACTCACTTATCTAATTTAGTATATCCACTATATAACATTTGCTACATAGTGATCAGGCTAGGGGAAAAACAAAAGACTTTTCAGGCACTTTTCAGAGTTTGGAAACATTTATGTGACTTTCTCACATAACAAAAATCAAACACTGCTCAAAGACTGACATATAAACTACTGAATAGAAGGTTAGGCTATTTCTGATTTCAGAAAATACTTCACTTATACTGATATTTATTTGAATACAATTATGTATGTGTAATCTATATACGCTGTTTCTAAACCTGTTGTCCACTTTAGGAGAGTGCGTGATTCAATACAACAATTTCGTATTTATCTGTAGACAACACCACCTTGCATTATGCTATACATTTGACATTTTAGCATATGTACATTATGTGCACAATACATTTTGTAATGCATTATGGGTGTTCAACAGAGAAATATGTAGTAAGTGAAATGTACCACTGAGACAATTTCGAACAACACTACAAAAAGGCTGACCCACTTTATAGTGAACTATACAGTACCAGTCAAAAAATTGGATACACCGTTCTCATTTCATGTTTTTTTTTTCTTTATTTTTTTATCATTTTTTAGTACGTTTTTAGTACTTATAGTTTAGGTATAATAGTGCACTATACAGCCCCAGAAAAAAAGAGATTACTTTAAAGTTATGAGTTTCTTTGATTTTACCAAATTGAAAATCTCTGGAATATAATCAAGAGGAAGATGGATGATTACTACTGTAGAGCTGTATCTACGTCCCATAAATAATTAAAAATTTAAACAAATAGTTTAAGAGCTGCACAGAAAACACACAGCACACAACCCCATTCTTCTCCTTTAGTGTCTGTTGTCTTGCCAGTTTCAGACAGGTGTAAATTGTACTGGAAATAATGTCAGTAAGCAGGGCACGGACTGTCAGAGCCATGATGACATATCAACACATTGTAGTAATGATGCAGCTGATTTTCTCTACCCGTGTACTGTAACAGAGAACCTGGCTGAATGTCAACTACAGTGTATCTTGAAGTCCAGACAACCCGCGCAGAATTAAAACAAAGCTGATAAATAAACATGAGCACAGCACCGACTACACAACCACTTACAGTCGCAGAGTTCTTTACTAGCAATCCAAGGACGGGGCTTTCTGAACCCCAGCAGGGCAACAAATACATATTCTGTATTATTATAAATATTCCAAAGTCATATCCTTGAAGCAGCCAGTATACACAACCACAACAATCACATGAACTCTGGAAAGGCAAGCCACCTCAGGCACAAATGACAATTGGTCCTGTCAATCATTTTTCAGTGCCTATAACACATTTTCTCTTAACAGGTAAACAAAAAAATACTTTCTTAGCAGAAATTCTGCATGCTTTAACATTATTTGTCAATTAGCATCCACTCTTTTTTTAGTCACTGTAATGAAGGCTTAGCTCTGGCATGCTTCCTGCTATGTCACATCATGTTATTTACGGTGGTATGAAAAGGTTTGTGCACCCTTGATAATTGTCATGATTTTCCTTTATAAATCATTGGTTGTTCAGATCAGCTATTTCAGTTAAATATATCATACATAACAGACGATCACAGTGACATTTGAGAAGTGAAAGAAGTTTATAGGATTTACAGAAACTGTACAATAATTCTTTAAACTAAATTATGCAGATGCATAACATTAAGCACACTTGTCGTTTTATTGATTTGAATACTTTTAGCACTAAGTATTGGAACACAAATTTAGTTTGGTAAGCTCATTGACCCTTGACCTACATTGACACAGGTTGATCTAATTATGAGAAAGGGTTAAGGTGCCAATTGCAGGTTTTTCTCCTCTTTGCATCTTCTCTGAACGTTGGAACATGGGAGCCTCAAAACACAACTCTCAAATGACCTGAAAACAAAAATTATTCAACATCATGGTTTAGGGGAAGGATACAAAAAGCTATCTCAGAGATTTCAGCTGTCAGTTTCCACTGTGAGGAACAGAATGAAGAAATGGAAGACCACAGGCACAGTTCTAGTTAAGGCCTGAAGTGACAGGCCAAGGAAAATCTCAGATAAGCAGAGGAGAAGGATGGTGAGAACAGTCATAGTCAACCCACAAACCAGATGCAGATGGTGTCACTCTGCATCGTCCAGCTGTTTAGCACACTTTGCACATGGAGAGGCTGTATGGGAGGGTAATGCAGCAGAAGCCTTTTTTGAGCACACACCACAAACAGAGTCGCTTGAGGTATGCTAAAGCACATTTAGACAAACCAATTTCATTTTGGAATAAGGTGCTGTGGACTGATGAAGTTAAAATTGAGTTATTTCGAGGGCGGTATGAATGGCGGAAAAAGAACACTCCAAGACAAAAGCATTCCAAGACAAACACCCACAGTGCTACCCACAGTAAAATTTAGTGGTGGTTCCATCATGCTGTGGGGCTGTGTGATCAGTGCAGGTACTGGAAATCTTGTTAAAGTTGAGGGTCTCAGGGATTCCAGTCAAATATTAGCAGATTCTTGAGAACAATGTTCAAAGTGAGACAGTTGAAGCTGCACCGACCCTAAACACTGCTCAAAATCTACTAAAGCATTCATGCAGAGGAACAAGTACAACGTTCTGGAATGATCATCTCAGTCCCCAGACCTGAATATTATTGAAAAAGCGGGCTGTTCATGCTCAGAAACCATCAAACCTGACTGAACTGGACATGATTTGTAAAGAAGAATGGTCCAAAATACCTTCAACCAGAAGCCTGACTCTTATTGGAAGCTATAGGAAGCGTTTAGAGGCTGTTGTTTCTGCAAAAGGAGTATCTACTAAATATTGATGTAATTTTTCTTCTGGGGTGCTATATCTGTATCTGCTATATGATATATTTAACTGATTTTTTTTTTAATTCAAACAACCAGTGATTTATAAAGTAAAATCATGAAAATTATAAGGGGTACCCAAACTTTTTTCACACCACTGTACATGTCTGATGCTCACTGACACTGGAAAGCTTTTATGTGACAACTTGTCAGTGCCGGACTTGAGGATCCCACTTCAGAGGGTGTTCACTTTGTGATTCCTGGTGGGGAAACTTGTTTTTCTGATAAAGCCAACACCACATGAAAGCAGCATATTTGAGTATGATATATGCAGTATAGATAAAATAATCAAAATGAGTAAACTTATACATAGTACTACATGATATATAGTAAACTTATATATCAAATATCCATTTTGTGTATTAACCTGCAAAACATGCACTATTAAGGTTAGTATATAGCATATTCTTTTTAGCAACAGTTGAGACACAGCCAATATACAGTATTTTGACTCTAAATTGCCCTCTAGTAGAGGTGTTGCTTAACATCCATGCCAACAAAAAGAAGGCATAAAAGAATGCTAGTCACTTTTTTTCCTTAAAATCAGCCATTCTTTACATTCATTATATTTTGCATGTTAATCGCAACTAAATAATATTACAAAATACTTTGTAAAAAAATTTAAAATCTGCATTTTTATAATATCTGTCTTTTTGCTATACAGTATTTTTCTCTAGTGTCATAAAAAAGATCAGGGCTGACCTGCTGATTCACTGCTTAAGCAGAACTGAAACAAAAGCAGTCCAAGGCCGAGACCAAGAAACTTGGCTCGGGACAGGAAGACAGAGGGACTCAGAGCCCTAATTTGCTGCTTGGTGTATGGAGGATTAAGTGACCACGTCGAGGGACCATCAAGGAATGCAGCAATTACTTGTTTATTCCAGGAGGCTCCTTTTTCATACTTATCAAACTGTCATGGTAAATTTGATCATTCATCCATCTTGTTTATTGTGATGGTAAACCTGATGGTTCCTGAGCGCTGTTTCTGCACTGTCATTCTTCTGTGCTTTTCTCATTCTTCATGTACGTAATAAGCTAAACTCAAGGCACTGAAGCTCAAAACTGACCCAGCTCGCCAGTCTAATCAAAAGCCCCTTTGTCCTGTTAGTGAACAATAACAATGCGAAATGCTGTGAGGAATCTTGGAGAAAAGCTAATCTTTTAATAATCTTATGACGTTTTTGCTGAGCTTGAATACAATGTTAACACTTTAGGTTGCAGAATATGTTCGCTCGTCCTTGCAGTGCTTTCTCCTGAATGCAGTTATCATCCTGAGGCACATACATATGCATTCATTCACACCACTCACCATTCTTAATGGAGCAGGTAAGTACCCTAGAGCTGCTTGGAAATTACCATGGGGATGTATGAGATGACAGTATTACACGCAATCTATCAAATGGATGGTGCATGCAGCTCACTATAATGTCACACTTGTAGGGGAGGAGTCAACAGGCCTATGCCTTGTCCTCCTAATGCGTATTCCGTCCATCCGGTACTTTTAGATGAGACTTAGGTGAGATACTACAATAAACTAATCTGACTCCATTTTATAAATACCAACTAGGTAAATTACCAGTTAACTATTATCAGTAACAAACTTACTTGAGAAGTAGAATCAGTCTAATAAACCAAGTCTGGTTAAATAGTTCAGTGATAGGAGATATGGGCATAAAAGCTAGACAACAATACTACATAACGTGAGAACAGCCTGGTACCTGGGTTGAGATGTTCAGCGGTTCAACTTAATCTAAATTAATAATTACAGAACATAACACTCAAACTTCTTGTTCCCCTCAGCGGTTAAGAGCTTGGTATAGCACCCAGTGAAACTCACTATATAACTATGAAAGTCTAGAAACTTAAAGAATCTCAGACTACAGACCTCTTTGGCTCCTAGGCTTACTAGGAAAAAGACTCAACAAGTAATTACTACAGATTAACAGTTAATGGTTTATTGTGACCTTAATTGACATATGTAACAATATAACAATATTCCTAAAGTAATCTAAAGACAGATCTAAAGATAACAGTTAAGAATAGTGCACAGTACATTTGAAATACAATGTTGTATGGTATATTTGAAGTGATGGTTACATGCAGAGCATGGGAGGTCTCATACTACCAGACAAACTCAGAGAGTAGGTTTTTGTGCTTTCCTTAAATATCCAACCAGAACAATACACTTCATATTCACATGGAAATTAGAATTTGGCACTATTTACCGACTATCACCACCATTTGTTCATCATGGCCTTTGATCATCACGGGACAATCCTAAACTCATCAGGAGCAGGAAGGAGAGTGTCTCTTCAGAATGGAGACATTTCTCCCAAAGTTCAGAGATGTTTTATTAAGGTTATCTTTAACATTTCTTCACTGAGACCATTGTACTTCTCACACTGAGACCATTAAAATGATACCAAACACGAAGACATTCACATTTCATATTAACAAGATACATTTCAGATCCAGCATTTAAAAGATTCTTCAGCTCAGTAGACATCTTCAAGCAAGAGGTGTCAACTGCCTTTCAGTCAGGCTTCAGACTTAATTAGATTAACAATGGTACTTTTAACAGGATGCTCAATGTGAAGAGCGGAGGTGTGCAAAGACAATTAGGGTACCCCATGGAATAGCCTTACACACTTGTGCATAAGCTTGTAAGCTTGTGTGCTCCAAAATACATAGATCATCAAAAAAAATACCAGTTGCTTCCAGAGAAAATCAACTGACAGGAATGAAATGTGGTGAGTAGTGTTGTAGAAAAGAAAATGCAAGGTGGGCCACCCCCACCTCTCGTCCGGGGTACAACTCCCCTACGTGTTCGTTTGATAGAGAGTCGTAGACAGGTGGAGTGAAGTTGAAAGCAAACCAAGTATTTATTACTGAATTCAGGAGAACCAATACATACAAGACAGTTAACAGCCGTCCCAGTAGAAGTTCTGACCCCTCTCTGATCTGACTCCATGTTTATACCCCAAATGACGTGAAACCTGCTGATGAGGCGTTCCTAAAATCATCTCATGTGTTAGTGTTCAAGTTTCACAGGTCTGACCGGACCACTAATGTTTGGCCTTGATTGTGTCCAGCCGGACAGTGTGGTATTGTTTTAAGAATTGACTGGGTCCAGTCAGACAGTGTGATATTGTTCCAGTAATTAGACAGTGCCGCCCTCCCTATGTGCGCGCGTCCTCCCGCTTTGGTAGGTGAAGGACTTTGCACGCACAGAGAGAAAGGCCACACTGTTCGTCCCGAAGCCTCCTTTGTATCAATTTAGTTCATACAGAGTGCACTAGCTGATGATTGATGGCCGTTAGTCAGAGACATGCAGTAAACGAAATGCTTCAAGCATGAGCTACAAGTCTCACAATAAATCTCATATGTTATATGTTAATGTGTTAGTGGCACGTGGTTAGACCGCCATACAATAGACCCTATGTGTTAGTAAACGCCTTATGTATCGTGTGGGTTAATTTGTCACAATAGAGTCTGTGTTAGTCACATGCCTGATCAAACAATGTTTTACTATATATGTAAAGAATATACTGTGATTATTGGTTAATCTTCTATATAAATGCGTGTAAAATACACTGTGAGTAATAAAAATGATCAAATACAATGTGAGTATTGGTTATGCATATAGAATACAAGGTTTCACACAATGATTATGTAATTATAGATACTAAGATAAGTAATCATTTGAAAGATATTTGTCAAAACACTCAAGGTAAAATAAACAGTTACTCTTCAGTAGTCATGCCAGGCTGTCATGGAATGAAAAAAAATGGCAGAATGGACACTTTTTTCTTGGTGGATGAACGGTTTGTTGTTACACATCACATCTCTAGAAGGCCAGGTGTCTAGACGGTGAGGCGTGCAATTTTGTATGATGCCAGATCTTTTTTGGTCTTCTTCACAGAGATGTGTTACTTAAATAAGGTCCTTCTACAAGTGGCCATACCTTTTTTGGACATACACTTTGGTGCACTATTTTAACAAAATATTGCTCATCCACATACTGCTGCCATCTCAAGAGCTTGTTTTGTAGATGCAGATACTATGCCATAACCAGCCACATCTCTAAACCTAAACTTTTTACTTCTGCGTCACACCTACACGTAGCCAATATACCCTAGCTTGACGTGCACCTCACAGGACACAGATAGCTGCAGCTGTATTTGGTCCACCAAGCCTTGTGTTCCCAACCACGAGTTCCTGCCTTCATAGTTTAAACTGCAGAGTGACACGCAGAAGTATACACGCGTTCCACTGCACATAGTGCACCCTCACTGGATAAGCATGAGCTACAGCAGAGGTTCGACTCTGAAGTATAAATTGGCCTTAACCCTGACTAAAAATGTGTGGGATGCTTTTGCATGCACTATCAACACTCCACCACTACTGCAAAATCTGCTTGAACTGCATGAATGTTCGAGCTGCATGGGATGGATTATCACAGGTCACCATTAAGAACCTCTACAACTTAATGCAGAGACACCTGGAATGTTGAGTTATACATTCATTACTTACTATGTATGTGTAGCTCATATCATTGTAAATACAGTATTAAACAATTCATTATTTTGTTAAAGGTCACCTTCCGCGAAAATCCGATTTTTCTTGTTTTTTGTGGAATACAGTAGGTCTCTCCGAGTTGAATGTGTACACCTGCACATTAAACTGTTTTGCAGCCCCCATTGTCTGCAGGAGCTAAGCAAAGAAATCCCCCCTCCCCCCCTCCGAAAAACGGGTGAATTTTGAATTATCTTTCTGCCTACGTAGGCAGAAACTCACAGACCAGCCCACCTTGGCTCGAGAAACTCCCAGAGGCGGAGCTGAAGCGACGCAACATCACCGCTCATCAGTTAGGAGGTGGGAGGCAGTGAGCGGCAGAGCGGTGGAGGGACGTCGCAGTGCTCCTAGCCAATCAGAGGAGAGATATTTGCATGCTGTTTGCATGTATGAATATTCATGAGCAAAGCTGGAATCCGGTCATTTTGGACACACCCCTAAAACAGTCCATTAAAAAAGAGCTATACAGAGACACCTGAGCACTTTGTTTTACAAAAACGGCTCACATGTCATTCATTCATACTAGAGACCACAACTAGACATTTTAAAATGAAAGAAAAAACGACGGAAGGTGAGCTTTAAACTTTATCTTCATTACAAATAGAATTGTGATTTGACACTGCAACTATTTTTGCCAATGAGTGCAAGCTACTGGAAATAATTAAGAAACCACTTTATTTTCTGAATCAGTTTCTTTGATTTAACTATCTATAGATATATGTTTGAGGAAAATGAACATTGGTGTTTTATTCTAGAAACTACGGACAACGTCCCTCAAATTTCAAATAAAAATATTGTCATTAATAGCATTTATTTGCAGAAAATGAGAAATGACTAAAATAGCAAAAAAGATGCAGAGCTTTCAGACCTCAAACAATGCAAAGAAAACAAGTTCATATTCATAAAATCATTATTTGATGGAATAACTCTAGTTTTTAATAACAGTTTTCATGCATCTTGACATGTTCTCCTTCACCAGTCTTACACACTGCTTTTGGATAACTTTATGCCACTCCTGATGCAACAATTCAAGTACTTCAGCTTGGTTTGGTCTCTTATTTTTGCCAGAGCTGTATGTGTCTATTCATAAAACTAAAGGGGCTCTGAATTAAAACCCAAATATTTCCCTTTATGCTGCATTAATTAGCCGCCAGTATTACTGGTATTGAGCAAACAATGAACCACAGTGCAAATGCGGATATGTTTGAAGCATTGAAAGTGACATTGTGGAGGTAGAGCCAAAAGTAGCTTAGCCAAGATCTACATCAGCAAATACCTTATCAGCGTTTTTAAAACCCCACGCAGAACAGGCAGAAAGATTAATTCTAATCAGTCCTTCACCACAGTGTGAAAGGCTTAACTGTACTTTTCAAAAAATGACCATTGTAGAAGAATGATCAGCTGCAGAGGCAGCCCCGGAATGTGTTTTACTGTGTAATAATGCATCTGGGCTTTTCCTGCTGTAAGCCTTATGAGAACAAGCAGAACCTAAGCTGCTAGATTACATTCAGTACAACATATAGCACCCTTTGTGGCCTGCTAAAATCCACTGAGCAGTTGTCTCAGCAACAGCCTTGGGGGCTGGTTGCCCCATGTAAATGTGTGGCAGCAGCAAAAGAACAACAGAAAAAAAAACAGAAAAAAAAATATATAGCATTATAAGCACAGTAAAGATAATAGGAATCGTGAGCTTGCATGATTTCGTGTCTCCGTCTATGATACATCTTTAATGGGGCTATAGTGAATTCTGTTTGGGCCACAAAAGTGATCTATCTAAGTAATATACAAATAAATATATAGCAACTGTCTATGATAGTGGAGCCAGAATTCAGGGCTTTGCCAGGGGGGCATATAGGTCTTACACAAGGTCAAAGGTTAATTAAGTACCTTTTTTGTCATATTTATTTAAATGCTTAGAACAACAAATTTGTTTTTCACATGAATTAATTTTTTTCAGGGCTGGGGTAAGACATGCTATAGCATTTCGAGAGCAAAGGGTTAGAGATCTTGTTTTAAGGACCATTAAGGATTATATTATTTTCTATAGTAACTTATACCATGATCAGGATGCTTCATTAGATATTAAGAAAACATGCTGAGTTAAAGCACAGACAGTGTCCCTATTTGTTTGGGATTTAGACCAGACCTCATTTCCACACTCAGGGTTGCCAGGATTGCAAACGGTGTGCTGCAACCATGAAAACAGGCGAGTTGGCTATTTTTCTGCTGAACAGGTAATCACTGAGCTTCAGTAAGGTTGCTAACCATAGCTAGGTAATGCACCACCACCACTATGATAGTAGAAATGGGCATTTTGGATATTTTAAATGTATATATTCACTGATCAGCTACAGAGTAAGAGTTGTTGTAGCTTACCACTGTGTGTCAATCTGGCAACCTGCGTTAGCTTCGCATCTGGGGAGGAGTGGGTAAGGCAGAAAACTCCAGTGTCCAGGGTTTGGAAATTGGACTCCTGTAGCCATTTCACACACTCACTGTTATTTAGTAATGACTGTCCCTTTAAGTAAGTGGCAAAAAACACCTTTTTATAATGGCACACTGGATCACAACTATTACAAGGAGGATTAAATGTTACATTTGATCTTTTTCCAGTGTTAACATGCTTAAAAATAATGGTGGTATATATGGGCACTGGAGGGATGCCACAAACAAAGCACTTTTGGTTTCATAAAAATGCTTCATGATTATATAAGTGCTTATAATATTTGTATAAGGGAGATTTGATTGTGAATAGCCTTTAAAGTTTTAAAAAATGTTCTTTATCTAGTTTGAAGCACCTTCATTTTTGCAGAGTTCACCAACCTCACTCTCGCAGAGCTACCTTCTTCCAGACTTTAGCTAATCGGCTCCACTTGCTCTTTTAATTACTGCCTCACTTCAGAAGTCCTTGATTAGCTGAACGAGGTGTGTTGGCACTCGAGGAGATGAGCCCAGCAGGAGGTTAGATCACCAGAAGGAGGGTTCATGACTGCTAGCACAGTGGTTAAAACACTGCCCACCATATGGCAGATTACGATTTGATTCCCTGGCCAAGAAAACCTGTTGTATCAGTATGAGACTGCGGGTGACAGTCTTCTGGATTTCATCTCCATAACTCCATATTGGTCTGTACAAAAGTGCAAGCAGTCAGGATGCTCCTGATGGAAGCAGCAGTATGAATTTGGAAGACTATAGAAACATTGTTTGCTGTTTTACAGAGTAATGCATCCATTAATCCAGAGGATCATTATAATGCTGCAAGACAATGACTGAAAAACACACTGCCAGCACAACAAAAGACTTCATTAGGGGGCACAAGTGGATGGTTTTATGACTGGACAGGTCAATTATGAGACCTTAACTCTGTGGAGGATGCATTTCACATTCTAATTAGGAGAAAAAAATCACCAAACCAAACAGCTGAAAGCTTTAAAGCTATAGTAAAAGCCCAGAGAAGCATTGCAAATGAAAAATGAGTGGCCAGCTTAATGTTCTGCCACCAAAAGTGCAATGTTATCACTTGTTTGACAAATCTAGAGATAAATATCAAGAAAGACAACACAATTTTACTTTTTATCTTTTGATTTCAGTGTATAGCACACGCAAGAGAATTGACCTTGTTTTCCACTACTTTTAAAAGAGACTGTATTTAACTGTAACTCCTATTATGTTCAATTATAAGGAACAGCAACAATGTTCCCGGGTCAAACTGACCAATATTTAACCAATATTTAATATGTTACTTATCTAATAATATATTACTATATATATTGCTCAATTTGTATAAAAGCAAGAAATCAACAAACAATATAACTGAGACCAGACTAAGAGCACAAAAATAGATACAAACCTGACTAGCAGTCCACCAAGCACACAAACAAACATGCATACATACACAGCATATAAGGAACACAAAAGACTCCACTAGAAACACTGAAACAAAGGGGCTTATATACACGAAAAGGGTGAGGAACACCTGGGATCGGTAACGAGGGGGCAGGGTACCAAACAAGATGGGTGGGAACACAGATGACAGGGCAGGGCTAAGGCAGAGAAAAGACAATAAAAGGGCAATGTGCCCTTTGAACACATGGGGAACGAAAACAAAACCATCTGAAAGGCAGGACAGGAAAAGACTGAACAGAAAAGAAAACACAAACGACATACAAAGGCTAAACATGTGACCAATATAATTAAGCAATATTCAGTGCAACCAGTGCTCACCACTTACGGATCATGTTTCTTTTATGGTCTAAATTTGATATTTTTACCTTTAAAGCTTCTGTCATCTGTACAAATTGATTAGAACTTAGAGGCATAAAATGTGACAAAAGATGCTGGATATTCTAAATTAATATTTTGTTAGGACTTAGCATTAATATAAAAATATGGTTTATTAGGTAAACAACCTGATCTCCTCTGGTTGTTTTACTGGTCTATTTATTAATATTTCAGAGTTGTTCTACAGAAATGTATTTGAGCACCAGTTACAGCTGTTATTTCCCATGCAGAATAGATTTACATACTAAATACAGGAACTGTAACTAAATGAGTGTAATTAAATCATTTATGTCATTGGAAATGCTAAGTATGTGGTTAAATCAGGTTTGTAATGATACAAGTACGAGTCATTTGTTTTAAACGGTGTAGTTTGTGATCGTATTCTTTGTGTTTATTCTCACAGATTTTGAAGTGACTGACCTGTTTTTAAACCTGTTTGAATTTACCTGTGTGCTTGTTGCTGATGAACGCTCTTGTTAGAGTTACACACCACACCATGTTGTGCAGTAGTCAATGGAATGACCCCTATGTTCATCTGTTGCTTTAGCTGCAATTTGCTTTTGTCCAGGCTGATTACACTTATTGTAAAAGCACTGAACAGTAGCAGGTAAAACAACTTACTACAGATCTAGTTTAACTCTACTGAAATACAAAAGTAACAGGCCTGAATAACTATCAAAAGAAATTAGAGAATACTATTATAATATATGTAGTATTATATAGTGTATATGTACTATAATCAGAGTTCAGATTTCAACAGATGTTTATAAATTATCAAGGAAAAGTGTGTATTTAAGTGTATCTGTGTGCAGAAACTGAAAAAAGGGGCCCTATTTTAGCGAACTATAATGCACCAGTGAATTGTGCATTAATAAAATACACCTTGTGCAGCTCAAAAAGGGCAAAAGGCATGTAATAATTCTCTTAATTAATCATGGGTGTGCTTTACGTGTAACATAAAATAAACCAATCAGTGTGTCAGTTGTCATTCCTTTTAAGAGCAAGGTGTGCTCTGACTTTGTATCTTAACAGCGTGGAGCTTTTGTGCTTCTCGGCACTGATCGGCATGTTCATGCTGTGAAGGTACGCCAGCAGCTCATTTACGGGAACAGCAATGTTGTTTTATTCTTTATTCTGTTTATTGTAGAGGTAAAAGTTGGATTTCCCAGCCCAAAGTCCTTTTCTAACTAACTTTCAGAAGGAGTGCTATGGAGTGCTCTGGATGAGATATATTGTACATACAAATAGCTAATAATAGCTATTATAGTGAATGACTGAAGTTCAACTTATATAGTGCCTTCTTAGAAACCCAAGACAACCTTTTACAATTAACACGTTTAACACGCTCTTCCACACACTGGGGAGAAGCGGCAGCCAATAGCAAACAGCATACTCTCAACCGGAAACGACCGTCCACCTGGAGGACTGTATCGTGCACTACAGCATTTACCCAGGACAGAGTGCTAATGCATGTCTGGGCACAGTCATACATACATTTACACACACACAAACGTACATACATACCACACACTTTACACATAGACACTAGATCAATTAAAGTATTCAATTTTCTGGGCAATGTAGAGTATTTAATTGATCTCCATGTTTTTGGACTGGGGGAAACCGGTGTCCCTGGAGGAAATCCACACAGACACAGGGAGAACATGGAAACTCCACCCAGGGACTTGAACCCATGACCCCAGTGCTGAGAGGAGAACGTGCTAACCACTAAGCCACCATGCCGCCCAAGTAGCACCTATTAAGCTGTGACGCAGTAGAACTGTGTTCACTGGCGTGATGAGCTCCATCCAATACTTTTGGGATGAGTTGTGATGAGTTGGGGATGAGGAATGGGGATGATCATCCAACGTCCTGACCTTGCAAGATAAGACAAGACAAGACAAGACAAGACACACAGGGCACAGATGGAATTTGGCCTCCGTCTTAAAACCCAGGCACCAAACCCACAACCTTGTCATCAAGGGATCGGTGATCTAAAGCTGAGACACCACTGCCATGCTATTGTTCCTGTCACAAAATGCAATCAAATCCTCACAGCAATGCTTCATAATCTAGTACAAGGCTTTCTCTGGCCAGTAGAGACAGTTATGTCAACAAATGATTCTTTTTAATTACCTTTTTTATGTAATTTTATTGAACCGAGCATTAAAAGTCATTAAAAAGAACTTCTTATTTACCGGGCGAAAGGCAAAGCCTCTTGAGAAACTCAAAAATATAAAGGCCAAACCAACATAAGAGCAACCCTTGATTTCAAAAGAAACAATACATGAACAGGGTCTCAGTAAATCTGTCTATACAGTGTACTTCAGCTTCTTTGGTGCCAGGGATTAATGTAATCCTGACAAACGCATTTAGAGTTTATATGTTGGGTGGTTAATATACATGGCTTAAATTAAAAATAATATTTTTAAAGAATAATAATGCTGTATTTAGAAAATATAACATTGATTTCTGTCAGAAAACATTAAATGGGGCCCATATAACAGAAAATCAAATGTTCATAACAAAAGACTTTACAGTGTCATCAGTAAACATGTTTTAAATGTACACACATTTCCCAGTGTTGTCACGTCTGGTGCTGTTAGCTCCTCTGTCCCTTCCACACCCAGCTCTAACGGAGGTTCTCAGGTTAACAACTACACTACCCAGAATGCACCACCCGCTGACATCACGCATTCACCTGATCACGTGACACCTCACCTGCTTCCACCAGGAAGCCCCGAATACTGATTACTGGCACTATAAAGGTGCACGCCAAACAGACTTCATCGCCGCGTATTGTAGGTTATCCTCATACAAAGCGTTACATATCTCTTGTCTCTGTTTACTTTGTGTATGACCTGGCTTTTTGTTTCTCGACGCAGATTCTTGCCTCTGCCTTTGATGTTGGATTGTTTGTGTATGACCTGGACTGTACTTTCACCACCGCCTCTTGGATTATCTCTGATACTGGATTGCTTGTGTATGAACTCTGGACTGTCTCTCATTTATGGTATGGTTTTGTCTGCATTGCTCTGTCTACTGGTGATCACCCTTGTTTTTGTATCGACCCTGATTTCATCTGTTTATTATCATAATAAACACATTTTGTTTTTATCAGTATCTGCGCTTGTCTGCTATTCTGTTCTGACCATGACAAGTGTATTGAAAATACTTTGCAAAAACAGCCCATTTTAACTAAAAGAGTCTATGGTGACGTTTGATTCATACGCCGTTTAAAATGTGAAAATGTGGAAAGTTCCCTACTGTACTTTTTCCTTCACTGTACCTCATGTTAAAGTTAATGACACATACTGAACATCCTGTTTGTCACAGCATCATCACAGGACAGTGTGTGAATGTGTGATCCTGTGACCTTATTTATAAAATGAAGGAGTGCTGGAGATAAAACTAGATAAAACTAGCTTTAAGTGCATAATTCTGCTTCTTTTTTTAAAGTGCTTTTTTTTAAGTTATATATTCTATACAACTAGTTCTGACATGATATCTGGAACAAAATGTTAAAATAAAGTTATGTAATTGATGTTGCATCATTTATGTTACATCAGGATTTTAACCACAAAGTACAGAGTGAATCAAAAGTCACAGGACACATTTACATCCTGTAAATTTGGAGTTTTGGAGATACAAGTTTTTTTTGCACAACATCAACGATATATTTGTGTCTATATATTAAAGATACAGCCTACTTAATTCTAATGTCTTAATAGACAGGTTCTGGTCATGTTAAAATTAACAATACATGTTTTTTAGTGTTTTATTAATCTTAATTACACCTTAAGAGAAAAATAAACACTAGAAAATGATGTGGGAAGGGGGCCGTTTAATGATAATGTTTTAAAAGTTGGGTAAACTATCCTCTTGTTCTAAGAACTGTATTGCGCAATGCTTGTTGTTGCGCAACTGGCCACTGTATTGCTTCTATAATAAGTGATTTTTTTAGCCTGCTGTTTTTAGGAAAATGTGGCATGATTATGGCAGCATTTACAGAAGTCAGATTAGATCAAAAACACTGAAATTAATCTTTTAAACAAAACTAACTTGTAAATTACTGTATGGTTCTATTTGTGGATGTTATTTTACTGGTTTTAACAAGTTAAAAGTCATGTTTATGCCATCTGTCAACAAACTCGTCCATTCTTATCCCTTGATCACTTCAGAAATCTGGTGTTAAATGAGTATAAAAGTCTGGATTTGACTTCAAAATGAAAGCGAGAAGCAGAAATGAGAGCTGGGGAGGGACTAAAAGTGTTTACTGTGCTGCACAGCGCGAGTGAATGGAGTGGGGTTTAAATGTGGAACGGTGAGATAAAGGGAGAGAGTGGTATGCATGACCTCCTGCAGTCAAAGTCGGGCAGCTCTAATTACATTTCAGCAGTGCTGCTTTTCAGAGGCACAGGCCATGGTTCTGATCATCTCTGGATGATTATTAGACCTTTGTGGAAAGTCTGTGCAGTCAAATTGTAATTATAATCCATCCCCAGTGGACCTTTCACATGTCAATGGCTTTTTGCTGAGCATTTCTCAAAGTAGACAGGCCTAAACATATGAAAAGTGTAACTGATGTGGCAAAAACAGCCACCAAAAACTTCATTAGTGTACTTTTTGTGCTGTTCTCCCCTTTGGAACATTTGGGATATCAAGTCTTGACCTCATCAAGTTTCATATTAAAATATCTATTTCCACGTCTGAAACAGATAAATAGTATGATGGGGAAATAAGTGCAGCAGGAAGGAAATGTGGAACTGCAATGACGAAGCACTGCAACAGACATTATGGTGACAGCGGAGTTTAGAAGAAGTCACAGGTAATGATGGCTTTGATGGACCCTGAAGATAACAGGAACATTTCACTGTTCATAACAAGAGCAGAAAGGGAGGCTACTCTCAAAATGAGTCATCAGAGCCGCACAAAGAAAGCTATTCCACGGCAGATGAAACTCAGAAGAGGCCATAAGAAACCTATTCCAGAGAAAGAAATACAGAAAAGACGATGTAAATTGCATGCATAGATTTATGTCAGCAGAAAAAAAACATACATTTTTTGTGTTTACACTTAGTTCAGTGCAGTCGTGACAACCTGGCGGATTTGGCTTTGTGAGGATTGAATTTTAAATTTTAGACCAAATTAATCACAAAGAGAGAACTAAATCTAAAATCTAATATTTTACTACATTATTTTACAGGATTTTTAGATTTGTATGAATTTATTGTCTCATTGCACGTAATGGTAAAGGTACTGGGGCATTTACAGTAAATGGGTTTTTCCATAGTGCAGTCAACAATTTGTTATAACCTAAAAATGTATAGTAATATGATAGTAATGGTACATCTTTGGAACCTTACAGCATCCCATCTATTATATAGCACTATAGCCTTGTCTGGTAAACCTCAATAAAAAAATAAATAAATAAATAAATATATATATATATATATATATATATATATATATATATATATATATATATATATATATATATTATTTATACATATCATAGTTCACTGGACCACTCTAAGCCATACAGACACACACACACATATGTATATATATATATAGTGGTCCAGTGAACTATGATATATATAAATAAACAATGATAAGGAGATCGCCAGTTCGAATCCTGTTTATGTAGCTTGCCATCGGCTACCGGAGCCCTGAGAGAGCACAATTGGCCTTGCTCTTTTTGGGTGGGTAGAAGGTGCACTCTCCCCACATTAATCCAAGGGGTGATGTCAATCAACACAAGGCGTCTGTGAGCTGATGTATCGGAACCGAGTTGCTGTGCTTTCATCCAAGTGTGCTGTGATGCTACTCGGAAATAAGTAGCAGTTTGAAAAGAGACGGTGGCTGACTTCACATATATTGAAGGAGGCATATGCTAGTCTTCACCCTCCTGGTGTTGGGGCATCACTAGTGATAGGGGAAGTTCTAATGAGTGGATTGGGTAGTTGGCTGTTTAAACTGGGGAGAAAATGGGATAAAAATTAGAAATAAAATTATATAAACAAAAACATACATATCATATGCTAAGAATTTGTCACCAAAACCTTGAATCCATGGATTCGACCTGCCTTGTGTCAAAAGTCCTGGCTGATATATAGTGTATAGTGGTATAGTGTAATGGTGTGATAAAGATTTTTGTGGCACACTTTGGGTCCATAAACACTAATATAAAAAAAATATTGCTTGAATGGCCCAGTCTATGTAGGACTCCAATAGTTGTATCCATAATGATCAAGAAAAATCATCTCAAACTGGTTCCATGGGAAGTTCAAAGTTCTTCAGTGATGTTTCCAGTCCCCAGATCTAAATCTGAAAGAACATCTTAAGTATGTGCAATAATGGGAGATTTGGTAAATGAAAAGGAGAATCTACAGGACCTGTGTAATGTAACCATGACAACATGTTAACAGAAAGAATGTACAGTATTACAGTATTTATAATTTTAAGAAATATCCAAGCTTGTCAAGAATCTAGTAAATTGCACTGTGTGTCTTTCTAACCTAATTAACATTAAACTGGCTGGGTAATGAGGCCAAGCCATTATTCTATTAAGTAAACTTTATTGAGAATGTGAGGGCATGTAAAACACTGTCAATCTTGCAGTAGTTTTTTCAAACTGGCAGCTCACCTTTTGGAGACCCTTATTCACCCTTCAACCCAACACCAGCAGGTTGAATAATGAGCCATCAATGGAACTGCCATTTTTTCTAAACAAACATGAACATAAATACACATACACCTTTTTCAATACACCCCCCCCCCATATAATAACCCCCAGAATAGAGAATGAGGCAGCTGCATTTTTGCATTTTTACAAAAATCTCTGTTAAGCAGCATTACGAGTTTACTGTTCTAAATATGATTTCTAAGAGTTGTTGAAACACAAAGGATGAGTGTGAGGTGTTTGGTCATCCAGAATAGTACTCGCCCTGGCTTTCAGCTGAAACACAGCAAGCAGCAGGTGTTCACTGATGTCCGACCAAGTCTGGCACCCCGCAGTGCCCTTCACCTGCATCAGCGGAAGGTCATTTGCTCTCTGGGTGACCACAGGATTTCAAACAACTGCTGCATGGCTTTGAGTAGATTCGTCTCATCTCTCTGTCTCGTGGAAGCCAGTATTCTATACAGTAACACCAGTAATCTACAATAACCTCAGTGCTTAGTTTAATCCTTTCAAACTGCACTGTTAGGTCAGGTTAGGTTGATTGGAAAACTAGTGTAAAGCGCCTGTGTATGAATAAGGATATGCAGAATCGCAATGATGAAGCACTGCAACAGACGTTAGAGCAACAAAGAGCTTAGTTTAATCCTTTTAAACTGCAATGTATGGCATGTACTGTACGTGGGTCCACATTTCAGTTTTTCACTCTACACAATCTACACAATATTTCTTATTTTTCATAGTTCATAGTATTTAGCAAATAATTTATAGTGTATACTATCCTTACTAAAGAGAACAGTTAAATGAAGAACCACCACAACTGAAATATCCATTCCTTACAGAGTTCCTCTCTGCTTATTGTAAACCTACTGTGTAGATTTATATAGCACCAAAAGCAATGTTAAAATCAAAGAACCTTTTGGGCTAAGTGTAGTTATTAGGTCTGTCAACCTTGCATTAGTTCTTGCAATTAATCTGGAAAATTTAAGTAATTTTTGTATGCAAGTTAATTACATCAAGTTTGGCTGACTTCCTCTAGTAATTCATCTTTTTACAGTGCCTGGTGACGCATTAGCAGTATTTAGCAATATAAGCACAGTGCCGAAGTTAGATTACTTTTTATTTCTATAAATATCTCTCTCTCTCTCTCTCTCTGTCTCTCTGTTTTTCTCTCACACACAAATGCACACATTCACACACAGCTGCTGGCACTATATAAACATACTGTAATTAAATGTTCTAACGTTGATTCTTTTATTTACCACTAAATACCCATTATTAAAAGCTTAGTCTTAAAGAGAAGTGCAATTAATCACAATTAATCATGGAATTCGGTTGTGATTAATCAAAAAAATTTTTATCAGTTGACATCACTTGTAGTTATTAAAAATATTTTTATTTATAGCACAGGTTCTCAGCACTAGTGTTGGATATTTTTGTTTTCCCTAAAAATGTGTGTTTAATTATATTTAATTGTAAATAAAATAATTAACGTTAGTTTAGCAAAATCCTCACTAGAACCTTATTTTTTTTTTTTTTTTTTTACAGCCAGCTACATCAGCATGTGAACTACAGGGGGCGGGAAATTCCTTATTAACACTACAATATTTGGGGTTCTGAAAAATATAAAATGTATAAGAACATATTATGGTATTATTCTGATTTATTTAGCTAATGAACCAGGAATACAAGGTTTCTTACAGCTTTACCCATCTAATAGTAGATTTATGTTTTTTTGCTGCGGTGAACAGATTAATACAGATTGATACTTTTAATGTCTGTCTGTTCACATAAAAAATCATGCAGAAATATACACATACATTTACTAACCTGCTGCAGTACAGTAATAACACTGCTACTTTTGATTTGGCTTATGCTACTGTACTTTGGATTGCTATGTTTTAATGTTTAATTTTTGAATGATATAATGAAGATGTAGTGTTGTTTAAGAAGCTCAACTTCTTAAAGACAAAGACAAAATTAAAGCATAGCAAACTACTCTTTGGAGGAACCCCATCAGTTTACCCCCCAAAAAACTGTCAACATATAGTTCTTTGGACAGTTGGTTTCTCTGTGGCTGGGTTAGCAACTGAAGGCCACAGTCCAGCACAGTTTGTTGATTTCCCCGCAGTAGCACACCTACTAAACCTGGAAATGAGTGGAGTGTGGGTTGAATCAGGTGTGTTTGAGCAGGAGAAGCACAAACCTGTGCAGAAACCCTGCTATCCAGGACCAGGGTTCCCCACCCCCGCTCTGTGGAGTAAAGTTTAAGAGCGCAGCATCAGTGTGTTGTTGCCAGTTATTGGACTTGAAGCACCAGGGTTTTCCAACATGAATAGCAGTTGATAGCGGCAGGCACAGGGTGCACATGCCGAAGCCTGAAATGAGTGTTCCGCCCTGTTGGGTTTGACCTTGAGATTGCGGCACTAAGCATTCCAAATCCTGACAAGTCAAAATGCAGCCGAGGCAATCACTGCTGGGCACTGGTGAGACTTCGTAAATGAATCATTCGGCCCATCCAGGGGGTGGTGAATAGAGCGGGTGATTGACGTGCGTGGACCTTCCTTGAGGCGAACACAACGTGCCAGGTTCCTGCAGGGAGGCGCGGATTTTTGTTTGGCATAATTGAGGAAGATATGATTCAGCACTTGGTATTCGACACTGGTGCTCTCTTGGCTGAGGAGAACTCTGCATCTCGGAGGAAAAACTGGTTTTCTCCACAGGAGGCCCGCATACCATCACTGTGCTGCTACGTGTTCACACTGAATTCCAACATGACTGGCAGTGTCATTTCAGCTCAGAATATAAAGTCTAGGGGGGGCTGGTCTATTCCAGTTCTGATGTAGTGGACTGCATATGCAGTGTAATGTTAAATAGCAAAAAATAATTGACATTTACATGACCTAACTAACATCATACATCATACTATTATAAAATATAGGAACATTGCCGGTACCTTAGTTTTAGCTGACCTTAACACTGCCCATTGCAGCCTCAGAGCCCACTAACTGTGAAAGAGCCAGTACTGATTAAAACCAGTGATTTTATTTATTTTATAAACATTGAATTTATTTAGCATATTTAAAAATATGATATGAATATTTAAGTTACTTCCCATTTAAAAGAAACGTGTACATACATTTCTATACTGCTGTATTATCATTATATCAGTGGCACAAAATGACAATAATATTGTTTGTAACAGTTATTTCTGACTATAATGAAAATCATGTAAAAATTAAATTACATTACGTTTAACTACTCAGTGCTAGTTCAGTTTGTTCAGGGAGAGGATTTTGGAAATAAGAGATGGGGCTACCAGCTACAACTAGATCCCAGTTGTTGTTTTACCTTTTATTATGTCACCCTTTTGTAAAAAAAAAAAAAAAAAAAAAGTCACAGGTACATGGCCTGGTTCATGTATCAACCTAGCAGATGGCAATCAGGCTGCACTTCTGTATCAGCAACATGATATTCTCCTATTGTCATCATGTTTTACTGCAGTATTTAATTAGCTTTGTCCAGGGCTTTCAATAGTGGAGTAAAGTCATTTTTTACCACAGCCTCCATGCTCATTACCATCTTATACCCCGTCAAAAGACTATTTCCACTCCTTGTGCCTGCATCGTTAACATAGCGTCAGAGTTTAGGAATAAATCTACACTGATGGGCGTGGTGGTCTGGAAGTAAGGTGTGTTCAGGTAAATTTCTGGTGTGTTGTGATTTTGGTGGTGGAAAACACAAGTGTGCCACTGACTGAAATGAACCTAGACAACAATCGTCAATCGTCAGAGTCGTTCCTATCTCAGCTATGCAGTTGCACTTAGCATGTGTACACCCCCGCTCAAACCCAACTGTAAAAAGAATAAAGAATAGAATAACATTGCTGTTCACTGAAATGAGCTGCTGGCACATTTTTACAGCCTAAACGTGCAGGTCAGTATCCTCTGCTGAGATCTGCAAAAGTGCGCACTGTTAACATACGAAAGCGCCAAAGTCAGAGCTCACCTGGCTCTCAAAGTTTATGGCAAGTGACACACTGATTGGTTTATTTCATGTTACATCCAAAACAGACCCATGATTAATTAAAACAATTAGTTCGTGTTTCGAGCCACGCACGGCTTATTTTTGTTGCACCCTTATGATACCAAAGACACATTGACATGCCATTAATCAAGCTGCATGGTGCACAATTGACGTCTCATCTATAGCTCACTAAAATAGGGCCCTTTAAAGCAGGACTGTTATGAAACAGATTGAGGATTCAGAAATGGTCCATTTCCAAGCTTATTTTAGAATAGGATACATTTTAAAGGAAAAGTTGCTTTAAACTAAACTTTAAACTAAACTAAGTATAGTAATCCGGTTTTATCCAGTCTTCCTACACATAATAGGTGAACTGGCTATGCTAATTTGCCCCCTAGGTGTGAGTGTGTGAGTGAAAGGCTGCGTGTGGTACCCTGTTATGGACTGGCTCCCTGCCCAGTGGGAATTCTCACCTAATGATTCCCGGTAGGCTCTGGACCCACCGTGACCCTGGCAGGAAGAAGTCGATGAAAAGATGAGAAGATGGATAGATGGCGGCATGTTATCCTTTTGAGTTAATTGTAGACTTACTTTTAAATTGACATTATTTTCTGATTTTTATTCTTCCCATGTTTTTAAACTAAATTCACCACATCAGTATTTACCCTGTGCAGATGAGAGACTACCTATTTCCAAAAGCTGTACGTAATATAATTTAAAGTAGAACTCCAGTGTAAAATGGACTTTTGTTGTAGTAAAACATAATAAAAAGTACTTAGCTTTGATGAATAGCACACCTCTGTTCTCCTACAGCGTTCTGAGATTCAACATTTTTTAAAGTTTGTCCAAACACCCTTTAGACTGGGTGACATGCTTCAGCTCCGAGCGCTAGCAATACTGAAATGAAAATAACAGACATATATATATATATATATATATATATATATATATATATATTACAGCAGGTGCCAGAAGGCAGGCTATGCGGAATCTATATATATATACATAGAAATAACATAAATAACATAGACACACACACGCGTTACAGGTTGTAAACAGTGGTTTTAATACGCTTTTTGTGCACTTTTTAAGTTATTAATGCCTCGTTTTAAATGTCAGGGCTCTCCGGATTCCAGCAAGGAGGTGTGGAGCTACTTTGAGCCTGAATAACGGTGAAAAAAGCGATTTATCGGTGCATATTATGCCCCATGTCACCCAGTCTGAAGGGTGTTTGAACAAACTGTTAAAATTTCTGGATCTCGGAATGCTGTGTGTGCTATTCATCAGATGTAAGTACTTTTTATCATGTTTTACTAAACTAAAAGTTCATTTTACACCAGAGTTTTCCTTTAAGCATGGAAAAATAACAGCAAAACAAGTTGCCTTCTGCATTCAACACATGTACTTCTCTATCTCTGTCCAGCAGTGCTATCTTTCTCCATTTACATACAACTTACCCTCAGCCCACTTTACATATGGGCCTAATGTAAACATGCAGTTCCAGTTTTCCATTGGTGTTTTCCAGCGTTCTAACCTGACATAGATATTGATTCATGTGTGCATGTGTGTTGACATTCAGTCTCCATTATGAATGTGCTGGCAGTGTTCCTGAAAGCTGGTGCCTCTATGAATATAATATTGTGGCGTCTGTGTGTGTGTGTGTGTGTGTGTGTGTGTGCCAGCTTGTAGTGTGCCTGTGGGGGCGGGTCATGGTAATCCGGGGCCAGCGGGGCATTATGGGGGTATGTTTTGGGTGGGTTAAGGGGACCTACCATCTCTGTGTTGGATAGCTGGGTTGGTGGCCTCAGGGCTGTTTGTGCTGTGTTGGCAGTTGGGTTTCACTTTCCTAGCCTTGTTAAAGGCTATAAGTGAGTGGCAAGCCTGTTAATAAAGAGCTGTTGAGTACTTGCAATGAGTCTCACGAGTCCTCCTTCCTCTTCCACGCCACAATATGATATGCCTGAGTATTGTCATGCAGGGCGCCGTGCACACTTCTCTGCTTGTAGCTCTCCTCTGCTCTCTCATTCGCTGTGAGCTCTGAGTGACTGTATTGTGCTCAGGCACTTGCTGCGCTGCTCGGAGACCCTGGCGCTATCTTTTGGTCGCTGCATAGCAGGAGGAACACAGATAGTCCAGTAATTACCTTCATGGAGCTTGTCAGCTGTCTTCCGTTTTGACAGATGACTTTTACCTCAGCTTGTGTCAGCTGCATCTTAAGGCACTGGCAGCAGCAGCGGCAGACATATGGGCATTATGGATAACGGCTAGTCTTTTTTTTTTTACACTACTTTCCAGATTCTCTAGGCCTCTTCACCTGAGAGAATCTGACGTGCTCTAATGACGGATACAGATTTCCACTTATCTGAAGTGATGCAGACTTTAGTGACAGCTCCTTCTGGGTCTCATGTCTTCATCTGAATAAAGCATTTGCTTCATGATGGGGAGCCTAAAGTATCGTATTTTAATAGCCTTAAGCTACTACCACCAAGTTTAAAGATGAAATAGTCAGAAAAGAAAGATTTCAAAGGTGTACAATCATGTTTTAAAACACAAATTTATACCAGTATTTAGGTACATAATTATCTTAGTGATTGTCAGGCTTTTAGGAGCAGTCAGATGCGCACATATATAAGAGTAACAATTAGTTTTAATGATAGAATTGGTGAGTGACACAAATGAGTTTAACCAACACAGGAGTAACCAGATAACCAGCAATCAATGTCAACATGTCTTTAATGCCTGGCTCACATTTCAAGGCCCATTTTAAGGCCAATTGGTTCTTCCCATCAATCATGGAAAGTCTCCTGATTTTAGATTGATGGTAAATGACAATCTTCCTATATTATCCTGTAACATCTACAATCCAATATTTAGTTCTCCGATCTTCACCCAGACATTTAATAGTATCCTGTAGTATGGAGTGGTCTGGTGGAAAACATGACTTTGACCTCAAGCCTGAGCTGATCAGTTTCACAGGGTTTAATTGTATTTACTTTAAACATTGTATTTAAAACAAGTCTTCTTTTTTTTAAGAACAGTATTGAGACATTCAGCTACCTATAGTTATATCTTAAACTTGTTTGCAGTGTAAAAAGCTATGTAAATATGTGTGTATTGACCTTCAGCTGGTGTTGAATTCTTTTCAGTATTTTTTTCCACTTTCTCGTAATTTAGCTAGGCCAATTGTCCCACCCATTCAGCTGTATATCCCTCCATCACTGGTGATGCGACAACACAAGGAGGGTAAAGACTAGCCCAGCCACCGCCTCTTTTCGAACTGCTGCTGATGTAGTACTGCTGAGTAGTGTCACATAGCACTCAAAGGATAAAGCAGTGACTTGTTTCTGATACATCAGCTCACAGACGCCTTTCTTCCCACTCACTTGTGGCGCCAATTGTGCTTACTCAGGGCTCCAGCAGCTGATAGCAAGCTGCATGATCGGGATTTGAACCAGCGATCTCTCGATCATAGGGGCAGTGCATTAGACCACTGGACCACTCAGCAGACCTTGCCTTTTTTTTTAGCACAAAGCGCTCACAACTAATAGCAATAGTTTCACTGTCATGCGCTGATTGTTTATATTGAGTTTACTAGAAAATCTCGCAAGGTTTTGAGGATCAGAGCCACTGGTTGGGCGTGTATTTCTAGAAGTGTGTTCTGTTTTATTCAGGGCAGACGGTGTAGTGTGAGATCTCTCACATTTTCAACATCAGTTAAGATCCTGTAGTGTGAGCCAGGCCTAAGACAGAAGCAAGCTCAATAACCAATAAACAAACAAAAAAAAACAAACAAGAAAGCAAATGCTCAGTATGCAACGACAAGATGTGTATTTCACACTGAAAGAATGATACAAAGTATTTATAAAGAGATTTATGGGGAAGCACAGGTAAACATGATGATCAGTACTCAGGCGACAAGACAAGTGGGAATTGTGCAGCATATGACAGAGGGAGGTGTATTATGGGAAGTGGAGTTCCTGGATTCAGTGGAGAAAGAAGGGAGGCCAGAAAGTATGACAGTGATTGCAAGACCCTGATATATACTGTATCTATCAGGTTTAAAATCTAGACCGGTTGATGACTTTAAATCCAGTAGTGTGTAGTGAGTAGCTACAGCCAATGAAAACACAAGACAAGGATTTAGGAGAAAGCCCATGGTGGTGTAAGACAACATTAACATGCATGGGAATCTTGTACGTTTGCATAAATTGGAAACAACATGGGAAAATTGAAAACATGTGCATTTAGACAGGATTTATAGTAATACATGCAGGCAGCTCTGTATTCAGTGCAGAAATATTTGTTTACCTCCAGATCTCTCTGCAGAACAGACAATCCCTACTGCCTCAGTGTGTCTTTATTCATTTTCTCATGCATGTTGTTTTCTTTTCCTTCTTTTTCTTCACTCATTTCAAATGGATGTTCTTTTTTTAAAGGTGAAAATGCCTCTCACAAATTGCATATTAGTTCTTGCGTCTTTTCATAACAGACAAATTCATTGTGTGTTCCTCCTGGTGAAAGATCTACTAAATCGTGACCCCTGGTTGCTGATCAGTCGAAGTGTAGTGTAGTGTGCAAACCTCAACCATCTCAAGATTCACAATTACAAGATAATAAGTTGTTCTTTCTAAAGAATACAATAATGTAACAGCTCTGAAAGTCAAGCAGTGTGAAAATATCATAAGATGAGCTGCTAAACCAACCTTTTAAAAAGGCTAACCTACTGAATTGCTTGATAAACAGCTCTGGAAAAAATGAAGAAACCACTTCAGTTTCTGAATCAGTTTCTCTGATTTTGCTATTTATAGGTATATAAAATGAACATTGTTGTTTTATTCTATAAACTACAGACAACATTTCTCCCAAATTCTAAATTAAAATATTGTCATTTAGAGCATTTACTTGCAAAAAATGAGAAATGTCTGAAATAACAAAAAAGATGCAGAGCTTTAGACCTCAAATAATGCAAAGAAAACAAGTTCATATTCATAAAGTTTTAAGATTTCAGAAATCAATATTTGGTGGAATAAACCTGGTTTTAAATCACAGTTTTCATGCATCTTGGCATGTTCTCCTCCACCAGTCTTACACACTGCTTTTGGATAACTTTATGCCACTCCTGGTGCAACAATGCAAGCAGTTTTGCTTGGTTTGATGGCTTGTGATCATCCATCTTCCTCTTGATTATATTTCAGAGGTTTTCAATTTGGTAAAATCAAACAAACTCATAATTTTTTTTCCAGAGCTGTATTCTAAACAGTTATGATATAAATATTCTCAAAACTGTCTCACATATTATTACAATAGTATATTACAATTCTCAGTAACACTTCATATACCTTCCTAACACATTAATAAGCACTATAATGCAAATAATGCATTTATGAAGCAACACTTTAATATTTACTAATAGCTTTTGCCAGTACTGCTTAATGTTCTATGCAATACCATGCTGTGTTACCACTTTAGTTTAAGGGCCTTTAAATGATTCAAAGAACTAAAACAGTATTTTTCATTCATAAATCAGCATCTGTCTCATAAACTGCTCATACTATAGAAAAGAAGCATCACAAGAGTGCTATAAGTCAAGCACTGGTTTACCGATTTAGTTTAAGGGCATCAAATTTCCTCATGAAGCTGAAAAACATACTTCTTAACAGGCAAGAACTGTCCTGGTGACAATAAATGAAACAATGTATGTATAACGTTTAAAATATAACGATTTAAATACATTTACCAGTCAAAAGTTTTAGAGCATCTCTTTTTTGACATTTAAGCCCTTTACGTTATTAAAAAAACTGCACTCTCTACTGCAGCACTTACACAACATGTAGAAAAAGATACAAAAACACTAAACTAAAACATCTAAATTAGAATAATAGAAAAATAGAAATTAGAGATGAAGCCAGAAAACAGTGAGTACTGTTTCACACACATTCAAAAGACTATTGGAAACTGGAGGAAAAGCCGGGTCTGGCTGACCCACATGGCAAAACCTTAAGCTCAGTTTAACTTTGGACTAAATCTCAGTGGATTAAGTCAGCAGTAAAAAGAATAATTTGAGGTTTGACAGGTGAAATACAGTAACAAACTCATTGCTAAGATGAGCATGAGAATAGAAAAAACAGCTTTTCTCTGCCATACAACTCTGCTACTGGACAAATTAACAATATGGGTGTTCTAAAACTTTTGATCTGTAGTTTATGATATTCTAAACACATGCATGTTTTGCCAATACAGCCTCATTTGTGTAAGATATTGTGTAAATATTCTAAAAGTTTTGTAATCATAATCAAAGCTAGGTCAGACTGAGTTGATACCTAAAACATGCCTTATACACTTTACATAATAAACCTTAATTTTAAAAGTTCAATCAACTCAAAATTGTCAGGTGTTGTAGAAAAGAAATGAAAGATGGGTCCACACCCACCCCTCATCCGGGGTACAACTCCCCTATGTGTTCCTTTTGATAGAGTCGCAGACAGGTGGAGTGTAGTTGAAAGCAAACCAAGTATTTATTACTGAATTCAGGAGAACCAATACATACAAGACAGTTAACAGCCGTCCCAGTAAAAGTTCTGACCCCGTCTGATCTGACTCCATGTTTTATACACCAAATGACGTGAAACCTGCTGATGAGGCGTTGCTAACGATTAGCTCATGTTAATATGCATAATTTCACGTGTTAGTACTCAAGTTTCACGTGTCTGACTGGACCACTAGTGTCTGACCTTGACTGTGTTCTTCCAGAATGGAACATCGTGGCACTATCTGTGGGTGTGCGTCACCCCCCGCTTTGAAGCAGCGTTTTTTAGGGAGGCACTCACTCACCAAAAGGGCGCTTTGATCTAAGAGCCTCTTCTGTAGCAATTTAGCCCCGTACCGAGCGTACCAGTCGAAATCATACAGAGTGTACCAGCCGATGATTGATGGCCGTTAGTTAGGGTCATGCAGTGAACGAAATGCTTCAAGCATGAGCTACGCAATAGTCACACAATAGATTTCATATGTTATATGTTAATGTGTTAGTAACGCGTGGTTAGTCCGCCATATAATAAATCCTATGTGTTAGTAAATGCCTTATGTATCATGTGGGTTAATTAGTCATAATAGATGTGTTAGTCACATGCCTGATCAAACAATGTTTATCTATATGTGTAAATAATATATATTGTGAGTATTGGTTAATCTTCTATATAAATGCGTGTAAAATACACTGTGAGTAATAAAAATGATCAAATACAATGTGAGTATTGGTTAATGCATATAAAATACAAGGTTTCACACAATGATTATGTAATTATAGATACTAAGAAAAGTAATCATAATTGATGATATTTGTCAATACACCCAAGGTAAAATAAACAGTATCTTTTCACAGGTTACCAGATTCAAATAACAAATCCTTATTAATAGATTTCAGTGCGGCTAAAGCAGTATACACCAACAGCAGTGTTTTTAGTGTTGCAGTGGAGTGTATGTATGACAAATAAAGAGGTTTATCCGCAGTCTTGATTTCTATCATCAGTCCTGCATATTCTACCATTATCCTCACACTTGTCACATTTGGTTTACAACTCCACCCCCTCCTAAGTTAATCAGGTTAGAATAAGGCACTCAGCCTATCGACGCCCCATGCAGCGTCCGCAGCGTTTGCTATTATCGCTGCCCGGCATCACAATCAGGCCTCTAAAGCTCCGGAGTTTCCACTGCTTTGATTGAGCCAGCAGGCACTAAAGCCTAAAGTGATCAAAATATGCCAGTATGAGTGCACTGTTGCTACACTTACAGAGAATGCAGATGGAGAGCAAGAGACCAGGAAAGACGTGTGCTTGCCTAGGATAAACATATGAGGGTCATTATCAGAATACTGTGCCTTTTGGCCTTTAAAACTTAAAAAAAAAAAACTTTAAAATGATTATTTAGATTCCTTTGACTTCAGACTACACAGAAATCATAAAGTATTTTCCAGCTTAATCACTTTTTAATTTACCTTTTTATTTCCTGTCATGCATCTACTCTCTTATAGCAAGCTGCACAACAGTGTGGACACTTTTAGCAAAAATTGGCATCTGATGAAAACGTGGTTGACCTAGATCTGCAAACATTTTTTGAATTTTTAATAATGACCTTGTTCCATTTCAAATATACATTAACATTTTATAAAAGTATTCAAATACATTGATATTTTGCTATAACAGTATGGATAGCTTAAGCTTTACCTCCACCTTTAGAAGTATGGAGACTGTAAGTCTGTCCCAATAATTACAGTTTTGGACTTATCGTAAAATATATTGACATGACCACAATATATTTACTAATTGAGGAGGGCCCATTAATGGACTTGGAATGTCAAATTTGTATAAAAACACAGTTTTTATTTTTTTAATTTATATACCTGGCCAATGACAATAATTGCATCATCCATTTATTGTACGATATATGGACACAGTAAGTTTGGCCTTATTATCATAATAATTTTATTAATGGGATTGGCTAGAATATCAACTTTGTTCTAAAACAGTGATTTAATTTTATTTGAATACTTTTTTATGATGATTTAAAAATGTTGCAAAAATGCATTTAAAAAAAATCTGTAAAACTATGCAATTGTATTATAATGTTATTATAGTATCGTTATTTCAATGCTCCTAAAACAGCAATAATATTGTTTAAAAAAGTGGTTTAATTTTATTTGATTACTTTTGTATGATGATTTTTTTTTTATCTGTAAAACTATGCAATTGTATTATAATGTTATTATATTACCATTATTTCAAAGCACTTAAAATGCCAATAATATTGTTTATAACAAGTATTTCTGAGACAACATATTGTTTACACAAAATAGTTATTGTAAAATATATTAAGTTAAACATTAAATTAAATAATATTTGCTGAAGATTCCGAATTTGTCTTAAAAATCCCTTAAAAATAAAACAGTGTAAAGGTTACAAAGCATACTCTTTTAAAGATGCATTTCTGCCAAAATGACAGGGTGCACAGGGCATTGTTGGACATGTTTAAATCAAACTAAAAATGTGTTATTTAACCACTTAAAAACTGTGCTTAACTAGGTAGTGCTGCAGCTATCCAAAAAAAAAAAATCCCCAAAGCAAAGAAAACTGCATAAAATGTACAAAAGGTGCTTTAACATTTAACATTCCTCTATATATGTAATAATCTGTTTATTTAAAGTAAATCTTCAAAAATGCATTGTTACACTGTGTTTGTGTGTGTTTTAAACAATTATGCTGTGAAGACAAAAGACACATTATAATGATACTGACCCAGAATTTTTTTTTTTTCACCTTGCAGCAATACAGGCACATTTCTTAAACTGCCATTTAAGCAGCTTTGGCACAAATTTCATCTCTGAAATAAAATGCCATACAATGTTTAAATTACAACTTTGCTTAGCCTATCTCTAACACCAGCTTTTCAACACATCACTGCTCTTTTTATATGTTAGGGGCTCAGAAAGGGTTCAGGGATATTCAATCATCACCCGCCAGAAGGAAAATAAAGAAAAAAAAAAGATAAATGAGCCTTGGAGCAAAACCAAAATAAAATCCCGACATTTCACAAGTCCAAGAGTGGTTTCCATGTTCCTCAATGATAGCTTTTATGTTGCTGATCAAATACGTTTCTCTATAAAAAAAAGAAAAAGAAAAAAGATAAACACAATCAAACAGGCTTTCGTCCTTTAAGCGCAGTTTAGGAGGTTCAAAAGAGAACACAAGCACTGGATTTTAAAAAAAAAGAAAAAGAAAAAACACAATTTCACCAGCAGACAAAGTCGTTTCATGAGACGTAATGCCTGGTCTTTCATGTTGTGGACAGACAGGGAATGAAATAAGCGATAGATGCGAGCGAGCGTTTTGCTCCAGCCTCAGCTTGCTGAGATACAGGCTCAGCTCCTCGTATCTTCAGGGTGGAGAGGGTGGTAAGTGTGCAGGATTTACGAGCTTGACAGCAGCAGTAGAAGCAGCAGCAGAGGCAGCAGCAGCAGGGGCACCGGGGGGAGTTTAAGGCCTGCCACCTGTAAGAACACAGATCCACTGTGCCAGTGCAACAGCCAGATGTCAGAGAGGAATGTGTAATGATGCGTTTATGCAAATGAAACCAATTAAGCACAGCGAACTCGCTTGGTCTCGCGCTCTCTAATGACAGCAGCGAGACCAAGGGTGTAAAGCTGTGTTTTTATTTATTTCCCTTTTAAAAGTTTGACTTCCGTGACAATAAGTGACCTCTTTTGAACTCATGGGTGTCGACCGAAGTATATACAGTAATAGTGTAGTTCAGTTCTGAATATTATTAAAGTTTTGTGAGGTTTGTCGACTAAATGCCCTTATCTTATAGTACATAGACTGCAGATGACATGTCTCTTCAAACCATCACTGATTGTGGAAACTTCACACTAGACCTCAAGCAGTTTGGACTGTGTGTCCCTTCACTCTTCCTCCAAACTCTGCTCCCATTATTTTCAAATGAAATGTAAAATTTACTGATGGTCAGTGATGGTTTGGAGAGTCATGTCATCTGCTGGTTTTGGTCCACTGTGTTATACAGTATCAAGTCCAAAGTCAGTGCAGTGTTTTTTCTGTAAATCTTACAGCACTTCATGCTTCCCTCTGCTGACAACTTTTATGGAGATGCAGATTTTATTTTCCAGCAGGACTTGGCACACTGCCCACACTGCCAAAAGTACCAATTGGTCTTTTGTAATATTCTAATTTTCTGAGATTTTTTCTGTGATTTTTGTGTTTTCATTGGCTGTAAGCCATAATCATCAATAATAAAAGAAAATATAGCCGCAAGCGGCAATCATCGGGTTCAAGCACCAACTTGCACAATGGTGCCTACTGGAGCATTGAATGGTGATGTGTAAGAAGGTCTAATATGATTGGAGATGCCCTGTCACATTTAGAAATTATCAAGTTTTTCACCTGTTATTAATGTTGAGCAGAGGCCTTTCAACCTGATCAGTGCTTAAATTCACATGTAAATCTAGTGAACTTTGTAGGATATTCATTAAGTGAGTTAGAACTAGTCAAAAGGTGTCTACATGTTATTGGTATTGATCAGGTGGCTTCAACCAGAATGTTCACAAAGTGGTATTCAGATTGACCTTTGAACCTTTGCAGAACAAGCTGAAATGTTTGACCAAACAAGTTTAAATTAACACAAAGGAGTGAATGTTCTGATATGACATGTAATTACGAAGTTATTATAAATCTAGTTCTGAATTAAATGGCGCTTCATCAAGCACCAACTAGCACAATGGTGCCTACTAGAGCATAGGATGGTGATGTGTAAGAAGGTCTAACACAATTGGAGACATTCTGTCACATTTAAAATGATCAAAAGTCTTTCACCTGTTATTAATGTTGAGAAGAGGCACAAAGGAGTGAATGTTCTGATATGACATGTAATGTCAAGTTATTCTTAATCTAGTTCTGTATTAAATGGCGCTTCATCAGAGTGATATTGTACAGAGGTCTTTAACATTGTGAGATTACAGCAAATACTGCAGAGTTACAGCAATTTAGGTTAGAAATTCCAAGGACGCACAGATTGCTTGATGCCTGGAGAGTATTGTATGTGAAACTTTCACAAATGGTTTTAATGAACATTTACCTAGAGACTCTACAGTGTGCAGCAAGACTGAAATGGAGGTGATAGGCCAAATATCCAGAGAGTAGTTTCAATATAGCTATTTTCAAACAATTAGCAATTATGAATGAACAAAGCACTTTTTAAACATAGTTGTATTGAGACATTTGTCAGAGCCACTGTACTAAATATGGCAAAAACAATTAGATGTCAAAATAGTACAGCATGATTGACATATACTCGTTTTTTGGAACAGCGCCCCCCAGTGGGCGGATTGTTTCAGCACTTTGCAGGTCACTACAGTGTCTCCACCTGAACATAACTGCCAAATATCATCCAGATTGGGCAACATTCAGCCTGCCAAAATGTCTGCTGAATGCTGATTGGCTGATGGTGTTCAGCCATGTTGATTGATTAAGTTGCCCTTTGAACATCCTTTAGAGGCTGTATGATAGATTCTGCATGCAAAGTTTCAACTTGCTAGGTTGCACGGTTGCTGAGAAACAGTGCTCCAAATTTACCTCTTGAAGTGAATGGGGCATATATCCGGAAGGACTAATTTGCATATGGCGGCCATATTGTTTACATATTTCAACTTTTTCTTAATGAATATTGAAGCGCATGCTCTCACGAGTGTTTTGATACCAAACATGCCAGGATTGGTCAAAATTCCTAGGACTAGTTTGCAAAAGTAGGTTTTTCATATTATGCAAATTAGCACAAAATCTATATAGACGGAAGTGCATGGTCCAAATTGGAAAGTTGTTGGTATTGACCCAAGGAATCCATCAAAAAAAAGAATTTTGAATGTAGGTCTTATGGTTTTTGAGTTATTGAGAAAATTGTGAAAAATGAATTTCCTTGTTTATAGCGCCACCACTTGACCAATCGGTGCCATTTTTGTTGTCCACCGAGATGCACTGATCCTACATCTACCTACCAAGTTTCATTTCTCTATGACTTACGGTTTAGGCTGCACAACTGTTTTTACAGGAGAAAAAGAATAATAATAATAAGAAGAAGAAGAAGAAGAAGAAGAAGAAGAAGAAGAAAAATCTTAGCAAAAACAATAGGGTTCTACGCACCTTCGGTGCTTGAACCCTAATAAACGCTTAAAAAATAAAAATAAATCACTATGTGTATAATACCTCTATATAATATATGAGTTTCACATTTTGAACTGAATTGCTGAAATAAAGTAACATTTCAATGATATTCTATTTTTTTGAGACCCACCTGTCATTTGACTTCCATGGGACATGACGAAAGTCATGATGAAACATCATTTCATAAGTTAAGAGTGCTAATACTCCCGTTCCTGTTTATTGCGTAACCTATAGAGCTCTCTAGAGTCCAATGAGTGAAATGTGTTGGCACACTAAATTCTAAATTATTTTTTTTAACCACTCATTCCCAAGCTGCACCAAATCTGCCTGCTGGTGCTAAAGGAAGATCTGAGAGGCACAATGTGACAACACAGAGTAATGCTGTGTAGGTACTGAGCCGTCAAAAACGTTTAAAACCTGCTTTAGCTCTGCAACTTCTGTTTTGGTCCTGTTTCAGTTAATCCGCCCACTGCTCGGTTGCCTATGAACAATGCTGATGTTTAAAAAAAAAAAAAGCCTTGGTTTACATCTCCAACTCTCTCACAGCATTTGCATAATTTTCACATGGCTTAACAGAGTTAAAAAGACACTTTGCTACGCCCTAGGGGGAACATCACTGAAATGACACTATGACCAGCCATAATTAAGGAGAATATGATGAATAAACCATATTAGATAATATAAAATCAAATGGGTGCTCGTGGCAATATAGCATAATAGATCCATTAAATATGGATTTGCGTAATGGCTCAGGTGAGGAGTATAAAAGACCCGGGTGAGGAAAAAAAAAACCTGCGTCATGTGGAGAAACTTAACAAACCAGATTATTAGCGAAAAAATATTAAATCCTGAGCCTCAAGTTCAGCCGTATCCGTCAAAATGAAGTGGTGCCAAGAAACGTAGAGCTGTGCTAATAGGCTGCCGAAAACCAGCGCTCGCTGACGTCCTTCACCTCTGACTCACTGTTTTGGCTGCAGCCAATAAACTGCAGGGCATGTAGAGCCAATCACACAAGGATAATTATTCTAAGACAGGGAGTAAGATCTAGAGTGCTGTTCCATGAAGAAGAGGCTCTGAATGTGAGTGAGTTTTCAGAAGGTTGATGGACCAATCCATGATTTGATGTCATAATAGTAAAAATGCATTTTAGGGACATCTGTATTTGTAAAGAGCACAACAAAAAAAGAAAATACTATCTATGTGGGTAAAAATGTGTTTGCGCCTAATATATAAAACCGTCATACCTGATCAGAAGATCATACATTAGACTTTCAGCCAAGTCGCATAAAACAAAAGGGTTCCCAGTTGGCCACCAACATCTATAGACGTTCTTAATCTGGTTGAAAGAAGGTCATAATGATGACTGAACAAAATTCAGTGTCAGCACAATGTGTTATCTAAATGTCAAAGTTTTTGTTTTGTTTTAATCTGTGTTGTTAAATAACCACAATCGAACATCTTCTAAATGTCAATTGCCAACAACAAATTGATGTAAAACATCACCATTTAGTTTGAGGTATGGTGACCAAAACCATACCAAAACGTCTTCTGAACTTCTTAATGTTAACGTTTAGACAACATGAAATTCTAATGTTGTTAGATGTTGGTATGTTGAAGATTAAGGTCACCCCGGTGTTGGTTTTTAAAGAATATGTGACTATGATTTCCAGCCAGTTCTCAATGTCTGTACTATGTTGGGGTTTGACATATTCAATTTTCATTTTAATTAAAAAATTAACGTCTAAGCAATGTTCTACAATTTGACATCTGGTGCCTGCTTGGTTACTGATACTAATATTTTCACCAACAAAACAGTTGCACTTGCTCAAAATTTACCACTAATATCAGCCAACCAATTCATTCTTTGGAGCCTAGTATACATGCATCAGTTCTCCAAAATAAAAGTCTCAGAATACAAAAAAAAAAACAATTTTGTATTTATTGCCAATATTCCACCATACTTTTTTCCAGTCACTGTCTGTTTCATATTCAATGCTTTGTTAACAAATAATAATCATAGCAAGAACATGAATCAATTAATTCAAATGCCTTGTTCCTTTTCCTAAAGAATCATTACAACTGAATCGTTTGAATCAGTCTGAAATTTACACCCCTGGACTAAATGAATGGGGATGCTTCCCACTCTCAGACTCAGCAATGATATAGCTGACAAGAGCAAAGTAATAATGGAGCGCAATCGAGAACAGAGACAAAGAGCCACCTGCAGTGTCCCTCAGGCTGAGGGCAATATCACCAGCGACTCAGCCGGTGTACTAATAATCCACACACACACAGAGTGCACAGTGCAGTGCAACCAACTCTGCAGCCAATCACCAATCTGGCTCGCCACGCTGCTGAAGAAGCACTCGTTAGGGGGCAGTTGTTTCACACTGGCATTAGCGCTGGCGCTAAAGTGACGCACAAAGAGTGCCTTGTTGCCTTTGTGGGCAGTCATTACTCACTCTCAGTGGCAGCTGTAATTACATCCCTCTTTTCCCAGCATCCCTGTGTTTACCCTGTGTGACTCTGAGACAGAGAGATTGGGCCTGAATCATAAAACACCTTCTTTCCCCCCAGCCCGTAAAAGAGCCTCATCTCGGCCATATCTCAGAGGCGAAGCCCCTCGTACTCTGGGATGATTCACTGCATGATTCTCTGGCAATTGGGTCTGCCTCTTCAAAATGCCCATGTATTTCATGCTTGATTACCGAGTGCCAGCTTAGAGTTTACGCATCCAACCATCGGCAAAACCGGCGGCTGAGCCAGCTGCTGTTCTGACCCACTGCCTGTGGCTCTGGTCTAGGATTTTCTTTTGCGCTAGAGTGAACGTCTAGGCTGAGAGTGTTATGATAGATGAAGGCCACTGTGTCTGTCTTGCTTACTGAATAGCTTGATCAGAATCCTCAGTCTGGTTTGCTTTGAGACTTCTCCAGTGATGTAGCATTCCAGCTACTTCCTCTAAATTTAAGCCAAACCACAGCTTTTGCATATTTCATTCTCAGGGCTGGATGATATTGAACAGGTAAATACAAATCCACTGTCTTATGTTTAAGGGTGTTATGATTTCAATAATCATGGCAAAAGTCAATGTACAAGTATATTGATATTTTAAGCTACATTCACTGAGAAATTTATTAGGAAGACCTTTACACCTACTGATTCAGTGCATAAAATCATGACAATGTGGGACAGTAGCTTGTGTTAATGTACATATTAAGACTAAAAGATAAATCACATTTGTTTTTCATTATTGTGACATGGGTTTTCACAGTGAAAACACCAAGAGAGCTGTGATAACATAGTGGACAACGGCAAATATAAACTGCAATACCCAAGTGCAGCAACAGAGGGAGCTTTTTTTTTTCGCTGCAAACTGTGCTCACATGACACAATTAGGCTGGAGGTAGATGCCTACAGTAAACACGAACACAAACACAAAAAACTGCTTAGAAGAGCTAAAATGTATTTTAATAGATATTTTATACCCCTAGTTCACATCAAAATGTAGTTTTGAGAGTAGAATAATTGTTGAATTCAGATGGGCTGGTTTAAATATTTTCTTAACTGCTGATTGTGTCTTCTTTTCTAGTTTTAGAGTAAGAAAGTACTCAGGATTGTCCAATAAAGTAAAAATTACAGTCTGGTTTAAGCTAACAAAAAGGTGACAGTAATTCAGATAAGCACTCAGTACAATTGTGGTGGTGAGCAAAATATGCATATCTCAGAATGCCACACACATCGACTGTGAGGTGGATAAACTACAAAAACAGAATATTACTTTGGCTGCCACTTTTCAGCCAAGAGCAGAAAGCTGTGGCTGCAGTGGGTCACACACCTGGTAGGGTCAGAATGTGGTACCAAAATCATGGTTTTCTTTTTAGCTCAACAAAGTAAAACACTATCTTAGACTGGTTTAAGAACATACCAGTACATTCAGTGTTTTTCTGTGGCCTTCTCAGTCACTGATTCCAATAGAATATAATCTGAATCCAACAGATGGCCTTTGGGATGTGGTAAAAAAGAATGATTTGCTTGAAATTGCTCATGACAAAACCAGCAGGAAATATGGGATGCAATTATGTAAACATGGAGCAGAATATCAAAAGAATCTTGCAGCATCTTGTAAAATCTATGCCAATCAGAATAAAGGCTGTTTTCTGGGCAATGCTCATATAAGGTTAGTACAGTCTTCCTCATGAAGTGAGTGAGTGTAGACTAAATGTTTAAAAGTGATTATTAGTAGGCAGTGCCTTCCCTTAAGCACTACTTCTTGTTGCCATATAAAAATATGTATCACACAGTGACACTAGTGATTTGCATGAAATCGATTTCTGAATTTTGAACATTGTGACACCCATAATTGTAATGGAAATTTACAATGAAAAAACAACATTTTCTTAATAAACACATTATGCATTAAATGGTAGTTTCTCACTTTACTTTTGTTCTGTAACTCTGTTGCTCTTTCTCCCTGAACATCATTCAGTCTAATCTGTCAAAAGTAACATGCTTGTGAGGAGCACCTTTATATTGAGTTTGAAATCTCGTTGTAACCCAGCAGTACAAGCACACACTGGAAAAATAAGGTTACGATATAAATAAACTGCTTGACCCAGTGTTTACAAAAGACCTTTCTGACCTAAAAATGAAGTGCTGCGTGTTAAGACCCCCAAGGCCTCATCCAACATGTGCATTTCCAGGCCCAAAACAGATGAACTGTTTCATTAGCAAATTCTGTGTGGGCATGCTTTGAAAAAAAAAGATCATTTGCAAGTGCATTTCAGTGCAATAATAATTTACTGAACCATTAATTGGAACAACTTAACATATTAACCACCATTTGCTTTTGTTTTTTTTTTTCAAAAAGGCATAGTAGGCTAAATCACATCCTGAGGATATGGCTACTTTCTGAGAATCATCATTAGGCTTGACAGAAATGGCATGATAAAACTGGTGGATAAAAAGAACAGATGCTTTCTTGAAACCATTTGTAACCATTGTTTAACCATCATCAAATCATCAGGCTGAACTTAATTATGTGAAAATGTACAGAAATTAACAGCAGTTTGGAAAATGAGGAAGAAATTCTCTGAAGAGGTCTACATATTCGAGCTGTCGGTCGGTCGGTCAGTCATCCTTTAATTATGTGAAACTCCAGCACATGGCACTGTTAACCTGTAGGAGCAGCTTGTTGTACAGCTCCACAACTACTCTTCCTGTACTGTCATTCATCCGTGAATTTGCACCAGATTGAAAAACGCTTTTCCTAAATGTTCCACGCATTCGAGCTTCTGGTCAGTGACCCTTCTGTCCCCCCCTGCTTCCTCCATCGTGGGTTAAATGAGTGGCCAGCTCCTGGATCACAGCCATTTTGCCAATCTGGTCATTCCGCCTCCTCTCCATGATCAAGTCCTCCAGACTCTGAAACTCCAGCACATGGCACTGCTTGCCTGGCAGGATCAGCATCAACCTGTACGGCTGCTTACCTATCCTCAGCTCCCCACCCATCTTGAACTCCCTGCGGCCGAACTTGCACCAGGCAGCGAAGCACTCAGAGTTCCTCCAGCTGAGATCTCTGCCAGCGATGCCCACCTGCTCCATGGCTTTCTGCACCACAACATCAGGGCTGAGGGGCCTGAACCTGTAGAGCTCGCTGACCACCCTGCCCCGCCTGCCCTGGCTGGCTTGGCCCAGGTAGCTGCTCTTTACCTCAGCCCGGTGGAGGTGGACCACCTGGGACCCCCCAACATGCACGACCCAGTGGGGGTACTGCCCGGCAGCCACGAACTCCACCAGATCTCCCGGCCTGCAGGTCTGGAGCAGCTGCTCTGGAGACAGAGTGTCAGTGGGGGTCGAGTGTTTCTCGTACACACACTCGTCCAGGTGGTACACGGCGCACGGCAGCTCGTCCTCCCGCCTCCTGCGCTCTCCATCCGGCCAGTCCCCCCGCTCCTCCCCGTGCTCGCCGCGCTCCTGGTTCTGGTTCCTGCTCTGGTTCTCCTCCTCCTCGTCGTCGTCGTCATCTGTGGCGAACACGTACGACACGCCGATCCGCGGGGTGTCCTCGCCGGGGTCCGGATCAGCTGTGGGCACTTCGGCGTAACTCAGAGGGGCAGGCTTGTCCCCGTGGTTGCCCATCCTGAGGAGGAGCAGCCAGAGGAGCTCCGGGAGAAGCGAGGGCTCTCCGCCTGCTCACAGACAGAGCAACACACACAACACAAATAAATTTACAAGAAATAATAAATAAATACATTTAATTGCATGGTTTAATAAGCTTAAACGCCCAACTTGTGCAAATACAGTCCTGCAATCTGCTGAACAAGATAATCTGCTTTTATATAGAAAGTTTAAAGACTGTAAAACCCTTTAAAGAGCTCCAGACATTCACATCACATAAATCTCCTTAAGAACTCACCCCCCTGTCCAGTAGGCTATAGGTTATAGTGCCCACTTTCTTTCTCTTTTAAGTCTTTAAGATGAGCAACAGGCTACTCTTACTCTAGCAGGCTGCCTTAATGACTTCCAGGACCTTCACTGGTCCTCAACTCTCCACTCCACCTTAAAAGGTTTACAATGGTAACTTACTGTCATTCCCTCTTTAATCCCCCTATCATTATTGCACTATTGTCTTGTGTCTCTTGTCTCACGTACCTTGTTGTGTTGTTCATTTCCTGCCTCTCATTCTTTTTGTTTTGTTTTTATATTTTTATCTTGCTGTACTTGTTGTAACTTTGGGAAGGAGAGTAACGTGATTGCGATCCTCTGTATGTCCTGTTTTGATAATATGCAGTTTTGACAATAAAACTACTTGACTTGACTTGACTAAACAACACTGTGGCACTGTGCTGAAATACCGTTAAAATGCTACTTAGAGATTTAAGGTTCCCATGCCCCAAATCATCACAGCATGTTATATTTTATTGTGAAAAGGCTGTAGCTCCAAATACTAACCACACTCGCTACTATCATGTCACTACTGTCTGGATGGAGCTAACTCACCAATCGGCTGAAGTTCAGCTCCAGGTTTCTGCAGTTCATCCACGCAAGCCCTCCGACGCCTCCAGCCAAAAGTTGCTCTGAAGCGTCAGACTGCATCAGTCGAGAGAGCTCCGGAGACTGGCGCGGTTTAGCGAATCAGCCGAGCCCCGAGCCCGAGCATCGCCTCTCCCGCAAAACTTCATGACTAACAGGCTGAGTAATACTCACCACCACACACAGCACCACAACCCCCCAGCACACACAGAGAAACAGAGAGAGAGAGAGAGAGAAACAGAGAGAGAGAGAGAAACAGAGAGAGAGAGAGCTCTATATTTAAAGCGGTAGATCGCTGTAGTTCACAACAACCTGTGAAACACACGCAGGCGGCGCAGATCTGTTTTTTTCTCACCTGAAGACTATTTTTCCCCCCACCAGTTTTCAGAAAAGCCCCGCCCCCTGCGCAACGATTGGCTGCTCAATCACACTTTCTGCGCGACGATTGGCTGATTTTAATTCTACCGATATATGCACCTAATCCACCTAAAAACACATCCAAAAGCAGGGGGTAAGACTGGGGGAGGAGAACATGCCAAAATGCATGTAAAATGTTATTTAAAAAACAGGGTTATTCCACCAAATATTAATTTCTGAACCCTTAAAACTTTATGAATATGAACTTGTTTTCTTTGCATTATTTAAGGTCTAAAAGCTCTGCATCTTTTTTGTTATTTCAGCCATTTCTCATTTTCTGCAAATAAATGCTCTAAATAACACATTTTTGGGCGGGAATTCTGGAGAAATGTTGTCAGTAGCTTATAGAGTAAAACAATTTTAATTTTACTCAAACATATGCCTATAAATAGCAAAATCATAGAAACTGATTAAAAAAACTGAAGTGGTCTTAACGTTTTTTTTTCAGAGCTTTATATGCTATACATATATATATATATATATTTCTTTTTATAGTCTGTTGTTGCAGAAAAGTTAAACCCTTGTACCCCCAAACAGCAATTTTACAGGAGAAGAAAAAAAAACCTTCTTATTGGAAACCTTTATTGGAAGTCAGTGTTAAAGGGTTTTCATTTTGGAGCATTTCTATTTCTAGTCTGTAACTCTTAAGTTTCATATAAAAAAGCAAACATGTTTACATTATGTAAAAAAAAAAAAAAAAGTAAAAAAAAAATGCAGTTCTTGGTTACTGTAAATTCGTCATTTTTACTTTAATTAATTTACTTTCTTTTTATTTATTTTTTGTAATTATTGTTGCTGTTTTTATGTTTGTTCAGCAACATTTTATTCATTGCAGTTAAAGTTAGCTTGGCGGGGCTAATCTGAAAACGGGTGGGGAAAATAACGTGACACAGCAGCACTTCACCCATAATGATCTCTCTTGGGTTTTTGGTCGCTGTGGAGAAGAAAACACAGCTTTGCCGTGACTAACAGCTGCATTTACACAGTAGCAGGTTTAGTAATTATTGCTTTAAGGTGTCATCACCAGTACTGAACTTAATAAGCTCCTGCTGCTGTCAGCATATTATCTTGTTGTTATATTTTTATGGGGGCAACCATTACTTTAACTAAAACATAGTTAGAATCAGAGTATTTTTAAGTTTCTTACACTGACAATAAATTTGTACCAACATATGTTAAATTAGAAATTGAAAAAGAGTTTTTAAGCAACAGTTTGTGTGCCCCCTGTTTAAATGATTGAGTAAATCCTAAAACTATATATATATATAACAATATATAAAACAATATTCTGCACATTTTAAGGCATTATCCCTTTTTTAAACCTGAAATAGGAATGTTGGGGAGAAAACAACATAATGTATGTAACTTTACACTGTGTACGTATGTATATATACAGCTCCGGAAAAAATAAGAGACCACTTCAGTTTCTAAATCAGTTTATCTGATTTTGCTATTTATACGTACATGTTTGAGTTAAATTAACACATTGTTTTGGTAATTTAAAGAATACAAGTTCATATTCAGAAATCAATATTTGGTGGAATAACCCTGGTTTTTAATCACAGTTGTCATGCATCCTGGCATGTTCTCTTTCACCAGTCTTACACACTGCTTTTGGATAACTTTAAGCCACTGCTGGAGTAAAAAATCATCCATCTTCCTCTTGATTATATTTTATTTTGTATAGTTTTTTTGTATAGTTTTCAATTTGGTAAAATCAAAGAAACTCATCTTTTTTCATCTTTTTTTCCAAAGCTGTTTGTTGAATTACACTTATAAACAATAATAATATCTTTGCAGAGCTGTTATTCACAATGGCTTTGAAAAAGAAAACACCAATATGTCTAATCTGTCTGTGGTGCCTGTTTTTATGCATAAGACTGTATATTATAAAACTGACACCACAGACTTGCATTTACCAATAAAAACATGTTCCAGTCAAAATGTTATGGCTAGAGAAAGGTTAAATAGCTGCATATCTTCCTCCGACAGCTGGTCTTAAAGAAGGCAACTCAGAGAGTCATGTGTTCATCAATATTAATATCAGAGCTTATTGTGCATAAAAATTCTAATCCTAATATCCTAATCTTCGAGATGTGAAAATATGCACACGAAAACATACCAAAGACGTAACTGTAACCTCCAAAGAGTAAACCATTTTAAATGCACAGCAATGTAACAAGCTGCAGAGTATACAGAACTGCACCTAGACTCAAACTGTTATATATTTGTAGTCTGCTGTGAAAAGCCACCACAGGGGAATATTCAGGCTCAACAAGATGACAGACACAGATAGACAATCAGTCATATTCATCTGCTGGAGCTATTCTGCAGTGCTGTCTCATTTCAGGCCTTTCTCTGCTCGGGGTCTAGCAATATTTATGCTGTCCTCAGGTGACATGACCCATTTTGGACCCTGGCTGCCCCCTGGTGCCATTGCATTTGTGGTACAGCTACTGGGGTGTAGGGGGGGGGGGTTGGGATTGGAAGATGAGCCAGGCTGCAACTATTCCCGATTGCATCCAGGAAAGCTGTTGATCTGACTCTATTCTGTGTTTGCTACATTGCTTTAGGTAAAGGACTGCATACCTACATGCTTCGTTAGGCGAGGGTTGTTGCAACATATTTATTTATTCATATTTATTATATAATTTTTACATATTGGTATATCATGTACTGTATTTTTTTTTTTGAAGAAGTGGGGTGAAGTTGGGTGGGGTGGGGTGAGAAGGAATGTCATTTTTGTACCCATTTAATTACAAGAGCATTAATCACAGTCCCATCAAAACACGCTACAACAAAGAGTTCCTAAAATGCAGGTTGACTTTATAAAACTAACTATTCTTCTCTAACACTGAGATGTTCTGGAGGAGAGGTATGGACCAGGTGCAAAATAGGATACTGGAGAATGGGATGGACTGGTGGGGTTGGGGTGGGGTTTGGGGGGGGTGAAAGTAGGAAAAGGATGCTGGGAAGGGGGTGAAAGAGAGAGAAAGAGAGAGTGATGCACAGTAGACACACAATGGTCTCTAAAAACACTCATCATGCTGCACCAATATCTCTTATTTATCTTCACCAGTGGCATCAACACCATCGTAGTCATCATCAACCACAACTATAGAGTTCAAATAGAGAGGAAACACAACCAGCATCCTTAATAAAGGCAAGAACATAAAGGAAAAACCAAACAAAACAATACAAAATGACGGTGAGGCCACTGACGGGCTTTCAATACTGTAGCATAACACGCTACATATTCACAACCAAGTTTTAAACTCACACAGATATTCAGCACACACAGGTATGAGAACATAAAGAAGATAAATGTTTTTTTTTTCTTCTGTGTTTCCGAGTTTGTGTGAGTCCACTCCCAGACTCTTAGTGCTCTCTGGACTACAGAAACACACACACTGTCAACTCCGAATGAGTTTTCTTTAAACTGGCCCATAAATAAGCCACACACTACTGATTCGTACAAGCACAGGCCTGATTGCAGTCTACTGGGTGCCAAGCAACTCATTTATAAGGCAGGAAAATAAAAACATTGTAAAACTGCTGTAAAAAAAATCTAAATTAAAGTAAAGTAAAAAAAAAAAAAAAAAAAAGATTCATCTTTGGTGTTACCACATGGTGAAAAAGTAGCATATAGAAGTAAGCATATTTTGATCATATGCTCTGTGGTTTCCCAAACATGATGTACTGGTGAAGAACAAATGCCTAAATCTATACAGACACCGCAAAGAATTGACATCTTGGCAGGTGAAAACATAAATAACATCAAAATATCTAATGCTTGCTAAGAGAATGTTGTCCTATGCACTTATACAGCGCTAAAAAAAATAAGAGACCACTTAATATTGAGTTTCTTTGATTTTACCATTTTAAAAACCTCTGGAATATAATCAAGAGAAAGATGGATGATCACAAGCCATCAAATCAAGCTGAACTGCTTGAAATTTTGCACCAGTAGTGGCATAAAGTTATCCAAAAGCAGTGTCTGAGACTGGTGGAGGAGAACATGCCAAGATGCATGAGAACTGTGATTAGAAACCAGGGTTATTCCACCAAATATTGATTTCTGAACTCTTAAAACTTTAGGAATGTGAACTTGTTTTCTTTGCATTATTTAAGATCTGAAAGCTCTGCATCTTTCTTTGTTATTTCAGCCATTTCTCATTTTCTGCAAATAAATGCTATAAATGACAATATTTTTATCTGGAATTTGGGAGAAATATTGTCTGTAGTTTCTAGAATAAAACAACAATGTTCATTTTACTCAAACATATACCTATAAATAGCAAATTCAGAGAAACTTGATTCAGAAACTGAAGTGGTCTCTTCATTTGTCCAGAGCTGTATATATAGTTTCCTTGTTTTATACTCTAAAATAAATAAATTCTTCAAATGGTTCTTCAGATCTGAACCCTGAATACTTTCCAGTTTTTTTTTCAGTCCTTGGATTTCCCACATATATTTTTAAATGGAACAGTAAATGTACACTGACATGCCTCATGTCCCTTGAAAGCTATAGAACACAAACTGTACTGACCTGACCTGTGGGATATGTGTGTGTGGGGCCTCCAGCATTGAATGCCGAAGTGATTTTTTTTTTTAATTTCCATTTGTGTTTGCATGGACAGTTCTAGCCAGACACTGCTGGTCATGATTACCATTACCATTCATTGCACTGTCCACTCTTGGGTGAACATAATCTAAGACATATTCCATAATTAGGAATGAAATGTCCCATTTTTCTAGCACCCATTATTTATGATCAATTTACATATTCTATCTTCCATGTAGTGGATGGATTCCAGTTTCCATGATCCAGATTTGAAGGAAAAAATACAATACTGCTTTGCTATGGCAGATCAAAAGTGGTCTTCAATAGCATCGCTCGAAAAACCATTTATAGTATCTTTATTTTAAGAGTATTAAGTCATTTTCTCTTCCATTGGCAGATTGGAAAAGTTACTTTCTTTAGATAAAATGACTTAAACCAAGGACAATATTTTTTTATAATCTACTATTCTGATAAATCTCTCAAAATGAGATTTGGCAAATTTTTAGATGGTTCCACTTGTCGAGATGTCACTCTTCGCAGTGTAAAATTCAACCAACGAGTCCTATAAACCGAGAGAGAAACAAATAACTGAAAATCATCCACAGGTGTAAAAAGTGCAAAAAAGTAAAACCCCATTTCCATGGTTGCATACCCAGTTGAATCAGTCATGTCGCTTTGTGCAATGATATCATGCATCGGGTCACACAACATGACAGTACAAATAGGCATATACAAGAGACCTGGGTGTCTTCAACCAACCACAGGATTGGTCCTATTTTTTTTTTTTAGTTTTTCTTCTTCAAGCAAAGTCCATATGTATACATGTAACAAGTCACACTTGTGTGAGAATATTTTGTATTTTCTTTTTTTTACTGAATAATCTCATCATTGAGGTGAAGTGATATCTGATGCTCTGATGCTTGATAATATAAGAGAGGTTAGGAATTGTGATTTAGACTCGTCTCACTGAATCAGCACTAGTGTTACCCTGGGCTCGGCCTCCGGACACTCCGGTCCAGGTTTAGCAGGTACATTGAAATGCTGGGTTTAGTGTGACGCAGAGCCAAGACAGTAACACTGGCCATTGGGGAGCTGATCGGGGAGGGTGGGACATGTGGTGAAGCAGAAGAGAGACTGGATGAGATGTTTGTTCGAGGGCGTGGTTTTATGTAGGTTGGTCTCTCTGTAGAGTGGAGAGGTGGAGGGCGGGCGGGGCTCGACCACTCCATTCCTTTAACTGGCCGTCTTTGAAGAGGAGATTGAGTGCAGGTAGAGGGACACCTGACTCCGCTGGGGGCTGGCAAAGGGGCCCTGAAACCCCACTGTCAGGATCTGCAGGCTGGTTGCCATCCTAAAGAGAGTCAGAAACAAACAATTTAGGGTCATGTGTCTTACACCAGGAGCAGACACAGATATGCAAAAAAGTGTTCTGTGAATTTTTCCAAATACAGCTCTGGAAAAAACTAAACTTCTCTGATTTTTCTATTTATAGGTTTATGTTTGAGTAAAATGAACATTGATGTTTTATTGTATAAACTATGGACAACAGGTCTTCCAAATTCCCAATAAAAATATTGTCATTTAGAGCATTTATTTGCGGAAAATGGGAAATGGCTCAAATAACAAAAAGATGCAGAGCTTTCAGACCTTAAATAATGCAAAGAAAAAAGTTCATATTCATAAAGTTTTAAGAGTTCAGAAACCAATATTTGGTGGAATAACCCTGGTTTTTAATCACAATTACTTATGCATCTTAGCATGTTCTCCACCAGTCCTACACACTGCTTTTGGATAAATGTATGCCACTCTTGGTGCAAAACTCAAGCAGTTCAGCTTGGTTTGATGACATCCATCACTGATTATATTTTAGAGGTATTTAATTTGTAAAAATTTAAGAAATTCAACATTTTTAAGTAGTCCCTATTTTTTTCCAAAGCTGTATATGGACAAAAATGGAAAAGGTAAAGGGGGATGGAGGACAAAATAATAACAAACGCTGTAGTTTCTAATGAATGCATAACTTTAGATGGCAGCACCTAGGAATGTTTGTTAATGTTTAGCTTAAGGCACAGCTCACCCGTGGATCTCTCAATTTGTTGTTGTCTTTACGGTTAAATGGCCGGGTTGTACTATACCTGAATAATTGTGTCAATTTCAAGTACAGTCCAAACATTACAGAGATTTGATTAATTAAAACACAATATGTCAATATGTTGCCATTATGTCACAGCTACCACTCCTGCTATGTGCTTCCTTTTACTACTGGCCAATTGTGCAGATGTACCTCAAAAAAAACATCACAACTCATCCACTGACTTTTAAAAGAGAGAATAGTGCCACAGTAACTGCTACTACAGGCTTAGAACCCAGGTAATGCACTTTGTAACTTTGGTGGAGCTACACGAGATCTCTCTTTTGCAGAAACTGGGCAATGCTGTGTAACTCGATTCATATTTGTTTAAAGTTCTGTAACTGTATAAGTTCACACGATTAGCAGTTAGCTGTGTGGCTAACAACTGAATGAATAGTGTTGATGGTTGATTATCTTGATTATCTGTCACACAGAGCAGAGAGAGGACCCAAAGGTGTAAGGTAACCAAGCTTTTCTCTCTCTTTCACCAGGTGAATGCAATGATCTGAACCATTTTCTGCTTTTTATACAACTGTAAATGTAGGTGTTTATTAGCATTAAGCAAAAAACAAAGGCAAAAAATCCACAGCAGTCATAAAACAGAAAGAGAGCCCTCTTACTTTCATGGCCACTGTTTTGTGATAGAAAATAGACACAGAAATATATGACAAGGGAATTGCAAAATGTCAGTTAGTATCACACCATACCACACAACCCAATGAAAACATGAGCGTACCAAAAAAAAAAATAATAATAATAAAAAAAATAATATATAGTGGCAGTGTGATGTATTGATTGCTACATTTGGAAGTATTAGTTTGCGTAATGCAATGCTTATATACATACCAATATACAGTGCCCTCCATAATTATTGGCACCCCTGGTTAAGATGTGTTCTTTAGCTTCTCATAAATTGAGTTTTGTTCAAAATAATATAGGACCACGATGGGGAAAAAAAAGTAAAGTCCAACCTTTAACTCAAGTAAATTTTAAGGGGGAAATAAAATCCCTGACTAAGAAATAATTATTCTTCATAAAATCACCTGTTCCACAATTATTGGCACCCCTAACAATTCTTAGGAAATAAATTTAATAAAAGTATTTCTGTCACTTCTACAGTAGTTTACGAAGTTGATCAGAGTATGTAGGAACATTTAATTAGTAATTCACAACTTCCTGTTTCCCTGGGGTATAAATATGACGTGAGACAGAGGCCATTTATCTTCAACATGGGAAAGACAAAGGAACATACCATTCAAGTGAGGCAGATGTGTGTTGACCTTCACAAGTCAGGAATTGGCTACAAGAAAATCGCTACTCGCCTACACCTGTCCATATCTACTGTCAGAGGAATTATTAAGAAGTTTAAAACAACTGGAACAGTGGTAAACAAGCCTGGACGAGGACGCAAGTTTATTTTGCCACCACGCACAGTGAGGAGGATGATAAGAGAAATAAAAAGTTCTCCAAAGCTCACTGTTACAGAATTGCAACAAATGGTAGCTTCCTGGGGTCACAAAGTCTCCAAAACAACCATCAGGCACTATCTACATGCCAGCAAGCTGTTTGGGAGGCATGCACGGAAGAAACCATTTCTCACTCACAATCATAAACGCAAACGTTTGGAGTTTGCTAAGCGGTACTGGGACTTCAACTGGGACCGTGTGCTTTGGTCAGATGAAACAAAGATAGAGCTTTTTGGCAACAAATGCTCTAAGTGGGTCTGGCGTAACATAAGAGCTGAGTATGCAGAAAAGCACCTCATGCCCACTGTGAAATACGGCGGGGGATCAGTGATGCTGTGGGCCTGTTTCTCTTCTAAAGGCCCTGGGAACCTTGTTAGGGTGCATGGCATCATGAATGCTCTAAAATACCAGGACATTTTAAAACAAAATCTGGTGGCTTCTGCCCGAAAGCTGAAGATGGGTCGTCACTGTGTCTTTCAGCAAGATAATGACCCTAAACATGTGGCCAAATCTACACAGAAATGGTTCACCGCACACAGAATCAAGCTCCTCCCATGGCCATCTCAGTCCCCAGACCTCAACCCCATTGAAAACCTGTGGGGTGAGCTGAAGAGGAGAGTGCAGAGGAGAGGACCCAGGTCGTTGGATGATTTAGAGAGAATGTGCAAAGAGGAATGGTCAAAGATCCCTCTTTCTGTATTCTCCCATCTTGTGAAACATTACAGGAGAAGATTAGGTGCTGTTTTGTTGGCAAAAGGGGGTTGTACAAAGTATTAACATCAGGGGTGCTAATAATTGTGGCACACATGATTTGATGTTAAATAATTATTTCTTAATGTGGGATTTTTTTCCTACTGAATAAATTCACTTGAGTTAAAGGTTGTATTTTACTCTTTTTTTCCATCGTGGTCCTATATTATTTTGAACAAAACTCAATTTATGAGAAGCTAAAGAACACATCTTAACCAGGGGTGCCAATAATTATGGAGGGCACTGTATGTTAGCACTTCCCATCCTAGGCACTTAGCACCTACACCCTTATTACCTACAGCTAGAATTCATTCTATAGTGTCTGCAGAGTTTATTTTAAGCTTACCTGGAAAGACTGGACAAAGCTCAAAACCTTCAAGGACAGTTTTCGGCTGGAATGTAGTAGGTCTTGAAGACTGCGGAGAGAAGCAGAAAGTACTGTTTTTTATACACATTGTGACAGAGTACACTGCCTGTTAAACTACGTTCAGTTCCTCATCTGAAGTAGTTACCTGTCTTTGCTGCAGAGTTTGTGTGAGACGATCCTTTGGCATACTTTCCGGTTTAGCTCAGAGCTGAAGAGGGGCATTCCAAAGCACAGCTCCAGAGGTACCCACTCATCCTCTTTGGAAGACACTACGATGACATGCATACAATAATTAAAGTAAATACATCCTTGAGCCAGTTCTTTTTAATTAAAATCTGAAATTTGACAAAATTGAATCATCACTGTGGTTAATTCAGCCTCTAAAACATAGACACCGATGATCTCAGTGACAAAATTCTTTTACCTGTTTATGCAAAAAATGCCCACCAATGATATAATGCCAATACCTGTTAGCCAGTCTAAATCCTTATCCAGATGGGATTAGTTTTTCAGGGGATCCTGAGGTAATTTTCAGTCTTACACACTGCTTTTGAATAACTTTATTCCACTCCTGGTGCAAAAAATCATCCATCTACCTCTAGATTATATTCTAGAGGTTTTTAATTTGGTAAAATCGAAGAAACTCATTTCAAATCATTTTTAAGTGGACTCTTATTTTCTCCAGAGCTGTAGATGTATGTATATATATGAGTGTACTGTACAGCATAAGAACTGTAACTTCTCACACAATAACGACAGACATTTGACCTTCCCTTTTCCCAACCACACATACCTTCAGCTCCCTGTTTCTTAGTGCCATCCCCATTGTCCTCAGTGACCAACTCAAAGGACTCATTGCTTCCGTTGGCATCAAACCCTGGACCATATTCAGGGTCTCCTGAAAAACAGAGCAAATTCTCACTACACTCAGTAACAATCAGGGCTGCATGCAGTCTGGAGCCACAAAAGTGATGTAATCAATGTGATGTAATCAAGACCGCAATTAAAAGACTAACCAAATTAGAGACAAAAAAATCTCTAATAATAACACAGCAGCAAACGCTTGAGACTGTTTTTCTCCTTTTAATCTAATTGGTACAATTATCGACAAGTTCCAAAGTCCAGGCTAATGATCGTATTAAAAGTCTCGTCTTAATCAACCTGGTCATGGATAATGGACAGATAAGTAGGCAACTGTCTTTCCACCCACCTTCAGCATCACTGGGCCTGCGGCGGTGCCTGTTGTTGCAGTTCAGCATAGTGATATAGCCACACTGATGCTCCAGGTCCACTTTCTCCCGCAGGAGCTTCAGGGCCTTGTGCACACACATGTTCGAATACGAGAACTCTACAAGGTGAACATATTATAGACAAGTCAGTTTAGTAAGCAGTTAAATGTGCAGTAAGGACATTTGAGTGGCTATGTGAAAATGTATAGAAGTGATGTACCTCCTTTAAGATCCTCTTCATTAAAAGGAAAGGGGATATGAACAGTCTCTCCATGGCCATGCATGCCGTGACCCTGTGGAGTTACACTTAGATAAGATGTTGGGTCAAAGCAGACATCTTGTCTCAGTCATATCAAAACTATCATCTCTTTTAGAATTCTATGTCCAATAGAAACGGACAATAGAAAACTACTTTTTAATAAATAATAAAAGCAAATTATATTTAGGTGCTTAAACTTAAGAAAGTGTCTTTCATTTCTTGGAACGCTAGTCTTGTATAAAAATATAAATTTGCATCCAAATTGTGTTTGCAAATAAATAAATTAACTAATAAAATAGTTTTCTTGTCAACATGATATAAGAAAAAGTATGATTTCTTAAGGAGTATCATACAAATAATTTTAATAATTTTCACATATCAACATGATTTTCATCTAAATAAAATGTATTAACCCTTTTTATTTTCAGGAATATGTGTGTTCATGATTTCATAAGATACATATTTCTTAATTAACAACATTCAAAGCATTTTGCCTTAATATCATTATTTGTGTGTATCTCTCAGTTTGACCAACAATCCAGTCAAACTTAAAATGATATCCCAAAGAGAAGTGGGATAATTTGAGCTTTTCTAGCAGCCAGGAACAGGAAATGTGAAATGTGTATGCTAGATCAGGAACTTGACCACAAGCAGAACTGCAGACATTTTAGAACGAAATACGGCTTACGTAGAATAATAATAATCATATGAATTTCATGTTTGAGATGGAAAATATGTTTTTGTTTGAGAATAAACATATGCGGATAAAAAAAGCATTTACTCATTTGAGAATTAATTTTATATTTAATGGCAAACATATGCAACCTAATCAATATCAACAAACTAATATGGCAGGCATAATTCAACAATTAATAATATAATAATACACTATTATACCATACAGTATATCATTACATGTCTAGTAAACAGATCTATGCAGGTGGGTTAGTGTTGCTTCTTTACCTGAATGAGCACCGCAGAGTGAGTCAAGGCATCGTTTAGCATAGTCAGCACATTGGATGTGGGCACCACACCGGGGTCATGACCCCAGGAGGTGATCAGGAGCCGGTCGTAGGCCTAATAAAAACAACCAATGAAATGAAATCATTGCCAGATTCCCCATTCAATCAAAGGAGAGAGCATATTTATTTTTTATACACTCACTGACATGGCGCATCACTGGACTGAGAGAAGAAGAAGGGTGGTAGTTTCAACCAATTGCCCCTATCTAGCTTAACTGTCACTCAGCCAGACACATGGACTGTAACACAATTCTTTGGCCTGCATGGTTGCCAGATTTATTGACATTTAAACATTTATGTGGCCAGATGGGACGTCAGATTCAGCAACCTATGAGTGAGCAGGATCTACAGGCCCAACTGCACTGAATGTCTCCATGCCCAACCATATCTCATCTTTTATCCAGGCTAAAGGCAGCCCAACAAGAGGCTAGAGCCTCCATTACACTGTGCAGTTGTCCCCAAAAATGTTTATTTTGCTCTAATATAGTAATCACTTACATGTTTCATCATTAAATTCACACATATAAAGTTTAATTCGATTTCAGTAACTCCTGCTTGGTGCACTATACAGTTTTGTTGATGAGTACATTACAGTACCCCTGGTTTTATGATACAGACCTGGAAGATGTCGGGTAGCTTCCTCAGCCTAGAGCCCTTAGACAGCAGCAAAGAAGGGGGGCCATGGCCAGTCACATGGTACAGATACAGTTTGAACCAAATGGAGCTGACCTCTGGGATGGCTGGTCCAATGTGCTAAAGGACAGAAAAGATTAACATTACTAACTTTTAGTCATCAATATAGCAAACAGCCACACAACAAATATACATGTAGAAGTTTTAGGCTATTAAACTATTTATCTAAAAAAAGATTGTTTGTAAAGACTTTAGATAACATTAGAACAGATGCAGGAGAAAACAAATATAGGAAAAGCTAGTTTAAAGCCAGTTTCAGCTAGTTTAAAGAAAAAGATTGGTTCCAGATTTCTAAGGCTACATTCACATTACAAGCCACATTGCTCGAATCTGATTTTTTGCTCAGATAGGATTTGGGTGTCCTGATGGTTCACATCCACAAATGTAAGTGAACTGCATCTGTGTGTAATGTAAATGAATCTGTCCCTGAAACGGCTCACATGCACACATTGATACGTGTTTAAACATTGCCTTCTTCCCCTACAAGGAAAAAAAACGTCATATTTGTATGTATAAAAGCAAAAAGATGCATTCATTCGGATTTGACTGTTCACATTCATGTCCATGGATCGGATACGTATCCAATTTAGGACCACATATGGAAGTGGCTCAGATCTGATTTGAAAAAAAAAATTATTTGGCACATTCACACTGCCATGAAAAAATCTGATCTAAGCCACATTAAGCAAAAAAAAATCAGATTTGAGTCACTTCAGCATGGTAATGTGAATGTAGCCTGATGGACACCTCTTAGCCAGACTTGGATGTGTATAATTCCATCACCGCTCACATTATTTTACATCAACAAGCATTGATACCAAACCAGCTGCTAATATGATGATAACTAGATAATACTAGAGTCTCCCGAGGCGAGCTCTGAAGATGTTTTAATGAACACAGTAATATAAAAATAGCTACTTTTTGTATGAGTTGTATTTTATTCTCAGTTTCACAGGTGCCTAAAACATTTGCACAGTACTGCATATTAGTGACACACATCAAGTTTACTATGTTCCAGAACACAGAGTGAAGATGTGAAACAGCAGTGCAAAAAAAGTCTCCAGTGTTTTAGGTTAAGCAAATTTATGCAAGGCTCCGAAGTCAGGCTCTTCAAAACCTTTCCACGTTCTTAATTAAAGAGCTGAACACTGGAAGGAGGCCCAAATATGTAACACACACACAGAGTAGTGTGAATCTTAGCATCTGTCAGTCTTTCTGCCTGTGGCTCTCTACACAGCCCTCAGGGGAGGCGGGCGCTACCTGAGGTGTACAGCTGCTGATTGGCCGGATCTCGTTGCTTAGCGGTGCCATGGAAACCAGCAGTTTGTAGTTCTTGTTGAGCACACGGCTGCAGGTGGCAGGATCCAATCCCAGCAGACTCTCACAACGGAGCAGGTCCAGAGGCAAGCCTGGAGGGAAGCACATGAACACACACATACACACACACACACACACGTCACAGTGTTTCTTCATGTATGAGAAAATGAAATCACTGTGCTACAATATGTACTACACTAAATAATCACAGTATTATTATAGTACTATTACACTGACATGCCAAATTTCATGGGACATGGATCTAGTGTTGTTTACTTAGTTTCTTCTTCACAGGGATACTTTTAGCCAGACAGTGCCAGTCAGTATCGTTACCAGCCGCTGCACTGTCCACTGTGGATGGTAATGCCTTCTATGATTATGATATGTATTTCCAGTACACGCATCTTAAGAGGTTAATGCCTTTTATGGCATATTACAAATACACGTGACACTCTTGACTGAGTAATGTTAAATGCATACAAATTTGAAAATAGCATGTCCCATCCATTTGGCACTAACTTTTAGGCCTCATTCCAATAATTCTGATCGCTCTCATAATTTATGTGGCGTAACAGGAGCACACTGGCCAGTGTTCAACCTCACTGACAAGATAGCACATCACAACATAACCACTGTGGGCATTCCCTCCTAGCTGTAACACTTCATGGATCACTTTACATACAACTATTTCATGACTTTTGGCAGCTCTGGAAAAAAAATTAAGAGACCACTTCAGTTTCTGAATCAGTTTCTCTGATTTTGCTATTTAAAAGTAAAACGAACATTGTTTTATTCTATAAACAACGGACAACATTTCTCACAAATTCCAAATAAAAATATTTGCATTTAGAGCATTTATTTGCAGAAAATAAGAAATAGCTAAAATAACAAAAAAAGATGCAGAGCTTTCAGACCTCAAATAATGCAAAGAAAACAAGTTCATATTCATGCAAGTTTTAAGAGTTCAGAAATCAATATTTGGTGGAATAACCCTGTTTTTCAAATCACAGTTCTCCTGCATCTTAGCATGCCCTTCTCCACCAGTCTTACACACTGCTTTTGGATAACTTCATGCCTTTACTCCTTGTGCAAAAAATTCAAGAAGGTGAGTTTGGTTTGATGGTTTGTGATCATCCATCTTCCTCTTGATTATATTCCAGAGGTATAGATTCCCTTTTTAAGTGGTTCAGTGCTGTATATTAGTAAAGCATTACTAAATGTATTACTATTGTACTACTATTTTTTTATTAATGTATTACAAGGGCAGGGTATTTGCAGGCATGGAGATGTTAAATGTAAGACTTTAAAAAATTAATAATAGCACTCAAAGACCAATCTAAGACCACTTTCACACTTCTCCATGCACACAGAACTCTCCTAATTCAGTGTGTCATTACATCAGTAAGCTATGCTAGCTAGCTAGGTAGCTAACTTGCATTTGAAATTTGGAAAATAAAAACTTTTTATATTGTATTTAATATCTTTGCAATTTCTAAGACATTTGGGACATCTGTGGACACCTTGTAGAGTATTCCTATTGTATTACTCTTTTTTAAAACCTAATGAATTATTATTTAGAAATCTTATTATAAGCCACATCATATTAACTATTGCAATTAATGTCAAATAATTCACAAATCCATTAATAATCAGACAAAAATAAGCAGTCAAATTTACTGATGGATTACCTATATTTGGTACATCAGGGCCCTGGTCTGGGGTGAGCTCTTTGTTGTAGCGCAGAAAGAGAATTGTATTCCTGAGCGTCAGTGCATGATCAAAATACCTCTGAGCTTCTCCTTCAGCAGTGCTCTCCACCTACACACACGCACACACGCACACACAGGCACACACACAAGTTTCCTATCAGACTTAACATATACAACACCATGGCTGTGTTTGTATGGATGAGGGGAAAAGAAAGGATTTAGAGCTACATGTGAGAAAAGAGGGACGGGGAGCCAGAGAGAAATAGGTGAGTGTGTATCTTGCATAATCAGTCAGCGGGCTTCCCTGACGGAGGCCTCTCTGCCCAGGCGAGAGCACAGAGGATGAGATTGTTTTTCTCCTGTGTGAGCTGCAGTTCCCATGGTGCCTGGTAATGAGGGCTTTACCTTCTCCAGCTCCATCAAAAAACTGTCCAGGGTCTCATCAGACAGCTTCCCCACCTCAAACATGGTCACTGCGTGGCTCTTTAAATTCTAATAAACAAAAAAAAAAACAAATGCATGTGCCCTCAGTCTCACAGCTTGGCAAAAGAGCAGGTCTTGGAAAGACAAAAGCAAAAGAGGATCTACTATTAATACTGTAGTTACTCTAAATACAGTATGAGTACCTGAATTAATACACAGAACGCATTACTGAATGTTACAAAACAATTTTAAATAGGGGTGTAAGAAAACAGATCTATATTGAAATATTGTGTTATTATGTTTTGCAATACTGTATCTATTCTCAGAAACACAGTATACATTTTAATTATATTAAAATTGTGCATGCAAAGACTTGTGGTAGACAATGGTTCATTTTGTGTTTTGTGTTTAAACCCTGACTGTCTTCAGATCCTACTGTTATAAATGCATAAAATGTCATGCCACTGCTGGTGCAAAAAGTCAAGCAGGTCAGCTTGGTTTGATGGTTTGTGATCATCCAGCTTCTTCTTGATTATATTATATTATATAACCAGAGGTTTTCAATTTGGTAAAATCAAAGAAACTCATTTTAAGTGGTCTCTTATTTTTTTAGAGCTGTATATTAGTAAAGCATTACTAAATGTATTATTATTACTATTGTACTACTATTCTTTCTTAATGTATTACAAGAGCAGGGTATTTGCAGGCATGGAGATGTTAAATGTAAGACTTTAAAAAAATATTAATAGCACTCAAAGACCACTTTCACTATAGCATTAAATTTACACTTCTCCATGTATACAGAACTCTCCTAATTCGGTGTGTCATTACATCAGTAAGATATGCTAGCTAGCTAGGTGGGGATTGATCAGAAGGTCCTTGTTACTCACAGGTGAAAGGTTGCCCATCATGAGGAAGGCTGTGAGGGTGGAATCAAATAGAAATGCGATCCTCTTGGTGGGGGCCACCGGAATACTCAGACTACTAACACTGGCATTGTCTGAGACGTACAAAAAAAAAAAAAGAAAATCAACAGGATTTAAAACTGGTCTCAATAATCTGTAACACCCAAAGTTCAATAATAAGCAACAGAGTGCAGATTCTTCAGAAACTGCAAATGTGACTGCAGTGCTGATCAATGATATACAGTGCCCTTTTGCAAGCCAATATTTTCTGAATTGCAAGTAGTACACCAAATTTCCAAACGTATCCAGACACTGCTAATTCACTAACAAGTGAATTCTGACACTTGAAGGTGCAGCGACTGCTAAAACATTAAGCTATTACGTTCCACGTACAGGCTGTACTGTATAATCTCCACAAAAAAGAATAATAAGAATGAGTCATAGTGTCTGTACCCATACATTTGGGTATCTGGGTCACCATATGACTGTCTGAAGCCCCTGAGCATCAGGCTGTAAAGCGGTGGTAGTGTGTTCTCTGGAGTTATGGACACATATTTGGGAGAAGTTGGATTCATGTGTGTAAAACAGAACCAAATCATCTAACATCAGCGATTGAAATTACTAATGCTTGTGAGGTTGAATGGAATTCAATCATCACAGAAAATCATACAACAAATGTAGAGTAAAGCCTTCCTATAAAAATACAGCAGATGTTCTGTAACAAACTGGATGTAAAGTCCTCTATGGAAAAACTTGGTTTCAGAGAAATCACTGGATAAGCTGGTGTCTACAACATTTTTGAAATACATAAGCAGTTTTTTTTTTCATATTGTTGGTACACACAGTAAGATCTTTAGTGCTTCTGCCATATTGCAGATCATCACCCTCAAGCAAAATGTTGCATTTCCAAATTGGCAACTTCACAGGAAAATGAAAATAGCTTCTTTGTTTCAGCAAAAAAAAAGTTATTTTAGAGCATTTTTATTGCTACATTTGTCATAAAAGTCTGATACAATGGAAAAGAACAACATAAAAAATCACATTAAATCAAAAATCATCAATTAAAACAGAAAAACAAAGCAGCAATAAGCATTTAAAAGAAGTGTACTATCTCTCAAAGCACAGATTACTGAGAGGATTAGCCTAACTCTGTTTACTGAGGTAATTACTGATAGTTAATTCTCACTGAAATGTTGTGCGCTGCTGGGAACAGCTTGTCTTATTTTTGGCACTAACATGGCTCATACTGCTGTTGCTCAGAGACAAAGAAGTTAAGAGTTTTGTCTCATGTATGTCTTTTTATTGGACAAGAAAAGCTTTTGTGAAAGCTGAAAATGCAACATTATTCCAAACCTAATGAAGGAAATAAGTAAAACAAAAACAGAAACCAAATCAGTTCATTAAAGCTATTTGTAAATCATTGTAAATATGATGGAAACACAGGGCAAACTTTAGGCAAGTTTTAGTGCACAATTATGCCAGCAATTCTCGTCCTAACACATTTTTTACCAGTAAAGACTATAATTATCTATCTCTGTAAAACAGTTTTTACTAATAGAAACTCACAGCAGCTATAAATATTTACAAAAACATTCTGATTTATCATATTATCAAGACCACATATCCAGGTTGTAATATTGATCACTGTTCTCTATGAATACATTTCTTATAAGTAAAACAGATTAGTTACAGATATCTATAATGACTTTTTCACTCTATTTTTTATCTACACTGTAATTGTGACTATGAATATCCCAAGTCCACATAAATAAATTCTGACCAGTACAAATTATTATTAAGATATCTCTAATGTAGTTTTGGCTAGCTGTACAAAAAAAAAAGTGCCTTAAAATGAAATGTTTATCCTGATTGATCTTTGTAGACCTTTTTTACTGTGTACTGGAGCAAAAATGTCAGAGCCATGCTTTGATGTGCTGAGTGTAGACAAGAGCTCATGCTCACTGAATGTTCAAGATCATACAGATCCCAAAGGAGCAGAATGCGCTCAAAGAAATTGATCAGCATTACTCACAGATGTACCTAATAGAATGCAGGTTCAGCTACAACCACTGGCTAAAAATGTTGTTTTTGACTCATTATGGTGAAATAGTGTAGTTATGTTAAAATAATACATGTCTCAAATATTAAAAAAACAATCATACCTTAATATAACAGCTTTAAAATGGCAAAATGTGATGCTCCACTGACAGTAATAGGAAAAATAATGGGAAAATAGTGGGAAAATATTTTTTTTCCCCCACCAAATAAGGCACTTGTATTAATGCTTAGATTTTTCTCTTTGTTGCATTGTTGTTCTATATTATATTTTTAGTAAAAGAATTTATTAGAAGCCAAAGAACAATTCTTAACCAGGGGTAGCATTAATTATGGAGGGCGCTGTAAATACGTTTTTCTTATTTGCCTCTAACAAGGAGATTCTATATATAAAGCCTGTGAGTCAAACAGGGTTTTATACTGCACACTGTTAAATTGTATAGACATACTTAGTAAATAATGCACAGATTTTCCACCTCTACAGGCAAGACGTGTCAGCGATTATGTCAAGTAATTAGCGCCACTTTGAATAAATCTGCCTCCTGTGTACCCGATATTTTTTTTATCTAGTATTTAATTGGGAACTGTATGTTCTACTGTTCGCTAAATTATAAACAGAACAAAACACTCTGAACTGTTTCACAATTCAGCTCTAACTTCTCTAACTTTTAACTTCTGGCGGGCGTTCTCTCACCTTGATCCTCCAGACTGGTGGTGTCAGTATCAGTAGCAGAGGAGCCTGCCTCCATTACTGGACTGCCCCCTTCCCAGGAGAGCAGCATCTTCTGAGGGTCCATAGTGCTCCTGATTCCACAAACAAAATACAAATAATACATTACAAGAAGACTTTCTTGGCTCTTGTCTGAAAGTTACATCTTAAATAAAAAAAAGTTGGGACAGTATGAAAAACATGAACAAAAACAGTGTTTCTTACATTTACCAGTACTTTGATTTAAATATGATTGCAGAGAGAATGAACCCAAGCTATTTCATGTTCTGTATGATTATCTTATACAGCTCTGGAAAAAATAAGATACCACTTAAAAATGATGAGTTTCTTTGATTTTACCAAATTGAAAACCTCTGGAATATAATCAAGAGAAAGATGGATGATCACAAGCCATCAAATCAAACTGAACTGCTTGAATTGTTGCACCAGGAGTGGCATAAAGTTATCCAAAAGCAGTGTGGAGGAGAACATGCCAAAATGCATCAAAGCTGTAATTAAAAAACAGGATTATTTAACCAAATATCGATTCCTGAACTCTTAAAACTTTATGAATATAAACTTGCTTTCTTTGCATTATTTGAGGTCTGAATGCTCTTTTTTGTTATTTCAGCTATTTCTCATTTTCTGCACATAAATGCAAATAATTTTTTTTTTTTTAAAGTTGTTGGAAATTTGTTGGAAATGTTGTCAGTGGTTTATAGAATAAAACAACAATGTTCATTTTATTCAAACATTTACTTATAAATAGCAAAATCAGAGAAACTGATTCAGAAACTGAACTTAATTTTTTTCTAGAGCTGTATATCCATTTCTGCATTTCAGGTCTGAAACATATTCCAAAAAAGTTGGAACGATGCAGAATTTACCACCTTTTTAAGGTCGCCATTCTTTTTCACAACACTTTAAAAGATGTTTTTGGCACCGATGATACCAAGTGATGAAGTGTGTCAGGTGTTATTTTGTCCTGTTCTTGCTTAAAAAAAAAAACACGTGTTAGGATAACACTTAACATTACAGGTAGAAATCTCACTTTCCACTTCAAAATTATACACACATTCTCTTTTGGGGAAAGGTCAGTAGGCAGAACTGTAGGCAGGCCAGTACTGTACTTGGACCCTCTTTTTTCCATAGCCATGCTTTTGTAATGTGTGCAGCATTTGGTTTTGCATCGTCTTGTTGATAAATGCATGTCCGTCCCTGAAAAAGACATTGTGCCTCTGCCCATTTATGCAGTGAAATTCCTTACAATTTCTTAAACGGTGTAAAGATATTATGCACTGTAGCACGAGAAACATGCAAATGCATTCTTTGTGGAGCACTGTTTTTAAACCTTTCAATAATTTCCACACATTTGTTACAAACTGGAGATACCAAATCCTGATTATAATTACCTGTTGACATCACCTATCTGAGATCACATCATTTTTTATGGGGTTTTTTTTTTTACCTCATTACTAGCCCTAAACTTTCCCCATTTAAACTTATTTTGGAATGTGCAGCAAATCAGAAATGCAGAAACAGACATACATTAATGCATGACATGAAGTTGACTAGACAGAATGTTTTTCGAATTGCATTTTCCATACTTTTTATGATTTTGGTTTGAAAAAGGTGATTTGCAGAAAGATCTCGCAGAACAAATTAAGGCTCTACAACATCATGATCCAGACTGGTTGACATACTTTAGCTTGTTGACTGAAGGGGCGCTCTTCCATGAAGGGTGCAGCTGGTCTGGGCTGATCACCTGACCTTTCTTTATGGCGAATCCAAGCCGGCAATACATAGAGACTGCGTTCTGCATGTAGGACAGACACACAAATAGCCTTACAGCTCAGACAGATGCTGATTCTGTCTTATAATAGCACAGAAATCGTCATCTGATCAATCAGTATTTCAAAGAGAACCCATTTAATCATGTAAATACAATCAGTTACCATCACATTTCATCATTTTATCATTTCGTCATGCCAGTGAAGGACAATGATATCGTTGCTCAGCACACTCTGGCAGAAAATAACAATTTTAGAACTTCTCTCAAGCTCCTGTACAGCAGAGAGCAGCAATCAGGAGCCCGCGGCTCCGAAATGACGCCAGGAGAGGAGGAATGTGAGCGAAAATTGGGGAACATTCACACATGGAGATACAATTGTGTTGGCCCCTCCGACAGATAAAACAGAGCTGGGGAAAAGTAGGTCAGGCTAGATGGGATTCAGGCACCAATTCAGTTCAAGACGGTTTTCTCTGTCTGTGGCCGTGCTATGAGGGGCGCTGGATATGACCTGACAAAGCCTGTGGTTCAATTTCTATACGATTTACATATACCTCATGCCCAGGCTGCATATATTGCAAACATCCTGCCAATTTGGGATGTTTCTAAAGTAGGCTCTGCATCGCATTTGTGAAGGGATGTGGTGTTTTTGGCACACTGACTCACACACACACACTCATACATACACACTCATACACAGCGATATTTATTCACTCGTATCCATCGCCATCAACTGAACTGAATAAATGGATTCAGACTAATGGGATTAGATGACTGGAGGGGAATGAGCATGTTGTATTCTATCCGTCTCAGGAAAAAAAATATCAAGATGTAATGGAAAAGATTATTGACAGCCTCGGGTAAAAATAAATTCCCTGGTAAAGATCAGGTCCTTTGGGCCTCTTTGAATTTGGTTTTTAAATGAAAAAGAACTGGGTGACGTACCAAAACAAACTTGCTTTCCACTGGGTCTGATGAAACAGCTACAAAGAAAATGTGTTTTTCATCCTATTTAGAGTGAATGAAGTGAAGCTGTCCTCATTCTGCACAGCCCACACCACAGCCTCAAAGACTGGCTTATTCTGCGCCCATTAAAAGCGCATTGAGTTTGGAAAATTGCCGCTTCATTCTGTCAGCAGCAATAATGGAAATACTGCAGAGTTTGCCTTTCCCGCTCGTCCACAATGGCATCATTTTAAATCCAGCATACCATGAAAACAGCATCAGAATACATACCTTCACTAGGCCCAAGTCGATCTCCAGGACATTAGCCAGCTGGTGATACAGATTACAAAGAAAGAGTGAGTCAAAGGAGAATGATCTGAACAGCTCAATGAAATTAAGAGAGAAAGAGGAACATCAATAAGAATTAACAAAAATGCTTCAAATGATCCCATATTGGCCTTTTAAGGCATTTTCAAACTTGCACTTTTTAAATGTCTTGCCAAATCAGATTCTGGATTACTGTTTTACCCTTTGTGCAATTCATTCATCTTGGTCCAATCCAAATGTACTCTGGGGCTGTGATTTGACCCCTATCTGACATAGTTTTCGGTATACTCCACATTTTTTAAGATAAATAGATTTTGAATGTGCAGTTTAATCTGGTTTAATGTTCAAATAATTACTACAGCTATAACCATAAAAATATCATCTCTGCCATTGCTCAATAGCCATGTTTACATGTAGCCTGATAATAATCTGTTCATCTGTTAATAATAAAACTGAATGAGGTGGGTATTCCTTTAAAAATTCTTTAAATAAAAGGACAATAATAGCCATGTAAAAATACAAATATCCTATTACATTCCCATTCATTTAAATGGAATTGCAATCTTTGCAGGGGTACATATCAACAGCAAGGCACATTATTACAGGAACAGGCACTTATAGAGTACATAGCCACTACAGTCTGCACAGAATTCTCTGTCTGGTCACTTTAACAGTGCCTCTCTGCTTGAGGTGCTTGTCTGTCAACAATGCAGGACACAAAGAAACAATTGTGCAATTGTGAAGATTTGAATTATTTATGTAGATAATTTTTTTAGTAAAATATTTTTGAACACTTGGTTTTAAAATGTTTTTTTTAACCTAAATAATTCTGTAAAGAAGTTAAAACAGTTCTTCTTATTCTTATTTATGGTCTAATTACAATGACATCCAAGCACACACATTACCACTTTTTTTATTTATTTATTATTATTATTTTTTTTTACACAATATTGCCAAAAGTATATACTCTGTTGCCTTCTACTTGGTGATGTAAGGCAGAGTTGGAGCTTCTCAGCCATGGAAACCCATTCCATGAAAATGGGTGAGCGACTGCACTCTAATATTTTTAGGGGATTTAACTGTTTAATTTTGCTATACCAGTTACCGGAGAAAAAAAGAGTTTGTGGTAGCTGCTGTGCACTATAGGCTGAAAACCATCCTGTCTTTGCATACTGAGTGGTAGACATAGACATGCCCCTCGAGACACGAGGAGCTGGTGAACAAAGCGGACATAGAATGTCATTGCGATACGCTCTGCACGAAGAAGATAATCTTTTATCAAGTCAAAAAGAAACCAAATCAAGGGGGAAAACACTCCAAGATAATTGACTGAAACAAACTACAGGTGTGAAAATGTCCTTCAAATTTGAACATGTACCTCAGAGACTGTAGTCTGCTCATCGATGGACACAAAGATTTTGTACAAGAGTGTCTCGAAATAATCGCCCTGGACCCGGTTCATCACAAAGCCCTCCAGAGGTGGCACTGTGAATAGATCAGAACACAACATATGTTCCTGGTGTATCTCCTGGGCAGCTCAATGCTATTTGGAGCTCCAGTGTTGTCTGTGTCATTGCCCATTGCTCCAAATGGATCTGTGATTATCCCATTTTCCTCAATGAATGACCTGCCACCCACAGACGCTATTACACACAACCTACACAAGCATGTGGCTAAGAGAACCACCGCAAGGCCAGAATGTGCTAAAGCCTTTTAAAAGGATGACATAGTGTAAACAGTGGATAAGTCTAATTCAGTACATCAGTGGAAAGGTGTAAAAATAAAATAGATTATTTTAGCTGGTTGCTACTTACCTGATATACAGCTGTCGTCAGATATGGGCACATCAAGATATATATAGCCCCTGTTGTACAGACCTTTATGAAAAGAAAAGAAAGAAAAGTGAAATCTGCTGTACTGTCTTTTATTCAATAAAGAGAATGTTATTAAGGAAATATATATTATAATGAATATAAATAAAATAGACCTGTATTAGAGAAAGAATGCACTACTACTACTACTACTACTACTACTACTACCACCACTAATAATAATAATAATAATAATAATAATTTTCCAAGCAGGTTGCCATGCAGACTGTTATTTGAATAATTAATACACTGTACTTCTGTGAAAATGTGTAATTGATATAATTAGGTGTATTTGTTTTGTATACCCTGCCAATTCAAACTGGTCAAACTGGTTTAGCTGGTTAACAAGAATAGTTTTTTTACCAGCAGGAGTGTGTATTTTGTCTGCAAGCATCATTAACCCAACCAATCTAAACAACCAGTATGACCCAGATTGACCATATTGGCTGACCAGCATGAGCATCACCAGCATCTGATCTGATACCAGCAAAAGTTTGACTTGATATCCACCCACACATTAATCCACCTAAATTCACCGGTGTGTTTTCATGTGTTGAATATTCTAAAATCAGTATTACAAACAGTATTAATGCTAAGATTATTATTCACCAGTTTTCATGTTGTGTATTCAGAGCATAAGATAGAACAGATTGTGGGCAGCAAACACACATTTAGAGTCTTTCTATTCTTAACACTGAATATCTACAGCAGTTCTATTAGTCTGTTCTATAAGCCTTCATCACTATTCAGCCTGCACAATGGCTCTAATGGCACCTGTCTGCAGCACACAGCAATGAGATGTCTCATTATTTCTAACTGTTTTTCATTTAGCCGGATTCCTGTCAGAGCAAGCTCGGCGTCCTCCTGAGCGGATATGACACTCACTGAGAACCACATTGTACTCCATCGATCCAGCCAGCTGGGGTCCAGAATCTATCATCTTATCAATTGCCCTCTTCTCTGCTGGGGAACAAATCTGCAATCATCCAGCACAATGACACTCAGACACACTTCAACACAAACATCGATTCAACCACAAAGTCTCACATTAGCTTCTGTTCTGGGCTGCTTTGATTTGCACGGATATTTACACATAGGAAAACTGATCAGCTGCTGTTTAAAAATGGGAAATGTATTTCATATGAATAAATTCATTGATTAATTTTTTGCTGATGTTAATGTGACAATAAAACAGGATAAATCAGCTGTCTGATCTATAAAGTATGAAGCTCAAAATCTGTGCAATGCTTTGCAAATAATTTGATTAAAGGTATTTCATTATGTCCAGTTACACAGTACATACATTTAAATGTATTTTACATTCTAGACTAGGGGTGGGCAATATTACATCGTATACAATATATCGTGACACAGAAATATCATGATATTAAAAATCCATATCGTGATAATAGGGATGGTTTGTCTTAAAAGTCGTCTACTATTTACTGTGAAGCTTTAAGTGTATTTATTGTATAATTGTTTTAGTTTATAGTTTTTGTTTGCAGTTTATATGCATGAAAATTTACTGCAATATTTTTTGCTGCATTATATTATTTTATGCTTTATTATTTATTTTGGCACATTATGATTATACTGTTATGCTATTATACTATATTCCTGAAATTAATTAATTATTTTTCTGTTTTCCTATATTGCCAAGTATATTGTTATCGCAAAAATACCCTGAAATATCGTGATATTATTTTAGAGCCATATCGCCCACCCCTATTCTAGACAACAACAGCATTTTCAGAATTTCCTTCTGGAATCAATTAAGTATCTATGTGTCTGTTTGTCTGTCTGTCTATTTCTCAAGCTAATATAATCAATAACATTAGTTAAAAAAGGAACAGATAATATTTATAGTATGTGTTTATTCCATAATTATTTTTAAAATACTGAAGAAACATTTAGTATAACCAAAATGCTAATTCTGAATTAATTATGAACACTAACTCATACACTGTAACAGTGTTATATTGGGGTTACAAATGCAATTTAGACTTTAGGGCTAACTCTGGTTCATTTACAGTACTTTGTTGTGTTAATTAATGAGCATTGTCCTCATTTTTGAGGTAAGACTGTTCTGCTGAAAAAGCCACTTTCTTTGTTTGTTTTTTTTTCTTTTTTATGTCATGATGTTGGCTTTGATAATTCATGTTTAACTGAATCCATTCTTTTTTATACCTGTAAAATGTTCATATGTGCTACTAGCTGCAAGACAAGACCCAGCGCGATTTAACCACACCCCTGTGGAACTATTTCCAAAATGCATTCATTTTGTTTAGATATTCTTTAAAAAACATAAGTATATTCTGTTTATTTGTCTATTAATTCTGTATATCTGTTAATCATTTTTTTATTAATTGTCTGAAATGGGTTATTATTTTCTTTTAGCCTTGGGCTGCTGATTGCTCTAACAAGGTTTAAGTAGACACACGTATTTGCAAAGCTTTGGAATGTGCATCACCTGGCCTTTCCCAGTGATTACTGTGAGCAATCCAAAGCTCTAACAAGCTAACTATTGGTAATTTCTGAGACACTGGTAAAAGTTATGGGCTTTTACCCTCAATAGAGGGGTTTGATTGGCCTGTCTAGCAATCCTATAAGCAGTTCTCACTCTAACTTCCTTGGTCCTCCAGTTCTCAACTTGTCCTCCACAGTTTTTATTAGGGGTAGGAATTACAGAGCATTTTATGATATAATACTATAACGATATGTTTTCCACAATAATAAGATCACAATACAACCAGGAATAAGCTTCAGGAAGTATGGATATATTGGTGTCAGGTTAACAGAATTTGACAACCAATATTCTTCTCCACAGGTTTACCCTATTCATTTGTTTAGTGCCACCATGTGGAGTAAAGAAGCAGTATCCCTAGTTTCTATTAACTGCCACTTCCTAATTTCATTATTAACTGAGAAAACATCTACTTGAAAATACTTTAGCACCTTTTTATAGCTGATAGCTGCTAAGGAGTTATCACTATTTACAAAGCTTTGATATTGGCATCACCTTGCCTCTTGCAGAAGATGAGCCTAACAGGCTATGGCCAGGATTTTTTGTCAATTTTCTGCCTGAAATTACACCGCTAAATCTTGAGGATTTCTATTCAAGCATCACCTTAAAAACTTTCATGTTTGATAAGCAACGTGACTGAAAATCATAACTGTAAATGTAATAGAAAGTATCGAAAAATAGTCTGTAATAGTAATCTGCTAATGTCAAAATATAATGAATAAAATCATAAAATTGGCTTAAAATAAAAACAAATCCTAAATACAAAATCAACCAGTTCATGGCCTCCAAAACTTTAGTTTCGTTATGTTTGTCTAGTTTTTCATGTCTATTTTCAAACATGCAGAATTTGGGATGATTCCTGTTACTGATTTGAAATTATTAAGTGGAGTAGAGAGAATCCAGGCAGCTTCTTTAAGTGTCCTGCAGGTATTTTTTAAAGCCCTCAAAATTTCTGAATGTAAATAACTTATTTTACTGCAGAGAATAATGGTTTTGTATCACCTACACTTGTAGCCCGTATACGGGTCCAGGTATGTTAATAGGTTAAGTTCTGAGACACTGGTAAAAGTTATTTGAGAGCTGGGGGTCTCATCTGGGTATGTTTTGCATGGTTCCCCTTTTTCTTTTTCTTAACTTTATGCCTTTCGAAGATTAGTTGATCTTTTGCTAACAGAATTATTTGGTAAAATGTGTACCACAATTTTGTACACACATTATAGCATTCTGTGTGAGCTAACACAATTAAATATTAAACATACAGAACTAAGTTTGTTTGTTACTAGGACTTACCCTGATGTCATCCTCAGTGATGTAGCCAGTCTGTGCTACCCACCAGGGCTCCACTGAGATCTCCACTGGCTTGGCTGGCAGAAGATCCCTTGCTGATTTTCTGCGGAAGAATTTCTGGTCGGAGACAGATGCTGCTTAGGCAACAGTGTGAGAAATTCATTATGTGTACAAGGCATGACTCTCTGAGGACAGCTTCACTTGATCTACAGTGGGGTCCCTTGAAAACAGCCAGATTTGAGGACCATCTGATGATCGTGCTCAGAATCCTCAGAGAGCTTCTAGAGACTTTATTAACATAGCTGCAAAAACATGAAAGACCAGCCACACAGACTGAGGACATCAAAGCTTGCTCTTTTTTTTCTTACTTTGGACGATCTGCACTGGTTCATCAGGTCAATGTACTGGTTCCTTCCAATGCCAAGAAGCCTCAGACCTAGCAGGGGTACACAGATGCATTCATAAGCGTGTGGCTGGACAGCAGTGTCTTCAGGACAAGTCAGAACCTGAAGGCTGCATTATAGTGACAGAGCGACACTGACTCTGCTGGATCTACAGAGGCAGAGCTTAGGGATGTATTTCTGCAGCAGCAGTCGGTGGTCCTTTTAGTGCTGAGTGGAAGCAAGAGGAAAAACTCAGAAACACAATCATTCACTCATCCTGATTCCCCATTCCTCAACCCCAGCAGAAAGCTTCTTTTCCACACATACACACAACCCTGTTATCACAGAAGAGGGACAGGAATAACAGCTATATTCTAGGATCAGTGGCAGCAGCTGTGGCGCAAACTCAGCAGGGAAGGAAGTGCACACCTTCAGAGTGAGGGATTAGATGAGACCCAGGAAGAACCAGACAGCTAACCATCTCAAAGGTCGTGACCTCCCAGCTCGCTATGAGTGGTACAAGTGGATCAGACACAGCAGTGCTGCTGGAGTTTTTAAACACTGTGTCCACTCACTGTCCACTCTATTAATATCAGTAATGTATGTAAACATTTTTTTCATTATTATCTGCATTTTCCGTACTGTTTATTGTAGAACAATAAGATATACAACCCCTGGCAAAAAGTATGGAATCACCAGTCTTGGATGAGCACTCCTTCAGACATTTCATTCTGTAAAACAAACTCTGATCAAAAACATGATACAATAATAAGGTCATTCCAAAGTGCAACTTGTTGGCTTTCAGGAACACTCAAAGAAATGAAGAAAAAACATTGTGGAAGTCAGTGAATGTTACTTTTATTGACCAACCACAGGGAAAAAAATATGGAATCACTCAATTCTAAGGAAAAAAGTATGGAATCACTCAAATTGAAGGTAGAAAATAAGGACACACCCAGTCAATTTCCTTTCCCTAAATGGACACCTGCCTCAGATTAGATCTGCTCGTTAGTCTGCAGTTAAAAACACCTGCAGTCATGACACCTTGGAGGGCTGCTGGACGAATTAGAGTGGCAAGAACCATGGCTCCAACAAGAGAAATGTCTCTTGAAACAAAAGAGAGGATTGTGAAACTTCTTGAAGAAGGTAACTCTTCACGCATGGTTGCTAAAGATGTGGGCTGTTCACAGTCAGCTGTATCCAAGATATGGACCAAATACAAACAGCATGGAATGGTTGTTAAAGCCAAGCGTACTGGTAGACCGAGAAAGACATCAAAGCGTCAAGACAAGGCCATTTGTCTTGAAAACCGAAAAAGTACAACTAAACAGATAAAGCATAAATGGGAAGAAGCTGGAGCCAATGTATGTGACCGAAACGTAAGAAATCGCCTAAAGGAAATGGGATTTCAATAAAGGAAAGCTAAAAGAAAACCATCATTGACACCTAAACATAAAAGAACAAGACTGCAGTGGGCTAAGGAGAGGCAATCATGGACTGTGGATGACTGGATGAAAGTTATCTTCAGTGATGAGTCAAGAATCTGCATTGGACAAGGTGATGATGCTGGAACTTTTGTTTGGTGCCGTTCAAGTGAGATTTATGAAGAGGCCTGCCTGAAGAAAACAACCAAATTTCCACAGTCCTTGATGATATGGGGCTGCATGTCAGGCAAAGGCACTGGGGAGATGACTGTGGTTAATTCTTCTATCAATGCACAAGTTTACATTGACATTTTGGACAGTTTTCTCATCCCTTCAATTGAACAGATGTTTGGAGATAATGAAATAATTTTCCAAGATGACAATGCATTGTGCCATAGGGCAAAAACAGTGAAGGCATTCCTTGGAGAAAGACACATTCAGTCGATGTCATGGCCTGCAAATAGTCCAGATCTCAACCCAATTGAAAACCTGTGGTGGAAATTGAAAAAAATGGTCCACAAGAAGGCTCCGACCTGCAAAGCTGATCTGGCAACTGCTATCAAAGAGAGTTGGCACCAAATTGATGCAGAATATTGTTTGTCACTCATCAAGTCCATGCCTCAGAGACTGAAAGCCGTTATAAAAGCCAAAGGTGGTGCAACTAAATACTAGTGATGTATTTTGAATCATCTTTTGTTTATCTGTTTTTCATGATTCCATACTTTTTTCCTCAGAATTGAGTGATTCCATATTTTTTTCCCTGTGGTTGGTCAATAAAAGTAACATTCACTGACTTCCACAATGTTTTTTCTTCATTTCTTTGAGTGTTCCTGAAAGCCAACAAGTTGCACTTTGGAATGACCTTATTATTATATCATGTTTTTGATCAGAGTTTGTTTTACAGAATGAAATGTCTGAAGGAGTGCTCATCCAAGACTGGTGATTCCATACTTTTTGCCAGGGGTTGTATATGTAACTGCTAAAAGCATTTACCTGAATATAAAATTATGATTTAGATTAGATCATATGCACAAACTAGCATACATACTGTAGTGGGAGGAACGCAGAGCTGCCAAATTAACCCTTAATGTGTCCCAGCTCTGCCGTCCGGTCAAGTGATTCGGACTCTCCTCAGACTGAGATCACAATATTTAATTAAGCAACAACAATGCTTTAGAGTAGTTCTCCTAAACTCAATAAATTTACATGACTTTTTCATGATTGTCTCATTAATCTAATTAATCAAATTATTGTTCTAAGGCAATTGTACAACAAAACAATAGAACCTGTCAAAGTGCAAAATCTTAAGAAGCATGTAATTCTGTATGAAAACCTATAAAGAACTATTTTATACAATAAAATATAAGAAGGTTATTTTGTACCTTGTTCAATACAAAAAGCTGCTTGTTTTTCTTAACAGATTAATACAAAAAAAATTATATTATTATTGGTATAGAAAATTGATATAAAAAATTGCTTTTGATTTTCCATATATAAGCCACTAAATTTATTGCTTCTTGGACCACTTTTGGTAGTTACTGACCACTGCATAAATAAAACAAACCATGTAGAAAGTGATATTGATTATCTCCATTAAAGTACATAGAAGTATTTAATAAGGACTGTGCTGGACTATGCTGATTTTGGATGTCTGCATTAAGTCTGCACTGTAAATATAATACTGTATTGTATTATTGATTTCTAACTAAATATAGAGATCTATGATACTGAAAACAATTGTAAAATGGTAATCCATAATAAATGGCTCAGCTCTAAAGGAAGCGCAGTAGTAATTTGTAAGATACAGTATGTAATGTATCCATTAAGCAGAGCTATTTTAGTGAGTGTTACAGTTTACTGTGTGCATGCTGGCAGGCAGTAGCCTGTGGATAGTGGCCAGGCTAGTGTGCATGAGAGGTCAGTGATAACATTTAATAACCTTCAGGCCTGCACTGAGAATCTAACAGGATAAAACAGATACAGAACTTACAGTCAGCAGCAGTGAAGTTGGGTAAGGAGTCATAACTCTTCTCACAGTTCATGATGTCCTGAGAACAGGAAGAAAAGAGAGACAGTTCAGAACACGGTGCCAACAGTTGTGATTCAGGTGCAAAGAGTGAACAGGGAAGTGATGGACAACATCTCCCTCCACTGATCATGAGGTGCTATTTCAAAAGCACTGCATTTTATAGAAATATTTAATCTTTCAGAAAAAAATGAAGCTGCTTTCAACCTGAAGTGCTGCATTCAGAGGATGAATTATACTTCCAGCTCATATTTCCATGAAATTGTCTGCTTTTGACTAAAAGCATCAGACTTTGCAATTTTAAAGCAAAATAAAGTCATCAATTCAATCAAAACATTCATTTTAACAGAATGATCTCCGGTCAGCAAATGTTCTTATTATGGGAGCACTGCATATCGTCTCTGTCCAATGAAAAACACGTATCTCCAAAACAGCAACTTTACAGGAGAGAGAAAAAAACCTTCTAAACTTTTAATGGAAGTTTCAAACTGTCAGATTGGCTTTTTGTGGATAGAAGTTCTGACATATCTTCTAAAGTAGAAATCTATAATTAGTATGAAATCTGGGACAGTTCTGGGAGATTAACTGAATTATTCTGATTAATCAAATTTATTATTGTTTAAAGCATATTAGAGATTGTACTTCCTAACAAATAGAACCCGCTAGATGGCATCTCAATAGGCTTGTGCTTCTATACAAAAACTTGTAAAGAATTATTTTATGAGGCATATTTTTTTATATTTTACTCATTTTCTTAACAGGAATATAAGGAGGTTATTTTTGTACCAAGAGTTGCTTGTTTACTTACTAAAAAAATGCTAAATTTTATATTTTAGTTGTTACTCCCTTGAAAATAAATGTTAAAGAAACAGTAGTCTGCATATTTGATCGCTCTTAATTATTGTGTTTCTTACTATTTTGCCAAATCTAAAAAAAAATATTTAAAATGTTCAATTGTTATGTAGGAAGTAAAAAAAAAAAATCATAATCAAGAATCAATCAAAGGAATCAAAAACTGCAGCAAACACAGTGTTCTTTATTTTATATCAGCAAAAAAAGAATTACTATATAGAGCCAAAGTAATCTGCAACAAATGTAAAACAAATTAAAGTTCACTACTACCACCTTTTCATGATACAAATAGATAAATATAGACAAATAAGATATGGTATTTTTTCCAGCTTTGCTTAACAATATGTATGATCAAAAAAATCAACCAGCACTTCACTTCCACACTGGCTATATTTACATGAGAAAGTGAAACTACAGCTTCCCTAGTCTGCCAACTGTTTAAATAAAAATGTTGTAATTTATGGAAGTTGTGGTTGGACCAAATAATTAAGTTCATTAATTCCATTACACAACTAAACTGTGTATACAAGTATTAGTGAACTTGATAGCTCATGTACATTTTTGTATTATATGATGAATATAACCGATATTAATATATTATGTTCTTTAGTTCATTAAACACTGCAATCACACTGCTGTTCTTTATGTGATGTTTAAACCCATTTCACCAACTCAACTATCAATGTGGTTTTGCCCCAAAAAAATACATATTAGCCATCAGGTATTTTAGAACTCCACATATACAATACACAACAGCTTAACATGCTGAGATATGTCAGGACATTTAATTATTCAATGAACTTAATGCACTAAATATGCATAGAGATATACATAAAGAATTATAAAGATTACTACTAAGTCATTCAAACTATGACGAAAAACATAAGGAATTATTTAGTAAACAGAAAAGTGTCAAACAAACCAGAATACAATTTATATTTTAGATTCTTCAAAGTAGGCTTGTCTTGCTTAGATGAGAGTTTTGCACATCTTGGCTGGATTTTCTCAGTCAGCTTTATCAGAGAGTTACCTGAAACAGCTTTCAGTTAACAGCTGTGCTGAACTTGTCAAGAGTTTATTATTTGAATTTCTTGCCTCTTAATGTATTCGAGAGCATCAGTTGTAAAGTTGTAAAGAGGTAGAGTTGGTGTACAGTGAATAGCCGTATTTGAGTAATGTTCTAATCCATATTATGGCAAGAACTATTCAACTATTCAAGTAAAGAAAAAATGACTTCAAGAAATGAAGGTGAGTCAATCTTAACATTTGCAAGAACTGTAAAAGTATCCTCAAGTGCAGTCGCAAAGACCATAAAACGCTATGATGAAACTGACTCAGTTTTACTGAAAAGAGGATCCGGCTCAGTTTTACAGAAAGTGAGCAGCTGGTGGAGCAATGGAGACTTCAGAAGGGGAACTCAGACCTCAGTTGCTCATTTACCCATAGTAAAACCAAAGAAACGAAGGAGTGAAGTTTCTGAATAAGTGCGCTCTTTCTCCCTCTGATTGAACATAACCTGGATTCGGATTCATGCGCCCTAAAAGAAGACCATATCGCACCCAGCCCAATTTAAAATGATTCTTGTGCTTGGTGCAATAACCCATTCTCACCAGAGAGGGCCCTTAATCCCAAAACTTACGAACAGCAGCTTTAAATTAACATACACAAAATCTGAATGTAGTTTTTTTTTTTTTATTTATTGGTCTTCTTGTGTTTTAACAAATATTCAGGTGCCCTAAAATGTTTGCTGTAGAGTACTGTACTGTTTTACTGCTTAGGCAATGGACATGTAAACAAATTAGCAGTTTAGCTTGGTGCTCCAAAAACTCATAATTTATTTCAAAAATATATTTTTTGGCCAGCCACCACCCCTCTTTTCAACAGAAAACAGAATCATGAACTTATGTGCAATTTTACCTATTGATTTTGCTACAGTTTTTCTTGTGTTGGATTCAATGGATTCAACACAACTTAAGGTTTTGCCCTACTTTACAGCATCTACCTGCATATTACCTCAGAACCACGGTGGAATAAACAGTAGAACACTATAAGAAAACATAAAGCCACAGCAGATCCTAGATCAGCAATACCTGCACAAAGGCTGCTGGTGCAGTTTTTGCTGGTGGAGCGAGGACACGCTCCTTCTGATGACTCACATGGATCACATGTCTTGAGTTCAAAGTCTAGCACTGCAGCTGCAGCAGTTAAAGCCATACAGCAGCTAATCTACTGAAGCACAGCACGCCTGTTCTACTGCCGCTCTGTTCTGTAGGTAACAATGTAACTGTGTGTGGATTTACAGCTGAGTCACATGAAGCGAATCAAACAGACCACCACAAAACACTTCACACTTAAAGCACTGAAGCAGCCTGACTGCTGTGTGTATACACCGAGGACTGTCTCCATCATCGCAGGAAAAAATGAATAAACCAACAGCACTCAGACTGACAACTATGTGGCCAGCCCAAGGCAGCCATATGCTGTGATAGATCTCAATTCACAGTGTTGATGATGACTCGAGACAGTGGTGTGTGTGTGTGTGTGTGTGTGACAGATAGAGAGGAAGAAAAAGAAAGAGAGAGCAAATGTGCGTGTGTGGGAGGTAGAGTTCTGTCACTGTAGTATAAGACAATTCAGCGACAGTATAAATAAATATTAGTCTAGTATTTGAATATTGCAAGTGTGGTCCAAATTCTATTAAAGTCTACTGGTTACTTTCCTGAAGTTACGCAATAGTCATGTTTCTATGCTCAAGTTATTGCCTAAACAATACATGAGGGTTGTGCAATATCCTCAAGGTTTCCGAAACTGAGATTTTCACACAAATACAAAATAATAGCAATGCAGACACCTTTCAAAACTCAACACATATTATTATTATAAGCACTGCAGCAACAGATATGTTTAAAAAACATTACACTATAAAAATCTACAGCTCTGGAAAAAAATAAGAGACCTCTGGAATACAATCAAGAGGAAGATGGATGATCACAAGCCATCAAACCAAACTGAACTGCTTGATTTTTTGCACCAGGAGTGGCATAATGTTATCCAAAAGCAGTGTGTAAGACTGGTGGACGAGAACATGCCAAGATGAATGAAAACTGTGATTAAAAACCAGGGTTATTCCACCAGATATTGATTTCAAAACTTTTAAAATGAATATGACTATGAACTTCTTTTCTTGGCATTATTTAAGGTCTGAAACTCATTTTTATTGTATCGATTATAGTCGAAAATCAGACTTTTTGTGGAAAAATCAAAGATTTATTTTTTAGGCCATAATTTCCCAGCAGCAGAGATCAAGGACCATGTTTTTTGAAACATTGAGCTAGATCAAATCAAGACAATCAAATCGGAGCAAAAAGATTATTGGAGCATTAAAGATCATTTATAAAATATCCAACCAGAATTCTGCCAGAAACCACTTGACATATCTGGATAAGGTTTAACTTGCTTTAGGTATTATTTTTACCATGTGTTGATTTAAGACCAAATATTTACACTCTTACACTTTTTCTGCCCCAGAAAAAGAACAGTTTAAAGAAATCAATGAATAGCCCATATTGCAATCACATCCACAGCGAGTACATGCAAACATTCAAACATGAATTTACATAAAACACTTCACATAGAGGAGTAAACAGCTTACTGTACCTCCATGATGCTGATGTAGTAAGAGAAAGGAGTGACTCGCAGTCCTTTAACCATGATGTCAGATAGATGGTAAGGATACAGCATGAGGTGCTCTCGGCTGTACTTCAACAGCTCCTCATAATACTTCCGCTCATCCTTCTTCACGTGCCTGACTGTGAAGGGAAATGTACAGTGTTTTAAATGATCATTTAAATGCAGCTTGCCTCATTGAACTTAAATCTACACACGTATATTAACATTTGTTTGACAGCTCTTTTCAATGGTCTGGATTTCTGCATAAATATAATTTGATTTCCTTCAGGGTCACAATAAATAAAGAAAGTCTTTAGCATTGTTTTGCCAAAGATTTAAATGATTACAAGCAAGATTTGTGAGCAAATAAATAATAATATAATAAAATATGCATAATTTAAGTTAGTTATGTACTTCTGCAATAAATGAACTTCCAATCCACATGACCTATTAATGTAATCTACGAAATCTGTAGCAGTTTTCACATATGAAGTCGGTAAATGACTGCAGAACCATGTCTAGATATTATCTGGAGCTGCCCTTTCACAAAGGCAGTGACAGCTGGAGATTTTCCACATCAGACATGCTCTCTGTACCAGGGAGCTAGCAGGATAAAATCTGGGTAATGTCCAGTAAAACTGAATTAGACATTTGAGTTTATACAACTCAAAGCTTTAAGTCATTGTGCATGTATTTCTGGTAAAATTTCATGGAAATTTGTTGATTGTATATAATTTTAACAATAAAATCAGGCAAACACATTAAACATTGGGCAAAATACATTTTTTTAAATAGTGCTTAATTTAAGTTAAGTTAAATACAATGTCATATATAAGTTAAATAAATGTTTTTTCAAGATCTCTTGTTCCAGTTCAAAGATTGATTGGGCTGGTCCCGTCATTACATGTATACAAATATGTTCTTTGCTTCATTCTGGTGTAATATCTCATGGTAAAACCTGCTGAAGCTTAGAAGATTAGAAAAGTGCAGCAAAAGCAATTGTAACAACTTCTTCCTCTATCAGTCCACAATCTTCTGCCATATAGTTTACCAGTGGAAGTAATGAAATTCCTTACCACTCTAACTCTCCCTAGAATTATTCCTCCCCACAATTCCCATACAAGTAAACAATTGTCTGCATTTGACAAATTCACAATACTGTGTACTGAGAACACATAACTTAAATTGACTGCACAGACTTTACCAACACATTGTTATGCACATATTTTACACTTGGTACAGTTTCCACCTGAACTGTCTCTAGATTTATATTCTACTTGGTCTTGTAGTGTTGGAGGTTTCAGATTGTACACATAGCTGCATGTTTTTTCTTCATTTTTTAACAACTTTGAGCATATTCTTATCCCTTTAAACAAATTCTTAAATCTCTTTGTACTGTTTTTAAAAGTTTCTTTGACAAAATTTGAATTTGACTTTTTTATTATGTCAAAAAGCCACGATGAATGGACCAAAATAAATGGTTTGAAATAGACCAATAGAAACTATATGTATATATACATGTATATATAACTGTATATATATGTATATATAACTATGTATAATTTCTTTTTTTTATAAAAGTTGTTTTTGATATGTTTCTATTTATTCTGCAATATGTACTGCTAACATCACAGTCACCGATGATCAATCATGTTATAATACTAATGACACACTCAGCATATCCAAGTAAAAATATATTTACAGCTCTAGAAAAAAAAAATAAGAGACCACTTAAAAATGAGGAGTTTCCTTGATTTTACCGAAGATGGACAGATGATCACAAGCCATCAAACTAATCTGAACTGCTTGAATTTTTGCACCAGGAGTGGCATATCATTATCCAAAAGCAGTGTGTAAGACTGGTGGAGGAGAACATGCCAAGATGCTTGAAAAATAAAATGTGATTTAAAAACCAGGAATATTCCACCAAATATTGATTTCTAAACTCTTAAAACTTCATGAATATGAACTTGTTTTCTATGCATTATTGAGACAGCACAATCAGAAACTGAAGTGATCTCTTTTTTTTTCAGAACTTTATGTTCTTCTCATTAAGCAGCAAAAAATGAACACTGGTTTAAATTAGTCTCACATGACATTTTTGTATCCTGAAATGTAAATATTGTGCATGGCCACACCACGATGACAATGCTGAAACAATACACTGTACAGCCCTATTCCTCTACGTATAACCTTTATTTAATTTATTCACTAATGATAAAGGTAATATAAGCATTATTAATGGTTGTAACACTTTAAAACAATTGATCAGAAATCCTGAAGGTTTCCATTCAAATGTGTGTACACAAGCACACAACCAAACTCAAACACTCTAGCCCTAATTTGTAGGAGCTGACACTGACAATAAACCTCATCTACATGAGTTATGAATGTCATGTGAAACTTACCTAAGTTATTGCGGAATCGCAGCTGGTTTCTGATACTGTACAGGAGGACATGCTTGTCATACTCCCTCTGCGAGTTTCCCAGACTCTGCAAAAGGAACAGAAGAGCAATATTACGTAACACCAAATCTGGATGCAAGCATCCTGACAGTTCAGGAAGCACTGGTTTTCATTACAGCAACCTGAATGTACCTCTCCACTCTACATGTAGTTAAAACATGTGTTTTAAGCCAAAACTGAAAAAAATATTGTTAACTGTTGGTTAATAATAATTTTGCAGTTTTGGCTTAAACATATCATATCTCATGCAGAGATACTGACATTTAAATAGCTGTAATTTTAATATGGTACAAACCTGCAATATTGATAATTTCACACATTAGTGTACATTGTGTACTTCCGTCATTACTGAACCTAGAGCTGCTTGAATAACAGTAACACTGTTCTAATCCATATGACCTTTCAAACTGATTGATCAGTAGCCGTTTCAAATGTGAACTTTAGAAAATGTCTGATGCTTATTGCTGCTGTTGTAAACTCCATGGAACAATTTTGCAACAGCAAATCAAACAATAAACCACCATGACCATCTTGAAGATTTAAAGAACTGTGCAGAAATAATCTTAATTCCACTATTTCAGCAAGATGATAAAATTTGTAAATAAGTTCCATGTACAGTTGGGCAATATGACCATTTTTATTTATATTGTGATACATTTTCTTATTGTATCAACAACACTGACCCAACTGTTCATTTCTTCACAAAGACTGTAATTAGTACAGTTTAATTGGAGGATACTTTAAATTTAAATAATCACTTAGTACTCAGTAAGGAAGAGTTTCTGAATATATGTTTTTCAGACTCTTTTGGTTATTTTTGTTTTTTGACTGCAATCACATGTATCAGGATTATGGGTTGCACAACAAGTAATTTAACTAGCTAATACTCCTGATACCCTCCTGATACCCTCCTGATAGCCCATGTCAGCCCAACATAAGCATGTTGGCTGGGTAACTTCATTGATTTTGGATAATCATAAACTCGTCTGTATTGTTTATTTGTATTGTATATTCCACATATAACATATATAACAGTGAACAGTATTTTAAAACAGTATTTTAGCCAGACGTGCGATGACCAGTGCTTCAAATAACTGTGACTCCATATAAATAGTGTGGACTGCAGCAGGTGAAGAAAAATCTATATTTCTTAAACTATGATTATTTACAAATGTGTTTGCTTTAAAAGGGTATGAATGCTTTATTATGGTAACATATTATATGAGTGGCATTTAATGGTCTTGACTTACAATAATATAATTTATCACAATCAGGTCCCTGCAGCTTTTAAGCAAAGACTGTCATCAACATGGGTTTACACTAAATCTGACTGAATCATGAACACAGTAGCTAACCAGGGCCATGCCCGCTTGATACCCTCCTGATACTCTCCTAATCCATGTGAGCCCAACATGAGCATGTTGGCTGGGTAAGTAACCTAGCTAACTAGCTAACGAACACTGCCATTGCCTTCAGCTCACCAAAAGCTGGTCTGGAGACAGATTACAGGATAGTTATGCTGTTTATCAATGTCTGCTGTAGGCCTGTCACTGTAATTAAAAAGACATTACCTCGATAGATCAATACTTTATAACTGTGATATTGTCTATTGTGTTTATTTGTATGTTTGTTCACATAAAAACCAATGAACTGTATTTTAGCCAGCCACGCAATGAGCAATGCTTCAAAAACTGTTACTTTATACACACAGTGTAGACTGCAGTATTTTGACTGGCCTAGTTTGCTGTGACCAAAAAAAGCTCTCCATTAGTGATTCTCAAACTTTTTAGAACACGTACCACCAATGACCAAACTAAAAATTTGAAGTACCTACAAGCCATTTCACAGGAACACATGTAGTTACCATACACATGCTTATACACACTGTAAGCTAGACGTTTAATCCACACATATACATGTCCTCATATCTTTTGGCAGTTGTTCTTCACCTGTCTGTAACTTAGTTAGTATGGTAAATTGTTTGATTGATTATTGTTTCTGGTTAATACAGTATTTCTGCTGAGACATGTCAGAAGGATTTAGACAGAAGAAAACAACAAGAGTGTCAAGCAGTGAACTATACAGTGTCTACTACCTTTACCCCTATCCAAACGGGATTAGTTTCTCAAGGGCAATTTTCTCTTTTACAGGGGGTTCTCTGTGATTTTATTCCCGTCCGGAACGACCATGTATGTGTTTTTCTCAGATGTCCTCTAAGAATTACCTACTGTTTTTCGCTAAACTCCGTGCTCCTCCAGTGATTTTACTCCCGTCCGGGCTATATCTTGTGGCGTACCACAGGGTTTTACTGATGTTTTACTCTAGGGCCAATGACACTGATGTTATTAGTAATGATAAAACTGTAGTTCTGAGTGAAGGACTGAAGTGTTACAGGTTTACACAGATACAGGTTCTGTAAAGCAGTGGGTAATTAAAGCACTGAACACAAATGTACAAATGTAGTGTTAAGAAAATTACAGCTGGAAACATTTTTTTTTAGATTTCACAGTCTTTAATATTTTAATGCAAGCTGATTTTTTTTACTGAGGTCACCTAGTGTACCACATTGGGATGCCTCGAGCTCTGGGGTGCCTTGAGAACCACAGTTTGAGAATCACTGCTCTATATAAATAAAGGTGAAGGGAACTGAATGAATGAACGCATGAGTGAAAGCTTTAGCATCTTGGTTTGCTAGCTAGCTAAAGGGGAGGCACAGGGTTCCCTGCAGTTTCCCAGCTCTGACAGTCAATGTGTGTTTACACTAAATCTGACTGAATCGTCGATACAGTAGTGAGCTAACCAGCGCTTAATCAGTGATTTTAACTAAATAACTACATAACTACATATGCTCAGGATAGTGATGAGCAGAGGATTGAAATTGAAGAGGATGAAAATAATGATGATGAGGATGATAATGAGGGGGATGAGGAGGATGTTGCGGGTCAGACAACATGACAGCCCTGTAGAGAAGGAAACCCCCCAGTATTCGGCAGAGGGTGTGTGTTAAACGGGTCTTTAAAGCGGGTTTACCTGTTTGACATTAGCAGGCAGCTTATTCCAGGGGTAATTCTGTCTGATGTGAAATTCCACGTCCGTGTTCATTGCTGGACTGGGTTATGTAAAAGCCGCCGCGGGCTCTCGGGTGAGTCCGACACGACTGTACCCTCCCGACTCCTCTCTCTCTCTTCTCTCAGCGCCGCTCCGCTCGAGCGCTGCTTTAATACCCGTGTTTTAATGATACTGAACCGATAATGAAGCTAAATATCCACTTCCTTGTTGTATTTCCAAGCAGCCCTTCGTCACGCTCCTGGCCACGCTCGTCACTTCCGCTGTAGCGCGTGACGTAGCGCGTGAGGGTGTTCTGGTGAGGGACAGAGAGATGCAATGCTGGTTGATGAATGAGATATGTTGTCACTATTAACGTTTTGTTAAGCTTGTAAAACCTTTCTTGGTTGTATTTTTTATTATATTGGGTTTCCTTGTTTGTATTGTGATATTATGTGAAGATAAATAAAAAAAGATGCAGGCGTCTTTAGTATTTTTAAACAAACAGTGCAATAATAAACATTAACATATCAGAAATATGTTACACAACAAAAAACACATTTCTCCCAGAGGGAAGTTACTGGATGCGTTTTATTGGAGATAATGAATGGAGAAGAACTGTATAAATGACTAACAAGATAAAATAAATACATTTAAAAATCTTACAAAAGATATATGAATATTGATAATTCATTAATAATTCATGCTCATTTTGTGGGTGTGTTGAAACTTTTGTGCACTTTTTCAGTATAATGTAATGATAACTAACATATTTTGGTTGAAATTGGCATCACATCTTTTTTCCAGCTATGAATATTAACTCCACTTTTTCACTTAAAGCTTCTACTCGCTAAATATTTTACTCACAGACAAACAAAATTGAGCTTTCCCATCTACACTGCCTGGCAAAAAAAGTGTCCACCTGGATTTAACTAAGTAAATGATCTTCGGTTGCTGCAGTTGGTCAGGTCTGGGTTCAGCAACAGTATGTGCTGAAAGAATGAGGTCAGCTGCTTACCTGAATATACTGAATATAGACCAGGTTATTCCATCAATGGATTTTTTTTTTTCCCTGATGGCACGGAGATATTCCAAGATGACAATGCCAGGATTCATGGGGCTGGAATTGTAAAAAAGTGGTTCAGGGAGCATGAGATCATCCTTTTCACACGTATTGTTCACCATCTTTGGGATGTGCTGTAGAAGGCTTATGTATAACAATGCATCCAATAAACTGTTTTTAATTCTACTGGCAAAATCTATATATATCTAAAATATATATTTAACTGAGTTTAATTCACTTCTCCAGTCTTTATGTAGAATTAATACAAAAAAATAGAAAGTTATTTTATTATTATGATTTGTTTTATAATGAGGATCTATCGTATATTGATTAGCATTTCTGAACCTATTTTTTTACTGCGTACCACCTAAAATTAACTTTCTTAGTTTGAGCTTTTTTATTACGGCATTTAGAATCTATTTTGGTTAGCCTATAATCTGGCAGAGTAGCGTAAACCCAAACCTGAGTAAACGTAGTGTTACGTTGGTAAAATAATAGATGGACCTATGCAAAAAACTATGTGAGCAGACACATAAAACTAGGTCTACTTAAGTAGGGTGACCATATTTTAGGGACTGGTGACAAACGTCTGCTGTGGTCAGAATGTTGTGGTTTGGGGATTTCAAATTGGCCTACATCTGTGTGGCAGTATGTGTGAGGGAGAAATGCAGATATGTTTCTCTAAATTAATGCAACTATGTGAACAAACAAAGTAATGCATACAAATGTACTCATTTATCAAGACTAATTAAAGGTCTTGTTTGACCAAATCATTTCTTTGTATTTTAATTTACTCACCTTACAAGTGAAATAATTTTTTAAAGAAAAATGTTTCATCTTTACCTTTTACCTTTTATGTAACGTTTTATATTTATGTTTATACCAACAAATAAATAAATAATCAAAAAACAGTCTGTTACCACAAAAAATATCAATGACCACTCTTCAGTCATCATTGGTTTGATTGACTTTTCATAATATTTGATCTACTTGGATCTATTGAGACAAAAAAATGATTAGTGTTTATTATGATTTGCATAACTAAGTAGTATATAGTAATATACACAGTATCCAATAGCACATGGTCCTTCAAACCTGATCCTGGCACCCTCTGCCCTGGAATTCATGGCTTAACTTTTTCCAAGATAAGATAAGATAAGATAAGATAAGATAAGATAAGATAAGATAAGATAAGATAAGATAAGATAATCCTTTATTAATCCCACAATGGGGAAATTTACAATGTTACAGCAGTACAGAGGAGAGGACAGATCAGGTCAGGAAAAAATATAAGCAAATAATGATACATCTATATATACAAAAAACAATTACAGGAAATATATAAAAGATACTTAAAAAAAATATATATAGTATAGACAAAATATATACATCTAGTGCATAGAGATATGATTATGGTAAGGTGGACCAGTATTATTGCACAAAGAGTAACAGTGAATAAATAAATATCAAATAAATAGTAGATAAAAAGGTGAGAAAAATATTGCACGTTAAACATATTGCACAAATGGTGATAAGGGGATCACAGTACATGTAGTGAGATGGATATTGCACACAGTGAGCATTACAGCTACACTGAGTAGTATGTAAGTTTGTATGAAGTACTGAGATAGTAAATTAGTGTTTACTGAGAGCGTGGTGTGTTGTACAGTCTGATGGCGTGTGGAAGGAAGGACCCAGAGTTGCAGTAGGTATGATAAAACAGGCAGTCCTCTAAAATGTGCTGGGCCAGGACCAGGACTAGATTTTTTTTTGTTTGTTTTGGGGTCCAACTCCATCCCAGTCAGTTTTAGGACAACATAGCACAACTTTCTGGTTCTTGGTTCACTATACCTCTAATGCATTTCTTGCTCCCAATACACCTGATCAGCTCTTTGGCAAGCTCTTTCAGAGTGGTGCAGGGAGTTCTTGAAAATGTGCAGAGGGCACCAGGAGCAGGAATAAAGAACATGGCTCTAAGCTAACAGCCATCCCAAAATAGAAACATTATTAGGCTGAAAAGGTTAATGCTCATTCAGTACTCATTGGAGTTAATGTTTTTTGTGTGTCTAACCTAACAGCTGCTGTATGGGTGTAAAGACACGGTGCATTCCCCAACGTGATAAACTTACAAACACCCACGGCCTAGTGTTACCCAATCTCTCTACACGCATATCTGTTTGGCTTTCCTTGAGCTGCAGAATCAACATGACAGTAACTCATCTCTGTCCCTGGATGCAACTGATGATAGGGCTAACGAGTCAGGTCCCATCTGTTTCCCAGTAACACAGTAACAAGCTGTAGGCAAAGAAAATAGTCAGCTGACACTAAATCTTGACACTAACGGGTGGTAATATCTGATGGATGCAGAGAAAATGCAGCAATGCTTTTAGTGTGTAGTGTTTAATTAATTTAAATATATTATTAAATATATGTATATTCAATAGGCCTAAGAAACAGGCCAGTATATGACGCAGCTGAGTTCTGGAGCCTAAAGCTTTCACCTCTTCAAAGTAGCATATGATAGAATGTTTATTAATCAGTTGTAATCATCTTAGCGGTGGTGTTATCTTTAGCTTGTCAGTGTGAAGGTGTCATTTCCTTTCTGTGGACTGTTAAAAAGGCAGAGACACTGTGGTGCAGGAAAGATAAGAGTAAAAAAAGTAATTCTCTCAGGCTTTCAGAGCTTATCTCCAGACTCAGCTATACGTTATAGAGTACTGTATAGAGTGGCTGCTAGGCTAGGGCCTTGCCCTTGGCCAGTGAGTGTGAACTTCAATTCAGACACAGTCAAAAACTTGTGTGTGCCTGTGCGTATAGCAATGTTTCTCTGTGTTCGTCCTGGCACCCATAGCATCCTGCCATGCACATTTTAAAGGTATCCCTGCTTTAACCCGTACAGACCTGAATTATGATCCAGTGATGGAAAAATATAAAAATGCTATTTAATGCCTGTGATAAACACAAATGAAGATTCTAATATTCTAATATAAATGTGTATAAATATGTAAAAATTAAATTGCATTGGAGGCCTGTGCTTAACCTTACCTATTTGATATTTGATATTGATATAGCTTTTTATTCAAAAAATCATCCCTAATCATAATAAAAAGTGTTCTAAATAACATAAAATTAGTAATAACATAAAATGATCCTCATTGGCTCTAGTGCTGCCATGCCATAATGTCCGGGTTAAGGGGTGATTATTTTTTTCAGTGCAGTGGGAGGGGCTAAACTACTGTTTAACTGTCTTAAAACCTTTTTTTAATTGGCTGGTTAATGGTCTATTCGGATGAACAATATGTCTCAATTAGTGTTATGTGTTACAAAACATCTTTAAAAATATGATGTCCATTGTAATGGTCGCAAGCTCTGAAAGGGTTAATATGAACCACTATTTTGTATTACTCTTATTACATATTACCACTGTTTTTACAGACTGTGATTACAGATTGCTTTTGAACATGATTGCTATAGTTCTTTTTACAACTTCTCTTGCAGGTCCTTCACCAGTCGTTCACCAGACATAAACTCTTCTTACTCACCTCCTTTCTTCTCTTTTCTCCATTTCCCCCACTTCCACTGATGTCAGCTTGATGGAGGTGATAGGTCATGCGTGTTCCATTTCCTGCTTTCCTTATTCAGGCCCATCCCCCAACTCCATTGTTTGACAAAATCTTTCCTAATTTTTCATTTTCTTTATTTTGGTTCTCTCTCTATCTCTTCCCCATGTACCGAGATGCCCTGTTTCTACTGTACTGTCCTGGTGCTGCCCAGCCAGCTGTGGATCTTTGCATTAATTCACTTCCTATTAATTCACTCTCTCCACACTGCACAGCTGTGCATACGAGTAAATAACCTTTTCCATAGACTTTTGCATTAACATTGACCATGTGTCCAACACTCTCTCACATTCTCATAATTCATAACCCGCTGTCACATTTGCCGTAGTCCCTCATTATCTCACTCTCTGTCCAGTTATTCATGTTGTTTTGTTTTTTACTCTGCTACTCTGTTTATATGTTGTGCTGAAATGTGCAGATGGCAGGTGCGCTCCAATACCAGAAGCAAGAGACCCTGGCCTCTGGAGTTAGGGAGTTAGGAGTAGCAGGTGAATAGCAATCCAGCAGCGTCCTCCTCACCTCCATTATCTGAGGCAAACCAAGGTAACCAGGCCTAGATATCCATTCAGCTGTTCTCCCCACTCAGCCCAGCCATCAGCACAGCTCTATATTTACCAGCTTCCTGGGTTACACAAGACCACTGAGGGGCGGTTCACACACCCCGGCCCCGTGTCTGTCCCCTGGCTAAGCTGGGCTCCGTGTCCCTGCCATAGTAAACACACAGCGCACATGGTGCCTGGCTAAGCGATGTGGGAACAAACAAGGGGAGGGTCAAAGGCAGGAACGTTCACAGCCTCCAGAACTATTCTCGGAAACTGGAATGTACACAGCGTGCTCATGGCGAGCTTCTAGATACTTCAATGAACCCTTCTCTACGCCGCCCACGTCTGACGGCTATTTCCTTTACTTCTTGAGGGCCACACCTGAGGGGAATGTTTTTGGCCTTAATGCTGCTGAACCGGGACTGATTCTGTCCAGACAGAGTGGAATGTGAAAGTTAGGAACAGTCTAAAGTTGAGGTAAGCTTTTAGTTGATGTTTATTCGGGGGCAGAGGCAACTTTTCAACATTTGTAGCAGGTTGAATTATGGGAAATTTATAGCGGAAATTGGTTGTTTAACCCCTTAATATTCCGAGGCCTATTACTTACTATGGTATATTATTCATTAAGTACTGGGATTCTGTGTAAATAGATTAAGGCTGCTCTTCATTCATAGAAGCGTGTGACAATACCTAGTTAACCATAGCAAGAATTGGAATATCTATGGAATAGTATGGAATTTTATTTATTGATTTATATGTATATATAGAGTTTCAGCAGAGTTAACATGTAACAACATGTAATTGCTGCTTATAAGGGTAATAAGGTTTGAACTACAGTATCAGTAATCAGTTATTGGTATTTCCCTTTAATTACACTTCTAATCAGCATTATTAGCATTAACATTTTATCTATCAGACAGTGAGAAAGAAAATATGCACAGCATAGCATTTCCTTGTATATGTGTCATTATATATAAAAATATAAATCATAAAATGTTTGTTCTCAAGCATAACTAGTTTTTATCCCATGGATAAACCAATCATTTCCACTGAGCATTTATTTATTTATTCATTCTATTTTAAAGCTGGATCATAATTTCTATTTTTGATTTGTACAACTGCACATGCTCCCGAGACTCATAAACTATTTTAAGAAATATTTTTAAGCTTCATTTAAATAGATATTAGAGTAATATGCTTTTTGTAGGACAAGGCTGGGGAATACCAGCGCTTCTCTTCTGTCATCACAGTCTTAGTGATGGCAGTTAATAATAAACAATAATGATTAACATCCCGAAATAGCAGTCAGGGTGGCGCGTGTGATCTGGGGGAGAAATAAAATCAGTAGCTGTCTCTGGGGTGATTAGACGACTTAGTGCCAATAATAGCTTCATGAAATGCCCTCGTCTAAACAGTGAGGCTGTCAAGGGCAAACCTGGTGTGCGCTCGGGCACAGCTGGGATGTGACTCAACTGCTTTGATAAAATCAATTTTGATGGGAAAATGAGGCCGACAAGTGCTACACGAACGCATTAGGGGCTCAGGGGAGATGGAGATTTAAACAGGGAAAATAATACCTGATGATCAAACAGGAAATGATGGCCAATGTTTAGAATCATTTTTTTTAGGTTATCTAAAATCGAGTGGTTTCTTCAGCCTACATGTAAATAAAATTTATGAATATTCAGCAGTTTGAACTTTTGACACAGAACACTGCAACAATTGAATTCCATAGATTTCAAATTATTTAGACAAAGTCCAAGAAATATGAAAGATTTCATAAAAATACTGGAGCTGTAAATGATTCTAAAATGAAAGCATGTACAATATAATTACTATATAATAAACCTTTGTTGTTTTTAAAATACTTTTAAAAAACTACAGTCACTAGTCATAAGTCAAAGAAATGCATTTTCTACATTGTAGATTCATATTAAAGACATAAAAACAATTAAGGGACACATAAGGTATTACGTAGTAAACAAACAACTCACAATCCCCAATCACAATTCACAATCCCCTGACCTAAACCAAACTGAGACGGTGACTTGAGGTGATTTCGGATGAGCTGGAGCTTCACAGCTTGAAGGAAAAGCAGCAACTTTTGTTCAGCACCTCCAGGAACTCCTTTAAGACACTGAGAAACCTATTCCAGGTTACCCTACCTCATAAAGACACTGAGATTAAAATACCAAGAGTGCAAATCTGTCCTCAAAGATAAATGTGGTACTTAGAATAATCTAAAGTATAAAACATATTCTCGTTATTTATTTAACACTTTTTGTTAATAAAATAATTCAGCATGTGTTTCTGTATAGCTTTGATATAATCTTCAATATTAAATTTACAATGTAAAAAAATCATGAAAAGAAAGAAAACACATTTAATGAGAAGAAACTTTTGACTGTTTCTGTATAAACAAATAAAACACAATTTATAACTGGTTTATGAATAATTAATTAACTTCCAACTATTAAGTTAATATAGGTCTACTATATGCTTAAATGTTTGTGGGGACCTCTTTCAATAAATACAAGTAACTGATTTAAGTTGCCCCCGTTGCAGAAACAGATCTTCTTGTCTTTGTAGAGAAGTATTGCCAATAAAATAGGACTCATAGCAGATAAACATGGACCTATTTGCACTGTGTCTTATGCCAGTTATGGGCTAGAGTGGTATACAGCCCCCCAGAATTGAGCTCTCTGGAGTGTTGAAATTTTTTTTGGAATGATGGTGCTCCATCCAATACTTTTGGGATAAGGTGAGGAGGTGATCATCTGAAATCCTGACATCATAAATATTCTTGCCACTCAATGCAATTATATCTTCACTACATATTTGAGAATAATTCAATATTAGACACTTGTTTGTTTGTTTGTTTATCTGGTATTAAGATTATTTAAGCATGTTCCCTCAAACAACTGCAGTAAGATGAACTAATCTCACCCAAAATGTCAGAGTTTCATTTGCTGGTGATGAACTAGATCAAGTATGTCAAAGTGGGGTTCCTTCTGGCTATTTGGAAACTAATGGTTTTCAAACACACACAGGGCTTTCAAATTAGCCGATGTGTTGAATAAGGAGCGTTGACTGAAGAAGTGTGCTGTCAGTGATTTGGTCTTTTAGGATTGACATCTAATAATGCATAGTAGATAAGGCGAGTATTCGTACAATACATTGATATAGGCTATTTTGATAATTAATGGGAATGAGCTGGTATGTCAACTCTGATATAAAGGGTGTTTTTTTTCTTATATTTGTGTTTTTTTTCTTTTGTTGCATTGCATTATTATGCTATTATATTATTATCACTATTATTATATTATCACTATATCATTATAACATTGCCTCTAACTCTTATTATTCACTTATCATTCCCAGAATGGCCTGTTCATCACTTGAGGTATTCTCATTCAAGGACCAGGAGCTTCCAGCCCACCTGCTCTGCCAGCTGAACATCCTCAGGCTGGAGCGCATCTTCACCGACGTGCTCCTGTGCACAGAGGACAAGGAGATTCCCTGCCACAGGAACGTCCTGGTCTCCAGCAGCCCTTACTTCCGCGCCATGTTCTGCAGCAACTTCCGTGAGAGCAGCCAGGCCCGGGTGGACCTGAAGGGCATTAGCTCTGAGGTGCTGGCGGGGATTGTGGACTACATCTACACAGGCAGCATCACCATAACGATGGAGCTGGTGCTGCCACTGATGCAGGCTGCGTCCATGCTGCAGTACGTCAGGCTCTTCGAGGCCTGCTCAACCTTCCTGCAGGAGCAGCTGAACCCAGACAACTGTCTGAGCATGATCCGGCTGTCGGAGATCCTGCACTGCGACAGCCTGAGAGACAGGGCCAAGGAGATGGCCGTGCGCTGCTTTTCTGATGTTGCTGCCTCTGAGGACTTCTGCGAACTCTCCCTGCCTGAGCTCATGTGCTATTTGGAAGATGACCGTCTTTGCGCTGAGGAAGAGCAAGTGTTTGAGACTCTTCTGGCCTGGATCCACCATGACCCCTTTTCACGGCGAGGTGCCATCCATGACCTCTTCAAGAAGGTGCGCTTACGTTACATCCACCCAACGTACCTCTTCCAGTTCATAGCCAACGATCCTCTAGTCCAGTCGTCTACGCTCTGCACTGAGATCATTGAGTCTGTGCGGCGTCTGATGTTTTCGGTTAGCGCCAAATGCACCCGCGAGCTGAAGCCCCTGTGGACCACGCCTCGCCGCTACACCTGCCGAGAGACTTTAGTTGTGGTCGGAGGCCGTAAGAACAATGAGCAGACGTCCAGAGAGGCACTGCTCTATGATGAACGCACCCAACGCTGGCAATGGTTGGCCAAGCTGCCTCTACGCCTGTACAAGGCTGCTTACGTCTGCATTCACAGCATCCTGTACGTGGTTGGAGGCCTCAGCCTGAGCTTAGCCTCTGGAGACAGTGCAGTTAGCGCAACTGTCTACACTCTTTCGTTGAAGACCAACCAGTGGAGAACAGCCGAACCCATGCTGGAACCACGCTACGCCCATCAGAGCGTGTCCTACCTGCACTTCATCTTTGCTCTAGGAGGTATTGGGGCTGACAAACAGATATCGAACACAGTGGAGCGCTACAACAGCATGTTCAACCAGTGGGAGGCCATGGCTCCCATGCCTACAGCGGTCCTACACCCCGCAGTGGCTGCCAATGACCAGAGGATCTACGTGTTTGGAGGGGAGGACTCCATGCAGAATCCAGTGAGATTAATACAGGTAACTACATACAACTACATACACTTCAGTTTATTTCAGTTGTAGAATATATTTAATAGAACACTCTGTACAGACACTACTGTCACAATTCAGGTTTACTGAAGTCTGGATCCAGAGTTGTAATGAGCATGCTGTGGGTGGCAGTGGCGGGAAAAACTCCCTAAGAGCCTGAGGGAAAAAAGAAACAATGACCCCAAAAATGCAGACACAGTCCCCCTGTGGTCAACACTGACAGCAGAGTTATGTCAAAAAGTAGTGCATGTTGAGATCAGACAGAAATGGGATCTCAGTGAAATATCCCTAAAGTTCTGAGATCCAATGTCGTTTTTTGATGAGTCACACATCTCTCATCTTTCCAAGGTTTATCACATATCACGGAACATGTGGTCCAGACTGGAGACCAGGACAGTGAAAAATGTCTGTGCTCCTGCTGCTGTTATAGAAGACAAGATTTACATAATTGGAGGTGAGCTTACTGCATCGTTTAACAGCATGAACTAAATAATATTGAACCAAAGGAGACACTGGGATTGGATAGCTGGATCTCTGAGTTTAGAAACACTTAACTAACCATAGTGCTACACTGGCAGTCAAAAAAAGAAAACTTGCTTAGATGTTCATGTAATACACTAATGTATAACAGCTGTTTTGGGTGTACTTTACGGGATATATTCCTTCTTACTTGGTGCAAACTTTCAGCTAATTCACAAATATCATGAACAAATTCTTAAATTATTGAATGTCAATTAAACCTTACCAAACTTGGTAATGCATCATTCTGCAGGACTTTTATTTTAGTTTTTGGAATCAAGCATATTTAAAATGTTGAGTTCCTTTAGCTTTCTGACTGTTGCTGCTGTCCATTTGATATTGATTAAATGTGATCTGAACAGTTTGCAGCTTTGTGTGGTTAGTGGTGTTTGTTAGTTGCTGCTGTGTTCTAAATCTCCCTGTACTATTTGAGTGATGTACTCCTGTGATGAGTACCCAGTGTTAAAAGTCTTTGCTCTGCTTCCCTTCATGTGGCATGTTAGTTTTACACATTCAACAAATATAAAAGAATATATGATACTTAAAAAAGCTGTACTGAAAAACAGAGCCAGCTCACAAATGACAAAACAAAGCTATCAATCTAGCTCACTATTTGGCATAGAAACGAGACAGAGAGAGAGAGAGAGAGAGAGAGAGAGAGAGAGAGAGAGAGAGAGAAAGAAACCAAATAAAGATCTCTGACCAGGCCGGAGCTAGAAGTCTGAACCGGAGTGTTACTGCTGGACACCGCAAGATTGCGCCATTCAATCGTTCAGCCAGAAAACTAATCAGTGCGTTGGATGGGGGCAGGGCAGATTACAGCGGAAGTAGGGGGTCAAACTTGGTACATCAATTAACTTGCGTTAAACAAAATAGTAACAGGTTACTGATTCCAAATTAACAGCGCGCATTAACTATATATATAACTATTTATATAACTATAAATATATATTATTATATATATATTTTTTTATTTGTTGTGTAAAGGTTATACAAGAAGAGTGATCGCCTACGACACCAAAGCCAACAAGTTTGTCAAATGTGAGAACATGAAGGAGAGGAGGATGCACCACTCAGCTACCGTCATCAACAACAAGGTCTACGTAACCGGAGGACGCTTCCTCAACAGCCACGATGTCATAGAAGACTCTGACTGCTTCGAGTGTTACGACCCTAAAGCAGACGCGTGGTCGTCTAAGGGTTCTTTACCCTACAAGCTGTTTGATCACGGCTCACTGCCCCTTATCTGTGTGTCTAACCGACCCAACCCTCCCTGAAGGATGAGAGGAGGACCGGTTAAAATTCCCAACACCTAAAAATTCAAAGAAGCTGCCGCAGCTGAGACTGGAAAACCATCTGAGGAAGCTCGCATCCCCCTTCCAGACCGAGCCTCGTCTTGCCTGTGGCTTTGATGGTATGCTGCTGCAGATCCCAGCATCTGCAGGGTCTTAAATCAAAGGAGATTTGAGCTGATGAGTGGCTGTGTCACTGTGACTGTCCCGGGAGTGCGCTCAGGAGCACACACTTGCGCAACGCACACCTGTCCCTGCACAACTGTGACCCAAAATCTTCACAGGCCAACGTGTCACATTCGAGTTCCTTCCATCACCTTCTTTTCCTCTCAGAGGGGCTTCCGTTATCGTGAACTGTAGCAGAAGGGTGGGTGATATGGCAAGGAATTTAATATCATGATACTTTTTATGACTATTTTACTTTTTTGAGGTTTAAACTGACACACTGTATCACCCAATGAATAGCGATATGTTTTTAAAGACTAAGAAAACCTTTATTCATCATTTGTGAATATTTATTAATTATAAACTCAGCTATGTTGCAGTTCTTTGTTTGGTGGCTGCAGTTGTTATACATTCTTTGTAGTTTTTTTTACAGACTCTATAATTGGTTTATATATTTGATTTTATGACATATGGACTTGCAACTTGTTTGATACAAAAGAAAAAAAATCACATTGTTCTTATTTTCATTTCCGTGACATATCTACAAGAAATACATTATATCTGCCCATTTTTAACAGTTTCTTTTTATATGAAATTATTATTCCCATGATAGATTAAGTTATTGATTTCTGGTGACTTCAGGTGAATATTTCTGTATTTTTAAATATATAAATGTACAGCTCTGGAAAAATTGAAGACACCACTTCAGTTTCTTAATCAGTTCATCTGGTTTTGGTATTTATAGGCATATGTTTGTGTAAAATGAATATTGTTGTTTTATTCTATAAACTTCAGACACCATTTCTCCTAAATTCCAAATAAAAATATTGTCATTTAGAGCATTTAGAGACGCAGAGCTTTCAGACATTAAATAATGCAAAGAAAACAAGTTCATATTCATAAAGTTTTAAGATTTCAGAAATCAATATTTGGTGGTATAACCCTGGTTTTTAATCACAGTTTTCACGCATCTTGGCATGTTCTCCTCCACCAGTCTTACACACTGCTTTTGGATAAGTTTATGCCACTCCTGGTGCAAAAATTCAAGCAGTTCAGTTTGGTTTGATGGCTTGTGATCATCCATCTTCCTCTTGATTATATTCCAGAGGTTTTCAATTTGGTAAAATCAGAGAAACTCGTCATTTTAAAGTGGTCTCATATTTTTTTACAGAGCCGTATATTGTGCAGCCCTCAGAAAAGTGAGACCCATAAAAAACATACATCAACCATTTCTTTCTTTTGGGAAAACAGTTGGATACTTGGCAAATATATGTGCCAAAATATAAGCACTGTCATTGCTGATTCTGCTATAGAAGACAAAATGTACACAATTGGAGGTGAATATACTACACCATGTTTAACAGCATGAACTATATAATGAACCAAAGGAGATGGGAGTGGATCTGTGAATCTCTGGGTTTAGAATGACTATTTAATCTATTGTTCATACCCATGATACTACACTGGCAGTCAAAAAGAAATTGAGATATGTATAAGTCAAAATGTAGCACTTTATTTTTTGTGTAAAACTTGTTTTTAAAAAGGTAGAAATTGTTGACATATGGTTGATATATGGTTGATATATGGTACATTTTTGGAAAGGTTTCATGATGTTCCTCTTTATTACATCATAAAAATATTGTCATTTCACCCACCCGAAAATATTTAGAATCCATAAACTCAGATGACAGACCTGAAAAAAAGCAATATGGCAGTGAACTATGATGCCTTATTGGAGTCTATTTAAACTCTTTATGAAAACACATTCCTTCAACGCATAACAGGGAGAGAGTTTGCTGTGAAGCTCCCTGACAGGACAATTACTAGAAGAACACAGGCTACTGCTGTGCTGCACTTTGTATTTGCATGCATTAAGTTGATTGCAAAGCCCTAAAGTGTTTACTTGGCGAGAAGGCCCTGTTTTCTACAATCTGCTTCCAGAATGCGAACAGAGTCAAAAGAACAAAAAAGTAAAAAAACACAAAAGTGGCACCAAACTGTTGGAAATGTCTGTTTATAATGACTTGAATTTTCTTTTAGTGCTGCTTTTAATGAGTTTACTGCATGTCTGGTGAAAGAGACTGCACTTAACCATTATATCACAAATGTGTCTAATGTAGCAATGTAATGGAGAAATCCACATCAGAAAAAAGGGCCATTTAATAACCTACACTTTTACTGTGGTCATTTCTGCCTCTGCAGCGCCCTCTCAGGTTCAACTGGGCTATTGACGAGCATGATGTGCCTGTGTACTTTGGTACGCGGACACTCACAATATGCAAATCAGTCAATCAATAAAACCGCCTCCCTGCTAACACAGAGACACGCTTAGAGACACACTGTTCAGTCCAATTAGCTCTCCCTTCTGCCCCGCCCCTAAACCCATACATCACCCAGTGCTTCTCGCAGACTACTCCTTCTATTTTTTTTACCCTTTTTCAAAGGTGTTTACTTGCTCTGTAACCCTGTGAGTAACCCTTAGTATAAAAAAAAAACACAAAGGACAAGATTGTGCATAAACCACATAAATACAAGACCTACAGTAATATTGTATAGCACTGTAATATTTAGCAACAGTATAAAAAAGATGGACACCCAACCCTCTTTTTCCCTCATACTGTATATTTAAAAAAATTAGTCTTTGTTAATTTAAATAAAACAGCACTCAAAGAATCCTCTGTAGCACCTTCATATTTATATATTTTATATTGGTTAAAAAAAACATTGATTGCAAACTTTTAAACACTAGTGTATCTAACAGTGTAGAGGTGACCTCATAGATCACTGTGTTTTTTATTTCTGTATTTCTGTGTTTATATTTCTTTAAATCGTTTGGGCTGCTGTAATGAGAAGCGAGTGTAGACAGTTCTGTATTTATGGTTCTGTAATATAGAACATTTCTGCTCATCAAAGTGTTATTGTAAATAACATAAGCTGTAATAAATGTCTCTTTGCCACATTCAGGGTCGTGGAAGAGCTCGGCTGAAGCTCGTTTAGTGCCTTGGCTGACTCATGTTTCCCAGTACTTGAATGGAATTGAGCATGACTGAGGCATGAACACTGTAAAGTGTCACGTTGCACACGTTAAGAGGCAGCGCTGCAGCAGATGGGCACAGCATGGTCCAGAGAGAGAGCTGGACAGCACCAGACACCAGAGAGGGCAGTGTGGCTTCAAAAGGGGAAAAAGGCATGTAGGTCACAGTGACCGTGGTGGATTAGTATTGGTGTGGAGTGCTGTGTTTGTCAGGAGATCAAGGTTTTCTGACCTTTGTCATTTTAGATTTTCTTCTGGGTCAATATCAACATAACGTGCCTCTTGCATCTGCAGAATGTGTAACTGTGTAAGAAAACTTTTTTCAAGATTTACTTTGAATAAACGCATTATTACAAATATAGAGAAATGTAAACCTTCATGTTAAAGTAAATTTTGTACATTTCATACATACAGTTTTTGTTATTGATGTAAAGGTTGGAATTTTCTATTATTTTCTATTATATATATATATATATATATTATAACATTAAGGGAAAAAAAGAAACTATATATTTTTTCTTAATGTTTTGAAGATAATATATCTATGTGAATATACTATATCTGCAGGCATTTCAATTATTCATTTAGCTATTTCTATAAAAAACACAAATCAAGCTATCAAATCCCCTGTCCACACTTGAGGTAAATGCCCCTAGAAAAAAGGGACATCAAAACCTTCACAATGTTTTGTTTTCAAAGCGACTGAAGCCACTTGCTGCTGCATGTTCAACGATTTAACAATAGCAATTTTATTTCATATTTCTCATATTGCTTCCATACCTAGCTGAGGTAAAGCTTAAGCTGAATAAATGTCTCTCCCGTGCTGTGAACAGTATCAAGGCAACTCTAGGTCAACCACGTTTTCATAAAATACCATTTTTCACTAAAACATTTGGCATGCTTGACAGAAAATAAACAGTGAAAATAAAAGTAATTAGGCTGAAAAAATAAGCGTTCTGTGTATTCTGATGTCTTATTAATATGAAAAATATTATGCAAAACTCACTTTTTTATGCTTTTGTATTTCCACTTGGATCTTACATGCCCCTAAACACTTGTTGAAGTGTTTGGTATCAGAAATAATATAGTTTTTGAGCTGTTCGAATGGCTCCCTTATTGTGATGTCACAATACGAAAACATGCATAGAACCACTCTGGCACCACCTCTCACCCATCAATTCCCAATAGTGCCCCACCCAACATATCAGACTTCTTCTGACGGGGGGATCTGTACCTACTGCTGTGGCAAGTCAGAAGATGAGGGAGATGTGAGTACTTTTAAATAATGAGTTTTGTGCTTCTATCACAGTTAAGCATGAACTAGCTTGTTTGTGTTTGGTCATTTAGCACAAACTAACACTAATGTGGTAAATACTTATCGTTTGCATGGCATCAGACACATCTTATTTGTATAAAAGTGACAGAGCCCTTAAAAGACTCATTCTGAAATTGACTGAAACTGGAAAGAACAGAGCCGGTGAGATCTCTATGTGTGAGTGATTTTTTTTTAAAAGAACTTCATGAACATGATTTAGTTCTATTCTAACTTGTGTAAATAGAGGTGTAATGTGTGTTTTCTTTAATGACTGATAGTGATCCATCTACACACTTTGATGTTTTTTTGAATGGTGTCAGAATAATCACATTAGTTTCCAAGATGGCAAACCCATGCCTGGTAGCTCTAAGTGTAGCCCATCTGTTATTCACAGTTTGTGTTAGTCATCCTCAAGCCCTTATTCAATGGTCATTTCTGAACACTGGAGACTCATATGGCTGGATATTTTGGGATGGTGGACCACTCAACCCAGCAGTGACAATGACGTGTCTAAAAACCTCAGCAATGCAGTGTAACAGTGTCAGTGTCACTGCTGTGATGAGAACAGTCTACCACATTAAAAATATCTGTTTAAAGCCTGGTGCTGTGGTCTGAAACTGAGTAACGGTGAATCGGGTTGTAAGAGCCTAAACTGACTATTAAAACAGATGAGTAAATTAGACTGTTCAGTACAATCAATATCCCAATCACAATAGTTCTAGGATTGTAGTCTGACCTTAATGTAATGTACACGCATTATAGTCATGAAGATCACAGACATAACATAGTTTTTTTTTCTGGAGCAGAATAAGTGAAAACACTTTTAATGTTGCCAATTTATGATAAAAAATATACCCCATATGGACAAAAGTCCTGGGACACCTGCTCATTCTTGCTATTCTGCAATCAAGGGTATCAAAAAGAATTGTTCATCCTAAATAAAGTGAAGTAACCCAGCTGGCACACAACCGACCTTCAGCGTGGAAATGTGGTTGAAGCAACATTGATTGTTGTTTTCATGTTGAAACACTGTTAAAACAACATTTAATGTTAAATGGTGGTGCAAACATTGAAATTTTAACGCCGAATCAACATTGCGTCTTCAACCCTCTGCATATTGAATAAGCATTTTACATTTCATTTTACATTTCATTTTTAAAAATGTTTGGATGGAGGGATTGAAAAAAAGTGTTTTTACTTTCATTTGCAGTAACTTTTTAATTTTGCACCAATTCTTTACCAGATCTGGGGGTATTTTCATGTTCTATTACTTTTACTGTTGTAGTTATTAAAGGTTTTTTTTGTAGTTGTACAGTTCCTACTTCTCAGAGATGTATATTCAGAGACAGAGACAGAGAGAGACAGAGAGAGACAGAGAGAGAGAGAGAGAGAGAGAGAGAGAGAGAGAGAGAGAGAGAGAGAGAGATAATGAAATTGTTAATTTTGGTAACACTTTACTTGGATGGTCCATTTGATGGCCTCTTGACATTCAACTACATGTCTATAAAATGCAAATGAACTAAAAGGTGAAAGTAAATGATTCTCTATTAAATATAACCCTACATTCAACTCTAATCCAAATGCTTATCTTAATATTTTAGGATTGGGTTTAGGGTTAGATTTTAAGCTTATGTTAAGGTTAGGGTAAGGGTTAGGTGTAGATTTTATGGTTGGTTAAGGGTTAAGGTTAGGGTTAGGTGTACGGTTAGGTTCTATTTTAAATCATTTACATTCAACATAGGGTTAAGTTCAATTTAATGGACATTCAATTCAGTGTTAGTTGAATGTCAGTTGAGCATCAACAAGGCCATAAAATGGACCATCCAAGTAAAGTGTTACCTTAATTTTTCATCATAGCATACAGTTTTTTTTCCCCCTCTTACATACAATTTTAGGCATCCCGAATGTGAGTTATGGTTTAGTAAAGGTTAAACATACAACATTGAAACAACATTTCACACAAAGCTATATGTGTGCACTTGCACATCTTTGTCAGCAATGGGTGCAACTTAAAATTACTGGGGATGGGGGAGGGGGGCCACTATGTGACCACAAACATCTGGACTGTAGGAAGGCTAATCCAAAAGCCCATGTAATTAATTCCATTAACATCTTTAATGTGAGATTAGGATATTTGTTCAAAGTCTATTTTATTCTATTCATTTTGCAGAGTGAACCAGTTTTAGCCTCTCAGTCCATAGTGATATAACCATGAACTATAAAGAGAGAAATTATCAAATGTAGTCCATCATGATGTCTAACAATAATTTAAGAGGTATTATAGCCATGGCAAATAAAAAATATGTATATTTTGGAACTTCACATCACTAAATTAATAAGGATTAAAAGTGAGCATATGTACAATTCTGACACTGTATATATTTCAGAAAACACCAAAAAAAAAGAATGTACACGCTTTCTGACATACATTAGCAGTTAAAAGTTTGTACCTACCCTCTCATTCAGCATTTTTCTTTATATATTAATTTATTACATTTTGTATCAACATGAAATACATCAAAACAATTAAGAAACACACATGGAATTATATAGTAAACAAAAAGTGTTTTATCCTCCACAATCCCCTGATCTAAACCCAACTGAAATGGGTGATTTAAGATGTGAATGAAAAGTGGCAACTGTTGTTCAGCACCTCCAGGAACTCCCTCAAGATGCTGAGAAAACTATTCCAGGTGACTCTCCTTCATGAAGACACTAAGATTAAAATAGCAAGCGTGTTAAGATCGGTCTTCAAAGCTAAATGTGGCTAAAAAATAAAACATATTCAGGTTTGTTTAACACTTTTTGTTTATAAAATAATTCTGCATGTGTTCCTGTATAGCTTTAATATAGTCTTCAATATTTCAATATACAAAGAAAGAAAAACACATTGAATGGGAAGAGGTGTACAAACTTTTGACTGGTACAAAAAAATTGCAATGACAATCACGCTCATAATGAGTGTATGCAATTTTCTGGCCACAACTCAATATAGTGACCCTGCGAGTTAACCATTTAACACATGTAAAGTATGTGTTTCTAATTAAGCTGTACACAATCAGCTCATTCATTCATGTGACTGAAAAATGTACACAATTTATCTGAGGGCAGAGAAGCCCACTTACCAGACACCTGCCAGAAGCACAGAAGCCATCAGTCACGACATGAACAAACTGTTATTTTTAGAGTTATGTTTTCCTCACCGTAAAGTTAAAATACATATGTGTGAAATGCAGGCAGTGTCACAGTGCAACATACCTCAGCCTGATCACATTACATTCACACCTTTAGCCTCCTTCTTTATATCCAACGAGGCAAAGCTTGGCACAACAAGGCTTTACCAAGCCGAAACATAGAAAACAGACATGCACACACACACACCAACCTGTTAGGATTTGTTATAATTTAACAAGAACATACCCAGTTAAATGTAAAATGCTGATCAGCTAAAATATTTGATGGCACTTTCAGGTGAAGATATTCTGCCACCTTCAGGATTAAATGCAGACTGCAACTAGATTTTGAAATTGATCCAACAACAAGAAGACCCTAATTTTCTCTTTAAATGAATATGATGCATAATATAAAATACCACTTAACACGTGTTCTACAGTTGTATCATCTGTATACAGGATTATACACCACTAAAGGATCCTTTTATAGTGTAAGACTGAACACTAAAGCACTGGAAAACACTGCCACTGAACAAGGAGAGAAGACTGGCCACTATTCACCACTAGAGGGAAGTATACGCTCACTAAAAAGCACAGCATTCTCAAAATTTCTAGAACTTTGAAAGCATCCTTAAGTGCAGTCACAAAGAACATCAAAAACGTTATGATGAAACTGGCACTCATCAGGGCCGCCCGAGGAAAGGAAGACCAAGAGGTACCTCTGTTGCACAGGATAAACATAAAAGTTCATCAGAATTACCTGCCTCAGACACCACAAGTTAAAAGCACCCCAAATAAGAGTAACGTAAATGCTTCACCTTGTATTTTGGATTGTTACACACTTTTTACGTTTAAGTTTACGCCACGATTCTTTCATAATCTGGATGACTTCAGTATTTACAATGTGTCCAAACTTTTGTCTGTACTGTAAATAAATAGTTGTCGATATAAACAAAGCCATTGAAAGGGGTTTGCTGTAAAATCCTATGTTTAAGAGAAACTTAAGGTGGTTCAGTGATTCGATCAAATAAGTTATGGATTGAAACCAAAGAGATGAATATCCATGTTCCCAAGCTGTAACCAATGGGTCCCCAACCCTCCATGACCCCAGGGCACTGCAGCAAATGGAGCCCACCACTCCAGCCATGTGCTTACAGTTCACTGTGTGTTTTCACTTAATTGCGTGTGTGTGTGTGGTCACTGTATAGATAGGTTAAAGGCAAATGTCAAATTTCATTGCATAACACAAAAAAAGTTATTGTTATCTAGACTAACATTATACATCCAAAAAGTTGATGTAAAAAAAAAAGGAAAATATATATTTTTCCCATGGTTTATAATAGGGATGTGCCATATTGTATCATACGCAATAAAATGTCCAACATTTTTAAATAACGTATACAATATTATTCCCTCAAATATTGTGCCATATCACCCACCTCTAATTATCACACCAGGGTACAGCTTTTTCGCTGTTTTTAGGAAAAGAAAAATTCACACTGTTCTAATTTCCCATTATATATCAACTAGAGACAGATTGTAATCTGTCCAGTATCATTTATTTTATTTCAGTCCTGGAAATATCAATATATTTGAAGTGCATTATAAGTATCATGACATTCTGGATCATTGACTTTTGTTACAAATCTGATCAATTTTTTTCTTTTTTTAATATCTCAGTTATGGGTGTGCCATATCATATTGTATGCAATAATAAAATTTCATTTTCATTTTGTTGCAGTAGTGTATTCTTTAAATATTTTTTTTAATTCAGAGTTTTGTCGTGTCAATAAGAGTATCATTATCGCAAAAATACCAAGAAATATCATTATTTTAAGGTCATATCACCCACCCCTGTTTTATAGCAATTTTATAGCAAAGTTTTCCTCCAGAGGGATAGGTATGTGTAGGACAATACAGCTTAAAAGTCCCACATTTACTAGTATTTTACTGTTAATAACATTATAAGTAAACACTTGTGTAGATTTGCTCATAGATTCATTCATTTTGAAAACAGATTTGTGTTATTTCCTATTCCCACCACTGTAAAGTAATCAGAGGCAATGGGTCTCTTTACAGTACACCATTTTACATTACACTACTATAAAAGACTTTGTTTACATCCCAACAACTGCACTGAACAGAAATGATGAACAATCAAAATAACAGAATCTGCTCTATAAGGAGGAAAAAATAAATACAGTAATTGTAAAGAAAAACTGCATCGTTACAGTAGTCAAATTTTGTTTATTGTCAATTCATTTACTTCAAAAAACAGCAGGTCCAGTTTTACATGCACGTTCTTCCTTTACACAGAGGCAATAGAGTCAGCGGAACAGTTTGGGATTCTGCACAGTTATGTGAGAGGTATTAAACCAATCTACTAACCTGCAATACACTGATCTACTGTTTATTTGTTTGTTTGAGTTCAAGAAATGAAGGAACACTACCTGTAATGGTACTACCTGTATACAACCATGTATTGAAGATTAAGAAAGCTTCAGCCCACGGTTAATTCAACAGCTTCATACCAGCAGGACAGTCCTAGGAGTTCTGGAATGTTACATGGCACTTAAAAAAAGAGACTGGAAACAAAAATAATAATAATAATAATAATAAAAAAAACATGAAAGAAATGCAGCATTTTGTTCTCTTGTAAAAGTGCTTTCTATGAAAATGAATGTCAAAATAATTTGCCAACAGAACAATGGAAATAATTACAAGAATTATATTAATATAAAATCATATGAACACATAATATAAGAGACTACACAGAATGTATTAATATATAAGACGATGATTTGGCGTGTTCCTAAATGCAATCTATTTCATTGAAAATAATCTGTTTGCATTATTTAGCGTCAGAATGTTTGATATTTACTGTACAGGACAGGTCCAAGACACATACAGTTCAGACTGCTGGAGAGTTTTGTTTTTGGCACAAGCAAACTAACTACTCTACTCTTTATGAAACCTCATCATTTAGCATCCAAACATTCCCTAGAAAAACAGGAGGTGGTCAGGGACCTGGGCTTGGGTATTTGCTCATATATCTGACCCTCATTCACCAACATGGAGCAAAAAATATAAATATATATCCTGAAAGAATTTCTGTAGATATCAAAACTGTTCACGAATTTGGGCCGTGTGCCTAACAAAGCAGCAGTTTAAACAAACACCAAATGAGGAAAAAAGCATTTGGTAAGTTAATCATTAATGGGCAGAGGAGGGCAGACTGGTCAGACCTAATCTGCCTGTCCGTCTCTCAGAGATTGACTGCTTCACTTCTCCCTGAGTGGGGCCAATAAGAAGTGTTTTTTTTTTTTTTACTTTTTTTCTTCTTCTTTTTTTTTTAACATATCTGTGGGCTGATACTTCAGCTTACTATTTACATACAGTTGTATGGTTCACGCTTTAATGAAAACGTACATTCAGGACTTCAGTAGCATTCAACAAAAAACTGAATGCTCTATAAGCATTAGAAACTCTTCTTCTCTCATTTATCTCTCCTCATCTAGCTGATTTTCTCAGTCGCCTCACCCTGGCTTGAGTTCATTCAGTGTTAGAACATGCACATCTGTAAGGAAAGAAAGCTGGTAGACATTAGCTTTAAAGTTTGTGGTAGAAAGATTTTCCACACTTAGATTTCCAGACTTAAACTGCCTTTTCCTGAGACAGTGGAGAAGTGGAGTGGAGTGGAGCGGGGCGTGTTCGATCACGGAAAGGACCCATGCTGGAAGTAGGACAAGGCTCATTCTTTCAGTCACTTCTGGCACTTCTTAAATGGAAGAGAAGGAAAAAAGGGGACGGGAACTGGAGACAATCTACAGTGACTTAGACTTGAGATCTTCCGTTTGATCCAGCCATGCCGTCATATGCGAGACCCATCATGCCTGACTCCTGGTCAGGATCTTGGACTCTCTTACAAAGAGCAATGAAGCAATTCGCCAAGACAAAAACAGCCTAAACAGATGGGATTAATCATATGACCCGACCAGACCTTTAGTTCCCAACTCTGAGGGACAGCCAGCACGGCTGCCACAAAACACGGAACCGATGATGATACGCAGCGAGAGAACCCCTATACTTCATTAATAGTCCGCTCTGAAGGACGGAAATCCCTGGAGTTGGAAGGAGACATGTAGAAGGACTGGGTCTTGCGCTTCAGACGGGCCCGTTTGGTAGCCACGTTTAAGCTGCGCTTGCTGGAACTGATGATGTCGTTGATGAACTTCCTGCAGTCCACACACACCTCCATGGTGCTCCAGTCTTCTGTCAGCTCTTTTGGCAGTTCCACTTCGTCTTTGGAGGATGAACGCTCTCCATGCTTAGAAAATCTGTGGAGATGAAGATAAGCAAGTGTGAGCATTTATTTGCACTTGCTAATATTTACATTGTTTATAATGAAATGTCGAGAGGAAATATCATTAGTGCTTGTTGCACCGTTTGTTATGTATTCTGAAATACGGATTAATTCTTGTAAAAACTCTCACTGTATTACACATCTCTCCATTCTCTCATTGTTCCTCTCTTTCTCTATGTCTTATCTGTCTCAATCTCTCACTCATGAAAAGATGAGTAATAAGATCAACAATCTGAACCTTGAAGAGAATATTTCCTCGTTCCTTATTCATAATTTGCATTAATGTTCTTGACATTTATAAGTATAAATAAAAACCCATTGTGTTGCTCTAACTAGGATCCTTTTATATTTAAGTATCCATTATTAGGGCTCAGAGTGGTCCAACAGGCTAAGCAATGCCACTATGATCAGGAGATTCGCTGGTTCGAATCCTGTTCATGCAGCTTGCCATTGGCTACTGGAGCCTTGAGAGGAAACAGTTGGCCTTGCTCTCCCTGGGTGGGTAGATGGCGCTCTCTCCCCACCACATTACTTCAAAGGGTGATGTCGCTCAGTACAAGGTGTCTGTGAGCTGATGCATCAGAACTGAGTCACTGTGCTTTCCTCCGAGTGCGCTGTGATGCTACTCGCCAATGCTGCATCAACAACAGTTCGAAAAGAATTGGTGGCCGACTTCACTTGTATCGGGGGAGGCATGTGCTAGTCTTCCCCCTCCTGGTGTTGGGGCATCACTAGTGATAGGGGCAGTCCTAATAAATGGGTTGGGTAATTGGCCGTGTAAATTAGGGAGAAAATGGAGGAAAAAAGGAGAAATGGCTAACAGTCCTAAATATTATTGTTACTTTTGACGTATGATATATATTTTTAAATGCTCAATAACTGACTATAATGAAATATAGAATATGGCTGTATCTGTGCTGTTCCCTTATCTATTCATGACATCAGAGCTAGGAGGTGGGAGCAGGGTGAGATACAGCATGACCCTACTGGAGAGAGGTGTTGATTGATGCTGTTTTTAGTGTTCAGGCAATGCAAATGTCTTAGATACCATAAATGGTACAATGTCTGCTCTTTACAATGTACAGAGTCACATATTTGCATCATATCATTATAGGAATGCACATTTATGCTTCATTTATGAACCCATGTTCAGTTTTCAGTAATGGGCTTTCGGCCAAAGGTTTCATTTTATTATTTTTCAGTGCATTCCTACATTATTATACTGCAATCCTAATTTTTTTTTTACACTCAAAAACAAATAAAAAGTCTACTTTGCACTTAATAAAGTTTTTTTAACAAACAAAGCAAAACAAGCAAGACAAGTGTTGAAAATATGAAAACAGCTCCAAAATCAAGGAATTTAACTCAAACAAATCCCCCAAAATCGTGGGATCCTGGAAGAATCCTGAATTAATACAGCCCACTACTGCAAACCACCACTTCAACATCACTAAGAACTCCAGTAGTGAGTCATGTGCTCTAAGGCAGTATGTTTTTGAAGCACATGCTTTCTGAGAAAGCTCTGATGATACAGATTTAGAGCCAGTAATGTCCTGTAGCAAAGCTTTGAGTTAATCCAGCAGTGAAGAGTAAATGTTTAAGAGTTACCTCTTCAGGCTGTGGCGGTGGTGATGGCTGCCCAACGCTTTCTCTGGCTGGGCTGTGGCTCCAGACTCCTCCTTAGGCAGGGTATTGGTTCCCAAAGAGTAAATGGGCAGATTGGCATAAGGCTTGGAGGGCAGCCTCATCTTAAACAGAAGCAGACAGAGGAATTAGACGATGCGCAGAAATATTAAATTATCAGCATTTGCTAGATGCATATATGAGGGGTGGTCACACTTACCTTCTTACAACACTGTGAACAAACAGGCCTGTGAAAGAGGAGACAAGTGTAAAAAAGTTGTCTGTAACACTTATTATTAACTGACCCTTTTTTCTTCAAAGTACATTTAAAATATTCAAGGGATGCATCATTTATCCTGCAAATTAAATTATTTAGACAAAAATATGAAGGAAAAAAAATGTGATGTTTTCTTTGGTAAAATTAATAATAAAAAATGTGAAAAATGTTATTATTGTATCGTTATTTCGGAATTAGTGATGCACTGAAATGTTTTCTTTTTTTTTCTCAACATAATGAAACATTTGTTCAAAGTCCAAACACAGAATACTAAAAATATTTTCCCCTAGTTTTTTATTAAATAAATAAATAAAAGTACAATTTTTACATCCCAGTAGAGAAAGCACAATAATATGTGAAACAAAGCACAACAATAAGTTAAGGACATTTAGGTGCAGTTTACCAGAAAGGGTTAACCCTAATCTTGGACTGCACAACATTTAACTGGAGATTTTCCATAAAAAAAAAATTATAGTTTTCTTTCCAGGAAACTGACTCATGAACTTTAGGATCTGCTGATGCTTTGTGAGGAATCATGTAATCTGTTGTGTTTGGGCACTCTGAGACATGGAGACTGTGAGTAGATATTAAACAAACTTTGAACTGACTCTAAAATTACCTTCTAAACTGATTCATCAGCTTCCGCCACTCCATGGTGTAAATGGTAAAAAAAAAAGCATGTATGCATATGCACACACCGCTAGTACACATGCACTGGATGACTTTTTCTTAGCTGGATTACTCTCTTACACTTGACGACAGGTTAAGAGTGTTGTGCTGCTTATCTAGGGTAGTAAAGTCTTGCTGTATGCACATGAGTTATGAACCTGGGTTGGCTGTAATGATAAATACCATTCCAAATTAGGTTTCTCATAGATAAAAAAAAAAAAAATTACAGGATAATGGCAATGTTTGGTTTGATATGTGTTCTGTGACTGTACAGTGTTCTTGAGCTATGAAGTTCAGAATATCAGCATGTAGGTAGTAAACTTTTTTCTTTCTTTTTTACATTTTCACCTCAACAGCAAATATGTTTTAACACATAATTTCCAATGCTAAAAATTCAGTGTATAAGCTTACCTCTTGCAGAACTGACAGGTGTAGGACCAGGTGAAAATTGAGAACCTCTTTGTCCGACAAGAGAAGCAAAGCTGAAAAAAAGAAAACATGGGCCATGTTCCCAGCTTTAGATAAATATTGAGCACCCTTCCAGAAAAAAAGCTTTAGATCCTGTGTACACAACTACTGTGTACACAATTAAAAGGTAAATTATAGCAGGGCTCACTTTTCCTTTCTTCAGAGCAGTGTAGATGTCCTTGTACTGCTGGAACTTCTCCAGTTCAGCCTTGACCAGAACCTGTCTGATGTGCATCACTTCCTCCACTGTCAGAGCCAGACATTCCACAGGGTAGCAAAATTCCTCCTAAACAAACACAAACAAACATACATGCATCAATCATCGCTACAAAGCAGGTCTTGTTTCTTGTTTGCAGAACCAAGTATCGAGGGAAGGAGGCGATGGTAAATATGGCAGGATAAATGTATCAGGAGGGATAAAAAACATGTTTAAGATTCACGTGAACGATAACAACCCACACCATATTACCAAACCAATGGAAATGCCTCATGAGCAAAACAACCACAGCACAAATGGAAAACAGTGAAAAGACGAAACAACATAAGCAGGATTTACAGTGTTCCCTCCCACTGTGTTCATTGTGTTGTTATATGTTGCAACCCAGTTAATCCATAGCTTTGAATGTAAATGCATGGTGAGTAGAAGTTTCCAAGCTTAAACAAAAACACAACAAAAATATGCACAAAAAGCAAGGTTTCTAATGGCAGATGAAGTTGAGTAACCTTTTTCACACTATAAACCCAACAAAAAGCACATATGCACCTTAAACAGCACACCACCACATACTGCTCACTGAAAAACGCACATATTGGCTTGTATGTACCCACACACCACATGTTAGGGAGGAATTAGTGTTGTAACAGTATCTGTGTAGTCTGAATTGTAATCCACTTGTTTCACACTGTTGCATACCACTGCTTACTCATCCAAAGGGAATAACAATAGTCTGTTGTAGTGACCAGGCTGGCGCAAGTAACCCAGAACATTTTCATTCATTCTTTTCTGTGAAGCAAAACCCTGTGTCTCTAAAATAGCAACTTTTTAGATTATAATAAAAATCTTTTTTACTTGTCACTAAAAATCTTTAAGCATTCCTATTGGTCCATTCATTAAAAATTGTTTGATACAGTGTAAAACCGTGATATGAGATATGAGCCAACACATTATGAGGACTCGTAGGTGAGTGAATATTTTTGATTATTAAGTAAGACAATACTTGAACATTTAGTTGTTGTTGTAGTTGATGTGATAAATGCCAAAGAAATAATCATGTGCGAAGACCTGAGTGTCTTTAATGCCCTATTTGAACGAGATTAGTTTCTCAGGGGGATGTCTGTAAAAAAATATATTTCACACTTCTACTCTGTGACAAAACTCTTGCATGCGGACTGCAATTGAAAAAGTTTTTTGGCTTTCTCCATCACATGACATTGCATTGTGACGTGAGGAATTGGTTCAGTAGCTCCTCCATTTCCACTCGATGTTGTATTTGTGGATCTCCGTGAAAACGCACGCCCAAAGTAATTGTGGTGCGTGGCAGTGGACAATTAGCTATTTTATTAAACGCAGGGTGACAAAACTCAGAGATGTAAGTCCGGATGGGACTAAAATTACCGGAGGACCACAGAGTTAATTAACAGTAGGTAATTCAGCCTGTAATAGAGAAAAAACACATACATGGTCATTCTGGACAGTAATAAAATCACAGAGGACCGCCCAGGACCGCCTGAGAAACTGATCTCGTTTGGATAGGCCTTAAGATTTTTACCTAAAGGGTAAAGTCAGGGATCAAGTCAAGGATCAAGCCTAGTCTTGGACTACACTGCATTTTAAATGGAGACTTTCCATTGAAAGAAAATTATAGTCTACAACTATACTTAATCCCTGTACCTTTTAATCTGACCTTATTCTGACCTTCTTTTATGTACTTTTAAAAAGTTTGAATGTTAGTAAAAGCAATGAGGCAGTAGGGGTGATTACCTTGTTTTCCGTTGGCAGCTATGGCAGAATGCAAAGGAGGAAAGAATCAATCACAGCTCTTTTACTGTGTAGAGCTACAAATGCAGCACTAATACATCAATAGAATAACATATTTAAAAACATCATAATGCTCCACTGATTTGTAAAAGGGTGAATAGCATCTCCATCATCTTTACCCCAGTTTCAGCATGTCTGCTAATGGCACTACTATCTTTGATGAAGCCAGCAGGACCAGGCATGCAAAACTTGTGCAACACTGATTAACTATTGTATATCATGGTCATACTAATGTAAAATGCAGTAATGTTACTCAAGATCAGTCCTAATGCTTCTTTTACTATTAGTCAATGTTCAAATTCTATCAGCTTGTCCAGAAATGCATGTGTAAAGCTTGTCCCTTAGAAGCTTAAAACATGAACTGCATTTCCTGACCACAGGGACCGCAGGAAAGAGACAGGAGCAAGAAATACCAATTATCAGTTATATACATTATGGTAATATACTGTGGTAATCCAAAAAATAAATAGTAAAATAAATAGTAAAAAAAAATAGTCCCACAAATACATTGTTCGCTTACTCCACACATTATGAATAAAATACCCATCATTAAACAGACAGCACAAGGTACAGACACATGAGCTATACTATAATTTTGTGAATTAAAAGATATTTTAATTGAAGTGATAATGGAAGAGAAGCTTTATGATCAATAGGATTCATGTATAGATTACAGGAATTGTGTTTAGAACTTTAGCATTAATCTGCATGTTTAATTTAAAACAATCTTTAAATATTCTCTGCAAATGTTCTTCTTCACCAGCCTCCCTCCATCTGCCCTTTCTACAATACTTGATGTGCTGTCAGTCTTGTGAATCTGATTAGTTTTACAGCCTTGTCTGTGATGACAGCCTACAGCTTTATACTGACTTCACTGAGCACTGTCCTCAAAGTGCCTTTACTAAAGATTCCCCAGGCTGCCAGGAACATAATAAAGTATATACAACATTTGAGTGGATCTGAATCCATGGGACATGATCCATTGTCTAATGAAGGTGTTACTCACCAGTGATCTGGAAGCTTGGCGAGACGGAGGCACAAATGGCCTGACGCTGGTAGGAGCCTCCTTCTCTATAGAGTGTCTCCGATGAGAAGCAGTATGGCGGTCAGGCTGAGGGGTGGAAGATATGGGAAGGAACTGTGGAAGAGCTGTTGAGAAAAAAATAAAGAGAGGGGGAAACGGTGAACATTGACTGTGCAGTACTTTTAGAAAGGAAAGTAAAGCATTAGTTTTTCAAGCCTTACTCTTTTTGTCCATTACAGACTCCGGTGAGGTGTCGTCCACCATCGAGGTGGACATGCTGGAGCTGCTGGCTGACCGATGGGTGCTAGGTTCATCCTGAGGGTAGAAAACTGTAAATTACAACTAGCACAATATTATTTCTCTTAATGTACTTCATTTGTCTGACAGAAATTTGCTAAAACAACAAAAATGCATTGTATAGAATTACTTAAAATTAAAGAGACATTCACATTAGAAGGAAATAAAACTTGCATGTGTGAATGTAATGATCATATATTTAAATGATCACAATATTAAATACATAGCACAAGGAGAAGTTTTTAGGGAAAGGTGTTCAATAAAAAAGGGGCTTTAGAACCATGTTGTGCTGCATTTAGCCTCAATATAAGATGCTTAATGTTTGAGAACGGAGGCGCATTCTTAAACAGGTTCTGTAAGGCATCATGTAGATAAACATGTTCTGCATGGCTATACAGTACTGTGCAAAAGTTTTAGGCACCTAAGCAAATGACACTAATTAATTTATCTTAGCAATATGAGTGTTTTGCCTGAAAAAAGCACTGCATATGATTTAAACAGATGCAAATCAACATGAACACAGTAAAAAGTAACAAGAATTTCTAATTTGTATCAGGTTGTATCCTGAGCCAAACTGAAGAAACAAAGTTTAGTTCCACATTTCTCCTGGATGCCCTCAGCCAGCATTAGTATATGTTCAGTTCCATCAGCAGTTCACCATTTGATTTACCAAAACAGGAGTTGATATGATGAGAACAAGAAATAACACAAGATTAGGAGATGGGTTAAAGAAAACAGTGCTGTAAAATTGCTGTTTGTATTTATTGTAATGCTAGTGTTTTACTGAACTAATAAACACTTACTTCACAGATAAGAACCTTTTCCTTATTTAAAATTCCCACAGGGGCCTAAAACATTTGAACAATGATTTCTGATGCTGTCATCCCAGCTGGCTCCAGTGGCTCAGAGCACTGCCATTATGATCAGGAGATTGCTGGTTCGAATCCTGTTCATGTAGCTTGCCATCGGCTACCGGAGCCCTGAGAGAGCACAATTGGCCTTGCTCTCTCTGGGTGGGTAGATGGCGCTCTCTCCCCACATCACTCCAAAAGGTGATGTCGATCAGCACGAGGCGTTTGTGAGCTGATGTATCGAAACCGAGTCGCTGTGCTTCTCTCTGATCAAGCTGGCTACTCGGAAATGCTGCATCAGCAGCAGTTCAAAAAGAGGCGGTGGCTCTTTACATGAGTCGAAGGAACCACTAGTGATAGGGGGAGTCCTAATGAGTGGGTTGGGTAATTGGCCATGGAAATTTGGGAGAAAATTCTCGACTGATTATAAATCTGGCAACCAGACAGATCACATAGGTGTGAACTACTACTGTCATATGCGATGGAGCCCAAATCAACGCACTTTTACATTAACTACTGTTATGCTTTAGTTTTGGAGCCATGCAGGAGGTGTTATTTTTTCCGAATGGGTGTACGTGCACACACTTACATCAGAGTCGGAGCTGTCTAACTCGGCCAGCGTCGGTGCTTTGAGCAGTCTCTTCCTCTGAGAGAGCGGCTGAGCCCCTGCTACTCCATTCACAGGGCTGTGTGCAGGTGGTGTGCCATTAGCCAGGGTAAGCGTGCTGATCGCCAACTTCCTGGGTGCATCAGGGGTGTCCAAGTCTGTACAAGGCATCATGAGGCAGAGTCAAACACAGGGCAGCAATGTACTGTACTTAATTAGATCTCATTTAAAAGAACTCATTTAACTGAATATGCCACAATTCTGACCCTATGATACTACAACTTGTGACTAACTTGTGAAACAGTTATAGAACAGAAGCAATGAGAGCTTTCACAGTGAAATACTGCATGTAATTTCAATCAGGGGATCATTAGATAACACCGAGATCTGTGGCAATAAAGATTATTCAGATAATGGAGGCGTGTGTTTGCAGACTTAGCTACCAGGCCAGTTCCTGGCATAGAAAATTAGCAGTTCAAGATTAAGTTTCATGTTATACACAGGCTATATTCAGACTTTTTACATTAGCAGTACATTATAAAACAATTAAAGTTAGGTACGCATTTATTGAGTTAACTCCTCCTAATTCACATGCTAAGGTTTGCATTTTGTCCTTTCCACTCACTTATTTGCTTCTTTAGGTTAGAACATCCCACATGACCATAAATTAAACACCACATGATGTCCACAGACTTGTACACATCTGACAATGGAGTGCTGAGCCCTTCTGAGATTTGAACTTATAATCTTGTCACTGTGAAATTACACCATGTCATAACACAGTTCTATACATGATTTCACAGCTCTAGGTCTAGGTCTGAAGGCTCTGCATATTTTTTGTTATTTCAGCCACTTCTCGTTTTCTGCAAATAAATGCTCTAAATAACAATTATTTTTGGGAATTTGGGAGAAATGTCCGTAGTTTATAGAATAAAACAACAATGTTCATTTTACTCCAACATATACCTATAAATAGCAAAATCAGAGAAACTGATTCAGAATCTGAAGCAGTCTCTTAATGTTTTCCAAAGCTGTACACAACTTTACAGAAATTCAAGTTAGGAAAACCTTTTAACTAAAAGTCAAGTTGATTTCAATTTAAAATCACTCTATTATTCTGTAAAAAAAAGTTATATTATCATTTACATTGGCCTGACAATTGCAGTACCAATAATATACAGATACTTTACAGATATGTACTACTTAAATATACAGAACACAGTGTTTACACACAAATGCTGATACTTAAGAATTATTCTTTGTTGAGTATTTCTTTATAATATTGTATCATATTTTAAGTCAACATTTCTCTTAAGCATATTGACATATGAGGTTTTTCAGTCATATCTCCCAGCCCTCCTATTTATACAGCCCTCCTATTTATTTATATCACTAAAATATGGGTGCATCATTTGCATCTGTGATTTTTGGCAAGTAATTTGTGTGGGTGAGCAGAGCACAGAAAAAGTAACATTTCATTAAATATTGATGCCCTCAGATTTAGATTTATATAAGCCCAAAAACTAAAGTTAGCCCTGGCTAGAAGGGAAAGAAGAAAAAGTAAGAAAGAAAAGAAAAGGAACTCTAATGTAAGTCTACTCCTTACACATGCTTAGTATGAGAAAAACATCCTCATACTTAAGCTTAAAAAAAAACAGACCACATCTCCTACACTCTTACGTTAAAAGAGTGTGAGAGTGTCCCAAAATTCATGCGTGCATTCATTATACTTTACCTGAGCTTCGGAACAAGTCTTGAGGAGTGCTCATGCTTTTGCCTGCGCCTAGAAAGGAACATATCCTTCAATATGATCCCAAAAACACCAACAATGCGTTGCTGCTTTAGCAGTGCCTGCCCTTTCTGAGCTGTACTGTGACTGGGTGGGTTACAACAAGTGTCCAACATTTGTCTCACAACCAAACTCGCACTCAAACCAGCCACAATCACACAGTGAGCTCAGCCAATAAGCACAACAAACACAGTGAAGTTAGCCAGCCAGCATCCGTAAGGATGACGAGATGCTTCCGGGAGTGCGGCACACTGTGTGAGCTGGATATCAGCACAAAGAAGCGCAAACACAGCAAAGAAGCAGCAACTCATCAATACAATAAGTTTCTGTGCAGCGTGGTGGCAGTGGGGGCTGAGAGCGCACTAAAAAAGAGAGAGAAAAGGAGCTGGAGGAGAGGGTCACAGCCAGCAGTTGTGATAACTGCCCACAGGGGCCTGACACACAGCCTTAGGAGAGATGCACTGAGGTCAGCAATGGCATAATAGAGCTGCCGTTACATAACTGTGAGTCCAGCATCATCTGGCCTTGACTCTTGGGATTATAATGGCAAGCTGACCGTGAGAGTGAAAGCTAGCGTTATGATTAATCCCCATTCATTCTCCTTTACAACCTGAGAGAGAACAAGGCAGCCACTCAGCTACTTTAAAACATACCGCCCACAACAGTGAAACAGCAAATTGCCCTCTGGAATTTGGCAGAAGCTAATGCTAATAAATAAACAATATTTAATTAATTAATAAAAAAATCATCATAAGCACATAACGGTATTAGCTATGAGATTTATATATATATATATATATATATATATATATTTTTTTTTTTTTTTTTTTGACAATTTGGCATAGCTAGAACAGTTATTTAGCTAGTTAGCTCAAGTTACTTACTGTATTTAACAGCTGATGTGACCAATGGATAACACTGCAATCCAAGTTAGATTAGTTATATTAAAGCTTAAAGTTAATGCTAAGACTGTAGCTCAAGTTAGCTTAGTTGTAAGGTATTATAGCTAACAGTTGATATGGCCAAATGCTAACACTGTATTCCAAGTTAGCTTAGTTGTATGGTATTATAGATACAAGTTGCTATGGGCAAATGCTAACACAAATGCTAACAATGCTAACACTGTATTCCAAGTTACATTAGTTGTAAGGTATCATAGCTAATAGTTTATATGGCCAAATGCTAACATAGCAGTCCAAATTAGCTTAGTTTTAAAGTAACATATCTAACAGATGATCTGGTCAAATGTATTTACAGTGCCTAATAGCTAATATGGTCAAATGCTAACATTGTAGTGTAATTTAGTTTTATTATATGGCTAAGTGCTAACATTACAGTTCTTAGTTCTTTTACTTACATTAATATACTTGCATTACAAATATATAGTGTTAAACCACAATCGCACTAGACATTTGCACTTCATGTCTCATTGCAAAATAGGCATTACTGGAGCTGGGCCAGATACCTGGTCCTACAGTTTGGTTACAACAATGGATCCATTATGCTATCTATATTGTTACCACAACAAATAAAAAAGTCAGCAAAAGTCAATTATGTCAGATAATTACAGTAAAAATCATGCAAAGCATGGCACCTTGAGTTTTAATATAAAAGTGTATAGAAATAAGTGTCTTCCCTATGGATCTGCTAGACAGCCTTTGTTCCTGTTTTATTTGTTATTGTTATCAATATATATTTTTTTCTTTCATATATATTTGTTCACATTTGTATATACATATACTGCACCTTTGTATTTTTCTTCATATTTATTTTTATTTTTTTTTGTATCCTTCCTCCCAGGAGGTTGTATGTAAACTGGGGGGAATGAATGAATGAATGAATAAATAAATAAAATAAATAAATAAATTAGTGCCTTCTGCCAGCAGAACAGACTTGCTAGGTTATGGCTATAAAATTGCATCTGAATTAGTAAAATGTAAGTTAATTTACGTTAAATTTACTTGTTCTGACATTATTACTAATTGTTGAAAATTCCATTTACATGAAGGAGCGTAAGATTTTGAAAATTTGCCAAGAATTCCTTTTTTTATTTAATAGAGTAGCATGGTCTGTTTGCCTGGAGGGTTTTACCCTCAACACCCTCAACATGTGCTGCATTATATAATACACTATAAGTAAATGAAATAGGCTTGTTTTATGGAGGGGCTCATGCTGCTTCATCAGTGGCTGTGGAAAAAAACCCAGGATGTAGGGTCTCACTTTTCAGTGCTTCCTGAAAAGAAACTGGCCATATCGACAGAATGGCAAAGTGACCCTGAGATAATGGAGACAGTCTTTGGCTGTCTGGCTGAGGACGCTGCATTGACCCGTTCCTTCCTTTGGCTCCTTTTCTCTTCAGGAGAGTGTGGGTGCACCACAGTGAAAGCTTCTGCACATAACTGCACACAGGACATGAGGGGGTAAAGCTACTAAATCAGGAGGTCTACCACAACATCAACTACAGGATCAGAGAACCACGGTAAAGAAGCTATACCGAGTCTTTACCTGAAGAGTCAAAACTCACAGACATGCTAAGCGGTCGAGCTACTGAGAGATCAGGACATTGTTACAGGAGAAAAGGGAAAGGAGAGGGAAAGAATAAATGAGGCAATGAGTTAGTTACAAAAGAACATAAAAGCATTAAATGCAAAAAAAAACAAATAAAAAGAAACAGAAATTACTGGGGTATATTTTAGGTTGTAATGAGATAACTCAACGTAGTCAAAACAATGTTTTTGGAAACTACTCATAGTACTTTAGTAGAGTATCACAACTGCTTGATTTTTTTTTATAAATTACACCATCAACACCATTTATTGTTCAGTTTATCAACTCCACTTACCATATAGTAGCACTTGTATTCTATAATTACATAGTCATTCTGTTTCTATGCATACATTATTAACCTCCTTTTACCCTGTTCTCCACAGAGTGGTACAAACACTATCTAAGTGTGTTCACATCACTCCAACATCTAATTCTCTTTTTTGCACAATCCCTATAGAATAATCAAAGTATCACTAATAGTGCTTTGTATAAGTTTAGTTGGAACTGGAGATAGTATCTGTATCTTTATTGAGATAATAATAACAGACTGACAGAGGAAAACACTTTATCATACCAATCAGAGATTTTGTTTTCTATTTTTTAGATCATTCTGATTTCCCTTTCTATTTTAGCGAGTTTTTTTTTTCCTAAGAGAGGTGCTTATCACCAAAGTTATAGACAGATTTGTGGTAAGAGTTTTATATACAGTATTTTTAAAATATGCCTGTTGATGTGCAATGCATGAATTATATACTTTAAAACAGTTCTATAAATAAATTCATAGAAAATATAATAAATCTACGGATATCTGATAGGATATTCAACACTTTAATGTGTTGTTCTTAGGCACTATACATAGAAAAAACAGTAAGATGTAGTCCAAATGCATTGGAAATGCACACACAATCATTCAGACAATTCTGAATTAAGGTTGTGCAATATTGGGGGGAAAAAACTTTATTGACTTTATTCACTTTGTTAGGTTTTTTGTCTACTAACATTTTAAGTAATTTAAACTTCAGTTGAGTTGGATTTTTTTTATATTTCACGCTTCAGCATTGTAGACTGTGTTATATGAGCTTGGGTGGGTTCATAAGATGAGACACTCCCTCCACACCCACCACTTAAATTACACAATACAATACACCTAGATACCGAGTTTTCAGTAAAACATAGTTGTGAAGGCTTATTTTTCGAAGTTTCTGGTATTGCATTGAGATCATTTAAACCTTACCCGTGCATTCATACTAACAAATGTGGGCATACACATGCTCCAGGTTCAGTATAAACATGTGTTAGCTAAACAAAGCTCCTAAGCTTGATAAACATGGTTATATATCTGTAATTGAAATATCATTAACACTCTTCTAAAAGATGTGAAAAAAGAAACATTGAAAAAGCATCTCCTCTATGTTGAGCACAAAATGGAACTGAATGTTTACAGAACAGAAGGCAGGGACCTCTGACCACCATATTTAAAACAGTCAAAAAAAATGTTTAGAGCAATTTTTTGTAAAATGTTGCTTTACTGCACCATTATTCATCTGTTACAAATGCATTCACATAGGAAAAAACAGGTTCCTTGGCACTCTGTTGCCTGCTAGTGTGAACATACGCTTAGATGTTAGAGAATCATTTTATCATCCTGTTTCTAAATTTATCTAAAAAACAGGCACAGAAAAGTTTATAATGAGCAATAAAAACAAACTGTTCAGAAGAATAACACTGGCATACAGACAACGCTCTAACTAAACTGTGCAGCTCAATCAATAAAACCACTGGCACATGATCCACTTTACAGGAACAAAATTAAATTTGTAATAGTCTGGATAAACAGTTGGAGAGCATACAAAGTGAAAGGAAATGAAAGATTAATCAGGTGTTTTTTTTTTGTTTGTTTTTTTTTCGGAAAAAGCCACAAGCAGAGCAGTAAAGATGAGGCATGAGCATGGAGAAGAGAGCCAGAGCCAACTAACAAATTCACAAGGCAACGTTGGAGCAGCAGCATTAGGGCAGCCATGCATGAGAGAATGGCACACTGTCACACATCCACACTGCCGCATGGAATGACCTGCTCTGACCTCTCTCTTTCTGCCTAAATTACACTCATACACTCTCCTCTTCATAAATGACATGACATTCCTGTGGCATTTTAGCTAATAGCACTGTATGAGACACACTTTATTAGCCTAAAGCTTCGTCTGACCTCATAAATGGATAAAGCAAGATGTGCATGGATAAATAAAGCCACTACAAAAAGCAGCATAAACATTTATTTATATATTGGATATCAGGGGCTGCATGCTGTGCTGGAATCTACTGGAAGTCTTCATGTAACTGGGTCTGTCTTGAGTGAGTACATTGTAAAAGAACACTAACCAAGCCGGCTCCTGCGGATCATATCAGGAGAGACAGGCCTGAGCTTCCTCTCGGCTTTTATCTCCTCCAGGATGCGCTCATGGAGGCTTGGGGGTCTTGGAGGGTGGGGCTTCAGCTTTCGAGCTGAGACCTAAGGACACAGACATAGATTTATAAGAATCAATCAACATCAAACTAAAGCATGCAGCACGTTTTTAAGCTCTTGTCTTTGCCAAGAGTTCAATTTGTGCTCATTATAAAAAAAAAGCATGTACAGGTGAAGAATAAATACATACAATGTTATACAAAAACAGATCAATTTCAATCAATTTTTTGATGATATATGATATAAAACCCACTATATTAAAGTGTATAAATGTATAAAATTGTTACTGTAATATGCCAGTCCTGTACAAGTTCAGTAAAAAGCACACATTCAGAATGATACACACAGCTGTATGTGATTCTAGTATAGAGTATTGGCTGCATGAGCAGCAGCTCGAAAAGAAGCGTTGGCCGACTTCACATGTATCAGAGGAGGCATTTGTTAGTCTTCACCCTCCTGGTGTGTTGGGGCATTACTAGTGATAGGGGGAGTCCTAATGAGTGGGTTGTGTAATTGGCTATGTAAATTGGGGAGAAAATCTGAAAAAATTGAAATAAAATTATAAAAAAAAAAAAAAAAAAAAAGAATTTCCCCCTCCGGTATACCGTATGAACCGGTATATCGCCCAGCACTAGGGTTAATTATAAATTTATTACATTTTTTAACTGACTTCTATTAAAAGCTAAGAAGGTGACAGATTTTTTTTTTGTCTGACAGTGAGGGACAATATACAAAATGACAACATAATTACTACTAAGTGAATCAGAAGAATGTTGTTTTTGTTTTGTTAGAATGTGTGTGTGTGTGTGTGTGTGTGTGTGCATACACTCACAGGATTAAGTGGAGGTCTAGATCGTATAAATTCCAGTATGACCTCATGAGCACTCTTCTTTAACCTGGGAGGAATGTCACCATTCACCTGCAGAAGACAAAAGACGGACAGGGGTCAATGGTCATATTCAAGTCTCTTCACACGCTACAAGGTCATCAGTGCCATTGCTGTAGAATGTATGACTTTAGTGACAGACAGGCTGGTAACACAGTGGCAACAGAAAGTCAGTGGCGTGTAATCCAACAAGTCTATCTGCTAAGGGTTTACCGGTGTTTATAAATTTAGATGAGCGTTCATTAAGTAAAAGTATGAAAAGGTAAAAAAAGATTTCACAAAGACCAACGACTTTAAACACCAACGTCTAAGCACTCAGTTATCAGTTACGTGGGGCAAAGGTGAATGAGGCAAATAAAAGTTGACCTATTACTTCACCCAACGCATACATATTTGAATCGCTATCAGCTCTGACGTGGCAGATCTCAGCACGCTGTTTCTTCAATTATGTTTTATAATTGTTTTGTAATGACTTATCAAAGCACTGTCGTTTCCTCATGCACGTGCCATTAAACATACAGTGGGCCTACATTCTGATGTACACAAAAACATTGCTACCATTCAACTTAAAGAACAGTCAGTCAAGTCATCTTCTGATAAGAAGAGCAAACATTGCTCAGAGTAAAATGCTGGCACACGGAACAATAAAAGAGGACTGTGTGCACAAAAAAAAAAAAATCGACTCTGCATGCTCTCGTCGAGAAAGAAAGAACAAAATGGGGAAAGTGATAAACCAGCTTTCCCTGTTTGACCTGAGAAAACAAAAGGACCCAAAATAGCTTTGAAAAGCAAGGTGGTTTCTGCCTGTATTCACAGAATGTTCCACACATCTGTAATCAATACGAGTCAAAAAATTTAATTTAACACAGCTAGGAACTAAAGTTGAAACCCTAGGCAGAATTCCTAAAAGATTTCTAATGAACAACATTCACACGGAAACTTAAGAAACAAGAAACAATTACTCATTCGTATTTGTTGTCTGAAATGACCATATCAAATGAAGAGTTAAAAATGATGGCAAAAGAAACAATTATAATAATAGAAATAATAAATTCTTCTTTAAAAAAAATGAAAACTGTCATTTAACTATTGATTAAATAAATTCATTTTGAAGGCTTACTTTTTGAACAATTACAGTCTAAGGCAAGAGTGAGACCACTATAAGTTTAACTATAAGTACAACTAATCTTTGTTTTTGAGAAAGAGTAAAAAAGAAAAAAAAGTAAGCTTTCTCTATTCATTGTAACTCTATAAGGAAGTTAAAAGCTTAAATGCTACCTAAAACCTAAAACCTTATTTATTAATTTGGTCTAGATACATTAACTTTAACCAGCACTCATGTTGGACCACTATACACACTGCAATAGATTAAACCAACAGACTGTAAAAGATAATGCCAATGACAAAAGCCTTTTCCCTTCAGATAAGAACACGTTTCAAACTGTACTGGTTACAAAATTCTGGACCTAGCTCAAGCCATAAGTCACAAAAGTATTATTCCTCATTCGGAATAATAAAACTCTGAAAAGCAGTTATGATTTCATATTTTTTTAATAAAATGTGAAGAAATAATAATGATGGCTATATTAATTTTATTCAGTTGAATAATGCAATTTGATTAGCGCTAGACAGAGGGGGTGGGACACATGACATTAATATGATGAACTGGGTGGGCTGCTAGATGAGGCTGGCCGACAATGTAACTAAATTAGACATCATAATTAATATAACATCTGTGTTTTGCAGTGTCATGTATTTATTTTTAACACACCATGACTTTGCGGAGTTTGTAGCGTTTCGAGCGGATGTCATCCATGAGCATCTCATAGGGAGTGAGCTGAAACTCTATGGGCAGAGGGTTATACTGTCGCTCCTGAACCTTTTTCAGCTTCACGCCATTCCTCAGGTCCCTCATAACCTGCACCCAAAACCTCGCCTGGAGAGCACAAGAACACATATGTACACATAATATCAGGACACATTTACATGCATGCTTCACACTCGCATGCACACACACACACACACACACACACACACACACACTTTAAATTTTAATTTAAATTGCATTCAGAGCAGCACTCTACACAAAGATCTTCTCATATAATCTTCCAAAGCATGCCAAGAACCCTATAACCAATCGACCAGTGCCCACATTCAGATTCCAGTTTCTATAGTTAAACTCATGGGGGTTTGAAGAAACTTGCTCGTACCCAATCAGCATTCTGCAGCTCATTCAGGTCTTTCACAGGCTCCTCGGGGATGTTTCCCTCCATACGTCTCAGATTCTGAAAGAAAGAAAAAAAGAAGAAAAGAAAAAGTGTGAAATCCATGTAACTGCAGAGGGATTAAGCTTTGGCTCAGCATAAGAACAGTGTTTGTTGTTTTATTCGTCCTGCGTGACTGTAAATTGATCTGTGCTCTTGTGAAAGTATATCAAATTGTGTCAACATCGAACCGAACATTGCGGGATGCAATCAATGTGCAGCTAATGTGGCTTTTTAACAGTCTGCAGCTCTGCCAACAAGGCTGAACCACTCACTGTAAAAGAGTTACTACAACAGGGGAACTGTGAGGACAGAGGCTGTGGCCTTCCCAAAATACATCCATCACTGTTTCACTACAGGGCTGCTACTATCAATTAAGAATTGCACTATTTACACTATTAAACTAACCTATTAGAGTAATACAAACTATACAACAAAACAGACCTAAACGTGACATAGCTAGAATAATAAATAATGATTAATTCAGTATACAATAGTATATCTACATTTTGTCCAATTTTAGTTTAAAAAGCTCTGTACAATGTGAAACATTCTGAGTGAATAGACCTATTAAAATATGTATACATATTGAATAAAATCTTATTTTGAATTGACTTTAACTGAACATTAACATATGTTTTTGCCTTTCCCTGTAAAGTAATTATATTTGGATTTACACATTATTAATTGGACAGCAACAATATGGAAAGTGAAACCCAAAAACTAGTGTTTTGCTGCAAAAGTTTCCAAAGAAAATTAACTCAAACTCAGCAAGCAAAGAGGATAGAATCTGGGAAGAGAGGAGGTATTTGTGCTAAGCTAAAAGCTAACCCTATCCAATAAGATTTTACCATTTAACCATTCTACTAAACATTAAGACATTTTGCCTTTTCCTGTAAAGTAACCATTTTGCATATACACATATACTGGACAGCAACAATACGGAAGTGACATACTGTAAACCCAAACACTTGTTTCCTCACTCAAAACAAAATCCAGCATAACCAAAACAGGGCTGTATAACAAGCCATTTAACCCCAAGACTGTTAACTAACATCACTGGTTCATTTTGTTTACACCCCCATTTACATAGAAGAGCATGTAAATATGCTAAGCTAACAGCTAACCAGTGCCAACTGGGCTTTTACTATTCCTTCTTTCCAATATCTGGCTCAGCAAAAACAACACTTGACCATATCAGAGTAGTAGTGCTAAACTGACCTCAGAAGAGAAACTAAAAAGCACTATGACAAGTCATAAAGCAAACAATCTTTACTAAGCTAAAAGCTAATGCTAGCCTTCAGCTACTCTTTCTTCACCTGTACACCTTGCAGAGAAAATAGCAACAATAGCAAGTTAGACTTGGGAACTATTGACAATGTACAATTCAGATTTCCTGCACAAGTTTCCAAAGAAAGTTAACTCAAACTCAGCAAGCAAGGACTATAGAATCTGATAAGAGAGGCGGTATCTGTGCTAAGCTAAAAGCTAACCTTAGCCAAAAAGCTTTCATTATTTTATTCTACTAAAATGAACTACCTTATACTACATCTAACAACTTTAAAGTATTGATCCATAGCAAAGAAGTATCCATTCAAGGCTAACAGCTAATAGCATAATCATTGCCAAATTACTACATATTTATTACAGCAGTAAAAAATGCTATGCTACTATGCTACATGGCTACTGTGAGAACTTGCACCACCATTACAAAAAAACAAAACAGCACTGTTACTAGGACAGTCACAATAAAGATTTTTGTTTGCACAATATATTGTACAAGAAATAATTGTGATAAACAATATAATTCAGATTTCATCCCGCTATGATAATATAGCATAATAAAGCATTTTTTTGTTTTTTACATTTCAAAGATTTAAATTAAAACAGCATCTGAGCATTTTTACCCCTAAACAATATTATATACTTACTATTTAAACATCAAAGAACAGCTTAACATACTCAATAAATGTATTTTATGGCACCCGTAAGGCATTGCAGCTACAATATCATGAATGTAACACAGCTGTAATGAACTGGCCTAAAGTAAAGAACACAAATATCCTAATCCGCTTCATCTCTGCTGTGTTCAGTCACTTTTAATCAGAAATGCTGGGATAAAAAAAGCAGCCTGTCTGCCTCATCTATATGAAACACACATTCACAATGTGATTCTGGGTCTTTGGTGGCCTGGGGCTGCATGAAACATCAGAGCCTGATCGGACTCTTCCCGTCAGTCATCCTCACTTCAGAGGAACAGTGAAAAAAGCCTTGTGGAGAGAATGCTGATTCCACTGCTTTACAATTCCTCTACAGAATAAGCATCTCTCCTTCTCCCACTCCATTCCCATCCTCTTTTCTCTAAAAACACTGCAGCCGCTTCCTGCTCACCCACATCAGCCTGCTGTTGCAATCTGTACTCTCTGTTCATTCTGTAGAAAAACATGATGTGAGAATCTGTTTGCGGTGTTATTTGGTCATGTGATTCAGTTAATATGTTAATCATATCATTTGGCTCAATGCCTGGGAACATATGTAAGGGAAAGCTGATTAAAATGTATGATGTTTACATGTTACATCATTAAATATTAACGAATAAATATGAATGGACACATTTTCTACCAACAAGCTTACACAAGACCAGAATCTGCACCACTCACATACTAATCATCTTATACACTCAAGGCTTTGATTGGATTGTGTTAAAAAAATAACCAGTGATATTAATACACACATCCAAACAGCATCAATCTGTAGAATAAATGTGCCAAGTTTTTTATGCCTTATGCTGTTCATGTAATCACTTTTGAGTGTTAAGATGCTTGAAATCCATAGCACACTTTAATGGTTATACTTCGTGGTGGAAGAGCTGCTTATGGTGATAATGAATTAAATTAATGTTTAGCTCTGTTACAGCAGGGGTGCCAATCCATGCCCTAGATATCTACCACCCTGCAGAGTTTAGCTCCAACACCAATCTAACACGCTGTAATTAAGCTTTTTAGGAGCTCCTAGATATTACAGCCCAGGGCTGTAGTTTTATATATATATATATATATATATATATATGTATATATATATATATATATATATATATATATATATATATATATATATATATATATATATATATATACACATATATACATATATATATATATATATATATATATATATATATACAGTTGTGGTCAAAAGTTTACATACACTTGTAAAAAAACATAATGTTATGGCTGTCTTGAGTTTTCAATAAGTTCTACAACTCTTATTTTTCTGTGATAGAGTGATCGGAACACATACATGTTTGTCACAAAAAACAGTCATAAAATTTGGTTCTTTCATAAATTTATTATGGGTCTGCTGAAAATGTCACCAAATCTGCTGGGTCAAAAATATACATACAGCAACATTAGTATTTGGTTACATGTCCCTTGGCCATTTTCACGGCAACTAGGTGCTTTTGGTAGCCATCCACAAGCTCCTGGCAAGCTTCAGGTCGAATGTTTGACCACTCTTCTTGACAGAATTGGTGCAGTTCAGCTAAATGTGATGGTTTTCTTGCATGAACCCGTTTCTTTAGCACTGTCCACATGTTCTCAATGGGGTTTAAGTCAGGACTTTGGGAAGGCCATTCTAAAACCTTAATTCTAGCCTGGTTTAGCCATTCCTTTACCACTTTTGATGTGTGTTTTGGGTCATTGTCTTGTTGGAACACCCAACTGCGCCCAAGACCCAACCTTCGGGCTGATGGTTTTAAGTTTTCCTGCAGAATTTGGAGGTAATCCTCCTTCTTCATTATCCCATTTACTTTCTGCAAAGAACCAGTTCCACTGGCAGCAAAACATCCCCAGAGCATAATACTACCACCACCATGCTTGACAGTAGGCATGGTGTTCCTGGGATTAAAGGCCTCACCTTTTCTCCTCCAAACATATTGCTGGGTGTTGTGGCCAAACAGCTCAATTTTTGTTTCGTCTGACCAGAGAACTTTCCTCCAGAAGGTTTTATCTTTGTCCATGTGATCAGCAGCAAACTTCAGCCGAGTCTTAAGGTGCCTTTTCTGGAGCAAGGGCTTCTTTCTTGCACGGCAGCCTCTCAGTCCATGGCGATGTAAAACACGCTTGACTGTGGAGACTGACACCTGTGTTCCATCAGCTTCCAAATCCTTGCAGACCTGCTTCTTGGTGATTCTTGGTTGACTCTTGACCATCCTGACCAATCTCCTCTCGGCAGCATGTGATAGCTTGCGTTTTCTTCCTGATCGTGGCAGTGACACAACTGTTCCATGCACTTTATACTTGCGTATAATTGTCTGCACAGTTGCTCTTGGGACCTGTAGCTGCTTTGAAATGGCTCCAAGTGACTTTCCTGACTTGTTCAAGTCAATAATTCGCTTTTTCAGATCCACACTGAGTTCCTTTGACTTTCCCATTGTAGCTTTTGTAGCTGAGTCTAATCACTGGGTCAAATGAGCCCTATTTAAATGGGCTCATGAGAAGTCAACAGCTGTAGTCAATCAGAATCACTTACAAGAAGTGAAGAGGCCATGACATGAAGCTAATTTGATTGACACAACTCGCTACATCACCAAAATTGACAAATTTTGTTGCTGTATGTATATTTTTGACCCAGCAGATTTGGTGACATTTTCAGCACACCCATAATAAATTTAGGAAAGAACCAAATTTTATGACTGTTTTTTGTGACAAACATGTATGTGTTCCGATCACTCTATCACAGAAAAATAAGAGTTGTAGAACTTATTGAAAACTCAAGACAGCCATAACATTATGTTTTTTTACAAGTGTATGTAAACTTTTGACCACAACTGTATATATATATATATATATATATTTTTTTTTTTTTTTTAAGAAAAAAAAAAAACACTCAAAGAATTTTAAAAATGAACACAAACAAATGGTCTACATCAGATTCATGATGTGTTCTTACACCACACAAGCTAACAGAAATGGTGACCAACAGAAAGATTGTAATTTAGTCCTGTTTAAGTGATATAGTCCAGCAGGGTATGAATAAAAATGAATGTACTAAGTATGACAGAATATTTGGAGAGTTGCCTCTCCATCTGCCTCTACTGATACTTTTTATAGGTCAGAATATCATAAGTATATGCAGCGTATCATTGAAAATATCATGATTTTATGAATACTGTAGCATATTACCCAAACCTAATTTAGTTTCCATTTTAAATTTGGTTAAATTTCTAATAATTTAACAATTTAAACTGATACATTTTGGGGCTTGTGAATTGTTCCAGTTTGTCGTATAACATTTACCAGTATCTTCCTGTAAATATTCCTACGTTTGTTCTTGAGAGAAGGCCAAACAAACATCAAATTTATGATGTTTAAGTCTACATCAAATTTATGATTCACTTTTAAACCACAGCTATGCTCTAATAATATTATACAAATCTTAATAAAAACATGTGAAAAACAGCGTAAATGGGTAAAAAAAATCTCTTCTTAAGAATGGTTGTTAAATAAAAGCCCTGTTTTTTAAAGAAAATTGTGATGGAAAGTTAAGAAAAGGTGGAACATACTAATTTTGAAGAATAATAATTTGTTCAAAATTTTAATGAAGAATGATGATCTTCAGGATCACAACTGCAGTATACCAACAGTATAAAATATTTAACATTTGGTTAATTTTACTGCAGTCTTAGACAAGCCACTGAAAGCACCATTAAGCTGACTTTAAAATAACCCATCAATTTCTTATTTCTTTACTGCATAAGAAACAAATATAATCAAACCCTGTATTGTTTTGTCCTGTGCTGATATTGACTGGTGTATTTAGAATATACTGTTACCTGTATCTGGCGAGCTCACTTAGTTTAATAATGATTTTGTATACAGTTTCAGAACACAACTAGCCAGCACTTGCTGTAGCGCTGTACATGTTGTTCTGCAGTATTGATATGCCTGGGGTCATTCTCAGATAGAATCATTCATAGCTGCAATCCAGATAAGGCAGAGGCTGAACTCGCTAAAAAGTTTCAAGTGGCCCGAGGCGAACTGGCACACCCAGCACAGACAAACCCATTACGCGAGCTGACGCGAGAACCATGCTGTCCACGGGTGACTGTCTTGGGAGTGTAGTCACGAGGAAGCGGATAATGGGCCAATCCCTCAGCAAACAGAGTGGGACGGAGCAGTGGAGGAACCCCTCGCACTAAGCAATGTTAAGCAGTTACTGGGTGGGACAGTAGAGACGAGCTCAAGGGTAGCATAAATCATAACACAGATACTCACTAAAACACACTAATTAACGTAGTTTGGGCACACCTTCTTATGCAAATATTCATTATTGTTTTATTATTTTCTACACTGTAGATTAATTTTAAAGACATCAAAACTAAAAACGACCACATCTGGAATTATGTTGTAAGCAAAAAAGTAGGAAAGCACCAATGTGTGAATTTCTGGGTTGATATCAGATATTACACATTTATTTACTATAGTATCTGCGGATGCTGATGCCAATATACACATTTATAACTTAAGCTCCTAATCCGGTCGGGATAAGTTTCTCAGAGGGATGTCTGTTCAAAAACAGAAGGACCAGTGAGTTTTTTTTGGCTTCTTTGGTCACGTGACATCGTGTTCAGTAGCTCCTCCATTTCTACTCGATGTTGTATTTAAGTGGATCTCCGTGGAAACGTGCACCTGAAGTGTTATTACGGTGTGTGGCAGTGGACTAATAGGTATTTTATTAAACACGAGGTGACCAAACTCAGACAGGACTCAAAATACCGGAGGAGCACAGAGATCAGTGAAAACCCCTAGGTAATTCAGCCTGTAATTTTCTCAGAGGACGTCTGAAAAAAACACGTACATGGTCGTTCCAGACGGGAAATAAATCACAGAGAAAATTACCCCAGGACCCATGTAGACCTAATCCCATTTGGATAGGGCTTTAGAGAGACTGCACATTTGAAAACTAATATAAATTAATACAAATTTGATTAAATCAATGGATATTAGAGTGGCACAGCCAGTGTAAGCCAACTGTAGTAGCACAGCTACTTCATAATAATTTACATACTGCTTTCTAATATATAGACAGACAGACAGATAGATATACACACAATGTATTATGTATGTGTGTATATAGAAACATGAAGGTGTAAGCAGTACCATAAAAAAAATGATTTGTAATAAAGATGTGAGAGCATAAAAAAAAAAAAAAACACTTTATACTTCTCTACAAATCTGTAAAAACATAAGTCTTTTGTTTTAAGTATTTTTTTTCTACGGCATCTTCCAATCAAAGATCCATATCAAGCACCTTTGTTTAAGAATGCATAGTGAAAAGAAGAGTACTGTTTTTCTTTCTTTTTAAATACATTTAATAAAATGTTACTGAGAATAACTCAGGTGTGTTTCCTGACATTTCGAGGAACTCCTGATACTGTTTGGATTTTTTCAGTCCCACTTTTTAATAAAGGATAGATCACATGAACTATGTATCAGGAACGGTAAATCCTTTGCTTCTTCAAAAAGAGCTTTTTATACAGTACCTTTAGTAACTCTCACCCACTCTCTGCTTCCAGTCAAAACACAGTTGATTAAATCGTGCTTCTATTCTGACACCGCAGGATATTAATAAGCTGCAGCAACACTGTCGAGCTCAATATAATTTTCTAATATACTTCATTTGTAATGTTGGAATGAGAAGAAATGAGCACACCGCAGGCATTTAGCATTAACTGCAGAGTTTAAATTAAACCTCTAATCTTCCTAATCAAGAGAGTTTACAGAAACCCATTAGCTTTCCCCTTCGCTTCACACACACTCATCCTTTTTATCACTTAAATTCATGTAAACAATAAAAAGCTCACAATTCAAACTGTGGCTTTTCTCTGCTTACATGAAAACATCTTGCATCATTTATGCAATGTTTTATCATTATCTAAAAGGTTTTGTCATTATGGATTATTTCACTGAGTGTAATCTTTGGGACAGTGCACCGAAATCCTCCATCACAAAAGTTACCTTCTTTTATGCAACAGTGAGTAACAAGTGAGAGAGGCAGATAGCTTTAAAAATGCATTAAAGGAGGGAATAGCAGAACTCTAACAGACAGAGAGTTCTCCTTCTTGCACCCTCAGCACAGGAGGGAACTGACCCCAGCACTGTGCTTTACAGTCGGCTTTTATCTTTGAGTGATCAATGTCTGTTCAGCACAGAGGTGCAACTCAATAGGATCCAGACGCTGAGACATACTGATGAACAAAGCAGCAGCTCCTACTGTTTCCTGCAAACAAAGCAGTACAGTTTGTTTCCTATTCACACTATGCCAGTGTGCATCTGCCATTCATGTAAATGCATACAATGTATTTTATACAATACTAACACATCCATCTATACGTTTATCTAGCCATCTATTTATCTATAGAAGGGCAGTGCAATATATTGCTCCAGGTTTATCATTGTGACATAACAAATGTATCATGTACCATGACAAACATACCAGAGACCAATGTCATTTATTTTACTACAAACTTGGATACACAAAGTGCATGCTTATAATCTGAAATCTGGTTACTCTATTTATTTAAATAATATATACACAATATATACAGCTCTGAGAAAAAAATAAGAGACCAGTTAAAAAAGATGAGTCTCTTTGATTTTAACAAACTGAAAACCTCTGGAATTCAATCAAGAGGAAGATGGATGATCACAAGCCATCAAACCAAGCTGAACTGCTTGACTTCTTGCACCATGAGTGGCATAAAGTTATCCAAAAGCAGTGTGTAAGACTGGTGGAGGAGAACATGCCAAGATGCATAAAAACTGTGATTAAAAACCAGGGCTATTCCACCAAATACTGATTTCTGAACTCCAAATGAGAATATTTTTTGGGGGAATTTGTGAGAAATGTTATCCGTAGTTTATAGAATAAAACAACAATGTTAATTTTACTCCAAAATATACCTATAAATAGCAAAATCAGAGAAACTGATTCAGAAACTAAAGTGGTATCTTAATTATTTCCAGAGCTGTATATTACAATTTCAAAGTTTGTCCAGCCATAAACTTTAGTCTAGCTATCTATTCGGGGATAGTGCCTTATACTTTATCTAGTCATACTGTATGTACCATATTCATCATACGTATGTTATATTCATTGTACTCATAATTTATAGCATTTTTTTCCATGAACTCTTATGTTTTAATTTTAGCACAATGTCCTTACTCACTCTTCTGGTTGACTCTAAACTCAAAAACTGTTTATTGACTTAAACAACAAGATGAATTAATCTATTGTTATTTTCCACTGTCGATTAATCAATCCATCACTCTATCCATTAAAAAAAGTAACACAGGCTGTGCATATTTAGAAACACATGCCTTATATTGTGCATAACATCCTCTTGTTTTAGTAATATGTATTATGTAAAGGGCATCACCTCTTTGGCACTCTTGATCTTCTCCAGGAAGGTTCGCAGCTCCTTGGTCTCAGCGTACAGAGCCCGACACACGGCCTGGTAGTGGTTAGGGGCATCCGAAGGACTCGGGAGGTGGGATGTACAAAGCTGAGGAAAGCAAAAAAATAAGTATATGTCTTTCAGCATAATTTGACTGATCATATGACCAACAAAATAAACCTTATGCTACATTCATTGTTTTGATTTAGAGTTGTAATTCCATAGTTTACAGCAGGTTTCCAAACATATACAGGGGTTAAACAATGAAACTTAAACACCTGGGTGTAGACCACAATAATTTATTGTCCCGACGGACAGTTCTGGCACATGGAATTCTGCCGTGATTTGGGCAGCTGTGGTTTTATGTTTTTTGGATACAATCCAGGTTAGCACCCGAACATCCCTTTCATACAGCTTCCTCTTGCATCCACAGTTAATCCTGTTGGATGTGGTTCATCCCTCCTGGTGGTATGCTGACATTACCCTGGATACCGTGGCTGACATTAGACTTGTAGATGCGCCAGCAAGACATGCACCAACAATTTTTCCTTTTTTGAACTCTAGTATGTCACCCATAATGTTGTGTGCATTGCAATATTTTGAGCAAAACTGTGATCTTACCCTGCTAATTGAACCTTCACACTCTGCGCTTACTGGTGCAATGTGCAATTAATGAAGATTGGCCACCAGGCTGCTCCAATTTAGCCATGAAACCTCCCACACTAAAATGACAGGCGTTGGACAATGAAACTGAAACGCCTGTCATTTTAGTGTGGGAGGTTTCATGGCTAAATTGGAGCAGCCTGTTGGCCAATCTTCATTAATTTTCTATCTATCTATTTTCTTTAGAACCACCATTAATTTATATCAAATAAATTGAACAAAAAGTTGTTCCTATACTAAACATAAAACATCCAAACACAATTCTATCCTAATTATATTTATCATTTACCAAAACTACAAAAAGACAACTATTGAAAGTTGCACAAAGAGATGTCAATGAAAAGTGATTCATACAAATAATTGGCATGTGTTAAAATATTATGACACTGTTTTTTGTAGCCACCACAAACAAGCTGTGTTGCTTCACAAAGCAGCACTGCCTACACAAGGACACAGGGTGATGCTTGATGATCATCTCAGGAAGATGCATTCCAACAACTAGGATATATACACAACAGTGTGTACTGGATTAAAGGAGAGGTTCCTGTTCTTCTGTGATGATCATCTTTACTTCCAGCCTAAACCCCACATCCAGCAAATCATTTTCTAGATGTTTACTGTGCGACTGTGCCTGATGACTACATGAATATTTGTCCAGACACACAAATGGCTATTATTTCGCTAAGCACATTCCTGTGGTGGCCCAACCCAAAGCCTGAACAACCGGCAGGTCCAAACACAGATTTAATGCTAAGGTCATTACCATAAAAGCATGACAACACAGGGCACGATGGAGCCATGATGTTAATTCAAGCTTACAACAGACACCTCCAACCAGCTCAATGGCATTTTTCCCCACACCTAGTCATGCTCTGCCCTATTCAGGAATGACAGACAGCTGAAGAAATATTCTGAACAGGAACATGGCATTTAGAGAAAGTGCAAACAACCCTTTAAAACCTGTTCTTCCTTCAGTCCGAACTATTCTGAGTGTTAAAAGAGAATTGCCTTTAAAGGTTTGTGTGTGTGTGTGTTAGGGGCGGACCATTTATAGCTGTATTTGTTATGGTCTGGTTTGGTTACGGTCCAAGACCTTACGTCAACACCAACAAGTCCAATTCTTCACCTAAGTACACCTTGCTACACCAGTTGGAGTCCCTGGGTAGTGTTACTGTACATTGGCCTGCCTGTCTATACTGATTCAAATTAAGAACACTCTGGATAAAAGCATCAATCAAAAGCCATAAATGTGTAACTATACTGAATCATGATTAGAATATTGGCTGAAAACTTTTATAGTTTTTTTTTTTTTTTGAGTGAGATTCCTGTTGGTCCACTCCAGAATGGGCAATGCCTCCAACACTTGGAGGGTAAAGACTTCCCTGATACATGTTAAGTCAGACTTTCTCTCTTTTAGAACTGCGGCTGATTAGGGCTGCAACTAATGATTATTTTAGTAGTCGACTAATCTGCCGATTATTTTTACGATTAATCAATTAGTCAACAATTATTTCTGTCATGGCTTCCCTCTGTTTGCTGTGGGTATGGATCCTGTTTTTAACTTTCACTATTGGTTTAAAAGGATAGAAACAGCTGAACATGGGATTTAAATGACCTTCAAATGTCTAGAACATTGACCTTTCAATGAGGAGAGTGCTGATATTTAGTGAGGAAATGTGAAATCTGTTGTGATTGGGCACTTTTAGAGACGCTGGCCGAATAAGTTGTGTAATGCTACTAATGACTATTAGTCGACAACAAACATTTGGAGTCGACATTTTTTTCTAATTGACATTGTCGATTATATCGACTAATTGTTGCATCCCTTACAGCTGATGCAGCATTACTATGCAGCTAATGAGCTCTGAGGAAATCGCCGCATCCCTAGCTCTGATACATTAGCTAACAGACGTCTGAGCTGACCAGCATCACACTAGGAGTGATGTAGGGAGAGAGAGCTATCTACACACCCAGAAAAAAACATGGCTAACTGTGCCCCATCAGACCCTCAAGCTCAAGTTAAAATAACAGGTTAATTTCCACCACACAATACAGACTACAGCCAACTGTCTTTGAGAAAAACATTTTACTTTTCTGACTCTTTATTTCTTTTAATTTTTGAAAGCTAGATATTTCTTTCGATAGAGGAGCAATGATGCTTTGAGACTGGACCGAACCATTGCTTAAACCAGTTTTCTGGATGTTCACATTTTGTTAAAAACAAAAAAGAAGTATGACAATAAAATATTTTATTAGTGGTGATAAGGTCATAATTTAATATTTGGTTCAAATGGAATTACTTGGGACTAACATATTGTCTGGTTTGGTTTTAGGAATAGTATTTTTATTATGTTCCATTCATGAATGTAATTGTGAAAACGGGAACATTTATCACTTTAACATATGGAAATCTAGAAATATACTGGGGTATCATTAATTTGTACTTTAACTTGTTTTTGCTTGCTTGTTTGTTTGTTTTTTGTGACACTATTGCTGTGATGGTACATTTTGTCCAAAAATGTCTGAAACACCTGTGCAGTTTATATGTATGATGAGAGATATGGGGTCAAAAAGTGACTGAGATCACAAAGAAGATAAAAGCTCAGTCCCTGGCAGTACGCAGTGTTTTCTTTTGCCTCATTCCACATAAGTGCACTCAGACAACCACTGAGCTTCATACCTCAAAGGGTCAAACCTCACCCCAGATGCTCCCAGTCACCCACCCACTCTCTCTCTCTCTCTCTCTCTCTCTCTCTCTCACACACACACACAAACACACACCCACAAAGAATAAAAATAACCACCATTCCTTTGGCACCTCAGCTCTGTGGGGCAGAGTTAGAAGTTCAATTAAGGGAATCAAACTGACCGTATCATTTGATTCCTCTGAGCCAGCCCCATCTCGCTGGACCTCTGCAGTGAAGGCCGAGACAGAGGCACAAAGGCACAGAGTTATCTAACCAGCCCCTCACGCTGCACCTTCATACTGCAGCTGTTCTGACCCGGCATGACTGTTACGCCGCTTACTGGATGCTAATTCCATTCCAGAGCACCTCAGCTCACATGGAGTCATGGCTGAAGCCCTGCACTATTAGGCTGTGTACACAACACAGAGCGGCCTTTTTCCATTTTGCTGTGTGGTTGGTTAGTAAACAGCCTAAATCCACAGCTGCTGTTGACGGTTCCTATTACAGCACAGAAATAACCAGCACCTGGTTAAAAAGAAATTGAATGTTGGGCCTCAGTAGAAAAGCTGAGATGTAGACAGCCTGAAGGAGTTGATTTAATCAACAGGAGATGAGAGAGAACTCTGACGACAGCAGTGTTTGCATTCAAGTGAAGGGAGGCCCTTGCTGCAGAGACACAAATGCTTCAGAGGATTCAAAAATAAATGTTGTCACTCGGTTCTGCACACAGAATTCTTCATTTCGGAGCAGCATGACCTAATTTCCACAGCTTACAGCAGTTTAGCACCACATTCAGTGTGGGTACAGTCTTTAGTCATCACTTGAAGCAATGGTCAGCCAAAAAGCACATTTAAAAGCATTTCTCCTTTTAATACGCCCGTTTTTTGTGTGTGTTTTTTTCGCGATATTGGCACATTTTCAACTCTCACACCTTTGCCCTGATCTGGAATTAGGGATGTCCTAATCAGGTTATTTTGGCCCTAATCCGATCCAAGTCTCTCAATCTGTGTAACATGTATCAATAAAAATAATACAGTCACATAGTTTAGATAAGAAAACCCTTTAATTCACTTTTCTGCTGCCAGTTCCATTAAAAAAACTGCAGTAACTTTGTGTTTTATAGTGAGATGAATGTGCTAAGATTTGGGTTTCTGTAGTGTATTTTTGTTAGTATTAGCATTAGTCTCCACTTGGTTCTAAATGTGCTGGTGATGTTTATTATTCTCCTACCATTAAAACAGAACGTTTACTAAATAGCTGTATTTAGATTAAGACAATATGTAAAACAGGTAAACACTGATGATTTTTTCCTGCTGAGAAATCTCCTCAGGGTTTCCAGCTAGGCAAAAATGTCTCTTAATGGCACCTCGAGGGCACCAGGTGGTGTTATGAACACTACAGTCTAAACAAAGACTCAGAATGTGGATTGCAATTGAAATAGCCAATACCCAATCAGTTAAAATATGCCTGGATCTGCCAGGATCAGGACTTCTTTATGCCTAACCTCCTACCCAAAGCCTGAACAACCGGCAGGTCCAAACACAGATTTAATGCTAAGGTCATTACCATAAAAGCATGACAACACGGGGCACGATGGAGCCATGATGTTAATTCAAGCTTACAACAGACACCTCCAACCAGCTCAATGGCATTTTTCCCCACACCTAGTCATGCTCTGCCCATTTCAGGAATGACTGACAGCTGAAGAAATATTCTGAACAGGAACATGGCATTTAGAGAAAGTGCAAAGTTCCAATTGTTGAACCAATAGCCTTATGCTTTGTGTTTATGCTTTATGCTTTTACAACCGTTCCAACTCAAGGTCTACCTAATAGGGCATCAACAATCTAGCATTCAAGCGCCCCCCATTCCTTCTTTCATGCAGCCCATTCCCAGCTGCAGGATGAAATATTCTCCTTACCGTTATGATGTCACGATAGCCATGAATATTGGAAAGCTCAGCCTGCTCATCCTCCCCCTCGTCTTCCTCGCCCTCGTCTTCCTCCTCTGTGGCTTCGTAGCCTTCGTCAGGGCAGGGGTCTGTCTCTGTGTCAGCCATGTTGGTCATTAGGTCAATGAGCTGCTCCAAAGGAGGACTAAGCTCCCGCTCCTCGTTCTCCTTCAGCCCATAGTCCAGAGCTTTGTAGATCATAATGCCCAGCGACTCAATTATCTACAACAAACACATACACACAAACAAATATTTTAGAAAAGTGTGTAATATGTGGCCTATATGCCCTACTACAATAATTCAATTTGATAACAATACTGTCAGAAATACTGTTCGGCACAAGTATATAACAGTGAAACAGTATAAACAGGTTTCTTTTTTTAATTATTATTTATTTGTTTAAGCAGACAGTTTCAGTTTGTTCCACCTCAGACTACGGTGCTGCTCAGACTACAGTGACAATAATCTCATTCCTGTAATACTACAGTTCCCACAATACCATGTATGTAAACTATGTAAACCACTACGTATGTAAACATGATTTATAGCTTTATAGGTGGCATGCTCGCTTCTCTGAATCTCATGTCTATGAATACATATTCCATTACACCACAAAATCAGATTGATGCATCACTGCAATTTATTTTTACACTCCCGAGTGCACTCACTTTATATCCTTTATAATAGCTCTGATTATTTCTGCAGGTGACATACATGTGCTGGGGTCACTAGCAGCCAGATATAATAACAATTTTAATTCTGTAACCTGGTCAACATATAATCTGATGAGACTCATTTCTAACTGATAAATCCATATAAACATCTATCTCATCAGAGCCTCATGTGCCTGACTGCCATTTTCAAAATGAGGGGGACAGTGGTGTATAAGAAGCTTATCCCCACGCTATGTGGGTTAGCACAGTACTAATACACAGAAAAATGTGTTACAGAAACTCAATATTTGACAAAAGGATCAAACTTACAAGTTAAGTAAACATAAAAAGCTTTGTACACATGAAAAGAAAATGCACTACATGGATACAAGTATTGAGACACTTTGTCATTTATTGTTTCTTATAAAATCAAGAGTATTAAATAGTGTTCATCCTGTTTTTTTGAAGTAACTGTTTGACCCTACTGTCCAAAGTAGGCTTTCCAATTTTTAGAGCATTGGTGTGAGAATTTTAGCAACCCTGCTAGGAAAAGCACCGCACATGCATAAAAAAGATACTGTTGTAAGCTACGCTGACTCGTAAAAAACATGAAAAATAATCTGATCTAACTCCTGTGGCATTTGGATGAGCATGCATTTCAACGTGCAGTCTGATCGTGTGTGTTACTTATTAAAATAATGAAATAAAAGATTTTTTTTTATTATTATTTTATCATGCAGCACTACTTTGTACCCTTCCAGCATATGGCTTGTATTAGGAATAGTACCAATAGCTTCAGGTCTATCTGCTAGAGAGTCCTATTCTATTGGAAATTAATTATGTTGGTACTATAGAACGACATTCAGCCCAATGACCACATTTTATTTCAGGAAGGTCATGCACGTGCAATTTGCTAAAAAAAAAAAAAGTCCAGGGGTCAGATCCTTCGTGAACCGACATGTGCTAGACCAGTGTTTCTCAACCAGGGTGCCGCGGCACCCTGGGGTGCCGTCTGGCTTCATCGGGGGTGCCGTCAAAATATTGCGCCTCACGTGCATATTTCCTTTCCAGAGTCAGCTCGTGTCGGGGTGTGTCCCAATTCACAGGCAGCATACTCTGAAGGATGCGACCCACAGAGGCGGTGTATTACTGCGCAGCTGTGACGCAATCTGTCTTCGAATACAGCCTCTGAAGGATGCAGCCCCTAAATTGGGACACACTGTAAAGTTTTTGTCCCCCACGCGATGCACGCGCTATTTTATTCCGCCAGCAACACCCCTCGTTCTCACCTGAAGTACTGCGCCAGCACCCCCCCCCCCTTCTCACCTGAAGTACTGCGCCAGCACCCCCCCCAATCCCCCCACCCCCCCGTTCTCACCTGAAGTACTGCGCCAGCACCCCCCCCCCCCACCCCGGTAAACTGGGGTGCCGTGACATCTCGCATATATTTGAAGGGTGTCGTGATAGAAAAAAGGTTGAGAAACGCTGTGCTAGACTCTTGCGTGACTGCGTATGTGGGCACAAAGATGTCATCCGCTGATATCATAAGGAGCCTTCACTTAGCCATCCTCCTCATATTAAATCACTTTAATATCTAATAGCCATCTCCGGGTAAGTTCAGGCCACAGGGTTATTTACAGTATAAAAGTGATCACACCAAAACACAGCAACGCTAGCGCACACACTTACACACACAGACTCACAAACAGGACACAGAGTAGACCAGTGATGTGACTTCCCCAGCCAACTAGAAAATTAGTCACAGGTAATAGAATTGTGGCTGAAGAACAGTTCATGTGAGGTGGAGGGAGCCCTCACATCAGAACCTTAAGGTAAAAGTTAATAAGCCAAAACACTCTCCACCACAGTCAGCTGACCCAACACTGCATTTCTATAACTAACCTTATACACACAGTGCTCAGTCATTTAGTATTTCCATAAGCATAATCTGCAAATTATTACTGATAAATATTTTTTGGTAAGTGCCTACTGGGCCTACTGGGGAGAAGTGCAAGATTATACAGTGAACTTTGACATGATCTTTGTCTCCCATGGAACAGAGATTAATTATTAATTATAACTATCAAATACTTATGATTATTAGTTAATTAATGATTAACTATTAATTATAATTTACAAATATTTGGAATTCTACAAAGTCCAATTGATGAGCAGATAAAATGTCTGTTTATAAATGATTATAGTAATAATTGTATCAGATTATGCATTAAAACAAGTAACTGATTCCAAATTCCAATTTAAATCTTTCAATCATTATAAAATTTGATGCCTGCAAAAAATTGTTAGTCATCTGGTGTACCACCAGATCTCTGTCCTGAAGTACTCCTGAAGTATGTCCTGCTTATTTAGAGGTTTCATGACCTTTCACATAAATGTCAACTTAGAATAGCTTTGTTAATAAAATGATCAATTGAGTCATGTGTGTTAGGAGCAGAGGAAACTCTAAACTATGCAGGGCAGGGGATAATTCAGGACTAGGATAAGAAGCCACAGCTTTTTTTTCTAGATAACTTTATCAACCAAAATGTAGCAGTCTACAGTTTGTTCCTGAAGTCTGTCTGTTCCTGAAGTGCATACTGAATTAGAAGAGCAAGCTTTACGTAACGCTGCATTTTGTGACAGGAATTTGCTTCAGGCGGATTTAAAACTTGAGAACATTTTTACTCTTAGCTTCCTGTAACTTCATTTTTCAGGAAATGGGTTTTTCTTTTTGTCAGGGTTTTTAGTAGGGCTGTAAATTGTTCAATTAGTTGATTAGTCAACAATCATTTCTGTTGGGTTTGGGCACTTTCGTGGACACAGACTAAGTTGAGAATAAGCTGTGAGTGAGACATTTACCCATCTACCATTGCGCTTCTGTCCTCAGCACTGTGGAATGCAGTACTGTTACAAATTAACGATTAGTCGACAATGAAATTTGTAGTCGACAAATTTAAATAATCAACATTGTCAATCATATCGACTAATTGTTGCAGACCTAGTTTTTAGCCATGAATTATTACTCTCAAGTTGGCTAATTTTCTTTTAGATTTTTAAATGTATTTTATATATCTGTCTGTCTGTCTTTTTCTTTACTGACTACTTGTCTGTTTTTACTGTCTGTTGTCTGTCATATAATGTCCATCTGTCTTTACGACCTTATTGACTACCTGTCTGTCTTTACTGTCTGCCTGTTTTACGATATGTTTTACTGTCTGCATGTTTTTACTATTTTTGTCTGTCTGTTTTTTTTACTGTCCGAATGTCAGTCTCACTACGCCTGTCTATTTGTTTTAATATGTCTATGTCTGATTTTACAATTTAAGTTTCACTGACTTTACTGTATGTCTGGCTATAATGTCTTTACCATGTGTGTCTGTCTGTAGAGTGTGTCTGTCTGTCTGTCTTGACTGGGTGTCTGTCTGTTTTTAATATGTGTCTGCCTGTCATTTATATGTGTGTCATTTATATGAAAACTATTTGTTGCATGTTGCAGTTGTCTCTCCTCAGGAATACTTAGTCTTAATTTTTTTGGATATAAAGTCTTGTGTAAGTGGTGGTGGACAGGGGAACCCATGCTTGCATGTGTCGATTTTCTGCCTACTGCAAGATGGCACAGCACATTAAATACATTAAGTTTTAAATTATTTCTGTATGTAATATTTAACTTTATAGTTGCCTCTATAATGTACTGCAGGGTTAAAAAAACTAAACTGAATCCAAACTTCAGAGCGTAAAGTAGAAAATGTTTGCCATTAAAAACACGCAATCATGCACCCTTTAGGCTACTTCCTTTTTCACATTCCATTGTTATATGTATTATAATGCCCACAGAGTTTCAAAAGCAAGCCAGTTTTTCAGGAAAACGGTTCGGCTTGAATTTCAGACCCGGGAGCAAACATGGATTACAGATTTATCCTCATTCCTTTACCCAGTAATCTAAAAGGTGTTCTGCAATAGGACAAGTAATAATTTTTTAAATAAATGGCTTAGAGCACAGCTCTAGCTTAGAGCTGGAGTGCATTATCACTGCCACGAGACAAAAGCATGTGCAATTTTTGTTATTAAAGGGAGTAGCCGAACAGGTGAGGCTTGGCCAGGCCAGCAGGAACCAGGGCGTAGGCCTGCTGAACATTGTGTATGAGGGAAGGAGTCAAAGGCCAAGCACTACAGCAGTATGCAAAAGCAAAAAAAAAAAAAAAAAAGTCTCAGTACTTTACACCACCTATGACAAACTGAAACATCTTACAGATCCAAACAGGTCCAGCTTATCCCTTTCAAATATTGATCCTGCAGCAGCACCGTTTCCTGGGAATCACTGGCCGTGGTGTACATCAACTCTCCTGTTCCAAACGCTAATCCCATTCACGATAAAAATAAATATCATAAGCGTCTTAATGTTATGTAATCTAATCCACCTCAGTGTAATAGACCACTGTAAAGCACAACAGCTGAACAGCTGAATGGGTGCCAACAGCTACTATAAAGTCAGCCTATGTGCAGATGTTTACATGGCTGAGGGTGTGGAAGCCAAGACAAGCAAACTCCAGCTCTCTCTTACCTCCCCTTAACTGAGAAGAAACGAATGTGCATGAGGCGTTCTTACTTTTTCTTTTTTCTGGAAATATACAGAGCTAGAGATGTAACGGTAAACTACACAAATACAATACTTACTAATTGATGCTCTGACATAGATTTTGATTTTGTAAAAAAAAAAAAATTACAGTATGGCTCGGTGATATGAATAAATAAATAATAGCTCGATACTTTTTAGCTGAAAAGCAATACTATACTATAAATATCGCAATATTATAGCCCAAAACGTAATAACAAAAATACAAAAAGTAGATGTTCCTATTTTAGACAGGCACTTTTTTAGAAATGTGTCTAAAGATGAATATGAGATATATATTCTAGAGATGGATGGATTAATATATTACCCAGCCCTAAATTACAGGCATTATACAGGAGTGTGCCAGATCCAAATTGTATCGACATTATTTTTTAAACAATCATTTTTAAAAATCCATATTGTAATAATAGCACTACTCTTATTTGCTATTCACTGTGAAGCTTTAATGGTATTTTTTGTAAAATTGTAGTTTTTAAGATTGCAGTTTTATGCATACAGTAAATATTCTGCACTTTAGTTTTTTCATCATTGCAAAAATATCCTGAAATATTCCTAAATAATCCTGTGATATCATTTTAGTGCCATAATCACCCCTCCCTAGTGTTTAAGGTGAAAAAAAAATGTGGCTATATACTCTGTATCACTGTAAATCTCATGAACATGCTAATAAGAATTATCTTTACACAAGAGATGGATTATCATGTAAACTTTAAATTAACTTAAAAGCAAATTAATAAGCTTTTAACATAATTACATTGCCAGCTGACCAAGGGAGCACGGCCTTATTCTCTTTCTCTCTCCCACCTCTCAACAAGATGCTAGCTTACATTGGTCTCTGTTAGCCAACATAACAGAACTGCAGAGTTAGCGTTCTCCTCCTGTCAAATGATGTTGCATTAGCAGCAGAATATTGAAAAAAGATGTGGTGGCACTTTATACCACTCAGAAGAAACTAGCCAGTTAGCTAGCCTTCACCTTTGTGGTGATAAGAGTCCAACACTTGATATGATATCTAACAATAAATGATGATGTTATAATGTTATAAAGATGTTAACCTCAACTAGCTAGCAAAGTTAGCATATAGCTTGATAATGAGTCAAATTAAAGAGGACTGTGGAGTGTTCGCAGTTTTTTTAACTTTCAATCAATAACTTATTCAGCATCTAATGCTGCTGAACTGAACAGCTCAAGCATAAGCTTATCTGCAGAGCCTAAATATGGGCCTTGTGTTACTATGCTAGCTAAATGTTTCCATGTGTATAGTCTACATTAACATGCACACACACAGCCGGACACGCACACACGCACATCCCTCTTCACACAATGTACACAAACCACATCAATGTAGTACATGCTGTACCTGTTTAAGCAGGAAATGTTACAAAATGTGATTATATAGTTAGTAGTATAAAATCCAAGCTTAATCATTAGCTTATCTAAAAGTAGCTTCTGTCACTCCAAACTTTTTCTAATCAGATATGAAACAAAGCCTGAATATAATCCTTATACTATTTGATTACTGTTTCCAGTATATGTATATACATATACATATACAGCTATTCCCTCTACCAGTAAGACTGGTAGAGGGAAACATGCCAAGATGCATGAAAACTGTGATTAAAAACCAGAGTTATTCCACAAAACATCAATCCATCCATATATATATATATATATATATATATATATATATATATATATATATATATATATAGACACACCACACACCACACGCATATATATAAATGTTCATCCCCTGATTTGACTGATAAAACTAGTTAATTCTTAAGTAATAAAATCTATTGAAATGTTTTTTTCCTGCAAGTTTTTCTTGTGAGAATTTTGGTCTGTTAGCACAAATGATAGTACAGATAAGCTACTACTATTATATGGTATTACCAGGTAGATGACAGTTTGACAGACAAAACGATAACAACAGTAACTAAATGTCTAGGAGACAGCTATTGTCCATGATAATTGGCCATTTGGGTTGAAAATTGTCTCACAGACACTGAAAGTGCAACTAAATGTACTGCTAATGGAGTACAGTGACAATATGGTAATATGTGATTTGATATCCTGCAAATTTTTACAAAATACATGTGGTAATCAACTGTATGCTGCAGATGTGGTGGACAAAGATTAGGCTAAAAAAACATTGGGAGAATTCATTTAATCCTAGTCATTAACTAATAGACAACACCATACACTGCAGCATCTCTTTCAGAGAGAACAGCCGCTACTGGACACAGACAGACAGACCTTCACTTGTGCCAAATACGAGACAAAGATCCACAGTAGGCCACAGAGGCACAGGCTCATTTTCCCACAGTGAGGCAACAAAAGCACCTGATTCCAGAGTCACGATGACAAAAGGCCACATGAACAGCTTTGGCTTACAGCAGTCTGGAAACCTGGAGACCACCACAGCCAAACTGGACAAACTGTGCTTTCAACTCCAGGTACCAAAACAACTGCAAGTGCAGAAAAAAGCAAAGTGCTTTAGTATAATTTGCTAAACATATGTCTCACACCTGTCTAGAATATACAGCTCTGGAAAAATAAGAGACCACTTACAGTTCTGAATAAGTGTCTCTGATTTTGGTATATTTAGGTATATGTTTGAGTAAAATGAACATTGTTTTTTTTTGTTTTATTCTATAAACTACGGACATAAATATTGTCATTTAGAGCATTTATTTGCAGAAAATGAGAAATGGCTGAAATAACAAAAAAGAGCTGCCAGACCTCAAAAAATGCAAACAAAAGAACTTCATATTATAATTATAAGTTTAAAGATGTTAAAACCCTGGTTTTTAATCACAGTTTTCATGCATCTTGGCATATTCTCCTCCACCAGTCTTACACACTGCTTTTGGATAACTTTATGCCACTCCTTATGCAAAAAAACAAGCAGTTCAGCTTGGTTTGATGGTTGTGATCGTCCTTCTCTTGATTGTATTCCAGAGATTTTCAATTTGGTAAAATCAAGGAAACTCATCATTTTAAGTGGTCTCTTATTTTTTCAAGAGCTGTATTTAGCAAATTATGATAGATATTTTTTTAATCCAGAATTTTAAAAACTCATTGCCAAAGAGTGTGGCCTGGTTTCTATTTCTTATCATTACTAGAGCAAATGCTAAATGACAAAACGATAACACATGTAACAAACAAATGACCAACACAGTTGGATAAACAAACAGAGGCTGATTAAATGTGCCAGTAGGAATGGGTGTGCCATATCATATCGTTCGCAATAATATCGCAATTATTTTTGAAATAATATTTAAAAATATATATATATTTGCGTTTTTTACTGACTGTGTAAAACTTGTTTTACTATTTTTCAAAAATAAGATTTATCTTGTTGCATTAGTACTTACTTAAATTAATACAAAATATTGTATTAAATGCCTTATGGCCAACAATACAGTTTTTCAAAATATTGTGATTTACAATTTAAAATGTTATCTCACAGTAAGTGCAGTGACATATATTCAAAATATACTAATGTAACTAATTCATGCAACTTATTGGACTATGATTATCATGATACAATAAAACATTATCATCTTGCCTACCTCTATGTGACAGTTTCTTTATTTTTCTTTATTAAACTAATGGTATTAGTTTTAGGCAAACTTGTTCATACAAACATTCACACAAAAGAAGTAAGTAAGACAAGCTACTCCCCATGCAGTATCTCAGGTTATTTGCAGAAGTGCTAGATTGAGTGGTCTGAAGCGTTGCACACTAGAGGACCTGCGTAAATTGGATGAAGTACAGGCAACGACTGAGAAAGAACACTCTGTCCCAGCGGACATGCAAAAACGAGCTGCAGAAAACAGGACTTTTCTCTCCAATTACACATCACAATCTCATTTAGGGGCTTGTGACTCAGGAGGAATGAGGACAGGGCGGAGAACGAGAGAAAGAGCGAGAGAAGGAGGACGGGTAAGAAGGAAGGCCAGACCATGTGGAACTGAACTGACAGCACAGGATGAAAACAACTCTCACCATCTCCTCTCTTTCCTCTCTAATACATAAAGAAATGAAGATAGAAGAATGAAAGTAAAGAGGAGCTCAGTTATATTAGATTAGAACTGCAGAAACACTGACATTAGAGTTGTCACTGGGGGTGTATTAATATACTCAACTCACAATTAGATTAGGCCGTATCCAGATGTTGCATAATCTACTAATGAAACGAAAGCTGTAGTGAGTGTAATACAAGTTATAAATGTGCTGTTGGAAAGTGGACTGCTGATCTATGATGTTTATGGTCCGAGTTTTGCATAACAGTGTCACAATTCTTCTATACAACAATATAGGTTTTACACATATTGCATCTGCATTCAAACATACAGTGTCCAATGGTACAGGGTGATATTAGAAATATAGATATATACCACTGTTTGTAAGCAAGTCCAGTCAATTAACTTAAAGCTTAAGAGCACTATTTGCTGGCATTCTTTTTCTGACAGGTAATGTAGATAATAAGCATTGTACAATATCATATACAAAAATAAAGGCCCATTAAAGCATCATGGTTATCTCTAATTCTATAGATACTAATTCTCTGTTCATGTTTCTCTCCAGATGGACAGTATAAAGCAGTTATTTTCCTCTGACCTAGCACGGTCTCTCACGCTACACAAAACAATGCACACATACACACACAGAAGCTTCTCTGAGCTGTTCACATGACATCACTGCTCGGAGGCACTGAGGAACTCTGCATCTTCCACCGCCTCTCAGCATGAGCCACGGAGATGAGCCATTCAAACAGAATGTTTTTTTTTTTTTTTTTTTTATACATAATCTCCTTACACAGAAAGGTGGTTGGGTTTCCAGCTAATCACTTGTACAGGGTCTGGTCATGAGGTTGAATGATGATCTCAAATGCTTAGAATGAACATTCATCAAGCAACCGTTCCGGCGTTCTTGGGAAATATTCCATTAACTCACTTCCAAAAATAACTTGAGCCATTTCTCTGGAAGGTATTAGCTAAACATACATTAAATTCTACAACATGCTAATTACACGAGCTCTGGCACAGAGAGCAGTTGTTCCAATCTTTGTCCAACACAGCGTCAGGCTTTAATGAAGTCCAGCTCTTGCCATGCCAAAGTGATTAAACTATTTACACCAGCTGTAGTTCTTTAAACTCCTCTTCAGAGAAAGAGAGAGACACTTAATTACTGACCACACTCCAGCAGCACCACCACGGGCTAAGTGCAGAGATGGGGCTAGCAGTGACGCTTTTCTCTCACTCATCTCCTCATAAACACGCTCAACACTGATGTACCACCTCGGTGGAAGGTGGCTTGCTCTGCTTCCACTATTAAGTTAACATGCCAACGCCTTCACGCAGAGGTTCTCCGCAGTCAGCTGCCCAGAGAGGAATCCAGTTGTGACGGGGCCAAGAGCACGAGCCCATGACGCATGAGTGCACATAAAACAGCAATATTCTACTTAGCAGTGATCTGCTACAGAACACAAAACAATGAAAACTGCACACGTGAATTAGACTTAGCAGTACACTTTTTTTTCCTCCCTCTAACTGGTTTGGACAGAGTAGCAGCCAGCACTGAGCACTGATCTGAGACCAGCACTTCAAGGCATAAACAATTATATTTGTTATAATTTGTTAAATGATCCAAATGATCCAATCCAAAACAAATAATTATTTCTCTTGAAGCTGGAAGGGTTTGCCATTTATATGCATGCACTTCTTTTTGTTAGTAACTCTTTGTTACGTTACATTACTTTGTTACATTGTTTGGTAACACTTTATAATTGGCACAATTAACAGTACTTATGACCGTTATAAACATTGTAAAATGGTTAAGTATGGTCTCTCCTAATTATTAAAGTACAAGTCCTTTAGACACATTTAGGGAAATTGTGGTAAACTGTGATGCTGGTGATGTCACATACCTTGCACCCAATCACTAATGTTTGTGGGCATTGTTTTAGGGTGCCCTCGTATCCATGTTACCTTCTGGCTCTCACCCTTTAGTAAAGATGTTAGGGTCAGAGTTATTTTCCGCAATTCAATAATCTGCTAACATTCTCTGTAGACTAAACATCTAATCAGAACCAATTCCATGTTTACTTTTTCACAGTTCATGACTGCCCACTTATCCACCCTGACACTGATGTAACACTCACCATCACTCTCCTGTCACCAACCTTAGGCTAGCTGCTACCTGCCAAGGACTAGTTGCCCATTTTCTATTACACACTTCTATTACCTACATGTTGCAGTTGAGAAGGACTTTATTAGGAGGACTTGGGCTTGTTTCCTGCCAGAGACACTGGAAACATTTCGAATAACATCAGGGCTGTGATCCGGTCGCAGGCACGAGCCGAAGGCGAAGGCGAGCGTAGCTTGATTTTTAGCTCAGCATTAACTTAGCTTAGCCTAGCCTGACTGGTTAGCGTTCTGGCTGTCAGACGGCAGTAACCGAGCGATTTTCTTTCCTTTTTTTCCACGAAAGACGAGTCAATAAATGTCAGATGGTAAAGCAGAAGGTGAACTTTCATGAGTTCTTATATATAAACCTCGCTGTAAGCTTCATATGCTGATGTATTAAAGGATCAGCCATAACCTTTCAACTTCAGCTACCATATGCACCAGTGGAGACATGGTGACATTACACTCAAACTCACCATTCAAACTCTTTTGTTTGAGGAAACATTAAAGCAAGGGCAAATAAACATGTCTGGACATATGAAGGGCTACCCAGCAGCAAATCTAAATGTTCTTCAAAAATATACATTCAAAATACTAATAAAAGCAATTACAGCTCATTCAATTATAAACCAAACTATTATTTCCACCATCAACAACACCAGATTATCTCTCCCTACAATCTCAGTTTGGTCCTCCAAGCTCACATGAGCTGTGCATTTCTCCTCCACTGTTTATGTCTGCCTCTGTAAGGGTGTCTGAGGCTACGCGCTGGTTGGCCAGTCAGGGGCAGAGATTTTGACTGGGATGTGCAGGATCAGGATCTACACTCAGATAAGCTCTTGGCACGGGAACACAGTGTGATTGCTGTGAGGGGACAGAGAAAAAGAGAGAGACAGCTTTATGTAACAGCCTGGGCTGAATCCAGACCACTACAGCGACGCGGACACTCACCCCCTCAGACAAACACTACGAGGATGACTCCCTGCATGGCACACAAAGGAAAGACCAACACAAGCCCTGAAAGTGTCACAAAGGGGACAGTTTCTTTTCAGTCCCTCAGCCAAGCTTTCCTCATCTCCACAGAGTCCTCAGAGCTCCTTCAGGCATCCAGGGTGAAAAGCAGTAACTCAGGAATTAAGACGCTGGTGAAAGGTCTTCCGTCAGCACCTTTCACTCCTTACATAACCCAGCGGCACACAACTCCCCTCCAGTGATGTAACATGCCTCTGTACTTCACTCCGATTTGTCTGAAAAATCTAACTCAAGCAACATTCCATTCATTTCTTTCCGTTAATGGATTTGCTTGGGCTGCTCAATGTACCTGAAAGTTCCAGACAGTCTATTTTAACTGCAGCCTTTTCCTTTTTTAATACAAGCACCAAAAGGACCAATCATAGTTTAATTTACCCTGTAGTTACCAAGAGTCTGTGATTCACAGTAAATAATGTATTTTGAAATGTGTTCAAAAATCATATCATCATCAAAATTCAATATCATTATTGAAACTTTTTTTTCTTTTAATAATAGTAGGCCCATAATAATTAGATTATCTCTGCCACAAACAAAAAACAAATCTCCAAAATCCATATTTTTCAGGAATAGAAAAAAATCCTAACTTTCAACTGTCAATGTAAGTCAATGTAATATATTTTCCTAATTATTAACTTTTTTTCTATTTTAAAGCTTTTCTGTTTATTCATCATGACAATTTGCCCAAATATACAAAACTGCCAGATTCACATTAGAAAGAAAGGATATCCAAGAAGGTAGGCTGTGCTATATGACTAAGACAGCACATTATAAAGGTTTTTATCGTGCATTAAAGTGTCAGTAGGGCCGAACGATAGGACAACAATGTACATCACAATGTAGGCCTATTTCTTAATTTCAATCGATGCAATACTATTCCGATATCGATATGAACAGTATAAAGCCACCGCTTTATTCACCCTGTAGATTTAAATATACAGATTTTACATAATATTTCCCAGACCTAGAAAAAAGGTTTGTGTGACAGTCATGATATACTTACATAATTCTTCAATAAATTATTTTTATTAATTTTTAACTGTATTAAACGGTAAGCACTTAAAGCAGACAATGGCTATACATTTCATAACGTATATAACTGCATCATAGAGCTGTGTATACAAAAATATACAGAAGGCCATTCTTCAAAACTGCATTGTCTGGGGATGGACCGGGTGTGTGTTCTCTCTCTTCAGTTAAAAAAAATGAGAGCTAATGCTCAAAGCAGGCCAGGAACCCCGCGGGGAGCTCAGAGGAGCCGGCTCAATAAAATCGGCAACATCCTCTCAGAGGGGGGAAGGAGGGCTTCCGAAACCCAAAGCCATTCGTCTCACTTCACTGACACCAGCACTGGAAGTCCCCTGGGAAAGGATGTGATAGCTTCATGGGGCTGACTGCTGGCCAGACCTACACAAAACACCACAAACCTCCACAATTCAAGGGCAAGCTGCCTCCTCGGTGGGAAGATCAGGGAGAAAGTTATTTTCATGTAAGGAAGAGCAATAATTAAATAAATTGTATGTTGTTAGGTAATCATGGTGTACAAGACTCCGTGCTGGTTTTGTGAATGGGGAATATAGATCAGCAGAATACATTAGGCTTACAGCTCTACAGTGCAAAACAAAAGAAGCAAATGACTAATTAGATTTAAGTAGCACTTTTCGGATAATAGAAGCTTTACATTTTCATTTACTTAGAAGTGTTTAATAGCAAGAGATCAGCTCCTGACTCCTGACGTCACAGGAATAAACCAGAGTAAGGAAAAAAAAATTAACAAGCATCATTTAAGCCTGTACTTAGAACATTTACTTTTACGTGTATTTTTTATTTTAGACTATTTTATAAACAGCTCTGAAAAAAAAAAAATAAGAGACCACTTTCGTTTCTGAATCAGTAAGTTAAGTAAAATGAACATTGTTGTTTTATTTTATAAACAACGGACAACATTTCTCCCAAACTACAAATAACAATAATGTTATTTAGAGCATGTATTTGCAAAAAATGAGAAATGGCTGAAATGACAAAAAAGATGCAGAGCTTTTTTTAGACCTCAAATAATGCAAAGAAAACAAGTTTTAAAAGTTCAGAAATCAATATTTGGTGGAATACCATTTTTTTCACAGTTTTCATGCACCTTGGCATGTTCTCCTCCACCAGTTTTACACACTGCTTTTGGATACCTTTATGCTACTCCTTCTGTAAAAAATTTAAGCAGTTCAGCTTGGTTTCATTGCGTGTGATCATTCATCCATATTTTTTTTAGTAAAAAATAGGCTGCTTTCAAAATATTGCAATACCATCATATGAAGTGCATCATAATTTTTGGTGATATTATTGTGTGCCATACAATAGAACACATGCTATTGCCATCAGATACCTTTTTATCTAAACATTAAAGACTGTTCTTGGAGCAATAGAAAAAATATGTATATAATAAATGTGTATTTTTTCAGAAAGTTTCCTCAATGCCTAACAAACAACACTCTGTTCAGCCTGAATGAAGAGAGAGAATAGTGGTGAGGCGCAGCACTGTAGCTATAGTAACGTAGAATGTGCTTATGGGGTTATGGGAGTTCATTAATTCCAGAAAGCCCCATTAAAGCAGACTGGGGTTGCAGGTCAGTGTCAGTGAACGATGAAGGTGAATTCAGCAAGGTTTAGATTGGCCTTCACACACCACTGCTTCACATCACACACACACAGTCACTGACACACATCACTCACATTAAAGCTCAGCTGACCAGCAGCACACTCCAAAAACACTCCAATACAAATGCAAATTGAGCTTCAGAGATCTTGGCTTCTTGTAGGTCAGCAGCATTCAGGCTTTGTTAGAATCCTGGCCCAAACTTCAGGCCTCTGAGTGTTGATCAAATGAACAGATCTGATTACGCTTCTCTGTGATTATGTGAACAAAATGCTATAATGATACTAAATGTGAATGAATAGTACATAACACTTCTATGTGCGTCACTCAGGACTGTGTGTGACCCAGCATACTTATACACTTTACCTCATCCTTCCTCCCTCTCTCTCTCACACACACAGTCAGCTGAGGAGGGATTCAAACCCAGAGTGAAAGAAACAGGCTTTGTGCTGTTCCAGACCAACCCTCCGAGGATTAAACCACGAGGTCAACGCACCAACCTCGCAGCAAACAAACAACTCCTGTTAGCCCTGACCACTCACTTACTCATGCAGGCAGAGAAGAGAGGACAGGAACGGAGGGGCAGCATTATTGATGAAGGGTGTCAGTTTGTTAGTATTAGAAAACAGCATCTCAGAACTGCTTTAATCCATTTTAAGGGCTTCACAGCCTTGGCTCTGGTGAACTCCTACCATCCTAGAAGCTAATCTACAGCTCCAACCCTAATTTAAGCCACTATCAATCCAGGTAATGAAGCCCTTGAGGGGCCTGAGGGTGTTAAGAACCCAGACCCCAATTTATCCACCCATTACAAACACGAGCTGCATTCCAAAGCACAGGCTCCTACCAAGAACCAGTGCATTTTATGTAAAAGAAAGCTGTTTCAAAATAAAGCACCCTGTGTATGCAGCCTAGAAATGTAGCCTATGTTCAGAGCAATTTCAAGGACGCATCTGATGTATTCTTCCACGCCTTCAGTTATCCACAATTGTGTGCACACATACAATGGAAAGTAAAGAATGCACCAAAAATAGGCTAAAACAAAGCCTTTGCAGCAGACATACATGTTTGTAAAATTAATAAATAACCACCACCACACAAGCCTCCATTTATCCCCACGTTTTGCACAGAAGTTGCGCGACACAGCTGCAAGGGGCATGTCCTTTTTGGTGATGTCAGCATGCAGCCTCCTCCCATACATGTGAAACTGAAAAGTCTGGAAGTAAATATTAGCAGGGGTGCCATATCATACCGCATGCGATAATATCAGCAAACATTTCAGAATATCATGAACAATATTATACCCTGAAATATCACCCACCCCTAATTATCACATCAGGGTACTAACAGGGTACACTGTTTTCATTTCACATTTTTATATATTAGAGAAAGATTATATCTGACCAGTATCATTTATTTTACTTCAGTCCAGGATATATAGAGATATTTGGAGTGCATTATTAGTATCATGACATTCTGGGTCAATGACTTCTGTTACAAATCTGATAAAACTCTTGTATTGAAAATTCCTTTTGACGGAATTTATCTGTGACCGTAAAACATGATTTAATCCCTTTTGAGAGTTTTGTGATCCGATACACTCATACAAGTGCAGAGATTAGCACATACTTCCAACAGGACATACTAAAGCCTCTTTTTCAACTGTTATGAATAAAACATAAATGGATAGATCAATATGCTTGGAGGAGAACAACAGCACTATTCCACTGCATCGACTAACAGATGCCCTGTTTTGGCTAGTATGATGCTAAGTAAAGGGACAGAGGGAGACCAGTCAACAAGACTAGCACTTAGACAGTTAAAAGTTACCTGAACAAAACTCTGTTAGCTCATGACAGTTTAAGCTAATAATTTATATTTACCAAACTGTTTTTCATTTCTGTTCTTCTATTCCCTAATGTTTCATTATTATGTAATTTTCTACCTCTTACCCTACCTATTTTTCTACATCTACATCTGCCTACAAACTGGGAAGGAAGAAAAGCATTAAAACTCCTAATAAGAAGTCTGCTAATCCCACCTTAAACTACTGACTTGAACTCAGGTTTAATCCTCTTTGTCTGTGCAGCATAGGGAATAAGTCTGGAGCTTCTAACACTTGCACATGCAGAGATGAGATGTAAACTGATCTTAGATCAGTCTGTTGTTTATCTCCTGAGGGGAAGGGAAGGATGATGTTCGGTAAAAACAGTGTGGTCTCTAGTCAGCTGTCTGCATATGATTCTACCAGGGAGGGAGTCCTGCAGTGAGGTATGTGCACTCCTGCTCTCTAAGCACAGCTTGGTTTTAGCTGGCTGCCAACATGGAGATGAATAGACTATTTCACTCAATGTCTGGAAGACTCACAAATTTCTGCCTTTGATTGCACTCGGGTTGATAGCTTGTGAGATGAAGTCCCTGGTCCGAGGCCAGAAGTCCAGAGTGATTGATCATTATTTTACTTAGAAAGCATTTAGACTCCAGCTGTCACAAAAGCTGAGTTAATGGTGAAAGTGGGTCAGTTCTCTCCATGTTGGTCACATTAATACCAAAAAGCAAACTGGTGCCAGGCCAGGGAACTGGTGAATCACATCAGGTAAAAGCAGGGCTATACATTGCTGGAAGGTACAAGAGAATGGAAAACTGCATTTATTTTAGTCAGATAATGCAAGTTTGGGGCATAGAAATGACATACCCTGAACTAGGGCTGTAAGATCTATCATTTATATTTTATTTAATTTTCTATAATTTTATTTAATTGCTGTGAGAATTTAATTGCAGAGTCTGGAGGTGATGTGCATGATGTCCAGTGTTACAAGAATCTGCAGGACCTTATTCCCCTGAAGTTACCCTAGCTAGTACAGACTGTTATGTAACTGTTATTTGGTAATTTTAAAGCTCTCTCTCTTTTGGAACACAAATGTGTTGGAGGTTCAGAGTAGGAGTGTACGATATGGTAAAAAATTGAACATTGTTGAATATTGTGAAAATTAGTGTAAAACACTATGAACAAAGATCTAAATGAATAAATTAGTTTAAGATCCTCCAGTGTTTTGGATGGCTGCCCTCTTTTTCAGTTTAGTGTGTGTGTGTCTGTCACTGTTTACCCTTACCTCTCTCTACCTCGCTCTGCCTCCAGCATTATAATATCAAGTGAAAACAGTTTGCAGCGTTAAGAGCTCCCTCTGTTGATGCAGTGTTAATAAAATTTTAGTTTGCTGCTAATCACAACATTATCGCAGTTCTTTTAATGTGTTTATCATGAAAACTTGTATTGCGATACAATAAAATTACAATTGATCTTACAGCACTACTTTGTTACACTGTGATTTTCAAAACTATCGCTTTTAATATCTTAGCTGTTCCTGCTGGGGGCTGTCCAGATCTATCACACACTTAGCCAGGAGAGAATACGTTTGCTGAATGTGCCACACTGACTACAAGTTCTGGATAAATTAATCAGCTATGCGCTGGCGTTGGGCAATTTTTTGTAGCCCAAATTAAGCCAATCCATACAGATGAGTAGATTCATATTTGCGAGTTAAGGATTACAGCAGCATTGTGCAGACCCACTCTGGGATCGCCACTTGCACCATAAACACTGATCTTTGCAAGTAGCTCTTTGCAAGTTTTTGATTAGAGCTGCCAAATATAGTAAAAAAAAAAATATATAATAATAATCTGCCATTGAAACTTTCTTTGTACAATATAGATTAGAAAAAATACTTTCACCAGACTTTCTCCACAAGTCAATGATACAACACGACATGGTATTAATAATCTGTACAAGATTAGGGTAATATAAATTATATTTGACAGATGTAATCTGCCTTTTATAAATATGTAATGGCAAATGTTAACATTGTAAATTTTAAGTTTAAATTGCAATATGAGTATTGCACACATCCACATTGCAATGATGCTGAAATGATATATTGTGCAGCCCTACTTGTAGGATAATCAAAAATGTATCAACTGAACAACATCAAACTGTGAAAAAGGCCTATTTAAAGCAGCATTATGAGAGAATTGGGTTCTTACCACAGCTGTAAATATAATTTACAGAGCAATAATACATATACCGGTAATACAACTATATGACTGCATTATGCAGAATTACATGAGCACTGTTCACTTCCACTTCAGCAGAGTTTTCAGGAAAGTGCTTGTGCTGCTCCACCAAAGATACATAGTACTGTATGGAAGTGGAAATAAAAGAGATGCCACTCTGAATTCATTTGTTTTAAAGAAAACAAGCTATTTTGCCAGATGATGTTTTGGCCTTGTGATTTTGTTTTACCTGTGCTAGGCAAAAAGCTAAAGCTAGCCATATAAGGTTAATGCTGTTTTTATTACCTCTATTATTGTTTAAATATCTAATTGGTTAAAATTATCTTAAATTAGCTATAATAAAATGCATTTTTATAGAAAAAAGAAAAACAAACGTTGAAAGAAATATAAAAATATGAAAAACACTATAGCTATCCACAGGTGTTTGTTTCTGAGTGTAAATGATTAATAATGACAGCATACTTAACACATCTCTACACTCCATTCTGTTTTATAAGCTGAATCACCGTGTGTAAAGCATGCTGTGTCATGTTCTGTTTAGGGCTGAACAGCTTTTCTTGGTGAAGAGCTCAGGAAACCATGACCATCTGTGTTCTGTTTTACAGGGAAGCCTGAGTCACTGCTCAAACTGGGCAGAAGCAATGAAAGAACCCAAAGATCCAAAACAGCCAGCTCTGGGCCAGGCTGTGAACGCACATTTCATTCCAGTTGTCAAGTCTACCAACCACAAGCGGCTGCTGATGATGGCTGCCAAAGAATGGGTGAGGTAAAACAATTAGGCAGCCACAGACGCAGCTGAAAAGGGACAGGCAGACAAACATTTTAATTCCCTCCGGCAAATTTTCCCCCCACAGAGTCAGGCTCCAGCTGATGGAGGAGTCAGCAGCACAGAGCTCTTCAGCTCACAGCTAAGCAGGCTCAGACACAGTCCAGATGATCAACTCTCCTCACTGAGGAAGAACATTAGCTGCACAAGCACATGCGTACAGCCCTGCGGCAATAAACACAGTATTCACACAGTGTTCGTTGCTCTCCTCCTTTCAAAGCAAGGTGTTCCCAAACTTAGGGACAAAAATCACTTAATGAATGAGAATATTTCTTTTGTCCGCTTTTTTTTAAGCAGGCATATGGAAAAACTATAAGTTTGTGCACTTGCATGGTAAAGTAAAGTACAGTAAATGTTTAGCTAGTGAGTTCAAACAAGGACAAATGGGAATGAACCCACTAGAAGTGCGTCTCAGCTAACTATCCAAATGTCCAATTCCACCTTAAATGTAGTTAAACTCTGCCACCTGTTCCAGCTGCTGCATCCTTTAGGGAGTTCTTACACCTGCCTTGTTTGGTACAAACTTTCAGATTTTTCAGTTTGTGTCCAATCAAAAGCAGCAGATGTGAAAGGGGCCGCAAACCATGATACAGAGCAAAGGACCAGAGTTTGGTCAGACCAAAAGAGGTGTTCTCTGTCCAGATTTGATGAACCATGGTCTGGTTTATCTGTAGTGTGAAAGCACTTTTATAAATGGTTAGGATTTTCAGACCAGATACAGGAAGTTGAGGCAGTCTTTAAACAAACCAGAGGAAAAACTAATTGGTTTTGTGCTGAAATTGAACTCGAAATTAAACTGCTGCATTACGCAGCAGTATGGACACAAACGTTGAATTCAAATAATAACTGTAACAGTAGACTAACCCTTATTTATAAACAGATATAAAAGGAATTTAAGGGTAATATTTTATAACAAAGATGGCACCAATCCCCCTGAGTTTAGCTGACTTCACCCTCAAGCTCAAATAAAAGACTTAAAAATAGAAAGGGGCAGTTTGTGAGGGGCACTGGGTGATGTATGGGTTTAGAGGCAGGGCAAGAGGAAGAGCTGACTGGCTAAGCTGCAGCAGCAGTGTCCCTTTGACAGCAGTGAAATGCAGATGGTTGGACGTCAGCAGAGGGGCGATATTATTGATTGACTGATCTGCATGCATATTGTCATGTGTCTGCATACCAAAGTACATGGACACATTAACCACGCCTATAGCACAATTATACCTGAGAGGGCGCTGCAGAGATGTAAATTAGTTTTTTTAAAGGTTAGAAAATGTGTATACATTTTTTAAGCAGAGCTGTTATGTTTCATTATTTCAAGGGAACACATTTCAGCTATTAATGAAAAATATAGTTCAGGGTTTAGTGTCTCTTTAAGGTGGAACAAGAAATTTCAAGTATACAAGTATAACTAAATTCAGGACCCTATCACAGAGGAATTAGAGGTAATGATATTAAATCCTTTTAAGAGCCACAATGCCCTAACTTTACTAAACTTTACCACTCCTCTACTGTCACAACAGACTGGCAGATTTGTTTGAGGTTATCAGGTTGTTGGAGGGTTGTTTTATTTACTAGAGGGAGGATTTCAACCACTTCCTTTTATAACTCAATTCCAAGGAAACGTGGAACACCTGAGAACAAGGAGTAGGGGTACAAAAATGAGAAATATGATTGGGCCTTTGAAGTAAAACCTATGAACTCATGTAGCCAAGGTGAGATGAGTAATGGAAAAGAGTGAAAAAGGGGAGAGCAGTGGCTCATTATTAATTTATTAACAGGCACTCAGACAGGCCATTTTAAACAGGGCTGTTTTAGACAGGTTAAATAAGGTCCTTGTTTTAATGGACCCTTGGGGTGTTTTGACCTAAGCAGGTAAAAGATACTTAGTTAGGGGCATTTTCACTCTAGTGTTTGTTTTTGGTCAAGTGTTTGTGTTAGTGTTTAGTGTTTGGTCAAGTTTGAAAGCTGTTTTCAAGCCGTGAGTAGACAACAGAACCTCTAAAAATGTGGGGTTGCGTGACTGGTTCATTTTTCTTTGTCACGTGACTGCTAAAATGCTTGTCTCATGCTGGCTTGCATGGCTAAATACCTTCTTCTATGAGAACAACTGCTGTGTACACGTATTCCTGCATGGTGAAATGCCAGGACTCCAAAAAAGTGCTGTTGTTTGTATCCAAGGAAATAAATGAAAAGGAGATAAATAAACAGAAAACTAGGCCTGTGTGTACAGAAAGTGACATTCAAACTGTTCAATCAATCCACTAAAAGCGACTAAAATCAAGTGACTAAAAGCCCCTCCCCAAAACAAGCCAAGCCAGGGGGGCAGACCAGCAGTATGAAAAGAAACCTAAGACTGTCAACAAAGTGTGTGATCTATTTTTTTAGCATTAAAAGTAGATTTATTTTGTATTAGGGGGTTTATAAAAGGCTTATTTTATTTTGTGACCATAGAACTGTTGGTATAATGTCAGTATTAATCAGCTACAAAGACATTAAATAATTTCCAGGACAAACCAGTCCTTCAATAACAAGGTAGACACATTAATGATTATGATGCTGAGCAGGTTTATGATGACGACACATGCCCAAAGTTAACAAACAGCTGTTTTAAAGTGAACAAAATGAACAAAATGTTTTGTTCATTCTTAATTAAAAATCAAAAGCCCAAAACAGAACAAAGTGTCTCCAAACCTTTGCGCAGCTTCCTCACACAGACCTGAAGACCAACTCCACCCGAACAGCATCATTACTGATAATAGTTTACCAAGCAACATCATCACCATGACTGACTGTTCCTTAACACTCCAAACCGGTCTCACTCTTTTAAAAACATGCTGGAATATTTCCATGACTCACCTCTGTTGATGATGAAGGCAGTCTTTTGTGTTTATCTGTAAAAAAAAAAATATATATATATAAATATTTAATGAATTACATAATTAGCAGTATAGAAACAGGGTGAAACTGTAAAGCCTTTGTTTAATTCATGGACATGAAAGGTTCTGCAGTATGCCTACCTGGTACAGTATGCATGAATTCATTAAAAACCTGATTGGGGAGTTAAAAACAGACTGGTCCGGCCTGCTTTGAGGCAGGAAAACTGCCTGAGGAAAGAACCTAAAACATCCCAAACCCCACTAAACCCAGTCTAAACCTACAGAAAAACAGACACAATTTAGCTAGTCAGTGCTTTTAGAATCTAAAAGTCCACACACAGAAAAAACAACCACCTACCTTCCAACCTACCCTACCTACCAACCCTACCTGGTGTTCAGTTCAGCTACTGATTTAGCTACTTTATTAAAGTACTGTTCAGATAAAATATGCATTAGATGACAATGCTGGGCAATATGACTGCATATTTACTATTTCTGTAACAAAATAAATCTCAATACGTTTCAAATCATCTCCCTGCATAATATCGGGACTTTAGTAGTCCTGATTAAAGTAACTATATGTAACGCTTCTATTTCTCTATGCTTATCATTAGTGATCATATCACAATAATGTGATTTCTGTGATACATGATACATTACGGCACCTGTGTCACTGAAGAGGATAAATACTTCTAAATAGGAAAAATCCAGGAATTATGGATTTATTGGTGTTGATTTTACAGAATAATACATATTATATTAAATATTACAATATTCTTCACCACAGGTTTACCCTATTCACTTTATTAGCGGCATCACGTTGAGAAATGAAGTAGTAATTTAGTAGCGGTAAGACAAACTGGGAGCGAGTCATAGGGAGTTTAGAGCTCCTCTGTTTCAATAAAATATAAATATTTTAATAATGTATTGCAAACAACAACAATACGATATACTGCGATAACAATGTTTTATCCCACCTCTAATAAGTTTAATTGCAGATCATATATTGTAGCTTTGAAGTATCCTAATAGTATATTTATGTTACGTTACCCTGTTACAGGGTAACTGTGAATTTTGAAAATGATTAATACATTCAAACAGTGTTTTAAAACAGAAAAACTCTAACCCAAGTTGACCAAACTATTTCTCAGGTTTTTAAAATTCATTACATAATATTACATTTAATAAAAAACAGCATATCTGAAGGGTCTAAATATAGCTGTACTCACAGCCATGCTTGATAATTGCTTGATAATTCACCACTGTCTGTCACACTTGATAAATTCAAATAAATATCATCAATAAAAATCTAAATTCACCATCTGAAACATGATAACTATTGTAACAATAGCACTTCTCAAGCAAACACATTTCTAAGAAGATAAGAAGTGAAATTTAACACTAGTACCTGTGTTAAACACAGCATGCAACTGAATGTATTAATGAGCTGCTGAATCCCACAGTGAATGACTTAGTGAGCTAATTCAGCTTAACCTATATCTTACAATTAAGGCTTTCAAGACTAGCACAGCAGCAGCCAACAGACTTACAGTCCCACAGAGAGCAGGAGGTTCAGAATGGGCTCCTCCCTACAAAAAACACACAGTGTACTCCAGACACACTGCTGCAGTATGGAACCAACAACACTGCTGTTTGACTAAAAAACGTTCACACATTTTGCAAATTTTATAAGATTGCTAATTCCAAAGATTTAACTAAATACAGGGATATAGACCAATCACCGGCCAAGAGACAAAATACTAAGAACTCATAACTGTATAAAAAAAATAAAAAAAAAGATGTGCTAAAATACACTGCCCAACAAATCCCAAAACAAGCAGAATCCAAGTGCTGAGTTTGGGTTACTGCTTTATAGTGAATAAGCTATGCCTCAGTGAAGCCTGAAGACACACGAATGGAGTGCGAGACTTATTTATCCAGCTCGAACTGAATAATGAATACACACACTCTGTAATTCTCTTTGATGGTTGGATCAGTTTCAGCCAGAGTAAATCATGACTGAAAACGGTCAAGCTCACCATCAGCAGCCAGAAACCATTAGCCGGTGTGTATAAGCCTTTTGTTATTGAGCCGAAATCTGCAGACAGCTTCTATCAACTGAAAAGAAAAAAAAAAATCAGACTACAACTGACTTATTATTCGTGTAATTTACCACTTACAAACTAGCCACTGTTAGGTAGTTGATAAGACTTACCTATATGAAAAACCTTTTTAAAATGGCCTATATAATACTGTTCTTTTACTCCAACTGACAATTGATCAGGTTCGAACATTGTTTAGACTGAGCTACTGTGCAAATTTGACTTAATTTTCTAAATGTGTATTCTTGGAGAAATAGGAAGGATATTTGACTATATTTGTTTGCAATGTTGGCTCCTGTCCATTATCAGTATCATGCAGTCAATACTTAGATACCATACACAAATTAGCATCCTTTTAAAAAAAAAAAAAAAAAAGGTGATTCAAATGTATATTTGTACATATTGATGGCATAAAAGAACCACTTTGATTCTATAAAAAAATGTTTGTAAGGGAGTGCCCTTCAGATATGAGAGATTTCACTGAATGCTTAAAGTCAGTCTGTTTGTGGTCAGATGTTCATTATAACTGGACAGCTCAGTGAGTGTTCTATATTACTCTCTGCCATATAATTTGGAAAAGGTTGGATTAGCATCAAGAGAGCAGTAGTTGAAACCTTTTAGCAGCAATTCTGTTTAGGAAACAAACCATTCCACGTCTTTCACTACTTTAAGGAAGCAGATTTTAAAAAAATGCACAAGGTAATAAAAGTTACTTATCTGATTTTAAATGACAGCATCTACATAATCACAGCAGTTCTTTAACCAAGCACCCGCTAACTGTCTTGAGACCCACAGTGAAAACAAACACAGGTTCATAGGGGAAAAAGAAAGCACAGTTTTGTACAGTGGAAGATTTTAGTCTAGCCCTTTCTCACACACACACCATCATACTACACTCATTCACATGGAGCTTGTGACTCAGATCACTGGTTTGACATATTATTTAAACTCTGGTCCCAAGAAGTCAGCCTTCAATGCCTTACTTCAGGCCTCATGACTAGCCAGGCTAATCCATGCCGCTCTCTAATTAGAGGCCTTTTTCAACCTTGATGACTGATGTCTTTGAAAGATGAACAGTGTCTTGAGCTATTATATTTCACCAAGCGATTGTGCATTAAAACCCCAAGTCTACTTCATCTTCAAATGATACAAAGAACGTTACAAGAAAGAAACACCTAAAAACAAAATAAATGTGTTTGTTTTTTGCATTTATTTAACTGTTGTGCTAAGACAAAAAGGAAAAGGCCTGTCCTAAAGAGACTATTGATTATATAACCCAATAACCTGGCTCCTTAACGTAGTTTTCTTTCAGCAGCTATAATGAGGCCAGTTGTAACTCGAAACTGAATGAACACAAATGTTCAAGTATATGGTGACAAAAAAATAAAAAGAAGAAGGTATGTTCAGTACACAACAGGAATTTATGAAATAAATAGCCTTCACCTATGACAATATCTTGGGGATAGGGTGGATTGAATCAGCAAATGGTTGGGTTTTTTTTCTATGAAAAGGAGTCGGATGAAGCCCCAGCATAGTCAAAACTGAAACACAACACCAAAACCAGGGCCCTGAGGCAATCCTGAGACATATGAGACTGTAGATACTTAGGAATAAGGTGACAACCACTTTCTATTGATGCAATGAAGATAATGGGGGGCTGGAGACAATACAAGGTGTTACTTTATATTTTAAAAAACACAACAATGCAAAAAACGTTGAAAATAGGGATGCACTGATACGACTAGTGAAGACTGGTGTCGATATCCGATAATATTCTTGTATGATGCAAATATAGGAATATTTTTTATAAAGGGACAAACTGGGACTACTGCTAGTTCCTTCTGTAAGGTTATAAATGCATATAATGAGCTAATATTTAGCTTACAGTTTCTTCCTATTTCATACTGAGCATCTCTGCAGCTCCTTAAGATGCTTATTAGGGATGTGCCATATTGTATCGTACGTAATAATATCGCCAACATTTTTTTATATCATGAACAATATTATACTCTAATATATTGTGCCAATATACCCCTAACTTCTTTGCGGTTTTGAGCAAAAGAATTATTCACACTGTTCTCAATTCCCATTATATTATCTACTAAAGACAGACTATATCTGTCCAGTATTCATTCAATTCATTTTACTTTAATCCTGGTTATGAGAAGATATTAAATTAGTATCATGACATTCTGGATTAGGGACTTCTGTTACAAATGTGATACAATTCTTGTATTTTTTAATATCTCAGTTAGGGGTGTGCCATATCACATCATATGCTTATCTATGATAAGCATCTTATCTATGATAAGCATTTTTACCTTTAACTACTATTACTTTTGTACTTCACTATTGTAAGTTGCTTTGGACAAAGGCGTCTGCCAAATGCAATGTACTGTAATGTAATATGCAATAATAAAAAAAAAATCATTTTGTTGCTGTAGTTTATTCTTGATTTTTTTTTCTTTAATGTTTTGTCATATCGCCAAGAGTATTGCGAAAATACAATGAAATATTGCAATATTATTTTAGGGCCATATTGCCTACCCCCAACGCTTATATTGCTAGCTAGCTATACAGTTGTGGTCAAAAGTTTACATACACTTGTAAAAAAACATAATGTTATGGCTGTCTTGAGTTTTCAATAAGTTCTACAACTCTTATTTTTCTGTGATAGAGTGATCGGAACACATACATGTTTGTCACAAAAAACAGTCATAAAATTTGGTTCTTTCATAAATTTATTATGGGTCTGCTGAAAATGTCACCAAATCTGCTGGGTCAAAAATATACATACAGCAACATTAGTATTTGGTTACATGTCCCTTGGCCATTTTCACGGCAACTAGGCGCTTTTGGTAGCCATCCACAAGCTCCTGGCAAGCTTCAGGTCGAATGTTTGACCACTCTTCTTGACAGAATTGGTGCAGTTCAGCTAAATGTGATGGTTTTCTTGCATGAACCCGTTTCTTTAGCACTGTCCACATGTTCTCAATGGGGTTTAAGTCAGGACTTTGGGAAGGCCATTCTAAAACCTTAATTCTAGCCTGGTTTAGCCATTCCTTTACCACTTTTGATGTGTGTTTTGGGTCATTGTCTTGTTGGAACACCCAACTGCGCCCAAGACCCAACCTTCGGGCTGATGGTTTTAAGTTTTCCTGCAGAATTTGGAGGTAATCCTCCTTCTTCATTATCCCATTTACTTTCTGCAAAGAACCAGTTCCACTGGCAGCAAAACATCCCCAGAGCATAATACTACCACCACCATGCTTGACAGTAGGCATGGTGTTCCTGGGATTAAAGGCCTCACCTTTTCTCCTCCAAACATATTGCTGGGTGTTGTGGCCAAACAGCTCAATTTTTGTTTCGTCTGACCAGAGAACTTTCCTCCAGAAGGTTTTATCTTTGTCCATGTGATCAGCAGCAAACTTCAGCCGAGTCTTAAGGTGCCTTTTCTGGAGCAAGGGCTTCTTTCTTGCACGGCAGCCTCTCAGTCCATGGCGATGTAAAACACGCTTGACTGTGGAGACTGACACCTGTGTTCCATCAGCTTCCAAATCCTTGCAGACCTGCTTCTTGGTGATTCTTGGTTGACTCTTGACCATCCTGACCAATCTCCTCTCGGCAGCATGTGATAGCTTGCGTTTTCTTCCTGATCGTGGCAGTGACACAACTGTTCCATGCACTTTATACTTGCGTATAATTGTCTGCACAGTTGCTCTTGGGACCTGTAGCTGCTTTGAAATGGCTCCAAGTGACTTCCCTGACTTGTTCAAGTCAATAATTCGCTTTTTCAGATCCACACTGAGTTCCTTTGACTTTCCCATTGTAGCTTTTGTAGCTGAGTCTAATCACTGGGTCAAATGAGCCCTATTTAAATGGGCTCATGAGAAGTCAACAGCTGTAGTCAATCAGAATCACTTACAAGAAGTGAAGAGGCCATGACATGAAGCTAATTTGATTGACACAACTCGCTACATCACCAAAATTGACAAATTTTGTTGCTGTATGTATATTTTTGACCCAGCAGATTTGGTGACATTTTCAGCAGACCCATAATAAATTTATGAAAGAACCACATTTTATGACTGTTTTTTGTGACAAACATGTATGTGTTCCGATCACTCTATCACAGAAAAATAAGAGTTGTAGAACTTATTGAAAACTCAAGACAGCCATAACATTATGTTTTTTTACAAGTGTATGTAAACTTTTGACCACAACTGTATATGAGCTAGATATAATGCCTTACACATTAGCATTACAATACCATTCATCCTTTATATTTATATCATTATCATCATCATCTAAAGATGCATCACAGTGCAGTACTAGAGAATATAAGAATATGACATTCTAATCTTCCTCTGGTGAAAGAATGGTTTTAAAGGGGGCTAATGGGCAGCATGTGCTAGTAGCTAGTAGGTTAGAGCCTTTGTGTTGGCCCTGCAGCAAAGTGTCACAGCTGGATCAGATCCCATTGTTTACAATGAGACAGAGGTGCAGGGTCCCCACTAGCTGATAATAAAAAGGCCTGTTCTAAATATATCAAAACAAACCAACATTTCCCAGTGTAGAACAGCTTATTTAAGATAAAACATTTAAATAAAATGAATATAGCACAGCTGTAAAATTATATTTAGCTAGGTTACAGTTTCAACGTACAATCCCTTAGTAAACCCCCATATACTGACAGTGATCGAGCTCATTTTAAATAAGATAAATTTGACCAGCTGAATTATTTCTTATTTCTTTTTAAATTAAAAAAGAAAAAACTGAATATATATAGCACTGGGTATGTTAGCTAGCTAACCTATCTAGTTACAAGGAGGGTGTTGGAAATAAACTATTTAATTTATTTAATCATTTCTATTTAATTTAATCTAATCCGAGATTTAATCCGTTAAAACGAATACAGCCTGCTGGCTATGTCATTTGGGTTTACCTGGGCTGTCCTGGTTGTGTACTTGAACCGTGCCATCTTTACGGATCCGCACATCGCCCGGTCCTTCGATCCTCCTGGCCGGGCTCAGGGCAGATTTAGCCCGTCGCCGCGGAGCCAGGAACCGGCAGCACTGGTAACAAACAGCCCACGCCTGCTCTTCGTTTATCGGCTGACTGTAAAGTGTTAAAATCTCCTCCAGAGACAAGGCCTCGTCCGTGCTCTCCTCCACCCGCTCCTGAACATCTTGGCCAACCGTCGCTGAGATTAACGTTAACGTTCCTCCGTCGTCGTCGTTTCCCGGCCGTTTGGCCATTTTCGCGTTTTCTTCCCCCGCCGCAGACCTTCCCCGCACAGTGTCAGAGGTGGCTCGCCGGTGAGGAGACGCTGGGAACGGGTCTGTTTACGCTCCGCTCTGTCATTTACCCACAGAGCTCCTCCAGCATCAGCACGACTTCATTCACAGAGCTGGAAAATGCCGTTGCTGTGGAGTCGCTCAGAGCCGCGAGCTTCTCTCACCCGTTTTCGAACATGCCCCGCCCCCTGCTCTGTGATTGGATGATCTCACGAACCAAGGAAACGTCCCAAACCACATTCTTCCGCACTAAATAGTATGTAGAAATAGTGCACCACCACTATTAGTGGACATGCACCACTAGACATATAAAAATGTAGACGTATAATGTAAAATTTGATAAATATCTGATAAAATCTGATATTTAATATCAAAATATAATATATTGAATATAATGGATAATAAATATATATATATATATATATATATATATATATATATATATATATATATATATATATATATATATATATACAATATTTGCACTTTTGTGCCTTATTCTCTCAATTAATACATAATAAATCATTTCAAACAGTTTGTTTTATTAAAAAAGAGAACTATAAAAAAGAGAAATACTACCACTTCCAATTACAATAGGGGCATCCAATACAATACCTGTCCCAGAGCAAAACACTCACGATAGAATATTTAAATATGTATATGGAGTTTTTTCCCCAACATATGGACCTAAGCCCCACTGAGAGAAAAAAGTGATAAAAGTAATATAATTTTCAAATAAACCTCAAGAAACATCCAAAATTTGATGTGATTTATTACTGTAAGATAGGGGTAACCAAACATTTCTTAATTAAAATAAATATAAAATAGTAAAATAAAAACAAATAATAATAATAATAATAATAATAATAATCATGATTTATGTTAATCATGTTTTAATAAATACATTTAAATATTTATATTTTGTTTTATATTCTTTCCTGTGTTTTTGCTAAGGTTTATAATTTTAACAGGTGGGACCTGAGACTATAAAGTCCTCCAGCCAATCCTAGCGCAGGAGGCGGGGCTTGTCGGAAACCAGGTGCGTTACAAAATAGCACTCTCAGTGCTTCTCTGAGGAGCGAGTCATATGACGATGTTATTCTTTTAGATGAAACTCTTATCAGGCTGGGATTCCCACGCCCATGCTAGCTAGCTAGCTAGCTAGCTATCTATCTATCTATCTATCTATCTATCTATCTATCTATCTATCTATCTATCTATCCATCCATCCATCCATCCATCCATCCATCCATCTCGGCTGTGAAACCTATACCTTGAGTATTGATATCGCAATGTACACATTCACAATTGTTGCATTGCAGGATGTACATTGTTTTGTGCAATGTTAAATTAGACTTTTTTCATTTTTCCACCTTTTTTCAAAGAAAACAATCACTCTGTTCTCATTTTGACAACACAATTTGGTAAAAATAAATGTATGTATATTTTTTATTGCCATTTATATTGCAGCTTAACAAAATATCAAAACATTTCCATTATCATGCAGCCCTAGACTAGGTGGGGAAAAAACAAGGTTAATTTAATCAGTCACTAGAAGAAAGGTGCAGAATCCAAAACCACACACTGCCATATTTTAAAATAGTACAGTATTTTTAGTAGTTGTAGTCTGCTCATTAGTCTAGTATGTATTCTAGTGTCAGCGTCCCAAACAGAGATTAAGCCTAGTTTTGGACTGCACAGCATTTTGATAAAGATTTCCCACTGAATTTTTTTTTTGTCTAGGGCTAGGCTTAATTCATATTTGAAAAAAGAACCACGGAGGAGAATAAAAGTAGGCTACATAGTTTTAGATACAGCCAGTTCCCAACCATCATGTTAATATAAGGCTCGCATGGGTAGGGTTTGACTTTGTACATGAATTGGGTTTGTATATGCATTGTTACTGAGAACCAGTTGAACCCATCTAGGCTCCATTTAGGCTGCATGTGGGACCAACATGAAACACATAGACAAAAACTTTTGATTTCCAGTTGGGTTACCCATCCAGGTTCCATCCACGTGGACTAACAATAGTGTGAAGTGGTGAACATATTGTTTGAGCACCATCTGGTGGACAAGATAAGCACATACCATGTTTTTAATCCTGGTCCTGGCTCCACTATGTGCTTTACTACTCTTTAGCATTTCCTTCTCCCAACATACCTGATTCAAATAATCAATTAATCAAGCTCTTTCACAGTTGCAAGTGGGTGTGAAAACAAGGCAATACTCTAAAATACGTTGGATGGGGGATGACAAGACCAGAATTATGAACAACTAAATAAAACATTTGTTAGATTTTTCGATTATGTTTTTGTTAGAATATCGTCTTGTAAGGACCATGAAAAAACATTCACGATACACCTCTTATTACACATCTCTGAGATTACACTTCAGATCTCATCAAGATTCATTAAAAAATGATGACACTTCCTAGACCTGGTTAGCCTTACAACATTTCCCCTAGGGTGCAGCGGCAAATTATCCATCAAATCACCAATGGTTCCGAGGGAATAGCCTAGAGTATCCCAAGGCCTACAGTTTAAAATTAAATAAGTAAACACTGGGACTTATATAAATATGTATACATGTACAACTCTGAAAAAAATAAGAGACCACTTAAAAACAATGGGTTTCTTTGATTTAAACAAATTGAAAAACTCTGGAATTTAATAAAGAGGAAGATGGATGATCACAAGCCATCAAAGCAAGCTGAACTGCTTGAATTTTTGCACCAGGAGTAACATAAAGTTATCCAAAAGCAGTGTATAAGACTGGTGGAGAAGAACATGCCAATATGCTTGAAAACTGTAATTAAAAACCAGGGTTATTTCACCAAATATTGATTTCTGAACTCTTAAAACTTCATAAATATGAACTTGTTTTCTTTGCATTATTTGAGGTCTGAAAGCTCTGCATCTTTTTTTTGTTATTTCAGCCATTTCTAATTTTCTGCAAATAAATGCTCTAAATGACAGATTCAGGAACTGAAGTGGTCTCTTATTTTTTGAGAGCTGTATATTCCATCCACTGTTCACTTAAACTAAAACTTTCTTTGATTTTGTTTTTTAAATATCTATATAAATACATAGTTATAATATAAACAAAGCTCTCAAGACAGTTTCAGAGTCATAATTGTTCACACAGGGAAATAAATCTAAGATGATTCACTGGGAACATCCAAGATACTGCATCTCTCCAAAGTGAGCTGTGATCTATGGGTAGGCAAAAGCTCTGTGAGATCGTAGGACAGAGTTGCATGTATTGCTCTTTTAAGAAGGGTAAAAAGGACCACTAACCAAATTGCTCAATCAGCAGTGTAACATTTTGATTATGAAGCCAAAAGATCTCTTATACATCTTTAATCTTGACTACAAAAATGATTCATTAAACAACCAAATATGGTTCTGCTATGGCATTACTTACATAACCTTTGTTAGCACCTTCGTATTTAAATCATTTTAAGACTTGGGCAAGAATCCTACGACCACATTCATCTAGCTGTGTAACATGCCTTAAATATAAGTTGCTTAATCAAATGCCATCAATATATTCTGGTGCATACATGATATAAACAAAATTATTGAAACACCCACTCATTCATAAAAAAGTATGAATTTTCTTTAAAGGGTTTATCCTGCTTGTGTTGGAGTAACTGTCTCTACTGTCCACAGAAGGTTTTCTACTAGATCTTAAAGCACTGCTGTGAGGATTTGGTTGCATTTATTAGGAGCATTAGTGAGGTCAGGATGTTAGATGATCAACACCATATCCAAACCCACCTCATCTCCAAAACGCCAAACCATCCCAAATGTACTGGATGGAACAACAATGCTCCAGAGCAGTGCTGGGGGCCTTTAGAGAACAATACTGGGGGGCACTGTTATACTTATCTAGCTGTCATTTGCAGAGAACTCAAAGCTTTATACCCCTTTAGCTCACATCTGGCATTAGGCATGGTGCCAATAGTTTTCTATTTGTCTGCTAAAGCAAGTATTTTTCAGGCATTGTTCTCAGCCCAGTTCTCAGGAAGTCAACCCACGACCTGAATAATTGTTCATGGACACTGCACACTTCTGCCCATTGATCTTGAGCATTTAATTAACATTGATCAAACAGAATATAATGAAACATTAATACAATAATACAATAATAACATTAGAATTATACTATTGATCATATTTGTCATCATGATTCAGCATACATCTGCTGGGAAACACTGAATAAACATTAAATAGATAACTCTTTGCTTTCAGCCCTCCAGGAAAAAATAAATAAATAATCATGCGTGCAGGTTGCTAAGCCGGCCTCATGCACCTCATAGTACATTCAGTTCCAGTACTGCTTCTCTGATTAGAGACGATGTGCAAAGCAGGTGGCCCACAACATGAAACAAAACAATGGATTAATTAATCGACCCTAAAAAGTTTTTTCCTTAAATAAGACAAGATAATGGTTTAATGGGCCATGTTTGAGTTTCCATCATACAATGGGCTTCCTCAAATGGCTTAACTTTATGACGGCACCATTACGGCCCCCCCGTTCTGTCAGGGAGCACCCTGGGGATCATCTTAGTCATTTAAGTTCCCTTCCCCTTCACTGCTTTAACGGCTTACTAACAGTTATAAGTGCCATCATTTAACTTGACTGGAGCCCTTTGTATTAATCTCCTTGTCTTGTGTGGTTGAACTCTCGCCGTTTGGCTTCGCCAGGTGTGAGGCCACATCACTGCCTGACGAAACATCCTTTGAGGGAACAGTCACTTCCTTGGACGTTCTCCACTTTGAGTCACTTGTTTGCTGTAAGAGAACACGACAAAACCAGTTTAATTAAATGAGCAGGAAACACATCTTTCAGCACACACATCTTTCAACTAATCAAACGTTGACACAGCTGGTCCTGAATGCAACTCATCAATTTTCATTGAGCCTATTACATGGGACACGTGTTCCAGCTACACAGATAAAACAAGATCGGACAAGATAACACAGCATCCCATCCTTTCCACTTCTCAATAAAAACAGAAGCAGAATTGCTGAACCAAAAAAGCAACAGCAAACCTCCGGGCAGCTCCGACGAGACCGTCTCTGCTGGTTTGTGCAGGTACTGGAGGCCAAGGGCTGCTTCCCACACTGTGTGCCTGCATTCACCATCCTCCTCTCTCTGAAAGAGAAGGAAGATCGAGTCTCTGTGCCTCTGCCTGTGAAGCAAAAAGACTACATTTAATGATTCCATTCTTCTTTATGAGAGATATCACAGGATCACAAATGCCAGGGGTATTTTACAAAGCAGTGTTCTTACTGCATTAGAAAATATATTAGAAGCCAAGTCATTAAATCCAGACCTTAAATCCAGTTTACAGTCCTGAACTTTGTAATTATAGGAAATTAAGGGAACAACATGTAGCAAAGACTGCAAAGACCAGGAATGGAAACTGAATTTAAGGTCCAGATTTGATGGCCACAATCCCAACAGTGAGGGTTATGAGTATGAGGAACATCTAAGATTTTAAATTCAGTGGTTTCTAATTCACTATTTTTTTCATGTTACAAAATATAAAACATTAATAAAGTGCCATAAAACTGTTTTTGTAGTTTCTGTGTATACCTAATAAATAAAATAAAAGATGACATTTTTTACATTTTTATAATAAATAACAAAAAGAACTACAGTAAACATCTGGAAACCCTGCATGGTGAGTGCTCAAAAACCTCTCTCTTGTAAGTATCAGTTTTTAAATTTCAATTTTCCTTTAGGGAGATTTCAACCATTTTCCTAGCAAATTGGGGCATCTTGCATACACTGCTCTTTTGAGGTCTCTCCATTGATTCCACTGATTTCGAGGTCTGTGTCAACCCTGCTGAAAAAAAAAAAACAGTATGGCCAGCTCAAGCTGGTTAAGCTGGTTATGTTTGTTGACTATCATATGTTTGAAGCACAATCAACCACACTAAGGTAAACAACTAGTGTGACCAAACTGCCTGACCATTATGAACAACATTGCCAAGCAGGTCAACCAGCAAGACCAAGTATTGTAACCAGCATGTCTAGCATGACCAAGCTGGTTGACCTGCAAGACAAGCAAGAAAAGCATCCATCCTCATGCTTAAGAGTTGGAGATTCTACATTCTTTTTTACAAAAATGCTAATGCTCATTCCATCCAAAGTGCAGCAGGCTTGTTTAGATGTTCATTTGATGCATAACATGAAGGGCATACTTATGCAGGTATTGCTGCACACTAGGGCTGCAACTAATGATTATTTTGATAGTCGACTAATCTGACGATTATTTTTTCGATTAGTCGATTAGTCAGCGATTATTTCTGTCATGTTCTCCATCTCTAAAAACAATAAAAACAGCTGAACATGAGATTTAAAAAGGCATTTAAATGTCTGGATGCTGTTTAAACGTGGAAAGTACTGATATTTAGCAAATAAATATATAATCTTTTGTGTTTGGGTACTTTTGAAGAAGTTGAAGTTGAATTTAAACTGTTTGAGTGAGCCATCTCCCACTGCACTTCTGTCCCCAGCACTTTGTGTAATGCAGGACTCTTACAAATTAAATAATTAACGTTATCGATTATATCATTGCTACTAATCATTGCAGCCCTACTGCACACTAGCAACCTGGTGTCTCCTAATTCTTTCTGGTCATCTTTGTGACCAAACAGGGGTCTTAATTGCCCTTTTTAGCTCTCTAATGCCATGGCATGCAATGCACAATTGCTCAGTCAGCAAGATAACTTAAGCTTGAATAAAAGCCTGTCTTATTGGATGAGAGCTGAATGATGGATTTACAGTATTATGAACAGTTAGCCAGGTAAATGAATTAAGCAAAACCCTAAAAAAATAAGTAGAAGACATGTACAGGAGAGGAATATTTCTCATCTGTCATACTGGACTTGACATGACTTGACAAAATTTGACATATGGTTTTGTGGGTTACCCTCAAGATAGGTCAATGGGATGGATAAATTAACCCAGTGTGTTGACAATGCACAGTTTAAGCTGGCCTTTGAAGGTCAAGATGGATAAAAAGCTGGTCCTCCAGGAGAAAACATACCATATGGTATGGTAAACATTTTGATTGTGATCATGCTTGGCCATGCTGGTGAACCGTCTTGCTAACTTGGAGATGTTAGTAAAAAAAAATTGGTCTTGCTGGTCAAGCTGGTTGTCTAGCTTGATGAGGTTGACCGTGCTTGTAGATCAGCTAAACCATCAAAGTCAGACTCTAAAGTCAGACCCTATTATATCCTGGTCAATGTCTAAGCTGTTCAAGCAGTCTAATCAGTTTGATCATCCTGAGCAGGGTAATTTCATTTAGGCTACAGCTGACTATCTATTCTGAGCAGCATCCTTCAGCATCCTCCACATCCTACATGAACATCTGTCTGTCCTGGCATGTGTTTAACTACACAGGTGTAATCACACTCACGTTCACACTCCCACACATCAGGTCACAGATGAAGAGCCCCCCGACACCCACCCTCTGACACCCAGGCTACCTGACACTTTACTGTTCTCCTTCGAGGCCATTCCGCCTTCCACTCCACAGCCCGGGTGGATCTTGCTGCTGCTGCCGCCATTAGGCGTTTCAGCCTCGGTGCTGGTGAGCCATGTCGACTCGGTCTCTCTGGTCCAGCTCTCCGGATAGCGCGGTTCGATGGCATCTGCTCGGCTTCCACCGCAACCCATCAGCGAGGGAGCAAACAGAGCAAAGCCCGTAAAAACAGCCCTCAGATCATGTGAGCTCCACTGCTTTACTGAGAGACACTCCTCCTCCTCCAGTACAGTACTGCGCTCCTCTCTATCTGTAACACTGTATACGACCACCACCGTGCCCAGGCTTAACCCCCCATCCCTGCCTGCGTCACTGAGGGAGGAGCTGCTGAGAGAGAGAGAGAGAGAGAGAGAGAGAGAGAGAGAGAGAGAGAGCGAGCACATCTCCCTTATTACCACACACATCAGTACCACACACACACACCAGCACCTGAACTTACTCAATACCACACAAATCAGGGGTGCGTTTCCCGATAGCGATTGTTCTTAGGGATTTAAGAACAACTTTAAGAACGACTTAACTTTAAGAACGCCATTTTTCCGACTGTTTCCAGAAGCCACTCTTAAGTCTCCATACTTACGAAGGACCTTTAAGTAGCACTTTGGTGGCTCCGCCCCCGTGTCTGTGAGGTTTAAGGCAAAGCCAGATGAAAACTAGACCACCGATTTATATACAGTTCTTCATTATTAAGCCACAAAGGTATAATTTTGTATGATATAAAAAGCCAAATAAAATATATTTACTTATTTGTTTACTACTACGACTGTCAGACTGGGGAAAACCGTTAATTTAATCCATATGTGTGTGATATGTGTGAATAAAAATTATATTTGTAGGTAATTGTAACTTTTTCTTCACGTGAATACGATTATTTCAACCATATAATAAACCCAAATACTATGAATAAATATGCGCAGGTTAATAAATTAATTTAAATAGTCTGGAATTTAGTCTTTTTTTTATTGTTTATTTTTTTATAAATACGTATGCTGAATGCATCTTTAAATGCATTTTTTTAAGGATCAAAAGCGGCCTCTTTCGTTTTTGAGTCAGAACTGCACGTGGATTCCACGTTAAGAAGAACTTAGTTATTTACGAGTGGGTCAGACCACTCGTAAAGTTACGAACGAGTTTAAGTACTACGTTAGTTACGAAGGCTTTCGGGAAACGCTCGTAATTTTAAGATTGTTCGTAAGTACGAAGTTACGAAGTACTTAGCGTTAAGAACGTTTTGGGAAACGCACCCCAGAACCTTAACTTACTCAATACCACACACACACACCCAGTGGCGGACATAGCAATTTGGGGGCTCAAGGCGAATTTAGCTAGGGGGCCTATTAATATGCGAGAAATAGGGTTGTGCCGATGGATGATATCATCGTCCATCCTCATTTATGACCCAACATCACGATGGATGGTAACCATGCGATGCAACACCCACTTTTTTTTTTTTTTTCCAGAAACATGCACTGACCTTCTTTAGGTCTCCTTCACCTAAAACTTTAGCAGGGATTGTACAGAAAAAGATCAAATCAGGTATATAACTTCAATGAATTAGAGTCAGGGATGAAAATTAACATACCCTACTGTTACAAATATGCCTAATTGGCATATTATTCTATTATTTATTTATTATTATTCTGTTATTATTGTCCTAATATTATTTATATCTATGTTACAGCTTGTCTTCGTCTTCATTTTTCTACATTTCTGTATTATTTTTAAACATGTCATTCATGCTGGTTGTGCCAGGAAACTTGCTCATTGTCAGCCAGTGTTGGGCATGTTACTTTGAAAATAAATTATGTAAATTCTATTATTATTAGAAAAATAACAAACGAAAATAAACCCAAAATGTTGACAAAAATATAATCTAACGAATTTCAAAACATAGAAACGAAAAACGTTAAAATGGTATTAATATAATATAATATACCAACTGGATCAAACAGTTTAGCGTGCGTCAGTCAAAAGGAAAGCGCGCGCAGCATTGTGATTAAAAAAAAAAACGTTTTAATAAATAAGGTCCTATCAAGTGAATTAAAATATATGGTATTAAATTCACATGTTTACTGATTTTTTAATCAAGAGAAATCAGGCAAAATGCGCCGCGCTGCGCTCTCTCTCTCCCTCCCTCCCGCAGCACGGAGCTAAATTCAGCGCGAGGCTAAAAATAATATAACAACTAAAATTAAGATGAGTGAGGACCTGTAAAGTTAATCAAATATTGTCAAATATAAAGTACAGGTAAAGGTTTTGGTGAGCTGTTTCAATTATTTGAAACTGAAACTAACTGAAACTGATATTATTCTGTGCACTATTAGATAGCTTTTGATTGTGTTTTAAATGAGTTTTTATTTTATATTAATTACTTTTTTTCATTTTACTATATGAAGCACACTGAATGTTTAAAACATACAGCCAAGAACGTAATAAATTCTTCTTAAGTTCTTTTGTTGCTGTTTGTATTCAGACAAATGTTTTTTAAAAATCATTGAAATCAACAACATAAACATGTATTGTATACTAATTATGCACAGCTTTTACTGTAATAAAATCAGGACAGTTTGCTTTGTACACATTTATTGGTCTTTTAGTGGTTCATTTCTGACACAGGTGATCACAATTTTCTTTAAATATAAATAAATCTTGATCTCACAACTGACACACAAAACATTAAGATACTGTTTCCTGACAAGAGGATTGAAGGAAATCACTAATTTCAGAAATACACAACAAACACAGGAATCACAAGTGAACAAAAACAACTTAAAGCCTCAACATAACAACACCTCAATGGAGAAACACATATTAATGTCCACAACATCGACTGAGCACTGACAGGGTTTCAATACCTGCGATTCAAATATGGCTGTTTGCCTGTGTGATACAATCTACACGACCAGGAGCATGATGACTGAAAAGTGTGGACACCTAGAGCTAATAAAGGATTTTTTCTCTTTTTTTCAAGGTTAATTTGATTTAATTTGAGTAATTGTATTCTATCAATCAGCCTAAATATTTTATTTCAGGGACTGATGGGCAATTAAGTGATTTATTTTACATTAGGAAGCTTTCAATGGAAGGTAAAGGTACTTAAAAGCTCTAAGCTCCAAAAGTACATTGTTCTTTAATCTGAAAGGTACATAACATGCTGTCAATAAATGACCATTTTGTTCAGCAGGTAAGAATTCTTCTTTTTTGTTTGTTATTTGGTCACAAAATAGCGCACATTAGGGGTAGGTGTGTAGTGAATGACATGCTAAGGAACATTGAGTCATGTGCCTTCAGTGTTCTCTTCCCTGTAAGCCTCTTATGGAGGCTGTTTTGAAGAAAAATACTAAATAGAATCATATTTCACTCAAAATCCTGAAGCATTTCCCTACAGCAGAACGTCCCTGCGTTCCATGGAAGGAAATGTGCTGGTGCAGCTTTATTTAAAATCAAGAAGGTTGAGGTCAATCTTGTAGTAAACGTAGGGGTAATATTCCTGCTGGCTCAAGTTCAATCCAGGGATGTCCATGGAGGCCTAGATACAAAGACAGGAAATGTTAGAAAAACACTGCAGTTTAGAATCTGAACAACAAGCTTCCCACAAGATTTAAGATTTACATGGTAACTCACATCAATAATAGCAGCACTGCTGTCCAGATGCTTGTAGAGCTCCTGCAGGACCTCCCGCAGTTTCTTCATGTTCTTCTTATTGGGCTGCAAAAGCATAGCCTGGAAGTTGACTGGCAATCCATACCTATCAGATTCAGATTAGAGGGAAAAATATCAAGATTTAAATGGATGCATTAATAAACATTTATGCTTTTCTTATTTATTTATTGTCTTTGTTTTCATACCTTAAGACTGACTCTGTAAAAACTCTCAGAGCTTTGATGTGGATCCAAGCAATGAAAGCTTCACTGAAGTTCACTTTCAGCCATCGTACTAAAGGCCCCTGCAGACAAATATAAAAACAGGTTAATCCTCTTAGCAGAGTTTAATATTCCAATCAAATTCTCATCATGCACTCCCACAGTCCCACTGTCTTGGGTCACTGTGGGTCGTGAGGGCGTTTAACATTCCTCATTTCCCAGTATCACGTGTGTACTGGGAACACATTACCACCCACAGTGGACAGTCCGTAGGTGGTACTGATTGTTCATGTGAATAGACAAGCCAATTAATCAGAAATCTCATCCACATTTAATGCAGGAGACCCCACACCAACATCCCACAGGCCAGTGCAGCATTTTTTAGCTTTCATGTAACATGGCAAAAGTCATGGGACACAATGTTACATGCTGTCCATGACATTTGGTATGTCGATGTATCTCGATAGATAAGATACAATGATGTTTTTAGCATTATTTGATGTAAGTAATTGCTTGGACTGAGAAGGAAGAAATTGCATTCATTGTATATTAAACAGTGCACATGTATGTAACGCAAGACAAAAAAAAAGATTTTGAAGTGCAGTGTGGAATCTTACAAACTGCTTCTTTTTGTCTGTAGAGAGTCGTGTCATCTCCTCTTTGTCTGCCTTCATCTCTTCTTCATTATACTGGAAGTCACGCACCGCAAACCTAGCACAAGAAATTCAACCTGTCAGTCTATACTGAACTATTCAGAACAATATCACCAACATGACCTCAAGCAGTGTGTGCTGCAGTAAATCTCTGGCATGAACTTTAGTCATTGGTTGGAACTGAACAATTTTAATTTAATATGAGTAGTGTATGTACTAGGGGTGTGATGAGACACTCATCTCACGAGATTAAACGAGCCGAGATGTTCATGAGAACGAGATGAGATGAGATTTTAAAATATTTTAAAAGAAAATTCAAAATTGATAAATGAGTTTTATTTCACTAAATCAAATAATGCAAACTCAACTGACTGGTTTCTCTCAAAAAAATGACTATAAAAAAACATAAACAAAATAATGAAAAAAAAAAAAAAAAAACTTTTCTAGGTCGTATATAGTGCAAACAATAAGTGCAAACCACAACCAGTAATATTAAACATATGGTTTCCCTTTTTTGCTCTTGAGTCTCTTGTAACTTAACTATTATGTATAATCATAACCAGTAATTTTGTTTTATGTATATATTGTGTAAATATGTGGTGGTTGGGTGGGAAGGGATGTTTGTGGGTAAGGTGAATTGGAAGTAGTGGGTTGAATGCGGGCCGGTGGGTTTGATGTGGGCCGGTGGGTTGGATGTGGGCCGGTGGGTTGGATGTGGGGGGTGGGTGGGTAGGGTGCAGATGGGATTTAAAAGAGATACGAAAACATTGTGTAGGCATACGAAAGCATTTGTAATTTTTAATAAAAACTTGATAATAAAAAAATGAATCAGTTATATTAAGACTATGCTTAAAATGCAGAGACAGAACATTTTTTTTAAATACAGTACAGTTCTAAGGGATTAGTTCAACTGCCTATGACATGTTCAAACTGGACAAGAAATATAGTCCCGTTTTATTATTGCGAGATCTCGTGCCACACTGCTAGTATGTACACATGCTATCTGCTCATACAGTGCTTGAGATACTCACTTGTTTTCTCTGGCCTGGTGTTTGAAGTCATCTATGGCCTTCCTAAAGAGTGTGACGCTGAACAGTCCGCTGTCCTGGTCTTCAAACAGCAGACTGTGAGAGAAGCATGAGCTCAGAATTATTTGCATCCAGTACTGCACTCTGCTGCAGTCCTGCACAGACACTGCAGTGAAATAACAAGACTGTTTCAAGCAACTGAAATTGTTACTACTGTGATAGGAAACCCCCCAGCATACAGCACACAGTTTTATTAGTGAATTCTGCCACATAAGGTTCAGTTATTGCTAACACAAGCAGTTTGCTCCACACACAGTTTATATAATGGCCCAATCACTGTCAAAAGCACCAGCAAATGAACAAGACAGCCACCTAAGCCAACATATAAAGATATACCCTGTCCAATTTCAGGTCTTGAGTTTGTGCTCTTGAAAGTGATGGAGTTCCACCCAATGGTGGCTACAGCTACAGCTATAAAGCACTGCAGCACTGGGTTGTGGAGCAAAGGAACTTTGTTCAGTGGAGAGATGAAGCTCCATCCAAAGGCCTCTGGAGAGACTGTGGGCTGTGCAACATTGGATCTATGTTCTCTAGAATAATGGTCCTCTATACAATGGCATGCGTTGAAGCTGTTCTAAAACCTAAAGTAAAGCATTAATAGAAGACTAGAAGCTGACACTACAGCAATTGGAGACAAACTCAATTAATACTAGATTCTTCCACTTCCTATTGCAGCAGGAACACATCATACAGATACGGGTAGGGATGAATGAATACCAATCAGGGTATTGTTTATCTGCCCATTATCAGGCTCATTTACTTGTACTTGTAATCTCAAAAGGGGCTCTGATACCAACATCTGTGGTAGCACAGCATGGGTGATAATGCAAGCAAGAGAGTGAGACTGAGAGAGGCAAGTTATTTCAGCTCAGCAAAGTGTGATGAAATTCATTAAGCACCCCATCCAGCCACACTGTAAGTCCACCTTAATGCCAAAGAGTTTCATACAGCCAACACGGAGTATCCACATGCACTAAAAACAGTCCAAAGTGACCAAACATGCTTGAAAACCTGTTGGATTATTAAATTAAATGTTGAATTAGTCAGCACTTCCTCCTGCAGTGTATGTATCTCTGTTCTCAAGAAGACCAGGACCTTTCCATTTTCTCTAACAGCTGTCTGTGTGTGCGCGTGTGTACAGGGCTAAGGTCCTTGTTATTGTGTTTGTCACCACGAGTACACAGACGGGGGATAATGGGTTTCCATAGTCACTGGGATGGCTGATTACATAGGTCAGTCTGCCCATTTCTCCAACAAAGGGACAGATGCAGAAGCATAATGCCCAAAGATTGCTCTTTACAAGAGTCGAGCTTGGCACGTATTTGGTACTCATTATAAGTACTTCACCGTTTTCCAAAACACTTAACACAATATTTATAACCGTAGGAACAGTTTTCTTTGTTGTCTGCAAAACAATAAACCATGAGGACAGGGCCCTTTTTTTAACAATCAGATTTTCATTAGAAATCCACATCACTTACTTTGAAGATCTTGGAACTACCATTTCGGAAAGGGTCTCGTATGTCTTCTGCCACTCAGCATAGCTTGTTCTGTAAAATAAAGCAACATAAATGTACATGTCTAAACTGGATGTATATTAATAAATCAACTGATAAAGAAGATGTTTTGTTGAAATGTTTTGTTCATAACATGTACACAAATGATTGTTTTCCATGACTGACTCCATGTGATCTACTGTTGTTTGTTTAGTCACAAACCCAATTCTGATGCTCCTGACTCAACTCATCACTGCACTTTAATAGAGAAACATTGCTTCTATAGCTAATTTAATAGCACGAGAATTAGAATTGGGTCCCATGACTTTAGCCATGTCCCATGGAAGCTAAAGAACTGACCTGCATAATATGCATATGGTGCCTCTCACACTGAATATAAATGTAATTTCTGCAGATAATTGTAACCAGATGGTGCTAATCATGATCATTACCACCCACTGTGCTGTCCACGGCAGGTGGTAATGCCTAGTCTAATAACTATGGAAATGAAATGTCCTGTTGTGATTTTTTTCATGGCTGTGTGAACATGCCAAATCTGATTTTTTCAAATCAGGTTTGAGTCACTGTCATATGTGGTCCTAAATCGGACACATATCCAATCCATGAATATGTGGCATGAATATGAACAGTCAAATCGGAATTCATGCTTCTTTTTGCTTTTACGCTACGCTCGTCTCTTAAATATGATTTTTTGTTGGTGAAGAGGGCAACGTTTATACACATATCAATGTGCGATGTGAGGCATTTTAGGGACAGATTTGTTCACATTACACACAGATACAGGTCACCTACATTTGTGAATGTGAACCGTCAAGATAGCCAATTTTGAGCAACGTGGCTTGTAATGTAAACGTAGCCTAAATGATCAATTTAGATACTGCTTTCCTGTGACTTTTGACATGCCAGTGTAAATATCCACTAGTGAGCCTAGTGAGCACCAGTCTACTGAATGGTACAAATGCTCCCAAAAATGTATTTTAACTTACTTCGGAACAACAACAATCATAGTGATAAGGTATTCAGAATCCAGCACAAAGTCCTCTTTCTTCACAATGTCAGCCAAGCTCCTCGTCAAAAGACTCCCCCTAGTGGAAAAACACAATCAAATTCAGGGAATCAGTGGTAAATTATGAACAAAAAGTGCATATCTCAGACTAGCACTAACTATAGTATTGGTTTATAGTAACTTAAACTCTCCCACTTACGCATTCTTTCTCTCCAGGTTCTGCAGATTGCCCTTTATGCTGTTGTATGCTGAAGCTCTGGCTTTCAAATCATTGTCTATCTGAGTCAATTGCTTTTAAAATTAAAAAGGAAAACAGAGAAATAATTAACTTTTTTTTTTTTTTAGATAAAAAAACATTTTTTTATACTCACCAATACTACGGGTTAATTTCCAGACAGGGATTAAGCTTATTTTTAGACTACAGTTTTCTTTCAATGGAAAAGCCTCTATTAATAATTTTGTGTAGACCAGGGCTGGGCTTAATCCCTCTCTGAGAAATTGTCACTATATTTGTTATGATCACTTTACAAGTGTTTGACTTATGATATATTCCTCGTTGGTCCTCACCTTTGAGACGATTTCTAAGATATTCTTCAGAGACTGTTTGATGGGATACTTAGCCATGTCCCACTGAAATCTTGTTACATAGGTGATTAAATCAACTGCAAGAAAACAAGTGTTGACACAAGGATTAGTGTATTTTAGATTCTGAACTCCTCTGTCTCCTAGACAAAGAACAAAGAAACATTATACAAATGTATATAACTACTATGCGATTATATAGATCATATGAGATGCTTTTTTCCCCATACCTCCATTGGCCAAAAGATTCTCCTGGACTTTATCTCGGCTGTCCTCCAAAACATCAGTCATATACTGGGCCAACTTCTTTACCACACTGAGGAGATTGAATATAAAAAAGAAACAAATTATATTATATAAGAAGTTATTTATTCACTAATGCAGCTAGAATGAAATGAGCAAAATACAAGAGACATCGTAAAGAAAAAAGAGAGATAATTGTAACATCTTTACAGTATGTTTGTATTTCATTCCTGCTACAAATCTGAAACTTTAAAAACAAAATATATTTACCTTATCTATTTTTAAATACTGCATGTTTTAGACCATATCTGCAATAATAAGCTAGGTTAATGTGTTTTCCATTTCCCTGATATTTTAGGGCCTCACTGATCCATCATCTGAATACACATATTCAAGCATATTTAAGGGAAACTTACAGAGAGATTTGTTTCCCTGAGGGTTATAATGTAAAGGTGAGCTAACCTCTGTGGGTTTATCTGTAAATTACCCCTGCTCACTTGTATATTTTATTATATTTATAAGAAATATATATTTTATTATATATATAAGAAATCTTAAATATAAAGCAATTTCTAAGTAGTATAGCAAGACATAATTTAAAAAAAAAGATTTTTAAGAAAGATGTACACACACTAATACACTAACACACATAAAAATGAAAAGAAAAAAGTGACCTAACCTTTCAACAAAGGAGTCCAGTTTGGCAAGTTCATCTGACAGGCCCACAAGCACATCCAGTGTTCCCACCTATGGAGGAAAACAGCAACAGATATTTCACCAAAACACATTTATTAGGCAGTGTGCATCAAACCTTACAGTCTTGAACCAATACACACAGCCTGCATACAAAATTCTGAGCCACTGATGATGTCTGATAGTTTTCAGTCCAATATCAACATAAAGTCAATTTAAAAGCAGAATTTGGGACTAAATCCTTCTGGATGATTAATACATCAATATTTATGTACTTACAGAAAAAATATAACCTAATTTTTCTGTGGTCTGCTTTTTTCATATATATGAGCAATTCAAATATTTTTTTTAGTTCTTACATAACAACTTTATTTTTCTTTATTCATAAACAGCAACATTTAAAGTGATGCACAAACTATTGTTTTCTTTACATTAAATTTTTTTTATTTTTTTTATTTAATGTAAGCAGACCCCTTCAAACTTACATGCAGCTTTTATAATAAACACAGTATAAACATACCTCCTTGTATTTTAGTTTAGGAAAAGTTTAATATAAGAAAATCACTGGCAGATAAAATAGTTATTTATTTGCGGTGGCATGGTGGCTTAGTGTTTAGCACGTTTGCCTCCCAGCACTGGGATCTTGGGTATGAGTCCCTATCTGGGTGAAGTTTCCATGTTCTCCCTGTGTCTGTGTGGATTTCCTCCGGGGACACCGGTTTCCCCACAGTCCAAAAACATGGAGATCAGGTTAATTAGATACTTTAAATTGATCTGGTGTGTATGTGTAAGTGTGTGGTATGTATGTAAGTTTGTGTGTGTAAATATATGTATGATTGAGTGCCCAGATATGCATTGGCACTCTGTCTTGGGTAAATGCTGTAGTGCCTGATGCAGTCCTCCAGGTGGACGGTCATTTCCGGTAGAGAGTACGCTGTGCGCTATTGGCTGACGCTTGTCACCGAGGTGTGGATAAGTGCTGGGTATGAATGGTTGTGTGCAAAATATGTAAACTGTAAAGAACCCTTGGACTTCTAGAAAGGCACTATATGAGTGTAACTTCAATTATCATTTATTCTTTACAGTTTTCTGAAAGAAACAAATGTCAATCTACTGAGATTCCATCTGAAAGTTTATTTATATAAAGAGGTACAATCTTGATTATCCAAATTGGAAAAATTGCTTTTAAAACAGTAATTTGGGTAATTAAATTAATTTGAATATACAGGGTACTATGTATACACAGCATATGTAGCAACGTGGTCAACACCATAAATACACATACAATGTGTTAGTAGTTGGTTCTTTCAGATATTTCAGATATGGAGCAGGTTACACAGTCAGACTTATAGACAGATATAAATGTATCAAAATACAGAATCTTTACCTTTAGGTCTGGAATGCTGAACTTGCTGTTTGTGGACAGGTTGCTTTGGGTGGTGGCGATGTTCATCTTGTCCCATGTCTGCTGACAGGTCTTCTCTCCAGGAGCTGATATGAGCCAGAATTCAGTCATGACTTCTCTCAGACAGAGCAGCACACCAGGGAATCACTCTCCTGTAGTGTGAATTAAATACACTGTTATTGAGCACAGGATTAGGTGAGGAGCTGTGATATGTGGAGAACACTTTGTTGTGTATTTATGAGCAGAATTTGATCAGAAATCATTAGTCAAGTCTGCCTGCAGTTTCTCAGTTCCTCGTTTATTCCTCAAATAGCAGTCACGAGTTTCCTGATCATAAGGACTGACTGGGCTTGCTACTGTACCTGGTGTGTCCTTCTTTCTTTTAATACTGCAATTAAACACTAAACAAAGTGACACCACGTATACACAGCTGATCTGAGACCAGTTTAGATGAGAACTAATAAAAGAAACTAAGCTAAGCTATAGTTAGGTTATATGCAAACAGGGGATAAACTGGCCATTGGCCCTTTAATATTAGTCTAGCGTTACAGCACAGTCACGACCAGGGGATAATCTACTGCTATTAATCTGCACATACATACCCGGTACGCCCGCCTCTTCAGTACACAATTCTACGGAAATTAAGGATAATATCTGGTTATTTTAGCTCTAAAATGACAGCAGACGACATCCGTTATTTACCCTCCTGCCACAGAGATCACAGCTCTGCTCAATACATTCAAAGTCAGCTGATCTGCGCAGGCCGCGTTCACGACTCAAAAGCTGCGCCAAATGTGAAAGGTTTCTAACGTAAGATTTAGCTTCAGAAAGCATAGTTCACAACATCGAATAATATAAAAAAAAATACGTTTTAAATTAATTGAAAAAAAATAATAAAAATTTAAATTAACACAGAGAAAAAGAAAGAAAAAGAAACACTTTAAACAGGACAAATCTTGGTGCAGTGAACGCACCCCACCATCATCACTGCAGATAGTGTTTAAGCCTGAGCTCGACCACACTGCCCCCTATTAGTGTGGAGAGAGCAAGACAGCAGAGATCTGCTGCTGCAAAACATGTGAATCTATTCTTTAATAGCAGGACATTATTAGCAGGGATAATAAGTTTCCCATATGTATATTGGCTCAAAGATTATTCAAATATTCTCAAAGTCAAAGGTGACAATACTATTCACATTCATTACTCGGGTAGAAGTATACCCAGACGGCAGGTATATGTTGGCTCAAAGTCATTGTTTACATTGGCATGACGTTTGCCAATCACGTTGGTCCAACGTCATTTTGGCCAGTGGGCCTACATTGGCCGGACGTTGTGTGCTAACCAATATTTGTCGTTGGGACTATGTTGCCTGACGTTGTGTGCCAACCAATATTTGATGTTGGGACTACGTTGCCTGACGTTGTGTGCCAACCAATGTTAGACTTTGGCCCAAGTTGGCCAGACGTTGGGTGTCAACCAACGTTAGACGTCGGGCCTACATTGGCCTGACGTTGGCATCTGACCAGTTAACATTAGCAAGACAAGGGCTTTGTAAACTTTTATATAGAAAAGTCTATTATATCTATTATAGATACTAGGTTTTAAAATACTTCTGTAGAAGTTGAAGTATCACCTCAAGCCTTTTCCTCAAGTAAAAGTGTAAAAGTACTGGTTTCAGAACTACTTAAAATATAAAAGTAATGTAAGTAAGTAATGTAGGTGAAAACATACCATTAAGTGCGCTACCGCCCTCCCCAAAACACAATTTTTTAAAGCCATAATGACTTTAACGTTATATGTTAATGTTTAAAAATAGGCTCCCTCTTTCAGCCACATATGTGCCAGTTAAAAATAAAGGCATTTTAGTACAATGAAAATATATTAAAGAAGCTTAGTTGGGATATTTCTCTCAAGAAACAGATCATCTTCATAGGCTACATATGTTTACTATGTTCTTGCTGGAGTGTGACCTTACGTGTGCAGGTGCGATGGATTACTTATAAACCAATAGGGTGTTGGAATGGTATATGTTTTTACTTTTCATCCAACCACAATCAAATTCACTCCATCCAGATGGAGAGATTTATTTGGATAGAGATCTTTTTAACAATGACAATTAATCCAAAATAAAATAAAATAGGAGTAACAAGGCTATTTTTAAATGGAAGGGGTAGAAAGTATACAGATATTTATGTGAAAATGTAAAGAATATAAGTAAAAAGTCTGTATAGTATAGATAACCAAAATATCTATTTAATAAAGGTAAAAAATGTATTTCCTCTGCTCAAAGTACCAGTAAATGTCTAAGATGAACTTGAGAAATGGGCCCAGAGCTAGTGAGAGGTGGATGGTCAGTGGTTGGTAGAATTCTGTGCTAGCCTAGTGATGGTTTACTAGCATACCAGTATACAAAACATTGCAAATGCAGTTTTTTGCTAGGGATTGGTGATTGGTATATTATTGTGAAATTGCTAGTTACTAGCATATCAGCATTAAAAATTACATTCAGATCATTAGTTCATTTATATTCACATTTCATCCTTCAGGACTTTGCTCTGGGATTGTGAAAGCAGTACGATCCCTCCATATGCACCCATAAGAAATATACTATTTTTTTCCTAGACTAGGTTTTTCCTTGGTAAAAAAAAAAATCTTAGAAAAATTATGAAAAGGATTTATTATCACATGGCAAAGATATTAAAATGTGCAAATGTGAGGCAGCATACTTAGGCCTTCATCAGAACAAAAAAAAATAGCATTTCATGGTCACCCTATTAAAGAAGAAATGTCTAAAAACTCAAACAAAACAAAAGAAAAACCTCAAATACATAAGTTATATAAACTTTACATGAAATTTAGGGAATAAACTAATAAAATATAGCTTTGTTGTTAAAATGAACAGTTGATGTGCCTGGATCTCAGACAGATTGCTGTGTAATCCTGCTCAATCCTCCACTAACCACGCTGGCCAGCACACCATCCCTCAGGTCAAACTTACTTTGCTTTGATCCAACTGGGAAAGCTCTTGACCTGTGTCAGGTATGTATACATGAACATTACCAGTCAACCAGGTTTGGACACATCTTCTCATTCAATAGTTTTTCTTTATTTTTTAGTATTTTTCTACAATGTAGAAGAAAATCGAGGACATCAAAACTATTAATGAATACATATGGAATTATGTAGTAAAAAAATGGCCTCAACAATCACCCAACCTATACCCAGCTGAGACGGTTTATGGTAGGTTGGACAACAGAGTGAAGGAAAAGCAGCCAGCAATCGCTCAGCACTTCTGGGAACTCCCCTAAAACTATTGAACTCATTAAGCTGATTTAGAAAATGCCAAGAATGTGCAAATCTGTGATCAAAGCAAAAGGTGACTACTGTAAACGTATAAAACGAAATCTGGTTGGCTTAACACATGTTTTGTTTACTACACAATTCACGTGTTTCTGTATAGTTTTAATGTCTTTAGTATTAAATAACAAAATAATACAAAGAAAAAACACTGAATCAGAAGGTTTTCCAGATGTTTCACAGTTACTGTATAATTACTTAATCTGTGATTAGTTGTAATCTATATTAGTGTATGCTAATGAGACTGTAGAAAACTGCTTTTACATTATTCTTTTTTTATAAATATATTTCACAGCTATTTTTAAATACACTCCACTAAATGCAATGTGGCATTCAAATATTCACTTTAGAAATTTTCTAGATGACAGAAATGGTTCACCATTGTACTGTGAGGAATTTGCCTAAAGCCTCATTCTCTCAGCAGTCCTATTTTCTATGGGTCATTCAGTGCTAGACCTGCCACAGGCCTTTCCCCTAAATATTTTAGGAAAGATTTGGATTTAATTTGAAAAAGAACCTAAGTCTATAATCAGAAATCAACAAAGCTTCATAGCTGTAGACTGGGCAAATAAGCTCATGGGATATCTGGACTATTTCTAATAGGTCTAAACTATTTGCCTATTCTAAGCATCAGCTTGACAGTTGCCTAAAGCTCAGATCCATATCAATAACATTGTTTTTTAAAATGAGAAGCATGTGACATAATATTATTCGTTTGGGATGTGCTATTCTTGTTAACTGTAAGAAAAAAGTCATTACAAATACAAGCGCAACAAATAAGACATCTAATGAGAGATAAGCTTATATTGACATTTAGAACATACAGTATTCTATAATGACATGCCAAAAGTCATGGAAGAACGGTATGCACGTTGATCATTAGGTATTACCTCAGGGGATGGCTTGGGAAGGCCTACACCTGTATAAGTTGTGAGGTGTAACTTTGTGAGTGAGGCTGAACAATGGACAAAGTGCATGCATCATGGAAGGCATCATACATAATAATGATTATGATTAGCAGTATCTGGTTAGAATTGTCCACACAAACTGACGTGACTCAGACGTGTCAGAAATCGCATCCAAATTCAATACAGGACAGCCTACACACTATCCCACAGGTCAATGCAGCATTCTTTACTTCCAATGAAGCATGGCAAGTCATGGAACACAATATATTCCTGTCCTGTGGTTACTGTATATATAAAAGTTTCAGTTGTAAAACACATTGTGCCATCTTCATTCATTTTAATTTTAATAATAAAAATGGGTTCTGTGAACGATACCCTAGAATAATCAATTCTGGTTTCCAAATCTACCAGTTTATGTGTTAAAAAAGTACAAGGAACCTTTTAAAGACTCGAGGAACCTTAATTTGTAAATGAGAAAAAAATTTATTCATCGTATCCCTCTTACAAAAAATGGCTTTTTCAGTAATCACAAATACTTTCTATGGCATTTCTATGGCAAGGAACTCATTGTAGTTAGAAGCAAAGAGTGAACTTTACACACTCATTCATTTAATGATTGTGTTCTGTGATCCTTATTCTGTTATAAGGGAAAACTTCGTAATGTATATTTCAGGTTACAGTTATTAAGATAGCTAAGTATCAGCAGTGTTAATATTTTATCATACTTCAAAGTGAAAAGGACATTCTGTGAGATTTCCGCTAAGCTGTGGATATTTTGTTCTGTAAACAATAACATGTTTGTGCAGTTTTTGCAGCTTTGCAATCTGTTGGGGATTTAACTCAAATACTTTGGCAAACCAAGCTGCACCAGAGGCCATTATAAAAAGAAAACACCCATGAAAGACATTTCTCTACAAAACTGACCAGAAATATTTGTTAATAATATCTGTTTCTCAGCATATCAGGCTTTTTTTTATTACAGTACAATATTCATAGGGACCCCATTTAGTTGTCCATAATTGTATATTTAAAGCATCTGCTTCAATCTTGCTTGGATATAGAAACCACTGTCTGTAAATAAACTAAAAAACACTGGACAAACGGATTGGGATGCCTGCTCTTTCTCTAGCTCTCTCTATCCAGCAATAACAGCCTCCTAAATTTGTGTACCAGTGTCCACCATCCTAAAGCAGCCAGCACACTAACCTGCACATCGTGAAGAAGCTGACACATCACCATCATCCGCTGGCCCATTTTAAAGCAGCCAGCACATCAGTACTCAAGAAGTAGGCAAATGAATCATCACATGCTAAAGCAGCTTGCATACCTTCCAGCTCATTTTAATGCAACCAGCATGCCAAGGCATGTATTACAATAGTACACACGTTCAATGGAGGATACCTGATTAGGCCTGTCACAATAATTACTTTCTTGAAGAATGTATTCTCAGGAAAAAATTTGATAAACAATATTACTGTAATTTTATAAGCTTTTTATGCCATACGTTTACACAATACTTTTAAATAGCATTTGAATTGGAAATTAACAGATATGCTAAATAAATAAAACAAAAATAATGGTCAATATTATGGTATGCAAAAATAACCATGGTTATGTACATATATTGGATGATAAGTCGATAATGAAATTATTGTAATAGGCCTACACTCAGAATTTTGTTGTGTTAAATTATGCCCAGCTTAAAGAAATTCTTATTTAATAAAGATTAACAAGTACATATTTTAAATAATTTTGGTGGGCTAGTGATAGTTTAGCCCATTTGTGTTACTGCTTTTCCTGTAATACCATAAAGCTTATAGCCCTGCTGGGAAAATTCCATCTACACAAGGCCAGAATTACCTCCAGTCTGTCTAAAATTAGACTGTTCCTCATTGATCTAAAATCACTGTCTCACTCCAAGCTTAATATTATTTTGGTACCACTTTAAAATAAGACTACCTTTATAATGGGTTTATAAATGGTTTACAATTAGTTTATTAATGGTTACTAATTAGGTTGTAAATGCCTTAAAAATCATTAATTATCAGTTATAACGCATACGTAGAAAGGGCAACAATATAGATGGCTGTGGGTTCACTATTTGGCAAACAACAGGCCATTGTTGCCCTTTCTATGTATGTGTTATAACTGATTATTCATTATTTTTAAGGCATTTATAACCTAATTAGTAACTATTAATAAACTAATTATAAATCATTTATAAACCGTTTATAAAGGTAGTCTATAGTAATTTAAAGTGGTACCATTATTTTTTATAACAAAAAGTCTGGCAATACTATTTCTTTACTTTAAAAAATGTAAATGCTATTCTGTAAAGTTCTCTAAAACCACAATAAAAACCTAAAAAAATAAATAAATACTGCTTGTTCCCTGTGTTGTAACGTGTCCGCTGTATTGTAACGGTACTGCCTTATTTGGTATCGGAGCCGGACGTTATTGTTATTTTCCGCCTAATATCGCGACTGCCTCTTAAATCTGAACGCTCATTGGCTAGTTCGTATGAAGGCCCCTCCCACACACTCAGACCCTCCGCTCCCTGGTTGATCTCCTCGGCTGAGCTGCCATTTCTTCTCTACTCGGATCAGGCAGTGGAAGCCCGCCAGCGCGTTCTCCAGCTCCCCTCACCCAGGCATATGGCAACAACAGCCTCCCCTCTTTCTTTCACCAGTGTCCCCACCACTCTTTAAAAATTCCGCCGAAAAAGAGAAGACGATTTTCCAAATCTTTCAGGCCGTTATCTCACGTAAGTACGGGTTTGCTTGTGTGGCGGATTCCGTCCCGCCAGTGTTGAGCTTCTTCAGGGAGCGAGCTGCTTTAGCTACAACATGGCGGCGCGGCTGTGGCTGCTGTTGTCCCTCGGCTGGTAGAGAAAGCGTGTTGGTATCTGTTCTGAAAGTGAGCTTTGGCTGTAGATTTAAAATTTAAAGCGTGACAAGATTTTTTAAAGGCGTTAATAAACCTAGAAGTCTCTCCTGTGTGTTGTTGGGTGTGGGTGAATGTGACACAACTACAGTTAGTGTTGGCTAACCCAGCGCTGGATCTACGCTGAGGACGTCTGGCCGTTTATTCATTCGGTTAGCTAGTTGACTAAATGCGGGAGCTTGTGACCTGCGTTAGGTGTAGTTTAGCTCGTTAACTTGCCGTGTCAAGCTGGCCAGTGTTTTAGAGGACGATAGAGAGACGTGGGGTGACTTTTCCTCCGTTCTGTGTAAACGGAGCGGTATCTGGAGGATCTGTCAGGTTAGTAGAAGTTGTGTTTTGTGCGGTCGGGTTTGTGGTGACCCGTGACACAGTCCTACGTCAGCGCGCTGCTGGAACACGTTACGTGAACTTCAGCAAAATGTTTCTCTCGTTGCGCAACGTTTAATTATAATAATAGGACACGTTTTACTATCTCATAGTTTTAAGTAGTTGTGGGTATTTTTAATAGATAACCACAGTTACAGACAGTCGTTTATATTCGTCCAGTTTTATAATGTAAAAGAGAAATCTGCTGCTGTTCAGTTAGTTATTTGTTGTAACCAAAATCGATGACTAACCATTGTAACTAAAATGTCAACAGCGATACAAGGCCTAACTCTGCTTTTTTACTGCTAAAATGTAATGTAGTACAAACAGAAACTCTTATTTTATATATCAGCTATACAATGGTTACTAGCAGTATTATGTCAGTATAACGTTTATCAGACTGAGGCTCAATGAGAAAATTACTGTAAAACTTCCCACAGACTTTCCCTACAGGCCCACACAATCTGAATGTGGAAAATTAAGGAATGTATATTTAAACAGGTCTCTAATTTTCCACTGTCTTGTAACATAAATAGGTTGAATTATACCTTCATAGTGGATGGGAAAATCGACAATTTGAAAAATAATATTTTTTTGTATTTCAAATTGTGAGAACATTAAAATCTAGTAAATTGGTCAAATGAATGAAAATACACGTTTTACTATACCACATTGGAGAAATGAAAAAAAGTAGGATGTTACATTTACATTTATGCACATATTTTATTTAGCAGTTGACATCTGAATCAGGTTACACAGATAGTCATCAGGTGTAGTGTTAGGGGATGTACTCAGGGACTTTTATTGCTCAGGTCTGTTGTCCCTGATCCCAGTCTGCCCCAGTGAGGGTGGTGTTAGTGTTATTACCCACTACAGCACACCAACCTCCTACAAGGATATTATTCTGAAGGTGACTTTTTTGCAATGTACTATTTCTGTAGTTGGTGAATGCATTGTTAAAAATAATTTTAAAGGGTTTACAATCAAAGTTTAGGACACACTAGAATATGACCATTTCTATATTATTTTTCCATGTATATTCTAAATAGAAGTCCAGTTTATTAGCTTAGATTACAGACTCATGTCATCCCTGTACTCAGTCTGTGTGAGTGTTGTCACTGCTTTTGTATTCTTACTTACAGCATAAGCTATGTGGTGTATACTTTGGCTGAAATTGTGCTACAATATCCAGTAAATGTCACTGATAACAAAAGTGACCTACTTGAAAAAATCGGCAAAATTGGGGCTTAGTTTTCTTTTACTGTATTTGTTTGCTCTTCTTATCAGCATCTTAAGAGATTTAAATATTAATGGACGTATGATCATTCCTCTTTTCCTTTTTGCCTTTTTCCAGTTTGGCCCAATGGCATCAAAAAAAGCCAGATTGTATTAGGATTGGTGCTGCTGTCCACCTTGGGTTGGTCCTGAGGCTACTTAGAACCAACCCAAGCTCTAATTAAAAATCCTTACTATTCTCACACTTTTACGTTCTGTGCCGTTCCATAGTTAACAAGAATTTTACTTTAAACAGATTACCTTGTTTCAGTTTTGGGTATTCACATTGTTTGGACTGTTGTTTGTTCACTTCTAGTGATTTGTACTGTTATGTTAATTTAAACATCTCTCTTCTGTTTTTTCCTGACAGGGCTCCCCTCTTTCTGTCCAAGTGTATAAGAGGTACCCAGAAGGCCTAGGGGAGGCGCTCTACCGGGAGCAGTTCGACTTCAACGCCGAGCCGCCTTGGGATCCTAGTTGATAGCGGGAGAGCTCCATCTCCCAGCTTGTCCATGTGAGTGGCCCCCAAGTATTACAAACTTAATACACTGTGTCTTATATAATGGATTAATGGCTTACAGCACTCTGTGAACTGGTATAGCTAGTCACGTATGAAGTCATTTAAAAAGCCTAGCTTCAATGAACGTGTTTAACAATTCTTGGCATTCTTTGGCCTTATTAGCTTGTAGGTGTTGACTATGAACTCTTGAGAGACAAAGTGCAGGGTGAGACAGCCACTAAATATTCACAAAAGCTGTCAGCAAACTATCAGTACTTTGTTTGAAAGTTACAAGAAATCATTCTTAAAGTTATTGGAAAATACCTGACCATGGAAATAAATGACTAACATCTAAAATCAAATAATGTGTTTGATTGTACACATTTTCCACCAGTTTTGTCATTTTTTCATCTTGTCAGTTTTTCATCTTGTGCTCTGTGCTTTCTCTTTGCAGTTTGTTGCATATTAACAGGACCCCAAAGGCTCAGTAAACTCTCTTTATGATTGTCGGATCTGCGGACTACGGTTGAGATGAAAGGATTTACAGATGAACCAAACTACATTGTTGAGCTGCTGGAAGGAGGAACAACCCTTAAAGATGTCATTGACAACCACATTTATGAACAAGCTCTGGTTAGTGGAGCCATGTATTATTCTGTTTAATAAAAGACTGACATGTGCTCTACATTTAGGTCAAGTTGCTCTATAAAATACTGTTAAGTTTAAAAGGCGTGCATGAACATATTTTGCCATTAATGATGTTGATGGTGGCTCATGATCTGTCCTCTATCTGATCTTCAGGCTGAAAAGAATGCATTTGTTGTGGCCAACCTTGGGGCCTTGATGCAGCAGCATGTTCTTTGGCAGAGCATGCTGCCCATGGTCCGGCCCTTTTACCCAGTCAAATATAACAGCAGTCCTGCTGTCATTGAGGTTCTGGCTGCTCTAGGAGTTGGTTTTGTTTGCTCAAACAAGGTAATTCATTCACTGTGTATTTGCGTAATTTAAGAAGCAACAATTCAAATGCTATTTTGTTCTTTAAGTGGCATTTATTAATTGTTTTATTCCCACCCAATATTATTTTCAGGCTGAAATCTCCCTGGTACTTAACCATGACGTCCCTCCGGAGAACATCATTCTGTCTGGTGTTTGCAAGCAGCTCTCGCACATCAAACATGCTACCAAGAATGGCATCAACTACTTGGTGTGCGACAACGAAGCAGAGCTTTGCAAAATTGCCAGAGCTCACCCAAATGCCAAGTGAGTTTCTGCTTCAATGTAAACATACTTGTTTCTGCATTAATAATTTGTTGCGCATGGCTTAATTTCATTCTACCTTTCCTTCCAGGTTGCTCCTGCAGTTGTCCACTGAAGCTCAGACAGAAGAGGCCAGCATGGCATTTGGGTGCTCCCTGAAGAGCTGCAGGCACCTTTTGGAAACCTCTAAGGAGCTGGGTGTGGATGTGGTTGGAGTGATGTAAGTTATATTTGTAGTGACCATGACACACCTGATATGCTTTGTGACTTCCCAGAGTATTAATTATACCACATTGTCTTTGTATACAATCTTACAGGTTCCAGGTACCAGCATCTTGTAGAGACCCCCAAGTTTATACCCACGCACTGTCTGATGCCCGCTGTGTATTTGATATGGGGGTGAGTGAATATGTATTATGGAAAGAAAAGACTTTAACACATTTACAAGCATGTAGTATGAGTGCCTTTTTATTCAAATATATTTTGTCAAGTTTCTCAATTGTGTTGTTCTGCAGGCGGAGATTGGGTTTAACATGGAAATTCTGGATATTGGTGGTGGATTCAGTGGCTCAGAGTTTCAGTTGAAACAGGTAAACCAAACTTAATATTTTAAAATTTAAAATTGTTTTATTTATTAATTTTAGTAGAATTTGAAACTGTTGATTTTCACCATTTTAATAATAATTACATTTAATAATTGTTTTTTGTGATCAGATTCATGCTGCTATTAGGCCTTTGCTGGAGGCCTATTTCCCTGTTATGTCTGGAGTGCGCGTCATTGCTGAGCCAGGAACTTTTTATGTGTCTTCCTCTTTCACCTTGGTTGTAAATGTCATTGGAAAGAAAGTGGCAGCAGGCAGTCTTCATGTTGAGACTAAAGGTGCGTACATTCTGTCACTACACACCAGTGGATATTAAATGCCACTATTATATAGTCTGTAGTATTTTTTATTTTTGAGTTTTTTATATTTCTGTGAAATCATCTGCAGATTTGACTCCAAGCGATGAGCCAGAATTTTTGTACTATTTAAATGATGGTGTCTATGGATCTTTTATGGGAAAGCTGTTGGGAAACACCATTCCATCCCCCAAGGTACACAAGGTATGGACACTCAACACACAGAACCATATACATGCAAAATTGGTTTTACTACCAGATCTGGTCGTTTGAGTATGTGTTTTTTTTTGTTTTGTTTTTTTCCCTCAGATGTCACTTGCAGCAGATGAGCCGATGTTCCCCAGCAGCTTGTGGGGTCCCTCTTGTGACGCATTGGACCAGGTGGTGGAGCACTGCCTTCTCCCTGAGCTCACTGTGGGAGACTGGCTGATCTTCAACAATATGGGGGCCAGTGGTCAAGAGGAGTCCGCAGCCATCAATAACTCAGACAAGCCACCTGTGTATTACACTATTTCTACAGACGACTGGTAATTACAAACATAATGGATACTGTGCTTTTTCTGCTCTCTTTTCAGGCTTGTTGTTTACTTGTTTTAGTACATAATACATTAAATGTATAACAAATTATGATGTCTGGACACATCTGGTCATTATGTAAATTAAACACACTATAACTATTTTTTTAACCAAAACTTAAACAAAAATTAAAGTTAAGTAGTTATTAAAAGTCACATTTATCTATGTACTTTCTGTCTTTCAGGTTTGAGATGCAGGAGGCTGGAATCTCTCTTGACAACACAATGAGGAATTTTTCCTTGGTCCAGTATTGCTTGTAATTGGATAAAATCTGAAGCTGACCCCCTAACTTGGGCATTTCAAGTCAAGTGGTCAGAATTTAAATGGCCTGCATAGTGAACATTCCAGCAGCTATGGGTGGGGACAACAATGTGTAGCCACTAGTAAAGGAACAAGACCAGTGGCATTGGGATCACACAATAAATTATCCTTATCTAATTTTTTCACAATTTACTGATTGAAATGCTCGTTTTCCTTGCCCACCATAGGAATGAGTCCAGGAGCCCCATGTTTATTAACAACATATGCAACAAAATGGACGACTGTGGAGATGGAATCCAGTCATTGGGTTTCTTAATCAAGAATCGTTTACATAAGTGTTCAATTAATTTAATTCTATATTGATTACCTGCTGACAGTCTTGTAAATGAGTTGTCTATTGCTCCATTATGCACTTGTCTATATTAAAATCTGATGTGATTTTAATGAGTTTAGATTCTAGTATCAGACGTGTTGCAACCCTTTGTGTAGATTGACAGAGTGGAAATTTTGATATTGATTTGTTATATCAAAGCTTCTCCATCCTAGTCGACCCTGGGTTTTTAGAACTGTGGAGTGCACCTTTGGTTGTGTCTTCAGTACATGGATTGTGACAGTATTTCCCTGTATTAATATGTACTGTCCCTTGGCTTTATGTACTGTGTTTGACTTTGTGGCCTAAAAAGGCTTATAGAATGAGAACTATAGGGTCACACCAGTATACTGTACAAGTACCAAGGACATATGCCTGATATTAAAGAAACCTTTTAGAACTGGGACTTGGGGAAAGTGGCTTTATATAGCATTTGGGTAGGGAAAGAAGGTGACTTCAAGCGAAATGTGCAAGTGCCTGAGGCAGTGTGCTCAAACTACCAGTAACAGTCACCATAAGCGCTGCAAGATTCATGCTATTAATCTCTGACAGCTCCTCTCAGGCTTCTCACAATAAATAGCTGTTTTAAAGATTTGATCATATTTTTCATTGTAAGTAAAACCAACTTACCTAAATGGCTTTTGTCTCCATAACTAAAATGTAATGATTATGGAGTGAAAAACATCTAACACAATATAGTCTGATATGTATATAATATGAGCCCAGGCTATGCTTGTATCATTTTCCCTGAAGAAACAATACTTTGGGACCAGCAGAGGAGTTAAAAAAAAGGTGCCAGATGAGGTGTATTTTGTAATGTAGTACAACAATGAAACATTTGATCATATCTTCTTGTGCTGTTTACCTTCCAAAAGGCTTTGTTAAATGTCTTTTGATTTAAAAATTTATAACACCCCTCCATTTAATGAAATCACACCCTTTAGCGATGTAATGTAAAATATTTTTGTCTGAGGCACTAATGGACCATAGCCTGTTTTTGACTGTAATATTGTGTTGTAATGAAATATATTAACTTAATACACTTCTTTGACTCATAATACTCAGTTTCTTTCATTTGTTATAGTGTTTCAGATAGTATAAACTTAATAAATCAACTCTACAGCAACATCTTGTGCGCCCTACACTTTGGGACAGAGAAGGTATACATTTTTATGGTGTACCTTTCTAGCTAGGCCTGTAATTAATTTTGTACAGCCATTGCACCCAAAGAAAAGTCCCATTCCAGGTTTGATACATCAGCCAACATAGCATTATATTGTGAGTGATGGGGGCGAGAACACCATCTGCCCCCTCTTGGGCTCCGGCTGCTAATATCGAGGCAGCACTCCTTGTACTACCTGCAACATGTTTTAAATACTGTTGCTACACACTGCCCTATTTTCCTATATGATGGATTTAACTGCTGCGCACAGACAGAGCCCCATATCGGCCTAGACAGACAAGACTGTCTAAAATCAGAGAACAAGTACTGGTCTTTTCTATTTTTATGTAGACAAAACTCAAAGTAAATGTGTCTCATGTTCATACATTGTTTGATTGATAATGTAAATATTAAAACAGGTTTAACTGTAGCTACAGTCAGGCACGAAGAATAAAAATTAGTCTTTGAAGCTTTGAGTGAAAAGCACTTTCCAGACATTGAGTATATGTGCTGTATTACCGGACTTAGTGTCTTTATCCAGTGGCTGAAGATCTTTATTAATTGACAGTGGTTTATGTTAAAAACCTTCAGTTTTGTGTTTATTTTTTGATATGTCCATCTATCTTCTCAGTTTGATTAATTTATCCATAAAACATGAATCAGAACTCTGCACTCTCATTTCTGCAAACGTCTGGCCCTTTGGTTTTTATAATTCCACTCATAACAGGATGAGGTGTAGGCTGTTTTTCATTCACAAATCAATAATGTGCGCAGTAGATTGAAGTTGTACTTTGGATGATTTCAGGAGCTGATAAGATCCTTCCTCAATCAATTATAGTTGTTTCTTTCAGTCAGCCTCATTAAGGACAAAGGCCAAAAGCAAGAATATGAACCACAGCTCTGTCACATGCTCATTCAGTAATCATTTAACTCTTCAAAAAGGACACTTGCAAAACAGGGCATAAGCAATAAAATGTTACACTTTTTATCTCTTAAAACAGATTGTTTGTTAATTAGGCCGTTATCGCTGTCTTTAACACACACTATATTTTATTGTAGTGTATACCTTGCTCAAAAAGCATGGCTACAACACATTGTAATTGAATGGGTTGGGCTAAATATATGTAATTATGCTAGTACCCTGATATGGCATTTGTTTTATTAAATTAAAGTGTGATACTTATTAAACTGAGGGGACAAACTGTTAAATTAAGGTATTAGTAGAGGTGGGTGATATGGCCCTAAAATAATATCACGATATTTCATGGTATTTTCGTGATAATTGTACTCTTGCCGATATAAATTAATGATTTTTTTTTTTCAAGAATACACTACTGCATCAAAATGAAAATTTTATTTAATTATTGCATACGATTTATGTCACACCCCTTCCTTAGATATTAAAAATTACAAGAATTTAATCAGACTTGTAATAGAGGTCAATGCTGCAGAATGCCATGATACTAATAATGCACTCCAGATATCTCCATATATCCAGGGTTAAAGTAAAATAAATGATACTTGACAGATATAATCTGTCTCTAGTAGATTTATAATGGGAAATGAGAACCGTGTGAATTTTTCTTTTGCTAAAAACAGGTAGAAGAAGTAGAACCCTGATATGGAATTTGTTTTATTAAATTAAAGAAAAAGTGTGATAATTATTAAACTGAGTGGACAAACTGTTAAATTAAGGTATAAGTGTTTATAGTTTGGGAATATTTTATTATTTTGAGGGAACAAATTATTCCCTTGAGGAATGTATTAAAATAAAGGAACAGTTATTAAATGTAAGGTATGATTTATTCAGCACAGGGTCTGTTAGGGTTGTGTTTCTGTTAGCTCAGTGGTTCTCTGGTTGAAGTCCTCCTGTGCGGTTCTCTGTGTGGCCGGAGGGGGCGCTGTGCTGAAGCCTCTCGCCGTTGTTTTGCCTCAGTGTTTTTATTCACTCGCCTCAGATGACAGGGACGGTAGTAACACTGTCATAGCGGCGCATCTGTAATGGACACCAACATCATGAACGTGGGGACGGACGACGGGCCATATCAGGTAATAAGAGCAGGAGCTGCTCGCCGTCCTGCGGACCGTGTGATTAAGCCAGGGTTAGCTAGGTTAGTGGTGTTAGTGTGGTCACAGTGTGCAGTTGTGCGACCTTTCATAATAAAGAGCAGAATGAGGACCTTACACAACCCCCGGGGTTTATTAGTGTACCTGTAGCTAAATCTACAGTTATATAAAACACACATTATTACTGTGTGAGAACAGCTGTCTGTCTGAATGCTGTCATCCGGCCTGACAGCACACGTAGTTAGGCTCTTAGATAACTAGTTTGTGTTATTTAAGCTCGAATGGGGTAAAAATAGATTGTTTAGATAATGTCGAGGCCGTGTCCGACTGAACAGGACCAGGAATACTTACTGTACAATTTTAACGTGTTTTAGCTGTCCTTGTTTCGTTTTAAGACTCTTAAACCTTTAAATAAAGACTAATATAAACTACCACTGAGTGACCACAGACCGTCCCTTTAAATTCTCTGGCAAGGAAACCTGTCTTCACCACACCGACTGGCTCCCCCTACTGCTGCCTCCACACCTAACCTTATATACTATCAGCTCTGGAAAAAAAAACTAAGCGACCACTTAAAATGATGAGTTTCTTTGATTTTTACCAAATTAAAAACCTCTGGAATATAATCAAGAGGAAGATGGATGATCACAAGCAATCAAACCAAACTGAACTGCTTGAATTTTTGCCCCAGGAGTGGCATAAATTATCCAAAAGCAGTGTGTAAGACTGGTGGATGTGAACATGCCAATATGCATGAAAACTCTGATTAAAAACCAGGGTTATTCCACCAAATATTGATTTCTAAATATTAAAAACTTTAGAAATATAAAATTGTTTTCTTTGCATTATTTGAGATCTGAAAGCTCTGCATCTTTTTTTTGTCATTTCTGTCATTTCTCATTCTCTGCAAATAAATGCTCTAAATGACAATATTTTTATTTTATATGTTATTTGGGAAAAATGTTGTCCATAGTTTGTAGAATAAAACAACAATGTTCATTTTACTCAAACTTTTACCTATAAATAGCAAAATCAGAGAATCTGATTCGGAAACTGAAGTGGTCTCTAAATTTTTTTTCAGAGCTGTATATTAAATGGCAGTTTCTCAGACAGAGATAAAGCCTGGTCTTGAACTTGAACTTTTAGCAGGGCAAGCATGATCAAAATCAAATAATCAGCTAAACTAGCTTATTATAATAAGGTACATTTTTGTCTGGATGACCATTAAGGACCAGTTAAGACCATCCAAAACCAGCTACCCACAAAAGCTGATCTTGAGCTTGTTTTTTTTTTTTTTAGCAGGGCAATCATAGGCTACATTCACATTACCAGGCTGAAGTGACTCAAATCAAATTATTCATGACTTTCATATGTGGTCATAAATCGGATACGTGTCCGATCCATGGACATGCAACATGAATGCAAATGGTCAAATTTCAGAATTCGTTGTGTCTTTTTGCTTTTACGCATGCGCAACGTGCTTCTCTCTCATACCCACACACCTCTTGGTGCAGCTGTGCAGCTATAGCTGCAAAAACAGCAAAATCAAACCGCCTGTTCTTTTTTTCACCTCCTCAACCTGAGCATGAACTTCAGACCAGCTGTTTTCTCTCCACTCGAGCAAAAGATGCTCCACATATGAGCTGCTAACGCATTTATTTCCCTTTATAAAACTACAAGTTGTCTCTCAAATATGAATATTGGTGAAGAAGGTGATGTTTATACACGTTTAAATTTGGGCATGTGAGGCGTTTTAGGAAAAGTTTTACAGATACAGGTCACTTACATTTGTCAATGTGAACCGTCAAAATGGCCAAACCCGATCTAAGTAAAAAAATCAGATTTGAGCAATAGGGCATGTAATGTGAACGTAGTCATAGACTATATTTTCCTTTTAGTAAAAAAAATCTCCATTCAGAAATGCAATGTAGTCCAAGTCTAGCCCTAATCCCTGTCTGGGAACCTGATCCATAGTTTTAGAGTAAAACAAGTTTTTGTAAAAACGAAGGCTTAAAATAATGTAGCGCTTTTATAAAAAGAGATTTAGACCCGTTCAAAATTATGTGGAACTAATTGGTTTTGTTTGTCAGAATGGCCACAAAGACGTGGATCCCCAGAGCACAGAAGATGAGCCGCTCCTCAGAGAAAACAAAAGAAGATTTGTCATCTTTCCCATCCAGTACCCAGACATCTGGAAAATGTACAAACAGGCCCAGGCCTCCTTCTGGACAGTAGAAGAGGTAAGTGTGTGCTTAATTTGATTTGGGTTTGTTCCAAAGGTAGATATTACATAAAATACATCTGAAAATATTGACATTTAAGGCAACAATAACATAACACATGACCTAACATTCACACCAAGTGTCCTGATCTCAGATTGGTCTTAGTTGTTTCTGGGCTATCCTATAAATGATAGGGTGTTATTTTATTATTTTCCTAGTTATTAGTACTGTTAACAACAAATAATGATTCCATTTTTAGTGAAAGATTTCAAACACTACATTAAAACCTGTCAGTCATTGCTGACCACACCAGTGCAACAGCTGTTTATCATCAATGTGGTGGAGTTCTTGCCTCATTGCATAAACATGTATTGGAGTTTCTCTCAAAACAAACAGTTAAAGTAGATAATGAAGCACACATTGGATTTCCAGTGATGAGTAAATGCTGACTGGTTGTAAAATGTGTAGATAAAATACCTTGACTGAAGTAGTGCCAATGTAAGCAGTTTAAATTATCTAAAAGCCTTACCCACAGCAGTGTCTGACATAGGTCCTACCTTAAGCAGCCATCTTTGCTCCTGCTTTAAAAGGGTAGGCTCCTCCCCCCCAATTACTTCAGCCACTTTAGACCCTCATTGGTTAGTGATCCTCCTGTGCATTATGAAGCTTAGCAAGTACACCAATGGAGGGAGACCAGAGAAAAAGCCATTCTTGCACATAATAAACTATAGGGGTGGGCGATGTAATCTTTACAATCGTTAAGTACTGAACATTACAAAGAACACAATCAGTCCTGTTCAAACAGAGGAAAGCATCTTATTTTGAATATATACATTCAGTTCTTGCAGCATGAAATGAAGGTCTGTGTTTATGATACACTGATCTATTTGCACTGTATACTGTCTGTGTTGGTGTGTGTAAGGGGGTAATAACAGAACATGAGGCTGTAGAGGATTAGGAGTTCACTGTTTTTGTCAAAACCGATTGGTCAGGATTAGGGAGGGACAGGGTAAGAGTTTGTAAAATAATAAGAAATCAAAGGCCAAAAGTTCTTACTGCAAGTTACGAGCTTCAAGTCGTCTTGGATATGTATCTACAAGATTAACACATCAGGGCATTTATACCATTCTCAAGCACTGTCAAATTGGATAGCAAGCAATTGTGAACTGCCATCTTCAGGTTCCTCCACAGATGTTTAAATAGGGGCTTTGGCTGGGCCACTCAAGGACATTCAGAGACTTGCCCTGAAGCCAAAGTGCTGTTCCAGGTCATTTGTGTTAAAAGGTGAACTGTCATCTCAGTTTATCTGCTTCCCATCCCAGAGTTTTCTGTACATAGTGCTCTATTTAGACCCCCTCACTTCTGTCACGCTGTATTTGAGATTGTTGATTGTTGCATGAGGTTGTTAAATGTTGCATTGTGATAGAAGCAAATGACATGTTAAAACCATTTGTGAGTGTCTAGCATGTCAATCGAGACATTTATGTACAAATCCCATTGTAATCCCATTTAAAATAATCACCATCTCCACCAATATGTTAGATCCAAACTGCAGAAGTCATATTTCATGTATTTTCTGGCTGTCCAGATTATCAAACATTAACCTGGATAGAGTCTAGATATGTCAGAAATCTGATTTAGGCTGTATAAATTAGCATGTCTAAATATTGTGGACAGCAGCAGTTTTACTTCATTTAAAAAGCATTATAATAGCTAAAGCGTGGACTTTGCTTGATTCCAAAATCTGTGTTTATTTGCTCAAGTTTGACCAGCTGTGTAAAGGGAAACTTGAAGTGTTCTTGATGTTTACTGACCCAAAGTGACATGTTCTGATCCTCTGTACAGTTTAATAAGGCCTCCTGTGGGAAACCCACGTGAAATAACTGTTGTTTTTGTATTGTTAGGGCCAGTTAGTACCATTAAAGCAATTATGTCAGCTAGTGTTAAAAACATCAGGAACATTCTCCACCAAAAAGTTCCAAAACAATTTATGTCAGTGTTTTTTCACCCATACTGCCCTCTCTCAGTGCCTTACCAATGCTTATGAAACATTGTACTTGTGTATTACATAATGATTTGCTTATAATATTTAATTATGAAAACATTTTACCAGCTAGCACTGACCATGTTCTGTAGTGGCCTGTAAATAAAAGTGCAATATCTCTTTCTCGACTCCACAGTTTCACATGTGTACAGAGAATGCATCATAGAAGGCATTACTACGCGGAGTAAATGGTGTAGTGGGTGTATAATGTTTGTGTCTAGCAACTGGCTAGGACAGTCTGTGTGTAGATTTAAGCAATTTAGGTTAAAGTCACACTTTCAGTGCTGGAAACTCAGATGCATATCCTGCTGGTTTCATATCCTCCTGAGTTTTTATCTTGGCAAAAGTCATGGGCCACAGTATTAGTAGTCACATGACCTTTGGTTAGTGTTAGTGTATGTGCATAAACAAAATGTAGAAATATGTCATTTTGGGCTCTAAATGTTGGATTTTTTTATTGAATAAATGCTTATTGGTCTAAACATGGCAATAGTGTTTAAGCAATGTTTTTTTTTCTTGGATAGTAGTTGGATTGTCCCTAGCTGTAAGACAGAGGATGACATTAATGCTAGCTTTTTTTTAGTATTCCTTGCAGTTATCTGACTATGTGTTCTAAAGGTTTTCTTATTGTTTGTTCTTAATTTGTTTATTTTTGCAAATTTGTCACTGTTTAATAAGGCTCTGTGCTTTTATACAAAGTCGTTTGCAAAAACATTATTTTATTTTTTGGTTATATTGCCCACTCAGGTCTTAGGTTTCAGGCCTTTTCAGACTTTAGCCTGTGTGATAAATTAGTCTTAAGAATGCATTTGGATGAAGTCAGTTGCTGATTATTTGTTTCGGTTTGTGCAGGTGGATTTATCAAAGGATCTTGTTCACTGGGAGAAACTGAAGCCTGGTGAGAGACACTTCATATCACACGTCTTGGCTTTCTTTGCAGCGAGTGATGGCATTGTCAACGAAAACCTGGTGAGCTTATCATAGACTTTACTATTTGGTGTAATAAAATACATGCCTAGATTTGTTTTAGGGCAGTTTCAATAGCAGTGATCTATAGCCCATATTAGCCATTAAAAGCTTTGGAGTAATTTTATTTAAAAAAGCGAGATTAAAAGATTTATTGTAACAAAATACAAAAATCAAAAGGTGGACATAGAAATGGAAATGAATATCAATTTGTACATGCTTACTGTTTTATTGAAGTCATGAAAATGTATGGCATAGTTTAAATAAAAATGTCAATTTTGGAAGAATAATTAACACAGATTTGCCACTGATATGCTATTGTTAGTTTGCTTAGTTAGTTACTATTATGACCTTGTTTTTTGTTTTCCCGTCTGCAGGTGCAGAGGTTCAGTCAGGAGGTTCAGCTTCCGGAGGCTCGTTCTTTCTATGGATTCCAGATCCTCATAGAGAGTGTGCACTCAGAGATGTATAGCATGCTGATCAACACCTATATCAGGGATCTAAAAGAGAGGTGAGAGGCCACCTCAGGGGACATGGAGTATTCACTGTGGGTCCAATTTGCAGTCAGCATTGTGCAGTCAGTGTTCACATGCAGGTGGCAGGTGCAGCATCCTTCAGTTGAGGTCTCATTTACAGGAACTGTTTTTTGTGGTTCTGTGAGTAAACATTATATTGAACACAAAAAATGAAAAAAAATTCTAGGGCAGGCCTGAATACATTTTTATGATTTAATTCACAAATTACTAGGGGTGTCACGATCTCGATATTTTATCGAAATCGAATCGAAATGAGGTCATGGTCTCGAGTATCGAAGTCAAAAAGAGGATCGACGATCCCTCCCGCGCGCGCTACGCAAATAGCGCAGCGCACTACGCAAATGGCGCGGCACGCAAATGGCGCGGCACCAACACAGGGCATCCTATTCATTTAAATAGAGAGAGCCGCTGCATGAGCGCAGCCCTGCCCTCAGTTCTGCTGTGTGAGAGACAGCTGCCTTTAAACCACGGAGGAGAAACTGAAAACGGATTTATAGAAATATAGACAGGGCTCTCAAGTTTTGAGTGTCGGCGGGAGTGTGATCACTGTTTTTTATCTGTCCAACGGGGGAGGGGGGGCGGGGGTTGGGCGCGCAGGTTTTGTATCTGTATCTGACGGAGGGGTGGGTGCGCGCAGGTGAGAGCGTGTGAACTCGCTGAAATGCGTGTGTCAGTGTGACTTGAGAACACTGACTATAGATCACAGTGAGGTGGATTAAAAATCTTAAACTTATAATTGACTACACCTGTTGCTTTCCATTGAATTAAAAAAACATCTTTCTCTCAGATAAAGTAAACACAAGGGTGTTTCTGACTAAAATAAAAGCTTTTCAGGAGAGATATAAGTTATGTGTAAATATTTATAAGACAATACCTGACAAAATCTGTTTTAATGACGTTAATAAACATCACTGTGACAGCGCTAGTCACAGTTTCACCACATCACTTATCTAACCAGCCTGTACTGATTTCTGCCCCCCAATAATGCTTTCAATAACCTCTAATAGCCTTTAATAGTCTTCAGTAGCCTTTAAAAGACTTACCTGGCGGCCGTGGTGTGTCCACTAAACTCCGTAGTTATAAACATCCTGAGGTTAGCAGCGCGCTAACTGACCTGTTTATAATGTAATCCGAGCAGTGACTCCGTGTCGGCTGTTCTAACCTGCTGCTGTTAGCTGCTTGGGCTGAAAGATGAACTGTAGTGAGCTGTATTATCCGGTTAGTGGGGTTAAAACCTTTATTTGTTTACAGAAACAGTAAAAACGGACTGGCTGAGCCCTGTAGCCCGTGGCTGGGCTGTACTGAAGTAGTGACTGAGTGAAGAGAGCGGGGCTTGTGCTGCTGCAGCTCCGACTAGTGGTTTGATAAAGAACTGCAGCTTCATGTAAGTGAGCAGTTTCACCAGCCATCCACACACAGCTCTGATAAACTGCTTGTTTTAATAGTGCACACTGTTGCTACCAAAAAAAGTCACTAGATGGCATTACCATATATATCTTAATAAATAATAATAATAATATTTATAATATTTATAATAATAATAATAAATATATTATTTAAATTTTATGAGGCATAAAATAATAACAAGAAAAAAAAACAAGAAAATCGAGAATCGAATCGAATCGTGACCCTCAAATCGAAAATGAAATCGAATCGAGGATTTAGAGAATCGTGACACCCCTACAAATTACCATAAATTTCAAAACATTTTACAAGCAAAGCGTGCACAGTGGTAACGTATAATAAAGTAACAAATAAAAGCAGTAAGTAAGCCAAGTAAGACTAACATGGTGGTATAGTGTTAGTGTGTTGATTTGCTACAAGTGGATGAGTGAATCTCACACATGCTCACTACATGTACAACAGAAAAATCTAAAACAGGAAAGGACACAACCTGTTCGATGTGTCTAAAAAAACAAAACAGAATCTGTTTTATCTGAAAACTAAGTAATCAATTAGTTTTATTGATGTTTATGTTCCCTCCATTGTTTTTCTAGAGACTATTTGTTTAATGCCATTGAGACCATGCCTTGTGTGAAAAGAAAAGCAGACTGGGCTCTGCAGTGGATCTCTGACAGAAACTCCACCTTTGGCAAGTTACAAAACATTTCTTTAATATATATTATTTATTTAAGAAGCATATAAATCATATTTTTAGAATTATGTTTATTTAGCTTCTGCATTTTACCAAGAAATAATCTACATACAAACTAAAAATTAGTGAGTTTTTATTTGTCATTACTCATTCTGTTGATCATTAATATTAAAAATATGATGATTAACTTTTGATTAATCTGATATTCACAGGGGAGAGATTGATAGCATTTGCAGCAGTTGAAGGCATCTTTTTCTCTGGGTCGTTTGCTGCCATCTACTGGCTGAAGAAAAGAGGTTTGATGCCTGGACTTACATACTCAAATGAGCTCATCAGCAGAGATGAGGTGAGTAAAGTTTTTTTTAAATTATTATTATTTATATTATTTCCATTTTATTGGGTCTATTTAGAGTGAGCATAAACAAACAGAACACTAAAGGTTTGTGGGGAGTTGTTGCTGAGGTATAGTGGTTATTATCTAACATTTTGACCTCACTCTTATTCAAAATCTTGTAACAATTTTAATTAAATTAAAACTGTTTTGTTCTGTCTTATTTTTTAAATTAAAATATTGATGTGTGGGCAATAATCTGACCCTAATAATAAGTTGTCAGAAATTATTCACTGACTAAATTATTGGTGCTGGTTTCTATGGACAATCACTTCAACAAAGTTTATACTGTGTTAAATAGAGTATGTGATCCTGGTGATGTGATATATACCAAAACTGTAAATTAAAAATGACATTACATAAATTCATTTCTGATTGACTTTTGTATTCCATCAGGGTTTGCACTGTAATTTCGCCTGCCTTATGTACAGTTACCTGGTGAAGAAACCGTCGGCTGACAGAGTGAGGGATATCATCACTAAAGCAGTGAGCATTGAACAGGTCAGTGAAATTTAAATGGTCTATTAATACAGTGCAGGATGCTTTGTATAGTCAGAACATCAGAACCATACCTGAACTGCTTGTTTTCACAGGAATTTCTAACCGAAGCTTTACCAGTTGACCTCATCGGGATTAACTGCTCTCTAATGAAGCAATACATCGAGTTTGTGGCTGACCGGCTGTTAACAGACTTAGGAATGCCAAAGGTTAGTGATATCTAATTTTGTTAATAGTGTTTTTACAAGGGATGTGCCATGCCTTAAAAGCAGTCTATTTTATATTTGTTTAGCCATTTAGTGTCAAGCTGTATAATAATATGTTTGCAGTTTAAATGTCTGCAATAAATATTCTGCACTGTTGTATTGAGGTAGTTTACATTAGGTAGGTTACATTACATAGTTTTGTTACATTATCAGAGACTGAGATCAGTTAAGACAAAGGGTACTTTTTTGGTTTCTTCTGAATGTTTAAAACATTTAATTTGTTTTAGTGGCATATTCTTAAAAATTAATAGGATATTTTTGATGTGATTTGTCATATAACTATAAATATTGTTATATTGAAATAATCCTGTAAAATACCCTTAATACCATGTAATAGGTATTTTGATAGTACTTTAGGGCCACATCCCCAACCCCTAATTTCTACCTATGTAGTCCTAGTAAGTTTCCAGTGTAGTTTCAGCTGTAGGTGCAGAATGATGTCTTTTTGAAAGCCTGGTTAAATTAATATAATGTTGACATGCTGTGTTTGTCCTATAAAGGTTTACAAAGCAGAGAACCCCTTCGATTTCATGGAGTCCATTTCACTGGAAGGAAAAACCAACTTCTTTGAGAAACGAGTGGCTGAGTACCAGCGGTTTGGAGTGATGTCAAACACAATGGACAGTGAATTCACTCTTGATGCAGATTTCTAACGCTTTACAGTGTTGTCTGAAAGACTACTTAAGGAGAACACATCTATTGAGATGAAGTGAAAGTATTTAGTTCACAAAATGCGGTTTATTTACGTTACTCCAGAAAAAGTATTTTTGTTTTGCCTTTTTACATTTTTGTGAGTTAACTTACAGCTCTGAGGTTCTATATTTATTTGGATATCTGGCAGAGTGTACACAGTCTGATGTCTAAATACCAAGAATGTAATTGTAAAACTGATTCTACAGCCATGAAAAATTCTAGGGTTTAATTTGGTGAAATATTAATTTTGTGTGTAGTATTATAGGCCAATGTAGCTGAACAGTGATACTTGACTGCAAATGGACAGTTTAGTCATTTAAAAACAAACAAACAAAGTATTTTACTGGTTTTATTGTATACATTTTAAGTAAAATTAGTTTCAACTACCTCAGTCTGTGTTATCAAATGCAGACATACTTTAAGAAGTGTTATTTGTTTATATGTTTAAATTATAAAATAATAGGTCTAAAAAGAGTCTAAAATGACTAATCAAATGTAATTTTTTAAGAAACACCCTCAGAATTAGGATTTTGCTTAATTTACGTTGACCCTGCTACCCAGTGTTGATTTTTTGTTTGTTTTACAGGAAAATAATAGAATCATGCCTGATTTGTGTATTTATTTGTTTCTATGTTACTGTACTGCCCTGCTGGTGTTGGAATTTCTTTACCACTGCTTCATAGTAAATCTTTGATTTTATGCGTGCTGTCATTTTTTGTAAAGTTGATCTCAGTCCACAGCTTTACTGCTCACGTCAGTACAGAAATTAGTGGCAGCATCTTAAACTACACAGAACCGACAATGGGTCCGGGCTTGAGTTCCTCACTTATACAGTTCAGCAGTACTCATCCAGTTTGTATTGTTTTTGTGTAATTACTGAATAATTATCTTTGGATTAAATAAGTAAAGAGTAAAAATATCAGAACACAATAGGATGTTTGGCACCTCAAAAGGTATCAGCTTTCAGATAACTTCTACCAACGAATTTATTTAGCTTTTTAGGGTTATGGCTTTCTCACAGTCATCATTAGGAAAGGCTAGGTGATTGAAATTTCAAGGATTAGAAACACTCTGACTAAACCCTTAAATCTTGTTCTAGCAATAGGCAGCCATGTGCTTCTTGAGGACCGTGAGCTCCTCAGTCTGGGAGACAGAGAAAACTTCTGAAAAAATACTTGTAGGATTGCTAGAATGGGTAACTAAATCCCCAGTTTGACTGTAAAAGATGATCAGGTACAATTTAGCTCACTGGTCTACTCTGCAGCATCTCAAGCAATTAACTTCTAGAAAGAGTTGTTACCATAAAATGTATGTGTATTTATGTACAATGTGGCAATTAAAATTCTATATATGTATTAAATTAAGTCTATATATTTATTATACAGTTTTTTTATTATACAAATAAGAGACCATATAAGTTTCTGTATCAGTTTCTTTGATTTTGCTATTTATAGGTATATGTTTGAGTAAAATGAACATTGTTGTTTTATTCTATAAACTACGGAAAACATTTCTCCCAAATTGCAAATTAAAATATTGTCATTTTTGCAAATGAAAAATGGCTGAAATAACAAAAAAGATGCAGAGCTGTCAGACCTCAAATAATGCAAAGGACACAAATTCATATTGATAAAGTTTAACAAGTTCAGAAATCAATATTTGGTGGAATAACCCTGGTTTTTGATTACAGTTTTTTTTACATCTCGGCATGTTCTCCTCTACCAGTCGTACACACTGCTTTTGGATAACTTTATGCCAATTTGGTAATATCAAAGAAACTTAAGTGGTCTCATTTTTTCCAGAGCTGTATATGCATATGTATATTTATTTATAGTTCTCTGTCATTCACCAAAGAAACCAATAATACAGGTTCCCAAAATAAGAATACTTTTCATCAGTGATATATTGATAATAATAAAAAGGGATCTTTATGAGGCAATATTCTGTGAATACTAAAGCATATGAATGGACAGAGTCTTGTGGACAAGTAAGCTTACGTGTCGTTATACGTGTACGTGCACGTGCACGTGGCGTTGTACGTGTGCGCGTGCGCGTGCTCCCTTGCGTACGTAAAAGCGTATGAGGGCAGGCGTGCGCGTTCCCGTGCTGTAAGATGGCAGCAACCTGGCGAGCCGCAGCGCTGGAGCAGGCCGAGCTCGTGTCGGATCGTCTCCGGCGGCTCGCGTCCTCCGGACTGCATTTCCTCCACAATGAGTTCGGACTGGACCTGGGCGTGAGCCCGGAGCTCTGGCCGTCCTGGGCGATCCTGACGGCGGTGCTGGTGGGGCTGCTGGTGGCGGTGTGGTGGGTCGTGGCCTGCGGCGGAGCCACAAGGAGAAAACGGCGAACCGGTGCGAGAGAAAATCACGTCAACGTCAGCGGTGCCGTTAGCGCGACTGACGGCGGGAAGACCCAGCCGGCGAAGAGTGCGAGAACCGAGGAACCGAAGAAAAAGAACAAGAAGAAGGCAAGCGAGAAGGTGCGCCCTGCTTGAGCTATTTCTCTTCATTCACCTCGATAGATAGCGTTAAGATTCGTGGATTCGACAATGCAAGACTGCACAGATTGATGCCTCTGATCAGGAGATCTGGCAACGCCCGATGCTTAGAGTAGGAATCCAGTCCAGGGTTTTGTACAAATTGCCAGAATATCCGCGCTACAGTTAAGCTGACCTGGCAGTTTGAACCAAAATTCGGGCTGGATTTCTATTTACGGATCTGGAGTTGCCACCGCTCACAATTGCAGTTGGGGTTACCGTTTTAAATAATTTCCAGCGGTATTGTCAGCCTTAAATACTGTGTTAAACGCGCATTTCGACCTAAATGAACAAATCATAACTTGAACTATCTATCTAATGTTGTTAAATATTAGCTAATCTCCTAAAACCACTGAACTAGCTTAGCTAAGCTAGCTGTTAGCTAGTTAGCTGACTAGCGGTTAGCATAATGCTAGCTAGCTAAGACTGCCAAGATGCTTCAGCGACGTGTCACTGTAGGGATTTCCCATTTAGTCTTGAGGTTAACTAAACCAAGTGGTAAACAGCCGAACGCAACGCCATTTATCTAGGTTAGCTAATCAATTAATTCGCAGTGTTATTTAAGTCTCTTGTAAGTTATGTAGCTAGATTATATGCACATTTTGGGTTTAAGTTACTAGCTGGCTTAAGGATAAATAGCGTTAGCTAGCCAGGTTGGCTAGTGGTTACCCTCCTTAACGCCTCGTCATGCTTTAGATTGTATCAGTTAACACTGTAACGCTCACTTTTCCACTGTATAGCTAAAATAGGGCTGGAGAATATGTTTAAATATTAGCTGTATATCAATATTTTAAGAGAAATTCACGATACGCAATGTTTATTACGATATTTTGACACAGAAAGACTCAATACACCGGTAGCAGCAGATTATCAAACCCGCTACTCTAATAGTACTATCTACAAGTGGTGGGTGATATGGCCCTAAAATAATATAACGATACTCTTGACAATATAACAAAAAAACTAAATAAAAAAAAAAATACACTTTTACAATAAAATAGAAAAATAATGATGTACTCCAAATATCCTCATATGTCCAGAACTAAAGTAAAATAAATGATACTGGACTTATACAGTCTGTCTTTAGTGGATCTATAAAGTACAATATGATAAGGCACACCTATACTGTTTAGTGTCTTGTTCTTAATACAATTAAGAAGGACAATTGGCTGTTGTCTAAATGTATTTAATATTATAATAATGAGTAAGTAACTATATATGACTTAATTGGTTTAAAAGGGTCTGTCACCATACAGATAAAAGGCAAAACAATTAGGGCACCTCATTCATTGTTTATTTAAAAAATCAATGATATTAAATAGAGCTGGGCAATATGGCCCTAAAATTGTCATAATATTTCAGGATATTTTTTTGCGATAATGGTATTTAAAAAAAAAAAAAAAAAAAAAAGGCTTTTCTTCCTTGATGCTTTGGCTTAGTTAAACTTAAACATAAATAACAAATGTTAGTTTTATCTAGCATATGTCACACTACAGACAATAAACAGACCACAAATGAATTATTTTTCTTTTTCAGAATGCTCCATACTTCCACAGGTTGTGAGTGTCACTTAATGACACTTACAGGGTGCCAGAAGGCCTTCTGCTTGAATGTTAGAAACTAAATATCTAAACTGAATCAAGCTTAAAAAAGACTAAACCCAGTTCCTGTACATATGTACTTCTGTTTTAATTCAAATCCACTCAATCAAATCAGGGTATTCCTTAAAATGTTTTATTTGTAGGCGTGGATATTGCTAAAACATTAAAGACTATTTACATTTTAAAATGTCCTAATTGTCATTCTCTGCAGCAGAAGACCCAACCAAATGGCCGGACGGTTACTGAGCCTCGAGAAGAAATCAAAGCTGTTCAGGAGAGCCCTAAACAGGCAACACCTCCACCACAGAAACAATCACAAAAACAGCAGCAGCAACCCCCGCAAAAGCAGCAGCAACCCCCGCAGAAGCAGCAGCAACCACCGCAGAAACAGCAGCAGCAGCAACCACCGCAGAAACAACAACAGCAGCAGCAGCAGCAACCACCACAGAAGCAGCAGCAGCAACCACCGCAGAAACAGCAGCAGCAGCCTGCACAAAAGCAGCAGCTGCCACCACCGCAAAAACAGCAGCAGCAGCCTCCGCAAAAGCAGCAGCAACCACTGCAAAAACAGCAGCAGCAGCAGCCTCCGCAAAAGCAGCAGCAGCAGCAGCAACCACCGCAAAAACCGCAGCAGCAACCACCGCAGCAGAAACAGCAGCAGCAGCCTTCACCACCTGCTGATGATAAGGTAAAAATGTTAGCTTAACTTGTATGAATTAGTCTTACTGCTAATTGCTTTTTATTTTTAAGGACTGTTACTTTAGGGAAATTATGGGCTGTTCTTAGGGAAGGATCAGCAAAAATATATAATAGATATTTAATTTAAAGCTGGATCCATGACACATATTTAAGTGGAGTTTGTGCTAAATGTATGTCTGTAGTTTTTGAATGATCACATTTGCCCGTCTTTACCCAACCCTTCCTGAAGTTAATTTTATGTCAGTCATAAAATGTCTGTGCTTTCTATATCTTTTCTATGTCATACAGATATAGAACCAGTGCAGTAAGAAATTTACTGCCTTGACAAAAGTAGTTTTCTACGGCTTTAAGTTTATCGGTTCAATCATTAATCAATTAATCAAGTTTTTCCTTCAGGTTATACTGTACTAAAGAGTAGAAGTCAAGGCCAGTATTTGCTTTTATTTCCCCTCTGTAGGCCAAGAAAAATAAGAAGAAACCAAAACCAGAGGGCAAGCAAGGCCAAAATGCATCAGACGGAAAGGAACCTGATGAAGGTATGACGCTTGGTATTGGTTTCTACAACATTGTCACAATTCCAAATACTTAAGATTGTAGGTGAAAGTTAAAATCCTTGTGCTGTACTCAATGTTAGGAATACCTCTGTTAGGCTTTGCCTTTTATTGCCTCTTGCCAGTTAATTATCAGGTGATTCATATTCATTTGTCATATATAATTTGAACACAATTGCACACTAATGAAAAAAGTTTCCCCTTATCCTGTACATCCCATATATAGATACTAACCTGTAAAAAAACTATTTTAAGTTCCCTTTTTCAGCGGATGCTACAGTTAAACCCTGCCAATTCATGCAGATTCTTGCAGAAGTAGTTCAGCTTGTAGCACCTTTTTAAGTTGAGGTACAATGCAGGATAGCCAATCTAAACTTAATACTTACACCTGACTGCACGGTATAGTAGCTTAATTCACTAGAGGAATTGTGTAAAAATGAATTGACAATTTTTGGTACATATTTACAAGGCTTATTGTTATAGACCTGTTTAAGTCTATTTTTTTTTATCATTTTCTCTAGTGGTAGCTAGAAAAAGTATTAACAATCATTCCCTTAATGAACTAAAATGCAGCACTGCAAACAAAATGTAACAATGTTTTTAGCATATGTCTTATTGTTATGAAATTAATCTTTGATAGGTGCTTGGGAAACCATGGTCAGTAACCGCGAGAAGCGTCAGCAGCGCAAGAAAGAAAAGGGTCCTGGTGAACCCGGCAGCCCTGTGGCTGGCCAGCATGGTGGCAAGCAGACAGCACAACCTGTGGTTATCGCTCCAGTCATCTCTAAGAAGAACAAAGGTTTTTTTTAAACTGCCTTTTCATTTTGCTTAATGTTTAACAGAGGATCCGAAAAAATTAGCTGATTTTAAGGGGCAGAATTATAAGGGATGCTTAAATTTTGAGATGCAGCAGGATTTGGTTTTCATTCATTTAAAGCTACTAGTGTTTGTTTAAATTGTCAATTTTTTCTCTTGGCAGAATCATTGAATTTGAAGTCTGAGAAGAAGGAGGCCGTCATTACTCCAGGTAATTTTTTTAGATTTGAAGAAGGTTTAAAATAACTTTCTGAATTTGTGGGGGAAGTTGTGGCAATAGGAAATGGCTTATAAATTCCCTCTATCTACAGCACCAGCCAACTGGAATACTATGAGCTCTGTGAACAGTGGAGGATGGAATGAAATGTTGAAGATCACACCTCAGGCAAACACCTCAGACAGTGAGAAGTGGTCTGTCAACATGAAGAAATCTGGACAGAGAAACTCTGAGCCCTTGACCCGAGCACAAGAATCAGATGGTAAGGGATTATCATAATCATCTGTCCTGAACTCGCATTAGATTTCACGTTTTACATGAAAAATGCCCGTAGTGTGACTCATAATGCATTAAATTAGCTTACCTGCTAAACGATTTGAGCTGGTCTCAGTTACTCAGAGCGATTTTGCTTGTAGGTTTATTGTAACAGTTTAAGAGTAGCATCTATAACAACCACTGCACAACCATGAAGCTATAGCTCATGCATGGATAAATGCTACATTCGATTCTGTTCTTCAGGGACGTGGACTGCCATGACCGGAAGAATTAAGCCTGAGCGGAACACTGTGAACTTCGCCATGCTTGGATTAAACCCATCAGGTACGCACACTTTATAGTGGTGCACATGGCTGACAGCCAAATGCATTAGTCAAAGTAAGGCCGGGTGTGATGCATTGAGCAGTCAACTTTGAATACAAACATTAGGAAAACAAATGTGAGGTTATATGCCAGTCAGTCAGGCCACAAACTTAATTGTACTGTTAACATAGCTCTTGTAGTTTAATAAAAAATTGTAGCCATTTGACTATTTTTCTTTTCATTGCATTTTAATTGAATTTATCATGTGGACATTACATTTTTGTTACAATAACTGAAACTATGAAATGGAGTTGTTGCAGTCAGCTCTTTTTATTATTCTGAATTAAAGGATATCGTATTAAAATTTTTATTGAAACTGTCAATATAAGTTTAAATATACGTATATTGACCAGATCACACACATTTTGTCTCTCAGCTGGAGATCCTTCTGCTGATTTGGGGAACTGGACTCATGTTGACAGCGAGTGGTCTGGAATTAGTAAGATACATTTTATGAATAAATGTTTATAAGGCTAATTAATACAAGAGTGCATTTATTTAGTCAAAAGCATGTATTGAATACACAGTGAAAGACATTTAATAATCGTTTCAGATGGTCTTGGAAGTGGGGATTTGGGTTCCGACTGGAATGCTCCGGCCGAGGTGTGGGGGAACTTTGAAGAACCCAAAGTGGAGACACCAGCTGTCCGAGAGACACCTGTTTCCAAGCCACCAGCGGTCAGTCAAAAAAGTTTGAGTCTGTCGGTGCATGAGCTGCTTGGTAGCTCAACCATGCATTTGTCAATTATTTTCACATCCTGCCTTTACAAAGAGCCTCATCATGCCTACTGTATTGGTTTGGAAGTGTTTGAGAGATTATATGTTGTACTCATTGTGTGTTTTCTTGTGCAGAATGTGTCTCAGTTGCAAGATTCAGGTGATGATGATAAAGAGAAGGGAGATCCATCTGGAAGTGGCAAGTCCAAGAGAAAGAAGAAAAAGAAGAAGAAACCAGAGGATGAAAATGCTGCTTCACAGGTATAACTTTTCAGAGACTTAGTATTTAACGCATTGCGTTTGTATAGCTGTATTAAAAAGATAAGAAAATATGAGTTTGTCAGAAATATTTCATGCATTAAATGTTTTTAAATGTTTTATTTATATATATATATATATATATATATATATATATATATATATATATATATATATATATATATATATATATATATATATATATTATATATTATATATATATTATATATATATAATGTTGGATTTACAGCTTTTTTTTTTTTTTTTTTAATATACATCTTTATGACTATGGATACTTGTGTGTACTTCTCTGTAGGTGAACTCAGAAGTATTACCTGCTCCTGCAGAGAGCAGCACCCATAAGCCCCGTCCTCATGTGCCACAGGAGGAACCAGCCAAGCAGAATGTTATTTCATCTGCCAGTCAGAGTAAGCACTTTAGAAATACTGTAGTAGATGTTAATTTAGTGAATCTATTGAAGTAGATTCCTGATTTGCTGTAAAGGTAGGGGATGCAGCTGGATCATGGCTAAACAAGTGGACAAAAATATATTTCCTTCAGTATTTCAGTAAACAGTTCACATTAACCTCAAGGTGTAAATCCCAGTTTTTAGTACACAAACATTTTATACTGTAAATATAGTGACTACAAAGTGTGTGCTAAACCACTTACTGTATTTGTATTTTATATTGTGGCTCTGTATTCTCTGCAGTTAATCTGTAGCTAGGGCAATATCATGTAAATATTACTTTATTTAAAACTATTTTATATGTAAGATATTGAGCCTGCCATGCATGTTATCGTTTTGCAATTCCAAAAAAGAAAAAAGGCATATTCTTGTGGAAGTGGTTTGGCTTCCAGAGGGATGACACTCAACAGAGACCAGTGTTCAAATTAAATTATGCCATAGAAATATATTGCACTTTGTGAAGCTGCACATCTTAAACATGATTTGTTACACTTTCCTGGGGGAGTGAGATATAATGAAGACTGCAGTTGTCTTTCATACTGCATTGTATGCTAACATGTCTAAGTACATTTTCCCAGCCCTGTTTGTAGCTTCTTGCTCTCATTCATACTGCTTTTATAATGCTCATTAATTTTACCCATAACTCTCCCATGAACACTGTATGATAGTCTGTCAAAATATGTCTAAAGTATTGTTTTATAAAGGCTTCAGTCACTGTTTTCACCATAGTATTTTACATGTCATTAGCTAGCTGCTGGGCTTTAGTCCACACTATTGTTTGATTGGTCAGAACTAAGAAATGTTATGCTGGGTTATGCAGCAATTTTTACCTTTTAAAGTCATTGTGGTGATACAATGACCTATAATGGGGAGAATGAGGGCATCTATTGCTGTTAATTTGTTACTTTGCATAATGTTGATCTTAATGTAATTAACTCCCCCCCCCCCCCCCCCCCCCCCTTCAACAGAGAAAAATGACCAGAATTGGGAACCCCCGAAGCAAGTTCAGAAGAAAAAGGCCAGAAGAGAAACATGAGCAACCGTGATATGCAACTAATTGACAATGTTTATGCAATAATCTCAGAGTACAGACTTTTATACAGAAAACTTACTGTACAAGTCAAAATTCCAAAAAGCATCAACACTGAGTTGGAGCAACTCAGCTAAAACATTAAATCAGTATAAAAAAAATCGAGCTGCAGCAGAAGAGAATGATCCACGGATCAGAAAACGACATATGTGCACTATGTTACACTGAAGAAAAGGAATGGTCATCATCCTTGGCATCGCACACAGTGCATATATATTTAATTAATATTTTCCAACTGATACTTTTGCAAGCGCTTATTCGGCTAGATCTGAGCTGTTTAATATCGTTTGGGAAATTGCTAAATTTTGAGGATGTTTACTTTTTTTTATGCTTTCCATTGATTACAGCTGCCTGTGGCACTTTTATACTGCTGAATTGATTTCAGCTGTATTGCAGTGTAGCAGTTAGTGTTAGAGGCCACAGAGAGGCACTGCGAGTCAGTACGAGTTGTAATGAAGTACTTGAAAGTCATCAGTAGGGGCAGTGAGAGATTGGTATATTACTGTTTTTTTGCCATCTGGTGATTTGGCTTGGAACAAAATGAGAGTATAAATTACTACAGAGACTTTTCTAACACTAGGCATCTCCTCAGTGCTTTTTTCCCTCCTCTGTCCTCTTGAGCATATTTTCTCATGGATCTTTACAGACCTTTTGAGATGTTTGCATTCTTTTACTTTGTCAACGGTCAGATGAATTCAGTGCTTATTTTTCTCTTGCAACCTCTGTTGTAGAAAAAGCCACGCCATATGTACAGAATTAATAAGGGCTTTTTTTTTCTATAATTCTGTTTAATTGCACTGTGCTGAAGGTTGTAAAAGTCTCTATTTTCCTTATTTTCTGATCTTGTTGAAATGTGAACGTTTAATTCCGGTTTCATTTTTTGATATCTTGTAATGAGTAGTTCAAAACGATTTTAATCGAGAGAATGAGAGATCCGAGATGGTAAGAGCAGCTTTACTTCCATGCTACTAAAATAGTATCAGTATCAGGAATTTGTTGCCTTAATCTGTTCTTTGTAGTGTATGCATCTATCTCTATTTCAAGTCTTCTGAACAAGAGGTGTGGAATTATCATTGTTTAATTTCGAGTTTGATTGATGTCAGAGCTGCACTTACTGTTGCACGAATCTTATAACCGTACATTGTAATCAAATATGTCCAGTTTCTTTGTCTACTCATACAGGTAATACTCTCTTTAAAAAAAAGGCTTTAATGAATGATCATGAAGTGGATATCGCTGTTGGCAAGACTGCAGCTTTTGCTAGATCAAAAAAAATTGTTCTCTCTTTCCCTCCTTTTTTTTTTTTGTTCTTTTTCTTAAAGGCTTTAAGCCTTGAATTAAATGCGTCCATATGTGGATTGACTGGGTGTTCATCCCATGGTCCTTTTTGTAAACTATGGTAGATCCTGCGTATCTGGTACTCTGGTTTAGAATCAGAACACCTGCCTTAGTTTTTCATTAGAGGGGTGACTAAACCGATGTATTTATATCTGTCTCCGGTTTATGGATGATTACTGAAGTCAATGCAATATTTCTATGTTGATTTGTTAAAAAATAAATGAAACATTTGATCATTGTTTTTCTGTGTGGTGGTGTTTTCTGTGCTCTAGGTGAATCACACTGATTGGACCCGGTGTATACAGAACAGAGGCTCAGGAATCTCAGTTAATCTCGTATCTCGGATTAAAAATGACGCCAGCAGCCATAGTGATCATACCGTAGGAAGTGAAGGTGTGGGTTCAGTTATTTTCCCAAATAAAATCCTTTCCCTTGCTTATCCTGACCGTCTTAACAGTGTGTTCTGAGTCTCGTGTCCTGCATGTGTTGGCTGACGTCTCATGCCTGTTTCTCATTCGTTTTGGGGTTGAGCGTGTGTAATCTATTGGACTCCAAGGCCATTAGTAAATTGTTTTTTGGTATGTTTTTCATCAAAATGTGAATGTCATGTGACCTCAAGGTAATGAAAGGATGAGTCAGCATAAATGTTTACTAATGGAATACCTCTTTCTCATGATCTTCAGAAATGTTTAATCAAACTCATAGTCATGATTTGTGTACATTACGAAGCCTAAGTGACCCACTTCTTTGCTTTAATAAGAGTCTGTGTGGACATGTCAAAACTGTCCTTTTTTTTCATTTCTATTGAGGTTTAGTAAGCGATCAAATGTGATTTGTGTGTCCGGACATCACAATCTGCGTGGGTTGCTGCAGTATTTATGTACCAACACTGAATTTTACATGGTTATTGTTTCAAGTGACTTTAGTGGGAACCTGAGATGCCTTTGTACAAATCCACTTGTAATTGCATTTCAAACCACCCCCAAAAACCCAGATACTTACTAGTTGGTTTTTGAACTCAAGGCTGTGTTTGAAACTAGAGGCATGAATCTGTGTTTTGGATGACAAAGTAGTAATGGATTACTGGATTACTAAACTTTTAAGTCTCAGTAGACTTAAAATATTGTGTTTCAGACACAGCAGATGTCTACTATTCCTTGACATCACCACGTGCTTCTAGTCTGTCTTTACTTGTGTATTTAATTTAATCTTTTTAGTTAAGCAGCCTGTTCAAAATTTGACCAAAACCATTAACAAGTGAACCAACCACACTGCCAAGCATACATGACTAAGCCTTAATAACACTACGTTCACCATGCTTCATAGATGATGTTTGTGTATATTGTGTACTACTTTTGCTTTATATATTTTATAAATGTTTTTAAACTGAACAGATACTTGAAAGACAAGCATCAAATAACATTTTTACATTATAATAATTTTGCATTACATATAAAAAATTAAGTCAATATCCCTGAGATCATGCTGTAGGAAGTGAAGGTGATTGTTCAGTTATTTTCCCAAATGAAGTGCTTTCCCTCGCTTATCTTCTCAACTGTGTGTTTTCTGAGTCTTGTGTCCTGCATGTACTGGCTGACATCTCATCAGCAACAGCAAGTTTTTGCAAAATGTCAACAGCTTAATCACGCTTACAATATCAACTAATTAATTGGTTTCAAGTAATGAAGTAATTAGTTCTATGTGACAACCCACTGCTAAAATTAAGGGGAAAAAATGGAAAACATTTTTTACATTTATCCTCATTAATTGGGACACAAGAGCAAAATAATTAAAAGTAAAGAAATAAAAAATATCTTAAGGCCAAATGGTCGATTGATCTGCCTTGCTCCGTGAAAAACTGCATATGCTTCTTTGCCAATTGCTACTCGCTATAGTTACAGTAGTTACAGTAGTACAGCTACAGTATCGCTACAGTTTTCATCCTTATTGTTCATGCTTTAGTAAAGTTCATGGTTTAACACAATGTAAAAAATGCTCATCTAGAAATTTCTTTTTGGTCCAGTTTAGGACCAGTTTTTTTAACTGATTCATATAGTTTTGCTGCTGGTTATACAGAATCTACAGAAGCTGGAACAGTGATTAAGCTGCTGCTCATGGCAGCTAAACGACATGTATCCTTACTGACATGTACCATGCTCTGTCTTTACTGCATATACACTTCCCTCAGTGTATATCTCAATTTTTTATTTAACCCAAATATAACTACTGTAATTCATATGGCTTATTTTATATGTTAATTTTATCACTACAGACCAAAGTTATTTGGAAAAGCTGTAATTATTGTGTATTACAAAAGACTGTAAAGGCAGCTAGGAAACGTTTACAATGCAAATTATTTTATATTACAAATATTCATAGGAGTAAAATTACAATATAGGAATAAGAATACTAATATTACAAAACAGTGTTAAAAGGCATTTATAATCAGCATTGAGTAATTGTGGACTTTGCAACGAGAGGAGCGAGCGCGCTCGATCTTGTTTACACAAACATCCCCAGCGCGTACCGGGCGGAGCCCCGCCCCCACCTCGCGTTCTTGGACCACATGTGTGTGTGGCTGACTCCAGCATACACACCACTCATCAGACGCTCCAGACCAGTTCAGAAGCAGGTGAAAACCTGGCCGGCAGGCTCCATCTCTGCCCTTCAGGACTGTTTTGAGTGCACTGCATGGGACATGTTTAGGGAGGCTGCTACTGAAGGCGATTCTGTTGAGTATGCAGAATCAGTCACTGGCTACATCAGCAAGTGTATTGATGATGTCACTGTCTCCAAGACCATCACTACACGCCCAAACCAGAAGCCTTGGATGACTGCTGAGGTACGTGCGCTGCTGAGGACCCACGACTCCGCCTTCAGAGTGGGTGACAAGGTGGCCCTGAGGAAAGCGAGAGCCGACCTGTCACGAGCCATCAGAGAGGCAAAGCGCGCACACGCCCAGAGAATCCACAGCCACTTCAAAGACACGGGGGACGCACAGCGCATGTGGCAGGGCATCCAGGCAATCACCAACTACAGGACAATGCCACCATCCTGTGAACGTGATACCTCCCTCCCTGATGCCCTGAATAACTTTTATGCACGGTTTAAGGCACAAAACAACACGTTGGTGAGAAAGACCATGCCCAAGCCGGACGAGCAGGTGTTGTGCCTGACTGCAGTGGACGTGAGGAACACTCTGCGCAGAGTCAACCCACGGAAAGCTGCAGGACCAGACAACATCCCCGGCAGAGTGCTCAGGGAGTGCGCAGACCAGCTGACCGATGTTCTCACGGACATATTCAACATCTCCCTGTGCAGCGCCACTGTCCCAACGTGCCTCAAGTCCACCACCATCGTCCCTGTGCTGAAGAAGTCCACAGTGTCCTGCCACAATGACTACCGTCCCGTTGCACTTACACCCATCATCATGAAGTGCTTCGAGAGGCTAGTCAATGAGGAACATCAAGCCACAACTGCCCTCTTCCCTGGACCCCCTGCAGTTTGTGTATCGTCCCAATCGCTCCACGGACGATGCCATCACCACCACCCTTCATCTCTCCCTCACCCACCTGGAGAAGGACACTTACGTCAGAATGCTGTTTATAGACTTCAGTTCAGCATTCAACACCATCATCCCACAGAACCTCACCAGGAAGCTAAGCTCACTCGGCCTCAACACCCCCCCCTGCAACTGGATCCTGGACTTTCTGACGGGGAGACCCCAGTCAGTCCGGTTCGGGGTCATCACCAAAGGCGACGAGTCAGCATACAGAGAGGAGGTGCAGTGGCTGACAGACTGGTGTACAGTCAACAACCTTCACCTGAATGTGGACAAGACAAAAGAAATGGTTGTTGACTTCAGGAGAGCACAACACACCCACTCTCCACTCAACATCGACGGGTCCTCTGTGGAGATTGTTAAGAGCACCAAGTTCCTTGGTGTCCACTTAGCAGATAACCTCACCTGGACCCTGAACACCAGCTCTACAGCCAAGAAAGCCCAGCAGCGTCTCTACTTCCTCCGGAAGCTGAGAAAGGCCCGTCTCCCTCCACCCATCCTCACACTCTTCTATAGAGGGACCATTGAGAGCATCCTCAGCAGCTGCATCACTGCCTGGTTTGGCACCTGCACCGTCTCTGACCGCAAGACCCTCCAGCGTATTGTGAGGACAGCTGAGAGGATCATCGGCGTCTCTCTCCCCTCTATCACGGACATTTACACCACCCGCAGCATCCGTAAAGCAACCAGCATTGTGAATGACCCCACCCATCCTGTTCTCCCTCCTGCCTTCGGGAAGAAGGTACCGCAGCATCCGGTCCAGCACGACCAGATTCTGCAACAGCTTCTACCCCCAAGCCATCAGACTCCTCAACTGCAGTGACTGAACTGATGGTTTTTCTGTACATGCACACACTGTCACTCTTACCCCACTTACCCCAGAAAATGGAAAGCACTAAAAAAACCATACTACCTCACTGGACTCTATTGCACACTGCATAATTTGCACACTGTCTTGATATTTATTATTTCTTTGTCTGTATTGTGTTGTATTGTCTGTCTGCACTTTTGTACTGTTGCACTTTTTGTTCTGTCTACACTGTGTTTATGTGCACCATGGTCCCTGGAGGAACGTTGTTTTGTTTCACTGTGTACTCTGTATATAGCTGAAATGACAATAAAAACCACTTTGACTTTGACTTAAAATAAAAGTGACAAATGGCTGGAAAGGTAAGTTGTACTACTAAAAAACAACTGGGATAGGAGCAACTAGCGCACAACAACTGGGGGTAAAAACTGCCTGTGATGCTCTCAGGATGTTCAGTATTATTATTTTCAGTATTATTTATATATATATATTAATAAGTTAAAAAGTTATTTTAGGAAGTTTACTCATATTTTGAAGGGCCTGTGACACATATCAATGAGCCCATTAAATATTTTATTTATTTGTCTTTTTTTCCCAATTTGAACAATTTTAAATATACATATTTATTAATTTCTTTATTCCTCTTTCTCTCTTTCTCCTCTCTATCAGTATGTACAGCAGCATAGACCAAAACCTTCCTTCAGGCTAAATGAAGCTCACTGGTTGGCTGTTGTAGCAGCTCGCTGATTGGTTGTCTGGCTACATTAGCTGGCCCCCCGGTCACGTGGTCCGCTGAGCTGGGCTGAGCTGTTGGAGCTGTTTACCGCTGTTAGTGCTGCAGGACGGAGGAGGACAGGCGGCCCGGAGGACGAGGAGTAAACAAGGAGCAGTGAGAGGAGGAGAAGGAGGAGCAGAACAGCGCACTGCGGGCTCTCCGCTTCATTCTACACACCTATACATGCGATAGCTGCACTCTGTAGGCCGGAAACATGATTTCTCCGTGGGACAGATGGTACACGACGAGCTGCTGCCTCTGCTGTCACGTCCGGACGGGCACCATTATCCTGGGGGTCTGGTACATGGTCAGTAAACCGCGCTAAAACTACCTCATTTAGTAGATAAACAACCAAACTAACAGCAGACCCGCGGCAGATATCAGCGATTTTATCTCGCTACGTTTCTCCTTTTCCGTTCATTTATATGCAGAGCCAGATTTGGGCCAGCTTAGTATGGGTCCTCTGTTCACTGCCCTCCAATGGCGGTTTAGATTTAACTACACAGCAACGGCTGCTGCTCCTGCTGCTGCTATAACAACAGCGCTCAGATCGGCCTTTAAATTCGGATTAATCGTGAAGAAGTTTTGCCCTGACGCCTCGATACCGAATAGAATTAATGCCCAATTTAAACTAGCTATATCACAAAAAAAATCGAATTTACAGGCTAACTGATTTATTCAAAGTATTCTGTGAAACGTCCAATACAAAGACGTCAGAACAGAACTCATACTACTACAACATAAAAATTGCAATGGAATATTCGAAATAAAAGTTTAACTCCGTATTATTCAATGTTTTCTTAGAAAGTTCCTGTAACAAGAACAGAACTAGGTTAGTTACTACACCATTTACATTGGAATTAAATATTCGAATTAAAAGGCTAGATTAACTCAGTTATTCGATATTCTCTGTGAAAAGTCCTATAACAAGGAGTCAGAACAGAATTTAACTATTGCACCATTTAAATTGGAAGCGAATATTTAAATTAAAAGGCCAATTCCAAATTATTTGAAGTTTTCTGTGAAAAGTCCAGTAAAAAGGAATCAGAAGAGTACTACTGCACTATTAAAATTGGAAGCGAATATTTGAATTAAAAGGCTAGCGTTATTTGAAGTTTTCTGTGAAAAGTCCAATACTAACTACTACACCATTTAAAGCAGCAGTCTTTAAGATGTTTCTTTTAGCTAGCTAAATTAGTAGTTAAGTAAATAAATTAGTTAATTTGGCCAGTGTTTCTGCGTGGGGAGTCATTAAAATAAATGCCATCAGTGTGCTGCTACCATCCTTGCAAAGCCAAACATATTCATTTTAAAATCAGGCTGTCTGGTAGGTCCTAGGGTGTTTTTTCTGGCTATTTTTTACTACTTTTTGTTTGGCCCACATACTCATTCTCACCAAATAAAACATACAAACTGTTATTGTAAATTGGAAGCAAATACTCAACTTTACAGTAAAACTTACTACAGTAAAACAATGTCAGAATGGAAATACTGCAAAATTAAAGGTGTAATAGAACATTTGAATTATTGTTATTATTATAAGTAACATTAGACCGAAGTTCCAGATATTATAATAAATGCTTTTGCTGGTTACCTGAACAACTTGCTTCTGCTGTTGTTGCTGCTGCAAGAGCTAAGAGCTACTGCAAACATGGAGCTATCAGAACAACTCCGTTTTTATCTGCTCATTTATGACCACAACTGAATCCTGTTTTAAAAATGCTTTTTAGCTTGCTCATTGCAATTACACATTCTGACCAAAAATATAACATTCAAAGTGCAAGCAAATATTCTTATTAACATGATGATGTTGAATTTTAAAAGGTTTTCTGTGAAAATTCCAGGTAGGAAACATCTCATTGAAGCTGCTGCAAAAAAAAGCAAAAACATTCTAATTAAAAGGCCAACTAAAGCTTTATTTGCATGTGAATTTGCAACTCAATAAAAGTCCATTTTGCTGCAGTGTATACATGCACGGGTAGTTTTGTTGGAATTTCTGTTAGAAACACGCTGTTAACTGTAGACTAACCTTCAACTTCAAGCTTAGTTTGGAAGCTTGTTTGTATTTAAATAGCTCCATAATCAAGTCAAATCCTTGACCTCTTACCTAAATCTGTGAGTCAGCGGCAGAGCTGAAGGGAACAGAAAGCTGGATATAGTATTACATTAAAATGACATTTTTTAAATATTTGTGTAGAATGTCTTCACATAAGGCATGTATGTAAGTAAAGCAATGACCTAAAAACAGAGTGATGCCCTTGTGAAGAAAGCAGGCACATGCACAAATATAGCACTGTTTTTCAGACATTGCTGCATTTTAAATCAGGATTCTTGTAAGAAAGGAGTCATAGTTAAGGTCAGAAGGCTCTGACTGGTTTGATTTACTTGGTAAAAGCTGGCGGAGCTGTCCAACATTTCAGCGTCTTCTGTAGAAAGCAAAGCGGACTGTGACCAGCTTAAACCAGTTTGCTCACAGCATCCTCTAATTGTGTGCCGTAGTATGTAACTCATGTTTCATAATGTACTGTGTACTCACCGGTCTGTACAAAACCAGACTGTTTATGAATTTATTTGTCTTTGCACCAACCGGCCATAACAATAACACCAGTTACAGGTAAAGTAAAAAAAAATCTTTAGTGGGACCTGTGAAATGGTTGGAATATATAAGGCAGCAGATGAACTCAGTTTATGAAGTTGATGTGTTAAAAGGAAAATGGGCAACTGTAAGAATAAATGTAACATTCAATAATCTGTGCAGTGGTACAGTCAAATTGGGATGGCTAGACAACTGGGTCAGAACATCTCCCAAACAGCAAGTCTTGTGGGGTGTTTCCAGTATGTAGTATGCAGTGCTCCAAGAAAGGAACCACATGTGAACTGGCAGCAGAGGTCATTGTCACCTAAATCTTTTTGATTGACATTAATGACCCATGGAGGTCCCACCCCACGACTTACAGGAACTAAAGAATGGAAACACCCATATAAATGGAACAAATCAGGCTGGCAGACAGTGTTCTAGTTTCAGACACCAGGAAACATGGCCTTAACAGGTTTCCCCCTTTAGCCACAGCTTGTTTCTAAAATTGGATCACTGCCTGGCAGACTGTTTTAGTTTTATGTGGGTGTTTCATTACTTTTGAGACTCCATGTCTATTAATATCACACACACACAAATGCACATTTATTGTACATTGCTTAAAAAGCAGTTTAAATTAAAACACTATTTTATAGCTTCATGATGAAGAGACATACCTAATCTGCCACAGCTTTACATTTTGTTGCGTTCTTGCAAGAACCTTATATTTCCAAAATGGCAGCTTTAGCGACTTTCAGTGGAAGTCAATGTATAAATGTTGACACAATGTAAAAAACATCTGACTTGTGCCATGTACATTTCCATTGGCATTTTGGCGTAATGTGAATCCGATAGATCTTTACAATTTCACTGAATGTTATGATAAATGGAGCAATAGAATTCTTCAACTGAATTCTTTGACAGAAAGATTTTTTTTAATTGTCATGTAAAGTTGACATTTTGTAATAAAAGGTTTTTATGTGACAGCAACCGTATATAGATCTACTAGTTTATGTCCGCCCATTCATCTTGAAGTTATAAGGAGTATTTCAGTCTGAATATTGAACAATGTACGATACATGGTCAGTCAATTAGAGTGCCATGTATTGGACTTAAAAGCATAATAACTAAAAAACAGCTTATTTAATTAATAAAAACCTAAAATATTTTTTTGTGCATAAACTCTGTACAAATGCTAGACAATGTGGGGAAAAAATATGTATTTATCAGTACTTGAGACTTGACTAAATTACCATGTCAGACATTAAATGCCACAATGTTTATTCTTTGCTAACAAACTGAACCAGACAGAATGCCCAAGAAAAAACAGCCTTGCTGCATTTAAAACATTTACAATGTAATTTGCTAACATGTGTTTTAGAATAGATATTGCTACTTTTCTAAAATTGTTTAGTTACATACCTCTGTATCTAACTTTTGGATACATTCGGTTTAATAACTCATGTAATACTTTATTTTATGTGCATGTGTGTGTTTGAACAGAGGTTATGTGAATGATAAAATGTAAATATAGCTGCAGGTCTAACCTGGTACACTGCATCTGTGCATTCTGTAATGTAATGTATAGTAAGCTGCCTGAAAGACATTTATATTAAGAACTTTGTGATATTAATGCTCCACATCATGTTGAATGGTGTCAGCAGGGACAGAAAGCAGATAGTAGGTTAGATGAAGATTGATGATAGTAGCACAAAGCTTTTATACGTGAATGTTCTAACCTACTATCAGAGTCAGACTCTGGGACACCAATTACTTTATGTTTATATGTAGGTCACATTTAATTTCTGTAATTATTTTGATATTTAGATTTTGCAGATTAACTAGCTCTTCATGATTCCCTCTGTCCCATGCAGCTCATCAATGCAGTGGTTCTCTTAATCCTGCTGTCTGCTCTAAATGACCCGGTCCAGTACCACTACCACCTCACTAGTGCTGAACTCGGCACAGATTTGGACGTCATGGACGATGCAAGTAAGTCAGCATTTTAATCCATACAGTGCAAGAGTTTAATAAACACTGTAAAAATGAATCCACGGTGCTGTCTCACATTTTCTGATTGAACTGTATTAAAGGCTAGTGCTAAAAAATGTTTATCTTGCAAAAATGTTGCATCTCCAATGTAGTACGGAAGATGGAAGACAGTGTAAAAAGATTTTATTCCCATTCATTTGTGTTGGTCCATTTATACATTTTTACGGATGATTGATATCAGTATTTTGTCAGTATCTCTCGATAATTGCATTTTTATGGCCAATATTTTAAACCGATTCGCACTGACGTACTTATTGTATGTCTGTAAAGGACTAAGCGATGCTCTCTGCATTACTACTATTGGCCAACACTGGCCATGCTCCTTTAAAATCCATTGATAAAAGCAAATTTTAAAGTCATAAAGTTATACCGGGGTGTCTAGTCTCTCTGTAAGTTATAAATGTGTATATCAGTATTGGCTTTGGCATCGGCGGATATATACATGTGTAATATTGGCCTCTGCCCAGATTTCCCACATTGGTGCATTCCTTTTCATTTTAGCTTATTGTAAAAAACAAATTGAGATGCAAAAATTGAGATACCATGTTTTTGCTTAATACTGATCATTTACATTTATGGGATTTGGTTGATTCATAGTGCTGTGTATATGATACTTATCACTAAACAGAGGTTACAGTTCATACAAAATATCACAGAATATTCCAATACTGTGAGCAAGGCTAAACATTGTGATTGTTTAAATAACATTTTAGGAAATAGTATATAAAAAAAGTATAAAGAAAACATACTATCGTATTTTTAAATTCCAAATAAAAGAAAAGTTCATAAGCTAGTTATAAAAGTAGAGATGAGTTTTAATGTATTTTTTGCATAGTAAAAGTAATATAATCATGTATGCAAAATGAATGTCCTAAATAAACTGTTTCTATAGACGGGTTTAGTGTAGTTGCCACATACAGCCACAGGCTAATGCACGAGTGAGTAATTAAAACTGATTGCTATAATTAACAAGGATTTGTGTTCTATATCCTTATACTTGGCTACCTCATGTTAGGACTTTGTACTCTAGGTACTGCTTGCCAAGTCCACACAAGTGGCCTTATGGTGTGTGCTGCAGAACATGCGGCAGCATACTGTCATTCTTAGGCCAATACTGTGTACCTGAAACATAAAAAAAAAACATTAAATGTCATTCAGAATCATGAAAATAATCTTTTTTGATGTAACTCATTTTGATTTGAAGGATTTTGGATCAATTGCTGTTGGTCCAGATATCACAAAGGTTTCACCTAGTGTTAAGAGCAGCTGGTGCTCCCAAATTATGTTATAAAACCAGACACAAGGCACACAAGACAGAGGATTTCCAAAATTCCAACAGCAACAAAATCTACTACATAAACATTAAATAATCTGAATAATTCATATTTGGATGACATATTTTTAGTTTTGTAGTAAATATGGACGTACGCAGTAGAAAATAAATGCATTATCATTATTTGTCTTAATTAAGCATAAGCAAACCATACAAATAAATGTTGTCTTGATTTAATGTATTTTAATAAAAATACCTGAAATTGGTAATAAAAAAAAAATACAGTAAATCTCATTCAGATTTAATATCAGTTTGAAACTGAAAATGACAGATGCAAACAGTTTTGTGCTACAAAGGCTAAAGAATTTATAACGAATATATTAAATATCGTCGCTGTCCAATGAAAAACACTTATCTCCAAAACAGCAACTTTACAGGAGAGGGAAAAAAACCTTGTAAACTTTCAATGGAAGTCAATGTAAAAACAGTTTATTTCAGGTAATTTTGAAGAGTTTCTATTGGTCCGTTCATCAAGAAATTTTGACACAGTGTAAAAGACAGTTTGTCTGTTCAAATTATGTACTAAACTGAAAATCGACAAAAATGGAGATAAGTGTTTTTCATAGGACAGCGACGATATACAAACGTATAAATAATATTACATCATTGCTGTAGCTGCACTGACATTTCTGTAACCCAGAGTGATGATTTCAGCAGCGTTTTCAGCAGTTTAGGCTCTAGCTGGATTTGCCACACACTGCAGTGGGCAGATGCAAGATTAGATTAGATGATTAGATTTCACACAGCTTTATCTCTTAGGTCAGCACTTGTCGTTTTTAAATGTTATATAAATAAATTGAAACTGAATTCTTCTCCACTACCTTTGAATTAAGTGTTTGTTTAAGTTAGGGTTGACCCGAGCTACGTAAGTGCTGGTAAGAGATAGATAGTTTACCTGATGGCGTCAGACTTCATGATGCTCGCTCATAATCCTAAATGAATGGTATTTCAGTAATCCGTGTAATCCCTGGTTGTGTCAGGCAGTGGTTTCACATGTGAAAATTGTAAAGATTAGGAGAAATGCTGCACTTTAAGTGAAAAAAATCAGATTGAAGTGCTTAATGTTTTCCTGGGTGTGGCTGAGTAAAGTTATCACAACATATTTACTGTTCTATAGAAAGTTGTTTCTCGATACATTTTTACTCCTTAGAGTTTGTGAGGATTTTTACAAGCAGATAAAAAATTGGACATGTCCATGCAGATCTGTTGTCACTGTAAGGCAAAAAATCAGATTTGACTCACTTCAGCTTGGCAATTCTAACCATTTTTTTATAGAATATTAAATATCACAATATTAACCCAGTATCGTAAACCAAATTGAGTATGCATCCTTAGCTGCACTAAAAAATAATAAAAAAAAGAATACAATAAAATATATGAATTCTATTTGAAAAAAATAAATATATATATCATTGTGAAAGATGATTTGTGGTAGCATGTCATATTTTTCTGGTTGAGATAAATCTGAATCTGAATTTGATTCTGATGTCTGTAATGTTTTGATCTGCAGATATGTGCATCGCTGCTGCAATTTCCCTACTAATGATTCTGATCTGTGGGATGGCAACCTACGGTGCTTATAAGGTATTGTCATAATAAATATCATCTGCTGTTAATACTTGTTTAGATAAAAAAATAGGAAAAAGCCACATAACAAAATTATTGTTAGGCTCTAGTCACGTGGCAATACTGGAAAATGGTATTTTGTCTCTGGTGGATAAGGATTTCAAGTAATTGAAAGGAAATCAGTGTATGCTGAACGGAAACGTTTATTTTTTGTATTTTTGTGGGAACACAATTAAAATAAATGAAGAGCAAACTAAAACTAATGAGCTGGTCAATTGCTTTGCACTGTGAATTTAGTAAGGTAGACAAATTATATGTTTACATGATTTATCTATTATGAACCTTTTTAAATTACTTAATTACGTACTCTTTGCTCGTTAATTTTTTACCAGTTAGACTGGACATCTAATTAATTACAATACACTGACTGGTACAACCAAATTCCTTTGAAAAATATCACTATAGAACATATGCTAGATTGGAACTGGACAGACAACCAATGCAAAAGCCTCCAAACATCAAAATTTATACATTAATGTTGCTGTTTTCCATTCTCAGAACTAGCCACATTATGAACTAATGTCTTGTATCTTGTACAACTATGCCTTTTTGCTTTTATCTCTACTCATTGAACATTCAATTTATATTTATATGTATAAGAATCTGTCTGTGGTAAAAGATTTTACACTATTTTACTTAAAAACAATTGTAGCTGTGTTGTTAAAACTGTCATTGTAATTGTATTTTTCAGCAACATGCTGCTTGGATCATTCCTTTTTTCTGCTACCAAATCTTTGATTTTGCCCTTAACACCTTGGTAGCAATAAGTGTTGTGGTTTACCCAAACACCATTCAGGACTACCTTCAGCAGTTGGTAAGCAGAGTTAAAACACATCACTATTTATTATTATTTGTTGGAAAGGATTTCTGTATAACAGATCATAGAATAGTCTCTGAATGTTTCTCACTTTATATTTGAACAGCCTGGGACCTTTCCATACAAAGAGGACTTGATGTCCACAAACAACATGTGCCTAGTTTTTGCAGTTCTGCTCTTCATTGGCTGCATCCTGGCCTTTAAGGTAATATTTGTTAAATTTACATCAATACATATAGCTAATATTAATGACAATACTAAGTATAATAGTAGTTATTTATCATTTACTTTGAATATGGAATATCTAGTAGCCCTTGTAATGTTGCTAGTGCAGAGTCTAATAAAGCTTCTCTGTCTTTTTCTTATTTCAAAATGTTGAAAAATGTCATTTGGGTTATGTTGTTCTTGTTTTTTTTTCTAGGCTTACCTGATTGCCTGTGTATGGAACTGCTACAGATATGTTAGTGGAAGAGGCACCACAGAGGTCTTGGTTTATGTCACTACAAATGATACCACAGTAAGTTAAGCGAATTTTATTGTATGTGCCATATTGTGTGTCTAGAATGTAAAACCTGGGTTCTACTTCAGTGTATAGCACATTCAAATCGCAGAGTCACATAACATAACATAAATGGCTTCATAAACAGCGCTCATTGCAGTGACCAACACACAATACAATGGGGAAGTCAAAAGAGTTCGGTGCAGATAGGAGAAAGATGATTGTAGATTTGTGTGATCATAGATCAGGCAAAGACCCTAGGTGTGTTTGGAGCAGTTCAAATTTTCTTGTCAGGTATTTGGCCCCAAGAACACTGTACAGACTGTTAAGCATGGTGGTGGTGGTATTACACTTTGGGTATTTTGCTGCCAGTGAAACTGGTGCACTGTCCAAAGTAAGTGGAATATTTAATAAGGAAGTCAACTTTAGAATTTAAAAGGGATTCTGCCAAAAAGGGCTCAAAAATTATTTGGTCAATTGTTAAGAGAAACGTTTACACTAAATATTAAGTGTGTTTTATGTATATTATTGGCTTGTTTTCACATGTATGTCCATGATAGTGTGCAGTACATAAAATTCCAACCACAACTGTACAGTACATTTGGAGTATTTAGCCATTAAAACAATGATTGTGCATCATTCATTTTTAATAGATTTTCTGACAAGTCCATCATGATTGTAGCCATCTCCTTATGTCCCTAGTGGTGATTAGTCAGGGATTGTATGGAGAGTAATAACGAGGGCACTGTGCTGTGTCTGCCCAGGCCTAATCCCCTGCAACGTCTGCCACAAGTAATCCTAGCTCCTGTCTCACTGCTTCTGCCTCATCATAGCCTCTGGACAGTGTTATGTTCTATTTATTTATCTTTACATTAGCTCTGTAAGTAACTGGATTGTCAGTATTGGTTAAATAGATTAAAGCCATGCTTGGGACTCGTGTTTAGCTGCTCTGAAAAAAAAAAACAACATTGAAAAACAGGACATTCTCGCTCTTCAGCTCCAGCTCATTATGTAACTGGCCATGCTTGTCCAGTTCATTTGAAATCCTCTCATTGATGCAGTCGGACCCCCTTCCAAGGTTAGAATAGCATCCCCTTGGAGCATATTCTGGGCGCATTTCAAATTAGCCCTTGTTTCATAATGCAGTTAAGGCTTATCTTTATGATTCAGTTTCTGTTCAAGGGCAAAGAGCTGCCACATGATGCCCTGCAGTTACTGGCAAACACTGAGCCCTGTGATGAAGATACAGGAGGCAGGAAAGGCCTGCAGTGTAGTTCTGGGTGATATCATCTACAACAGTATACACACTTCAGTGTCACGCAAAAATTATTTTCAGATTTCATTTTTAATAGGTATTGATTGATTACCAAAATTTAAACAGAAATATACATTGTTTGGTAAGTCTTTCAGATTGTTTAAAGAATACACAAAATGAAATTAAAGTTATTATTACTTACAATTACATTAAATGTATGACTGTAAGGCAGAATCAGACACAGCACAGTCCAGTCATGGCTATCCTGGTTTTAAATCATGAATATTAGACCAGATCTGAACTTGTTAACGCAGTGTTGATATTACTTTATGTGTGAAACGCCAAGCAAATTGGAAGCATATATGATAATGGTAAAGTTCGCTAGGGGTTCTATGGACTTTACATTGATAAGATAGCACTGAGTTAGGGCTGGTGTTTTTATTAGTTCTGTCATTGTGTCCCACACTGGGTATCAATATCACTTTTGAGAAATAAGATATTTTTGGTCACTATTGTTACTAATATGTGCCTTACTATCATGTACAGTGTATAATTAGTCTTAATCAAGTTTTTTTTTTTTTTTTCAGAGATTTTTCCAGGTTATGTTTGTAGATATATTGTGATCTCTTTTTGCTGTTTTTGAAAGTGTGGGGGCTTTTATAATATATAATTTGATACATGATTATGGATAGCACTTTGTCTGAAGTTTTGCATATGTAATTGTTCAATGTCATTAGAATCTATAATTTGTATGAGTTTGATGGATCAGCTGGTTGACCAGCATGACCAACATGACCAATTACATGGCATATGTAATTGTTCAATGTCATTAGAATCTATAATTTGTATGAGTTTGATGGATCAGCTGGTTGACCAGCATGACCAACATGACCAAGCAGAGTGATAGTATGACCAGTATAATTCCAACAGGTTGACAAAAAGACAGTGTATTTGCAAGATCAGTTCAATATTTGACAATATATTTTGATACTTTAAGCAAGGCGATATTTTATGATTGCTTAAACCAATATTTTTAAAAATGTTATAGTTTAAAAAAAAAAAATACAATAATAATGATAAAAAACAAAATAAAAAATAATTTCTTTATGCAGTCAGAACAGTTGGATCCGAAGTTGCCATCATCAACTGGGCAGGGTTTGAACCACTCTCTTGCCACCAGTATTTGACTGTAAACTAATAATTAAAAATAGAAACCATGTTTTTGAAAAGACATACAACATCGCAAAGCAAAATTTTGTGATTCGTTACAATATGATTTAATATTTACTTATATTTAAACCTCTAGTAGGCAAACATTATTAACATGATCCAGTATGAACAACGTATGGTATGTTTTTGCCTGAATGACTAGCTTTTCAATCTGATTGACCATCAAAGATCATCTTAGAGCTGTATTTTTACTGTGCTGTATCCTTGAGCTGGATTTTCTTTTATAGCTTTGAGGTTTCTTGACATAGAGTAACAGCAATCAGGAAGAATGGGTTCAACTGTATTAAAACAAAATCAATATCATGTGATAGCAGCTTATCAGTAGATTGTTTCTGAATTACTGAAATACTGTCTTCTGTGTTGTTTCTTTAGGTACTGCTTCCGTCCTATGAGGAGGTTGTCGCCATTCCACCGAAGGAGCCGCCTCCTCAGTATGTTTCAGCATGAGACAGACAGAGATTTTCCCCTCTCTGACTCCCCCCCACTCGTCTCCCCAACCCCCTTGAAAAGAAAGGATTTCTCTGTCACTATTGCCTATTGCCCTCTTCTTCTTACTCTGTGGCGTTTTCTTTTCTTTTCTTCTGTGCTCCCTGAAGGCAGTAGTGTGACTTTGACATGTCCTTTCCTCTGCAAGGCACAGCTGTCCTGGCAGCCCAAGTGCTGTGCGTCAGCTCCAATTTGATTTGCACTTCCAGTGATTATGCACAGCACTGACCTCCCCTTTTATAATACTGTGAACTTCTCAGTACTGCTGTTGTCTACTGAAATACCTGAAAAATGCACCGCGTGCAATAAACATGAGGGTTATGTAAGAGCACTTTTCAGATGGCGGTTTGAAACCCAGGATCTTGCTGAATGTAGTGACCAGGGTATTTTTGTCTTACCTTCTTTGTATTAATACTGAACTGTGAGAAAACCCAGAGACCCAAATTGTGGTTGAAACTACGTAAAAAAAAATACTTACTAAACTCTATGAACCTACATACTTTAATCTCTAACATGATGTTTTTTTTACCAACAATTTCCCAGATTTAACGCAGTTGAGCAGTTTCAAATCTTTTGGTAATGTTGTACTTTTGAATAATTACTTACTGGTGGATTCAGACAATGCAAGGAGCCTAAAGCCAGCATGATTTAATTTCAAGGTCTATGCACAGAGATATACTGTGTATACAAGTGCAGATGAATTGAGGCTAAGGATTCGGGAGGTGTATGTAATGATTTTCACAATAATACTTTCATTATGCTTCATACATTTTTCCCTCCTTGTTGTGGTCTTATCTGCATTAAGAGTATACATGATTAAAAAAAAACACCTGCAGATAAGACAAAGATGGTAAAAGGAAATGGAGATCAGCTCTCCTAAAAGCTAACGCTTGCTATTTAATTCATTACTACTTTGTTGCCATTCATTCTTTGGCTGCATGCTGCATTATTTTTGCACATAATTCATGATGTTCGTTCTATACTAGGTCAGTCAGTCAGTGTAATGATTGAATAGTATTGAATAGTAGATTGTAGCACAGCACCATAACATAGCTAGAACATAGCTAGAACAGTGTAGGTTATCTGTTAGCCTGACTACGAGTGAAATGAAATCTCTGGATGTTTGCCCAGCTTCATATAGCTTCTTACATAGTTTAATCATTTGTAATGTTTTATATACAGTAAAAGAGCTATGCAAAACTATGTTGAAGCACCACTATGCTCTATTTCAACACAAAGCTCCCAAGTATAGATAAAATGAAATTAAATCATTTCTAATATTATAATAATTTAGAATATTATAATCATTTATAATGGGAAAATATCTTGCATAACCATGTATTCCATATTTCCAGTTTCTGACATTATTCAGGTAGATGATGCTTTTGTTACTGTACATCATTTGGTCAAATATGGCCAATATTAAAATAATTTACTCCGAAATCGAATACTGCCAAACACACACAATAATGTTCACAGGTAAAACTGACATAACCCATTACCTAATAGTGAGCTTATAACAATTCACAAACAACAACAACAATAATAATAACAATAATAATACATTAGATAAATATAATTATTTAACATTAGATGAAGTCTATATTTGATACTTTTATCCTCTGGACACTATACTGTCCTTACTTGATCAAGTATATATGTAATATACATATATATGCTAACATACAAAATATATAAACATGTTAAATTTGTAATTTCCCATTTTACCTGATCATTACATTAATCAAACCTAACAAAAAGATTGTGTTCCAAAAAATATTTGAAAGCTGAAAAAAAAAGATTCATAAATTAGAAACACAATAGAGAGAAACTGATTTGGAAATAAAATGGAAAAAAGAAAATCCCCCTTCATACATTTTCAGATTTAATCAACCAATTAAAGCAATGCAAGAGTCTGTTTACTCCTGTTAAGCTATGGTACAGAAGAGCTTTGGGTTGAAATACAGTAAAACACTGCTTTAGGTACTACTTTCTACCATACATCTATAACGTACAGTAGCCGGATATTTGCTGTTTGTTCCTATGAAACAAGTAGATGGGTAGATTTAGGATTTAGACAATTCTGTTTTATAACTGCAATCTTTCCAATCTAACATTATAACCTGTTCCAGCAAATGGTTTAATATTTGTTTGGGTATAATGAGATGACTTGGGGGAAAAAAATCACACTGTACATCTTCCAAAATGTACAATTTATGATGTATTTTTATTGTTGATATTTAATGTGGTTTGTGATTGAGGGTTGTTCGGACAGACTTGTGATATTCCATTGGCTGTAATATTTGTACTGAAGCTGTGTGAACAGTAACAGGTTGATATACAGAAATATGTGTTTAATGTAGCGTGAATGAAACTTGTTAAAATCCAGAACAATTCTTCTGAGTAAAGAGAACGGGTGTGTGTCCTGTCCTGTTCCATATTCTGTATTTGGGTCTGCACTTGTTTATGTCTCATTTTTAAACCATAAAGTATTCTGATGATGTTTAATCATCATGGCGGTGGAGGTTGTGTCTTTACTGTTCGTGAGAAAGATCTAGATCTTGCTCAGCTAAAATCCTATCAGATCCTGTCTGGGATGAGTAAGTAGAGGCCAGTAAATCTGTCTCTGCCCTAAACAGTCACGTGCCTGTCTGCCTCATCCTCCACCCCACCCCTCCAATCTCATGCGCAGTTTCCAGAAAGGGAGTGGATGGATGAGTGTGGATTTGTAGGGATGGCTCTGAAAGGGAGGGATGGCTTTACCTTTGCTTTACCAGAACAGACATGCTCACCTACTTTCCCCCGCCTGCATGTGCACAACTGGGTCAGCTTTACTTAGGCACGGGTCAGAGCAGTCGTTCTCTCGTGTTAAGAAGACGTGAAAAACGAACACAGCAAGACACTCCGCAGCTCCTCCAGTGACCTATTTGATGGCTCAGCTCTCAGCTCTGAGGATATTACTAAATATAAACCACTTGTTCACTTCGCCAAACATGCTGCGTTTGATGGCTGTTGTTGACCGCCTGCTGTTTCCTCATTACTCATTCATTCGTCCTCATTTTATGGCAAGCCCGCTGCACGTGCCTGGCTGATTGAGATACTTTGACCTGTGAGAGTATTTAGGAATTAAGACTTAGTAAACGTGCAGTTTTGGCTGACTAAACTGGGGCAATCACTTAAGACTGCGATTTCAGTGGAAAATCCCTGAAATTAAATCAAATCAACTTGTAGTAGCTGCAGACTTTTAGAGCCTTAGCTCAATTTTTCATTTCCAAACGCTGCTGGATCACAGATATTTAAGCTGGGATGCTACAGAATACGGGCTGACATAGGGCCAATTCTAGGATCAGAGCCTTAAGGGTTGCTGAGCACCTAAGAAGGCCAGAGAAGGTAGCCAATTTTTTTTTTTGTGTAGTTTAGGATTTTTAAGTGCTCTGTAAAATTACTTTAAAAAGTTGTATTTACTCAATTTTGTTGAGTTATACTGACTTTCAATGACAGAGTAATGTTAATGGTTAATATAACTATTGGTTCCTGGCATCCTTTATTTGAATAATGGGTGTCTGTCCCTGACCAATGGCTTGCCATCAGTGTGCAGTCATGCCAAAAAGGGCTACCTTTCCTTAGGTATTTAGTTAATGCCAGTATATTTTTACTAGCCTCTAAATATGACTAACTATGGTTTATTTAAACACTGTTAGGTTGGTCGTTCTGTTTCTTAATAGAGACAAATCTTGCATCCAATTTTGCCAGACTATTTTTAGTCTATTTAGTTGAATCTATTCATTCCTTTTCCAGAAAAATAATCAAATGTGCCACTGGCTGCTACACAAGCTTAAAGCGTGGTGAAGTGAATCCACCCCCATGCTTAACAGTTGGGGTGGTTTTCTTTTTTTTTTTTTTTTTCTTTTTTTTTTTTTGGAGAAATGTTGGACCCCTTTTCTCTTAACATATCTTTGCTTATTGTGGACTGAAGACATTAGGAGTTCTATTTTAATCCCATCAGTCCACAGGAAATGCTGCAGGCTTGTTTAGATTGTATTATTTGTGCAGGTGTCGCCCGACGGAAAAATTATTTATTTTATGTAATATTTAATTATTTTACACCACCACTCCATAGTTAGTCTTGTGCGGTCAAATAGATGCTTCTCCCGGAAAGTGTTTTTTTTTTACCTTTTAGGCCTCAGCTTATTCTTTGTTAGTAATGCTTGTTGTGATTTCTTTATTATAGTATATATATTTATACTAAAATATTGGATTTTTCTTTTTTGACTGAGGTGCCTAAATGCCATTGTTTGTCAGTGGTCCTGCACATTTTAATGGTTTTCGACCAACTCTAAAAAGACGTTACTTTATTAGAAGAAGCAGATTCATGATGAGAAACCAATACATATACACATGGCAGTGTACCTCCAGGAGCCAGTAAAAAGCTATTTATAGCACCCTACCAAGAGCATACTGTAAGAACATATGCCTGTCTAATTCAGGTACAGTTCCTTAATATACATAAACATTAGCTTCCTCCCTCCTCAATAAGCTACGATACAGTATAAAATGTATTCAAAATGCCACGACAGATTTTGGTGAGGTAAAATAAATCAGTGCTTATACAAGGTGTAAACAGGAGGAGATGGGATTATTTATTCTGAATCTTTTAAACACCTCTTTAACACAGTGTTCGACAAGCACTGACTGATCTGTGCTGGATCTTTACGCCTCTAACAAAGTGAAAGGAAATCAAATGTTCCCTGTGTGTTCTAAAGCTTTCAGAGCGTGCCCTTCCCGATAGCTCCACCTCTCTCAAAAGAGGGCACAGGAAGAGCGTGTTCCTGAGGGCACTGCGCTTATGCCAGCTGCACTGGCTCTCTTCAGATTTCACATTGCTCAGCAGAGCCTGTGGGAATCAGCAGTGTTTATGATCCGATGCTGCATGTGAATCCATATACAGTGAATAAAAATCACTGCCAGTGTAACATACTTTAAAATCATTTTTAAATATTGTATTCTGTGATTAGCTGTATCCACCATCATTCCATTTTATGGTAAAAAATTTAATGAATAGATTCCAGCTGAACTGGAATTTCACCATGAAATGGTTCAGTATAAACAATTCTATAAACAAATACAGCTCTGGAAAACATTTGATCACTTGCGTTTAGTAATTTAGAGCATTTGTTTGCAGAAAATAACAAAAAATGTCTGAAATAACAAAAAATGTAGATGCAGAGCTTCTCAATTTATATTCATAAAGTTTAAGAGTTCAGAAATCAATATTTAGTGGAATAACCCTGGTTTAATCACAGTTTTCATGCATCTTGGCATGTTCTCCTCCACCAGTCTTGCACACTGCTTTTGGATAACTTTATGCCACTCCTGGTGCAAAATTCCAAGTAGTTCAAGCCTAGTTTGATGGCTTGTGATCATCCATCTTTCTCTTGATTATATTCCAGAGGTTTTCAAATAGGTAAAATCAAAGAAACTCATCATTTTTAAGTGATCTCTTTTTTTTTTTTTACAGAGCTGTATATAATAAACATGCAATGTAAAACCCAGGCTTGCACACACACACACAGCTGATTTCAGATCTTAGCGCGCTGTGATCCAAGAACAAACTTAAACCTGTAAATCCTTTAAAGCGCCTGGTGCAAGGTTTAGAGTGTCCTTACACTGTTACTGTCACCGCCCCAAGATACGCATCATGACCACTGTTATGACACAGATTTAAAACAGGTTATGAAACAGATACTCCTCACTGGTAGTTGCGTAATTTGTAAGTCTTAATTCAGTTATTTTCAACGCTGCACTGTGATCCCTCTCGTTTTACACGTTGCAGTCCAGTCCCTTTTTTATATGGGTAACTAAAGGTTAGACTAACATTTTTTTTTTACTTTCATTTAGTTAAATATGGCACCAGGAACTAAAATACTTTAATTAAATACTAATAATTAGACAGTAACAACAACAACAAAAAAAAACGCATACTATTTGGCCTTAAAATTGCAGTAATACAATAACCTGCAATAACAACTCAAGGGGTTGCTGGAATTGAATGAAATGGACATTAATATGTGCGAATGTAATGTTATAAAATGATTACATTATTAGAGCAAAATTGTAAGTTTATTAGGGAACACAACACTGTACAACTGAAAGAAGGTTCTCGTACACTATTGGGTCACCTTTAGCTTGGATTCATTATTAAAGAAAATACATTTGCAGTCTAGGTTTTTTGTTCACAACACCACTTGCGATGAAGTCGAAGGGGCCTGGCTGATAGACGGCCTAGATGGTAGGCTGTTTATTAAAATGGCGGTGCTGCCCCTGTCCACAGTCTGTTAACTGGGCAAAATCTCAATAGCCCTATCCGGATGGGATGAATTTGTTAGGGGGGCCGCCTGTGAACTCTTCCATCTTGACTGCAATTGAAAAAAACAGGAGGACCAGTGTGTATTTTGGCTTTCTCTGTCATGACATGGTGTTCAGTAGCTCCTCTATTTCCACTCACTGTTGTGTTTACGTGGATCTCTGTGGAAAAACGCACCCAAAGTGTAATCAAGGTGCGTCAAAGTGGTCAAATAGCTATTTTATAAAACGCGAGACGAAACTCAAGAGATTTGTGTCTGGACAGGAATAACAGCAAAAATTCAGCCTGTAATTTTCTCAGAGGACCCCCCCATAAAAGAGAACATTTCCCCAGGACCCCCTGAGGAACGTATCCCATCCGGATAAAGCTTATGAGTGTTTTATAGAGGCAAAGCAGTCAGAGATTCCTCAACAAGCACATACTGCTCAAAAGTATGCTATATTTTTTTTGTTTGCCAAATTTGTTCTCCATTTATTCCACCCCCTCACTAGGACTCCCTATATCACTTTAAATGCACTTAACATTATGATGGTAAGAACAAACGCATGCCTTACCCCATACACGTGAAACTATTGCCAATACACTATTAATAAACAGTCCTACAGGAAAGTGCCATATTCCCGATACATTAACCAACAGATGCCTCTATCAACCATTATCATGGCTGACTTCACAGCATTGTGTGGAGAAAGAACGCCATCTACCCACCAAAAGACAGCATTGCTGACTGTGCTCCCTCAGAATTCAGCTGTGGATGCTGAAGCAGCATGACATCAGTTCTGAGTGTGCTATCCACCGACCACAGGTACGCAAGAAACTGTTCAATTCTTGTTCACTATTTTTTCTTTTTTTTTGTTTTTACACTCGGCCCTTGATATGTCTACTGCCTGGGACACCTTACAACTAGGAGAATATTATGCCATATTATCAAAGCTTGTTCAGTTCATGCTTAGAAACATGCTCAATACGTTGAACTAGAATATAAAAAAATAGGAAACACCCTGTAAATTACAAATAGCAGTAGAAATCAAAACATGTAAAACATATTGGCTATTCCCAGTAAGCATAGTCAAAAAATAAATAAAATGGGAAGGTCTTAAAAGCAAAGCATGAACTAAAACATTTTTACAAATTATTACCTCATATTTAAACATGATAATACATCTTGCCAAAGAGATTAAAAGATTTTCTTCAGGCAAAAGATTATCAGCTCACAATGACATTCCCAACAAGCAATCTAGAGCTCAATTGGATTCAGAATGAAAAAATATATATACTCCTGGCAAGTCTACAGTCTGCAAAACTGACCTGTCAATTGCTATTTGAGAAAGCTGGAACCAGCTTAGTGTATTTTTGTTTATTGTAAAACTGTAAAATGTGATTGCCTAAAATAATTCAGGCATTCATAAAAATCTACACATGCATTAAAGTACCAACTGTGGCATCATTTTTCATATTAGGTTTAGTGAATTTTTAAACAATGTTCAGCTATTAAATACACATTGTCAACTTTATTAGTAGTAAGTTATAAAGAATAAAGCTGACTGAAAATCATTTGACTGTTGTCACTGCCAGAGGTGGATAAAGCAGCCAAAACAGGACAAGTAAAAGTATTTACTTCAAAATTTTTACTCAAGTAGAAAAGAGTGCAAGTAGTATTGATTAATTGATTCAGTACTGGATGTTCACAGAATGTACTGTAGCTGCATTCGATTTGTTAAATTTAGTGACAGATTGTTTTTGATAAGTGAACAGACCTTTTGATTGGAGAAGGAAACTATTGAAGAGTATGAATAAAGCAACAGACGTGTTAAATTAAAATTGCTTCCAAGTGTAACTGGATGAACAGAGATGAAAATGCTGGAGTAACCGTGATTTTTTTTTTTAACATAAATGCACTCAAGTCAAATTACTCTAAAAACAACTTGGACAACTTGCAAAAAAAAGTTAATTAGCTAAGTAAATGCAACATTACTTCCACTGCTGCCTGCATATTTCTGCCAGGGCTTAATTTTAACAGAACAGATTCTCCAAGACATTAAATTTGAATAAAGACCAAGTCTTTACTGTAGAATAGCGTTAAAATTTAGCGTTTAAATTTAAGCCGTTTCAGCAACCCTAAAGCCACAGTACACTTTTCAAACAAACACTGCTGAGAGAAACTAGAGACTTAACCACTCTCATTCACTCTAGTTGTTCCTCTTTTGGTACATCCTAAGGATAACCATAAACATCAAAATGTTTGATTTTATTATCCATTGTTATGTACATTTAAAGACAGCTGAAATTCCCTACAATTTTTTTTAAATAATCATCAATAAGATTCTACAGAAGTTGGTTAGCTTCACAATACTGCATTCTAGGTGTGGTCAAAACGTCAACATTGTGTTCTTATGCGAGACCGTGATGCACAATATTTTGAGCCTATCATTAATATAGTCTGTGCTTCAAGAACACTGACCAACAGTGTGCATTTCAGATTTTGAATATGCATCAGAGTTCAAGTTATATAGTTAACTGCTTTTGTTCTGCATAACAAAATACCAGATACTGCGTAATGTTAGTCTTTTGTCATTATTTTACCACATCACCCACCCTGACACCATGAGTCACATTATAGATTTAAATTAGAGACAGTCATCACTGTGTGCACAGAGTGAGACTAGTTAAAGCTCCTTTCAAACTAAAAAGAATAAAGAATTTGAATTAGAAATCACAGCCCTTTACAATCCAGCCGTTTGCCCCACAGCCTGGACAGTGACAATGAAAATAAAACACCAAATCAATAAGTCCATTTTAACCAGATTTATTTATAACAACTTCCAGGAAATCTGCTCTACTTCTCGCCTCCCTGCTGCTGGTCTGGCATGCTTCTGATGATATCAGAATCGCCTGTGGAGACAAAAGTATGAATACATTTAGATTTTATTTTGTAAATGTTAACACCCCTGCAAGAAGACATTCAGATATAACCACTAATAGAAAATACCTCTGAAGGTCATGGTAAAAAAACAAATTGAAGATCAGTGGATGAATCAAAGGACAGTTGTTGCTCATTTCTCCAAATGTTTCATAAAATGCATTCTGAAGAGCATTTTAAACATGATTACTTACCGGGATCAATGATGGCAAGTGTGCACACCCTGTAGTATTTACCACAGGCTGTGCCAAGTTCAATGTTGTTCCCACTGTAGTGGTGGACACCGGTTTTGGCCAACATGGCGTAGTACTCGACCTCCGATTTCCTGAAAGTGAACAAGAATTATTGGTGACTGAAAGCAGGGAGAGAGGGGGTAAGAATAATATTTTAAAACTGAAATCCACTGAAGATCAGCACAATAATAACTCTGGGCTTGTTTTAATTCTTCTAAATCCTTATTTTTAAGTTAGACCTAATTGACAATTCACCAATAAAATATACAGCAACAGAATCAATAGGCATAGCTTAAACTACACTACTTATCCTGAATAAATGAATCAAAATATCTGGTGTTATTTCTTTTGCCATAAAAATGTTCATATGCTGCCATAGAACTATGCCTTGTTGCAGAAGTTTAACTACCTTTGCATGACTGCAAGAGCTAAAAATGGCTGTATTGTTGGAATAAATTTACATTCACAAATGTGAAATGAGCCACCAAGATACTATTCAGAGCAGTTGCACACAAACCAAAAATGAGCCATGTTAAAGGAAGTGTTTAACTGTGATTACCTGAGAGCAGGGCAGTTGTTGGCCAGGATAACCAGCTTGGCTTTGCCTTGGCGAATCATCTTCTGTGACTGTCTATATCCCAGCACATATTTGCCACTCTTCATTACCAGCTGGAGTCTGGAGTTGATGGACTCCAAGGACTTTTTCTGGAGTGGGGAAAACATTAAAGTAGGTGTAAGACTGGGAAGAGATGGTGTCATGTTACATACAAAACAAATCCATTGGCATAGCTTAAATGAAAGCAGCGAATAATTGAACAATTTAACATGACAAATTGATGTGTTTTAAATATCAGTACACTGTCAACAGTCGCATCACACACACTCAGAGGGCAATATCAATTAATTACATTTGATCAGTTGTGTACACTGTTTACTAGGAGAGTTTTTTTAATGACAACACTTACATATACTCAATTTCTTCTCTATTAATGAACTTAATACATCACTCATAATATTCTAGTCATTTACATGTAGTGATAATACACTACATTTTACCTGTAGCTTGGTGCCAGCATTTCTAATCTTCAGTCAGTGTTCAGTACCAGTCTAGAGCTTGGATGTCTTCTCATTTATTCAGTGGCTTGCTTAATTTTATATATTGTAGATTAACATTATAAAATATGAAAAAAATTAAGGGACAAGTAGGAAATGTCCTCCACAACCCCCTAACATATTTCTATTATTGCATTTGATGATATGGACCATCCCTAACAATATTTATCAGACTTGTAACAAAGTCAATGATCCAGAATGTCATGATACTAATAATGCTCTCCAAATCTCTCCACATATTTCCAGGATTAAAGTACATGATACTGGACAGATATAATCTGTCTCTAGTAGATATATAATAGGAAATGAGAACAGTATGCAGTTTACTTTTAACTAAAAACAGCCAAAAAGTAGTACCCTGATGTGATAATTAGATGTGGGTATTACAGCACGATATTTCAGGGTATAATATCGTTCACAATATTTTAAAAAGATGGATATTGTGTACGATAAGATAGGGCACACTCTTTACACCAATTCATTGTACGATAAACTTTTCTTACTGTGCACATGGCAAACTCTTTGAATCTTGAATCTTAGTGTGCGCAAATCAGTCATTAAAGCTAAATGTGGCTAATTAGAAGACTCCAAACTCTGGCTTGTTCAGAACTTTTACTAAATAGCTGAACATACACCTGTATAGATTTAATTTACAGTGTAAAAACTGAAGAGATGTCCACACTTTAGATTGATACTGTTTTTTTTTTTTTTTACACAAACACTAAGGGATAAGAATGGAGTAAACTAAGGCTTCAAGACATGCAATGCTAGATAGCTGGATACTGAAAAAAATACTAACCTAGTAACCTCAAATGTTTGAGGTACCAGTCCTGTACTTTAACTCTATTTTTCCCGTCATAGCGTATAGGCTAATCAATCCATCCCTATGTTTGTATAGAACATAACCTGTATATAAAGTACAACGAGCATAAATTACCCATATCAAACCACTTTAACAAGAAACAGCTCGACCTCAGAGCTCCGACTGAACAGACTGTTCCCAGTTCAGCCGGAAAACCCTGCGTGTCAGAGCAGCTAGTTACTGCTGCAGTTCAGCCCTCAGAGCCCAGCCCGGAGCTCCTCACAGACCCTGTTCACTACAGGCAGCACACCCACTCTCTGATAACGAGACTTTAACACTGAAACTCTGAGTTACGGCACTCAGACTATTCTCATATACCGTCATAGTCAGTCAGTAATAATAAGAAAAGCCCAGGTTATGAGCTGAGGCTCGGCCGAACTCGAGGCCAGCGGCTCCACGTGAATCACTCACCGTTTTCTTAGCGGCCACCATTGTAGCTGTTCAGTCCGTTCTGGCCAACCTGAACACAACAGTCAGACAGATTAGCCCGTTCCCTTTCAGAACAGCACGAAAATACGACGCTAAAGCCGCATTAAAACAGTATTATTCCTAAATTAACCGGAGAGCCGCGCTTACCGCCTGGTGAATCCCAAGATGGCCTCGTAGAGAAAGGACTTCCCAGCGTGCTTTGCTCTCGTACAAACACACGCTGATATCGCGAGAGTTCGAGCGCCGCGTGTTCTGGAGAGAGGGGCTGATTTTCAGGGCTGATTCAGTTTTACACTCAACAATACAAATAAATGTAATAAAGACTAAGCGCAAAAAAATATATATATATAAAGACAGACACACCTACAGACAGATAGATAGACAGGCGTGGAATTTAATTAATCGTAATTCAGAGAAATTCGCTCTTAACATTTAGCATTGAGAATGTGATAATTTTATATTCTTCCAAAAGAAAATACAGACACGAGCATCAAGTATACATACATTAATGCTGATTAATTAACAACATCTTAATTTTGTTTTGGTAAATGCAATTTATTATTAATTATGGATTACTACATTTCTTAGAATTTAATGGAATTCCAGTTTACTTCCTGCTATTTGAATTCATTAAATTCAAGAATTGAATCGGAATTTAGTGGTCAATCTCAATTCAATTTTTAATTTTGTACAACCCTGATAGAAAGGTAGACAAATACATAGAAACATTAGTAGAACAATAAAAGAATAATAATAAGAAGAAGAAATGAAAAATGAAGCAACCTTTGCAACCTAGCACTTTGCAAGCACTGTAATTACAAATCTAGTTAGTTGTTCCCTAGTCTTTTGCAAGACCTTTAATTAACTGTATTTTTTTTATTCCCTTTGATTTTAAGTCACTGAGTAAAGTTTTTCATGTGTTAATACCTACGCAGGCGTGGTTTGACTGAATGCGGGTGTGAAAAGACATAACATGATAACAGACCGACACACGCGCTCACTGGAGTCATGCGCAAAACAGGCTGAGAGTGTGTTAGTCCAGCAGAACCGCTGTCCTCCGGTCTGTCCACATACACACACACACACACACACACACACACACAAAGAGAGAGAGAGAGAGCTCGGGCTGAGGAGCACTTTCTCCACTGTGCATTTATTTCTATGTACGCAGGACACGATGGGATGTACAGCCAGCACTCACACCACAGCTCAGGACACAACTCGACCCAACTCAAAAACAGAGGAATGTAACGGGGCGAGCACCACAGGTGAGGCTCTTTATAGACACTTAGTTATATAAAGTTCCTATTGTAATTTCTTATTCATGGTCATGGCCACAGACTGGTACATGCACTCTGCTGACCTGGTGATGCTACTTTGTTGTCATCTTTTGCTTAGCAGTGACATGTGTTGTCTAGTTAATGTGTAGAAGAAGTTTCAATTTTACATTTCTTGTGGATAGCTTCAGAATAGCATCTTCTCAGGATTTCTCAATGGCATTTTAAAAGGCATATTTGTAAAGTTTTCTTTCCTGGACATTCCAGTTAATATGACCTTTCCTTTCTCCTAAGAAAGAGTAATGAATTATTAATAATTATAAGGTGGATGCACTAAGTATGAAATTAATAAACATAATGGCCTCATTTCATACTGAGAATCGTGGTACCATCAGAACTGTAGAAGTTCAAATAAAGTATTTTAATCAGCCTAAATAAGGTCACAAAGTGGAGCAGAAAATAAGTAAAAATAAGTAAAAATAGAACAGCATTGGAATGTGTTAATTCGTTTCAGTTGAATTTAACTTATAAAGATAAATGTAGATATTTTAACAGATAAATGAAAGTTAAAATCAAGCTTTGTTTGATGGTTTGTGATGATAAGCAGAGATGTGACAGCTCATCAGCTGTAATTATATACAAATTAATCACAGAAGACACATTTGAGGGCACATGTGTGGTAACTTTCATTTTACATTTATATAAATTTGATCAGACATGTTTAATAAATCAAAAATGTACATTAAAATGTACAATAACTCAACTGATTTTCTCAAAAGAAAGAGAAAAATATTTTGGTATGAGGTTTGTAAGAAGTTCTTTGAAGGTCCAAAGAAAATGTAACTACAGTATGTATTTTATCTTAAAAATGGGACTATGTAAAACTATGTGGAATCTATAGCATTGATAGTTACTTACATGAGATGTAAGTGTAAAAAACTCCTTTATTGAATTTGTAAATAAATAATAAAACACTAACATAACAGGAAGTTTTAAATATTCATTAATTAGTAAATTCATTGTTTACTTTAGCTGGATTCACATTTTTGCTGATTACCAATGGAAATGTAATTTAGTAAAAATACATGCAATAAGTATTCCATTTCACAAATTCTTGAGTACTTGCCAATTAATACTAAAGAATAGTAATGTACAGTACAGTTAATCAAGTGTTTTCACCTTGCTTTACTCTAGTGTGTAAATAACAAATACAAGAGTAAGACCAGTATCATTGACTGTGCATGTAGCACTGTTACCATGATGATTAAGCCAAGCCTAAGTTAATGGATCAGCAAGAACTTGCAGTGTTATGCAATGATTAACAAGAAATTTACATTTTCTTTCACACAGTTAGAAATACTTTGGTGGATGTTGATTGTGTTGATTATGCATTAGGCCTCACTCTGCACTTTATAGAAATTTACTGATATGATCATCTTTGCGAAATATATACTTTCAAAAACGTGAAAAGAAAATGAAAAACTTGATTCACCACAGTGCCACCCCGTCCTGATTAGAGGGCAGAGAGTTTGCCCTGACTATTCACCTTGTCTCGTTGCGGGAGTAGAGTGTAATCTAAGATCACTCAGTTAAATAATGGAGTTTCCTGCTTTATCCACTAGCGATTCACTGACCTGCTGTTTGTTTGTGTTTGACTCCAGCCACCATTATCTGTTACTTAAGTAAATGTTATCTATTTACATTTGTAATGAAATCAGTTACTTTCAAATAATAGATCCTTTGAAAAAAAGGGATATATTGGACATACTTATCATATGTGCCTAGTTGCCACTATATTTCAATACACTGCAATATATCTACAACGAATATATATGGACTATGCTACTATTATGATTATTATGATACTACTTCATCTAAGTTATCTTACTGTCACTACTGACAGAATAACATAAGTGGTGTTCTTTAGACATAAGTGGTGGCGAAAGTGATTTCTTTAACACATTTTGAGCCTTGGTTCATTCTAAGGTTTATGCCTTCAGTCCAGAAGGAGTACTTGCCACTGTTGCCTTCTGTTTTCTCACTAGGGATTTTATATTTTTATGTTTCTCTAACATTGCCTGGCCAAAACAAAAGTTGCCTCCAAAAAAAGTCACACTGGACTGCCTTTATTTTTGATTGCTGCACACATATACTGTGGCATTGTTCTGATAAGCTTCTGCAATGTCACAAGATTTTGTTCAATCCAGCATTAATGTTTCACCAAGATCTTACATTGATTATGGTAGTGTCTGATCTCCAGCACATCCCAATCCACACTTTTACAATTCCAGCCCCATGAATCTTGGCATTGTCATCTTGGAATATGGCTGTGCCATCAGGAAAAAAAAAATCAGTATATTCAGGTAGTCAGCTGAGCTCATTCTTTCAGCACATACTGTTGATGTACCTGGACACACCAAATCATTTGCTTAGTTGAATCCAGGTGGCGACTTTTTTTTTTTGGCCAGGCAGTGTATTACGGCATTCCTGTTGCTGTTGTAAAATGCATTATATAAAAGTATATTTGACATACAAATTGTGTTTATATGAGTAATTATATCATAAAAAGATATTTGGTCCCTGACAAAATAAATATGATAGACTAATCTAACATGGAAATCTCCTTATCTCATATTTAAAGGAACAGCTGCTGAAAAGGCAGTACATGAGAAAGAGACTACGCCTGCTCCGGAGGTGGCCAGTGCAAGTTCACAGCCCCAAGTAAGCTCTGAAATTCCGGCAGCAACTGCAAGTCAGGCTGCAGCTGAGGCTCCTGCAGCTGAGGCTCCTGCAGCTGAAGCACCTGCAGCTGAAGCACCTACAGCTGAAGCGTCTGCAGCTGAGGCTCCTGCAGCCGAGGCTCCTGCAGCCGATGCTCCTGCAGCCGATGCTCCTTCGGCTGAGGCTCCTGCAGCTGAATCCGCAGCACCTGCAACTCAAGATGAAGGTATGTAGCACACACTCATCTCCGGCTCCTGACCATGCAAATGAGCTAGCCAGTTTCAAGGAACATATCTCATCCACATGCAAAACAATCACACGCTCCCTGTTGGTGGACATGCAAAACAATATCCTTCCAGTCCTCAAAATGAAGCTTTGTACAACTTTAAGACAACCTTCCTGCTATATGCTGGTGCCACCAAATCAGCTCACTCACCAAAAAATTAAAAAGTGCCTCTGTGACGTATTTCTAATGTAACCATCAGAGCCTTCATTGCCTTTGCATATAGAAGAGCCTTAGGTGCCCAACACCCTGTTACCAATTTGTTGATGGTTTCTTGCCACAGCTGCCTAGGAGCACTCAACAAATATGGCCTTAACACTTTGGCACTTGTCAAAGGTGATCAGGTGTTAATGCCTGCTCATTTCTTCTGATTCCAACTTGTCGTCTATGAAAACTGACTGTTTGGTTATTGTCTAATATACATTCCAGACCTGGATATGTACCACTGTAATAAGATAATTGTAATGTAACAATGTTACGGCAAAGGTTTTTTTTTTTTTTATAAGTGGTCCTCACAAAAGTGTTTTTGGCTCATTATTGTATTTTTAAAAGTTTAGTGCTGGACTGGTAGTTTGATGCACACAAAACAGAAAATAACCAAGGAGGTATGTTTGTATTAGCAGTGGAATCTAGTTGACCGACATCAATATCTGACCAATACAAAATGCTGAAACGAAAATGCTGTTTTGATTAAGGAGCAGGGCTGTATAATAATTTGTTCTTTTTATTGGCCATTTTGACATGAATTTTCACAGTAAATACATTTTAAAAAGAGAGTGTGAGCTCCTAATGCTACAGACTGTGCTCACGTGACAGACAAAACTAGGCTGGAGGCAGAGTGACGTAGGGTTCTGCAGTGAACTCTCACACTAAACTACTGTTATAGTCTGGGAAAAATAAGTGCAGCAAAGCCAAGTGATGAAAACCTTTAAGGATCTTAATATAATGTAGAATCTCAATTTATCATACCTCACATCGATATCTGGATATGCAACAGTATTATCACATTCATTTTGTGTCCATATTGTCCATAACAAACATTTTATAAATGCGGTGTAATGTCAGTTAATGTAACAGTTTTTTTGTTATATATATAAAGATTATGTACTATTAAACTACTAAACTAATGCAGAATAATCCAGAAGGTTCCTTTATTTACTGTTCAATGATTGACAAAGTTCATATCTGCTCTGGTTCAGTTTCCCTTTCCTCTGCACAGGCAGGGTTTCCAGGGGTTTCTGTTACACAAGAATTTTCTGTCACTTAATGAACTGAACTTGAGAGGGTAGACAGAAGTGAAATGAAAGACGTCAGACCATGAGATAGAGTGACCTTTTTAAAATACCTAAGACCTTACGACTTTTGAAAAAATATGATCCAAAATGTGATATTTAACTTGTTCAGAATGACTCACAGAGCAAATAACCTGTATGACAACTTGCTATACCTTCCTGGATGGAGCCAGTGACCTAATTGCAGGTTTAGATATCCCTGGGTCTCATGCCTCACTGTTATAATAGAGATTATGTATGTAAATGTTGAGTCGACTAATGCAAATGTCTGTGTGAAAATGTGAACAGGACTCTTTGACAGTGTTGCATGCAAAATGACCAACCACCAAGTAGAACTCAATCAGATATGATTGACAAGCAGTAATAAAGAAAAAACCACATTCATATACAATATATTCTTTATATTGGATATCTGATGCATTGTCCATATGTTCTAAGTATTGGACATAAACTGATCAAAAATAACATTATGACCACCTTCTTCTTTCTACACCCATTATTATTTTTTCAGCTCCACAATCATAAAGGAGGACTTTATAGTTCTATAATTACAGACAGTATCCCTGTATCTGATTCTCAGGATACTTTATTATCTTTTAATGTCCTTCAGTGATCAGGAGTCTACTGTACAACCACAGAGCAGGTATTTGGGAAGTGGATCATACTCAGCACTTCTGTGACACTGACATGATAATGGTGGTGTGTTAATGTGTGTTGTGCTGGTATAAGTGGACCAGTTGTTTAACACCTCTAAGTCACTGCTGGTCTGAGAATAGACCACCAACAGTGTCCTGTGGACGTTAACCTGTGAGCACTGATGAAGGAACAGAGGATGACTAACACAAACTGTGCAAAATGTCTCTGACTTAACATCTACAAGGTGGAGCAGCTACAGTACGTAGGAGTGTCTAATAGTGGACAGTGTCTAATAGTGGACAGTGAGTGAACACAGTGTTTAAGAAGTCAAGCAGCACTGCTGTGTCTGATGTACGCATACCAGCACAGCACACATCAACATTGATCTATGTATATTGATTATCCAAACATTTCTATTTTAAATTAAAGTGAAAGTACATAAGTTTTTGGTAAGAATGTGCAATTGCACCAAGCATGCTAGAATAGTTTGTTGTGTTTCCACTCAAAAACACCACTACTTTCAATTTAAAAGAAAAACAACTAAGATACTGCTGATTTGAGTATATTAACAGAGACGTTGCCCTTTGTGTTACTAATGTAACAACCTGCATTCTACTAGGAAAGGTTTCCACTAAATGCTAGAATGCCAGTTTCTTTTGGGATTTGAGTCCATTCAGCCACAAGAGCATTAGTGAGGTCATAGCCTATGTTGGCCAATTAGGCCTGGACCACAAAAGGCTCTCTCACTAAACCCAAAGGTGTTCAGTGGAACTTAATCAGTCCGGTCCATCCCACAGGTGTCCTGCTGCTTCCTCACTGCAGAGAATACATTTCCATTGCTGCACATTACACATTAGTGTCCAGCACTTCATATTGCTCAAGCTGTCTTTAGCTTAGCAAGGACCTCCTTTTTGAGATAAATTATGGTAACGTAACGTTGCTGCATGTTTTATATTTACGGTTATTTTTGTAGAGAAAAAATAAGAGATAACTTAAAAATGATGAGTTTCTTTGATTCTGGACTAAGAATCTTTGGGGGGTTTTCAATTTGAAACTGTGAAGCAACCCCATTAAGTGCTTTGAGAAACCTTTAATAAAAGATTTTTTGAAGAACATGTTCCTTGAAGCACCTTAAGCTTTCCTGAAGGTTCCCCAAATAATTTCAAGTGCTTCCTCAAGACTTTAAATTGAAGAACCCCTAAAAGTTCCTAGTACCTCTTCATGAAACTTGTACATTTAAAATTATACTCTGGTGACTTACATCGTACAGGAACCATTTTTATGCACGAAATAGCAATGCTAATATAATCTAACTTATAATGATTTTAAGAACTGAGGTATGCTGTCACCATACAATAATACAGTGCTACCATTCCACTTTGGAATGCAGCTTTTATTGAAACATATTAGGACATGCCTGTTCACACTATTAATAACTAAATTCAGGTGTTTTTTTTATTTAGTTCTATTGCCAAAAGTGTATTAAATCAAGCACCTAGCCATGCAGTCTGCCTTTACAAACATTAGTGAAAGGTCTTACTAAAGAGCTCACTAGACTCTGTGTACAATTACAGTCAATGCAATTCTAAAAACTGAGCTTAGTTTAACGGCTTGTCTTTTTTGATTCTTCTTTAAAAGCAGCTTCAGCAGAAAGCCCAGCAGAACCAGCCCCAACAGAGGAGACACCAGGTGAGTACACGTTCTGAAGAACTAACTAGAGGCATCATCTCTGATCTTCTCCTATGCTAACACATTTCTTTCTCTCTCTATCTGTCCTTCAGCACCCAGTGAGGGAAGCTAAGGCAGAATTCTGCAGACATCGCTGGGTTATGATGATGGTAGAACTGAAAAACTGCTCAAACATTTCACGACAAACGAGGAACCTTTCAGCAGAGATGCTTAAAACCTGAGATAACTTAGGATTGCTAGCCTGTTGCCAAGATGCAGACTGCAGATCTTTCAGACTGGGGTCTTGCAGACATCACAGTGCCTTTATTTATCTTTGTCAGCGGTGATGGGAACTACTTTTGTATATACTTAATATTTTAATGAATGTATTTAAATGAAATACCTTAGATAGATTAATTTAGAGAATTTAAAATGTACAATATAAATACAAGACTTTGGGTACAGAAACTTTACAGAGATTTAAATTATGTAATGTTCATATCCTTCATATTGCTTCTTTGTGTTTGTACAGGACAGTGTACAGAGCCAAAGACTATGGGACATCACTGTAAATGTACCTAGACTATTATGCTATACTATAAAACTATTTAGACTAATAAATCTGTTACTGTGTTCATTTAAAACAAGATTTAATCTTTTAATTTTGTAACGTGCAGCATTTCTGCAATATACCCTTAAACGTCAGAAAAAAACCAATACAGTTTGAAAATTATGAAAATAATTTTATTAACAGGCATTGACTGGCATTTTATTGTAAGAAATGCATTAAGAAATACAAATCAGTCTCTGTCAGATATGCCTTGCAGACATTTGGCAGTAATACTGTTCATTACATGTAATAATTCAATTCTTAATTACACTGTATTATGGAATAGAGGATGTGGGTGTAGTGATTAGCTCTCAGTTAGCTCCCATGGATGAAAAATTGCAACAAATTGCAATTGTTTATCTACACAAAACTCTACAGGCATCTCTCTCAGGATAGAGGATGTCAGTGGCCTAATGTCAGGATACTCAGTTAGTCTCACAGTTTATGCACGCTTGCGGCGGTCAGTCAGGATGCATCTGTAATTGGTCCCAGTACTGCAACTGCTTCAATCTCAACCAGACCACCCTATGGGAATGATGATGGAAAAAAATGAGGAAAAGCAGAATGTGGTCATGAAAACGTAAATACTTTAACCAGTGTATAAAAGCCTGAGCCTTTGTCTAAGGGAAATGGGAGTGCAATTCAAGTTATTTTTTGTTAAACTAGATGAGATAAATGTAATGAACTGATTGAATTGGCTCACTCTTACATTGCTGTGTAAGTTGCCAAAAGAAATTAGAGCCATTTTCCTTCCAGCTTAAAAAGCCATCTTTTCATTTCTTTTCAGTAATCAGTCTATATCTTTCAGTCTATATAGCACAGATATAAACACTAATAGAACTGGAACCAAATAGAATTTGCAGTTTGATGACTGATAATTATTTGGAGAATTTTAAACTAACTGATAATCATGCTGTTTAGGACGCAGCTTTGACAGATCTGGAAGATTCACAGTAGAAATTTTGTGAGATTCAAAGTTTCACATTCCTCATTCTCTAAGACCAGCATACTTACTCTGGGTAGAGCAGCGACTTGGTAGGCAGCCCTGGCAGGAAAGTTTCTGCTGAAGACTTTGGAGAGAAACAGGTGATTGAGAAACCAAAGTGATTATCAGAACAGAAGTAGAGTAGAAGTAAAATATATATTACCACTGTCACACACAAAAAACGTATTACTTATTGACATGTACAATATATCTAAAATTATATGTTTATCACTTTTACTTTGTGTACAAGTGAATTTTTAGACATATTGCTAAACAGAGGGGACTAATTAAGATTAGTAAACTTAGTGTGGAGTTGTTTTATGATAAAATATGTTTGTGGAACCTATTGAACCTGTGAACCTACTGCTGCCATGCCTGTTGGCACCTCAGTTGTGGGCTAGAGTGGTATAAATTAAATAGTGGATACAATTAAATTTGAATCTGGACAGTACAGACAGACAAAACGTTGATTTCAGAAAAAAACAATAAATGAGCGGGTGTCTTAATACTTTTGTCCACTTAAAATGTAGTTTGAATGTGAATCTGCTAGTTATTGAGAGACCATATACATTTATGGTAATATATATATATATATATATATATATATATATATATATATATATATATATATATATATATATATATATATATATACTGTGAGAAAGCATAACTATCTAAACCAGGGGTCTCCAATCTGACCTGCAAATGTTTTATTTTTATTTCCATTTTCAAAAGTTTTCATTTTTATTTTAACACAGAAGGAGTAATGAGTCTCAGTCTTTTAATCTTTTAATCAGCAAGTCTTAGGTTGTGCTTCTGCTTGGTAGGAATAAAAATCTGCAGCCAGTTTGGCCCTTTATGGATAAGACTGGTGACCCCTGATCTAAACAAATTGTTTAAAACCATTAACTATGCATTTAGTATGTTTCTGCTTATAAACATTTATTCAGCAACACGTTAGGAGAATATTTTATTAAATGTGAAAACAGTACGGATACCAAAAGGATATCTTAAGCTGGTAAAAGTGCAAAGGAAGAAATATATTCCGTTCTTCTAGCAGCAGCACACCCGACTATTCATCTTCCTGCCCTCCATATTTCCTGTTAGCTGCCTCGACCCTAAAAGGCTGCTACTTCTTAAGTTTCTCCCTGTTAAAAGACATACAACTATTCCTCCCTTTCTTTATCTTTGATAAAAACCTTATTTTCCTGTTTTAAACATGTAACATTATGTTTATACCATTATTTTATATTAAAAACCCCAGATGTGGTGTGTTTTAGATCATGTTTGCATGTGGAGTAAAGGAAAGTTGTGTGTGGTAGGAGTCAGTGTAGACTTGCTGTCTGGAACAGAAGAAGCTTTATTTTCACCTCACTGCACTGTATCCTCTTACACACAGATACTACTATTGAATTACCCCACTGCATGATATCAAAGAGCCAACACAGGCCAAAGATACCATTGTGTGCCCTTTGACCAGTAATTTAGAAGAGACCAATGCATCGTCCTGCAAAGACACAGACATGCTGATAATGCTTAATTAGTATTATTGTTATAAAATCACCTGAAACATTCTTTTGAACACCAGTTACTTATATAACAAAACATTTTTCATGCTATATTATTATTATTATTATCTCAACACACATGATGCAGTCAAAAAACTACAATTCAAAACTGTCCTATACTACTTTTTTTCATTTTTATTCAAATTGTCTTGTTCTTGTTTATTAAATTAAGCTGGACTACATTCAGTTTAGAGAAGCACAGGATTTTTTTTTTTTTTCATTATTCTAATATAATATGGGAAATTTCTGGGAAAATACTAATATGGGAGGACGGCGGGAAAGATACAGGGTAAAATACGATAGTTGCCAGGCCAAAATGGGAGACTTGACCGGTATGGCAATGCCCCAACACTAAACACTCAGACAGGAGCAAAAGGTAAGTCAGCCACCACCTCTTTTCAAACCACAGCTGGTGCAGCTTTACTGATAATGTAATTTCGTTGCATTGTGTACCTGTACTCAAATGTAACGACAGTAAAAGCCTCGACTTAACTTACAGAGACAGCGTGCATAAAGGCAAGCACAGCGCCCCAGCTCCGATACATCAGCTAACAGATGCCTGTGCTGACCAACATCACATTGTGAGTGATGCCTATGATAGAAAAATGCCCACCCAGAGAGAGCATGGCCAGTTGTGCTCTTGTGAAACAATAATAAAATAAAATAAAAAATAAAAAAGCAGTTTCTAAAAGCATGTGAGCTTGTAAACAAGCTATGGGAACCTTTTTGTAGGTCCTACTTACATTGCTTATAAACTTCATTGACATTGTTGAAATCATTCATGTCTGCCAGGAGGACAGTTGTCTTGACAACTGCAATAAAAACAACTCAAGATTACATGCATGATTTACAATTAACAGGATATGCTTAACATTTATTCATTTGGGACCTAACCCACCGTTTTCATATCCGCATCCAGCTGCTTTCAGAATCTCCCCCATATTAATGAGGGCCTTTGAAAACAAAGAAGAATATTTATTTAAAGACAGACTAGTTTTTGTATTCATATTTAAAGATGGGCTGTTCTGAGCTCAGTGACTCAGTCGATACACTAAACTTAACAAAACAGAATAACTTTTAATCCAGGCGGCTCCGACTCTCACCTGCTTGGCCTGGGCCTGCACCCCTCCTGCGACTAATTGTCCAGAGGCTGTGTCCATTCCCAGCTGCCCAGAGATGTACATAGTGCGGTCAACCACCACTGCCTGGCTGAATTTATAAGTAACAAATACATATTTACTCCATGGAATATGGTAAGGGTTTTTGCATGTATAACAGGGTGGCAGCAGCTTACAATAGACTTTGTACTTCCCTGCCCCCTGCTGTAATATTGGTCATACGCCAGTTAAAAACTGACCTACATCTATACTAAGCTTTTTGACAAAATAATCTATTGAAAAATGAAATACAGCTGTCCAACATAACACAATTCGTGCAGGTCTATTTTTTAATAGTGGACTCTAATGGTTTGGGGAAGAGTCAGTCTTAGCCAAGGCTAGCAGCAGGGTCACTGAGTAGACCCATATTTGATCCAAAAGTTTCAGAAGTTTTGTACACACTTAAAAATAAATGTGCATTAAATGGTTCTTTGAGCAAAGCCTTGGAAGAACCGCTATTGGTACCATAAAAACATGTAAATAATAATAGGTATGTGTAAAATAAAATAACCATTTAAAAGACCTGAAGAACATTCACTTGATGCAAAGGTGGTTATTCTACAGCATCATTCAAAGAACCATTTGAAGCACTTTTTTTAAGAGTCTACAAACCTGGAGAAGTTTGGCTCAGGTCAGCGTCAGTTACTCAGTTACTCTGCTGCTCGTCATTGGCTCGGGCAGTCCCTCCCCCAAGTCACCACTGTACTGAGTACAATACAGGCCTAATTACATACATTTTTAAAAGTATGTAAAGAAAAATATATATATATATTTTTCTAGAAATAGACAGACTATTCTTGTATTCAATAGACACAGATGGCCTGTTCTGAGCTCAGTGTTATATACTGTACTATGCTGGACAATTAAAGCCTGAAAGAGTCGTTTTATGCTCACCTGATACCAAAATAAATTACGTGATATATCTTTAAAATTCTGAATGAAACACAGGCCTAATTATATGATTTTTTTGAAGTATCGTGAACAAAATGTGTACCTAATTACATTTGTTTAAAATATTCACGTGTTTTTTTTTTTAAGTATTTATAATAAATCATAGGCCTAATCACAGGATTTAAAATAGTATACATGATAAAATATAGGCCTAATCACATTAATTTTTTCAGCATCTAAAATAAAATTTAAATCTAATTATTTTTTTATGTAATAAAACATAGGCCTAATTACATGATTTTTTTCAGTATGCATAATAAACTGGTCTGATTACATTACTTTTTAAGTATCCATAATAAATCATAGGCCTAATCATATGATAAAAAAAAAACTAAAATAAATCATAGGCCTAATCACATGATTGAAAAAATATATATTTATAATAAAATGCAAACCAAATTACAATTTTATTACATGCTTTTTTCAATAGGATTCATACAATAAAGGCATACTTACATATTTTTTAAGTAATATTGGAAAACTGGGTAGTAACTTATTTTGCAAATATAATCCACCTCTCCTGCATCTACAGACGTTCTTTGCAGGGCAAAACTGTTAGTTACACCTGTTAATGCACTTGTTAGCAAGCTAATGTTCTAATAAACTATAGTTAAGTTAGATCAGCAGTGTTGCTGATTATATATAGTAATTAATTATAGAGTTACCTACCTGTATATGCCCTGTCTAATGGGGGCTTTAGGTGTGTAAGGTACGTGTCTCTGAATAGCAGCCATCTCTCACAGCATGAGGATAAACTTTACTTGTCTGTGAGCTGATGACTGTCTTCACCTATAGCCTCAACGCCTCCCCGAGCAAATACCCTCCACTGATCATTAACTCACCTCACTAACACAGATCTGTGTTATAGATCAGAGCGCAGACAGGCTGAGAGCTAGTTCAGCACATGAGCTTATATTCAGCAGTGTCGCTGCTCTCAGTCTGACAGTATAAGTGTTGAGTTTGTACCTGTAAGGGCCGATAGCAGCGGGTGCAGCAGCAGTGTTTATAATCCGCCTGATCAGTGCAGACATGTCTCTCAGCTCGCCTCTCACTAATCAGGTAAATCTCGCAGTTTTCGCTGCTGCACAGATAATATTTGGGATAATTCACACATCTATTCCGACAAGACACGCCCCTTCCGCGCGTGAATGTAACTTACTGGCCAATCCCAGTTGAAGGCAAAACATTTCCAACCAATGACAATCCAGAAGAGTTAAACATTAGCCAATCAGTGCTGGCGCAGGAGGCGGGGCCTGTCTGAATACAGGTGGGGAAATGAGGCAGGGTTGAGCACTTGCGCTCCACACCACATGACCTGAATCAACCGAAGTAACCAAGATATAAACGCATTAAAATAATCTCTGAACAGCCTTTTTGTAAAAGTTGTCATCTGTTTTAATATTCAAGCCTTTTTGTATAATTTGGTTAAATATTATACCTCGGACACTGTACTAAAGCTACTCTCACTATGTTAGAATGTTTACACCATGTTAACCAAATAAAAAAATGTCACCAATCACATTTATTTCAGTATGCATAATAAAATAATGGTGGGAATACATTACTTTTTTAAGTATCCATAATAAATTATAGGCCCAATCATAATTTTTTAAAATATGTGTCATAAAAAAAATATATATATATTTACCACAGTTTTTGGTGTCATTGATGGTTTTCTATATAGACCAGATGCCAACAGTTTTTTGTTGTTCGCTCGCGGCAAATCGGTTAACTCTCAGCGAGTCGCAGACACCTGGAAACTATCTGGCATTGCTAGATACCTGAACCAGTCGGCGATTGGGAGTCCAGAGCATTGTCTACATTGTCTACATGCTATATTAAATATAATACATTTTAAACTGAACATCTAATGGCTCAATGTTTAATAGACTCCATTAAACTCTTTGATGCCCTTAACCTTTGGAACAACTAAAAAACAATGAATGAGTAGGTGTCCCAATACTTTTGTCCATATAGTCCATAAGGTTGCTTGAGAGTGAAGAACTGAAGTATCGAGCATCAAAAGTTTAAAGGGTTCTACTTAACAAAACATGCAACACTAGTTGTTTTGTGCATCAGTCTTAGTTTATAAGATTTCCTTTACATAGGGCGATACAACTTGGGTAAAGTAACAGCTTCAGAAACGTAAGTGATCAAATCTGGAATAATTATGAAAATTAGACACTGTGGAAGTCCACACCAGCTGAGATGAAAAACTCATGACACAAGAAACTTTATTTAAAAAAACAAAAAACAAAACACTCTTAGAGGGAGTGAAATCTTTTAAAATTCCTATTGCAAGAAAGCCTTCTCTAAAAAACCTCTTACAAATCACAATGTACTCAGGGCTGACTTCTTAAGCTGTATAGCTGTTATGATTTAGAGGGAATTGCGAGGAGCCTGCTTTCAATTTCAGTTTCAAAAGGTTTTCATGCAACAGCAGCAATAATTGATATGAATAATAATAAATTAAGGTATTCAGTGGAAATGTGCCTATAATACATGTTAGGAAGTAAGAAACATAGTGATATAATTCACAAAAAGAAGACATAAGGCATTCTAAGCACAATCTTAAACTAACTTCATCAACAATTTCTTGTGAAACCAATGTAACCGTTTCAAAACAAGAACATACAATCTTCACACAATCTTAAATTTAAAGACATTATTAGCAAAACGTCCGCATAAAGGGCCACATACTACATCGCACACTGTCTTTTACTTGCCTCTTTAGGACATCTTGGTTGCAGAGATTTCTTCAGATTATGCTTGGAGTTTTGTGGTATTGCTTAGGTACCAGTAACAGACAAACCAATAGTAATAATAATGCTGGTAGACATGGAAGTTACATTAGAAAAGTCAATAAATCCTTGACCAAAAGAAAAGGATAAAGAGAAGCTGATGTTAAGCAACCCCTGAGATAAAGTGGAGGAGTCTGAGGGCATGTGATTTACACTTCCTCACAGGAGTGTTACCATACAGAACATGATTCAGGAGGCACTAGCAGAGAAGGAAACAGAGCAACATGAAACAGACAGAACTTCAGAACATTCAAAAATGAAGGAAAAAAAATGACATTCAGAATGAGAAGCAAAACATATGAAACTTAAATAGTCCATGCATATTTACAGAACAAGATTGGGTCCCTGAAATGATCTTAGTAATAGTGGGGAATACAGTCATATGAATTGCTCCATTTTTTCAACTACTGCTGAAAACAGGATACATAAAAAAGGTAATTTAAATCCTTTAACAGTCAATCTTAGGGAGTTTTCACCACTGCAAAGTTTAGTTCAGTTATTCAGACTCTGAGACTCGTTTTCGTCCTTGGTCCAGTTGCAGACCACAAACAGAAACTGCAGTGAGACCATTGAGAGGAGATGGTTTTGGTTTGTCCTCAAACAATCTTGTTTATGGTGTGAAATATGTGATCTAATCTTGATTGAACACAACTATCAGGAGTACTCTACAATATCAAGTGAAATGCCTCCTCTATAATCAAGTGTAAACCTAATATGTTGCCTAGGTAATTACTACATTTATGAACAAATGCCAAGTCAGCTTTTGCTCCAATTTAAATTGCACATTGGTCCAAATCGAGTTTCCGGTTAAAACCAGGAAGTGACGGTCTGGAACACAGCACCTTCTTCCTGTATTTACTTTCTTCCTCTCACCACAAGCAGCTCTGTTCATTAAGTAGAGAGACCATTTCAAGTTTTTGGTGCATATGATTTTTCATTGTGCGAAAACAAACCAAACCAAGGGGAAAACACTTTAACTGATTCAGATTAGAGCAACCGAACTACAGGTGTGAAAACTCCCCAAGTCTACTAAAACATGGTCCCATAAGACTGGAACTCTCAGTTCAGTTTTACACCAAACAAAGGGAACTCTGTCTAAAAATAGGTTTAGGCTGTCCACTGAAAGCTCTCTAAGGCCCTTGTATGATTGTCTTTGGTTTTTCTTTTTTTGTTTTGTTTAATTAACGCTTAGAATTCCAACAAACAGTTTTTTTTGTGCAATCATCCTTCACAATTCCAGACATTATCATACTCTGCACTGTAGCCACATTTAGAAAACTGTCTGGATATTAAGAGAAATAATGGTATAAAAAGGGTACATAAAAAAACTCTCCTTACTCCTTTTCTCTCCTCTTTAAGGGGATTCAATATTTGCCTGCACTTTTCATTAAATTGGAACTCATTTAGGGCCGTGAATATTTCTTCATAAGACCGACTGCTGACTACATTCATTTCATGCACGTGGTAGATTCTTCCCTTGTCGATTTATATTAAATTAGGTTGTTTTGTAATTCTGCATACAGGGACCAACTGAAGATGAGGCTCAGGTCTCAGGTGAGTTGCCATGTTAAAAGATATAAAGAAGGAAAAAAAGCACTTTCATACTTCGTTAGATGCTCCCATGTCCAATAAACAGCAGGAGGCTTACAGTAAGAGGTGAGACGTCAGTACTAAAACTGGATATAAGACTCGAAAGGGAACTGAATATCTGGCCTGCCAGTTTTGAATTCACTCCTCTGATCTTTTTTCCCTCCTTCCGTCTGTCTTAGAAGTTTTGCTGCCGGCGCTTCTTTGCATCCATGGCATCCAGAATGGGCTGCCTCTTAGCAGTGTAGCGCTGCCGCAACTCCTCGATTTCTCGCTCCATCATGGGGTCCAGAGCACTGAGGCGCATTTGCAGCTCCTCAAACTCTAGATTCTTCAGCTACGCATAGATAATACAGAGCATATGAATAACTAAAACAGCACACTCACACATCTCTAATCTTTAAATCTGTGATTACCTTCAATTTCAGTTATTTCAATACATCCAAATTTTGTAACACATTGTGTTATAATATTATTAAGGATATATGTTACTGGATAGTTTTCCTTACTAAAGTTTATGTTTTGCCAGAATTGTCATGACAACTCATTTGATGTAAAGCTAATATAGGATTTACCTTTATCACTGAAATAGCTGATGCTTGGCTTTTTTCAAATACATCATTTCCTGGTTACATGATCCAACCCTCTTTAAGTTTATAAAGCTAACTTATAGAGTTTAAGTCAATATAAACACAGCTTATCTGTAGAATTTGAGGTTCACATATGTAGTGTTAAGTAATTTAGATTCTCAGTCCTTGCAATTTTACAACAAAAAAAAAGAGAGCCGGGTAAAATCTTAAACGCTCATTATAATATTAAGGCCTATCCTAGACAGTTTTAAAATAGGTAAGGTCTGCTAATGAAGCAGTTTTTGACTTTTTTAAAATTTGGTCTTAAATAAACTGATATTACAAATTACAAGCCGTAAGTGTACTTACAAAATCAAAGTCTCCATCCTGTGGTACTTTCCAGTTGTCAGGGAAAGCAGTCTTGTGTATGAGGTAAGGGTCTTGCTGGTTGTGGTTGTAACTCTCCTGTGCTTTATTGGAATCCTGCTTGTCGAAGTAGTCCATGAAAGATGGGCGCTGAGCTTGCGGTGCTGTAGGATTTCCTAAATGTGTAAATACAGAAATATTAAGAAACTTAAAATATACAAGATTTAAGAGTAAATCTTACAGGATGTGTGTTAAAACAAATCAACACTCACTCCTCATTGAGCCTACATCTTCATCCTCATCCTCATCATCACTGTTGATCACCATGGTGCCCAAGTCTGACTCTAGCATGGTGCTGCCGTGTTCAATCATAGTCTGTGCCCCATCGCTCATTGTGCCTGTTGCTCGCATGGTGCCAGCGCTCTCTGAGCCGGATTTCACCATGGTGTGAGAGTCTACCTCCACCTCCTCCTCCTACAGTAGAGAAATATAGCATTTGCTATTAACAACATGTACTGCCTCAGGAAATGAACCATTAAAACTGTCAACACTGTAAGTTTAACAGAAAGTCCAACATTAAATGCTACTCCTACCGAGTTTTCATCTTCCTCTTCCAGTTCCCTCTGCTGTTCCTGTTGTCTCTTTGCTTTCATGTCCATGGCTTCTGTGATTAGGTCCCTCAGTATGCTCACTGGCTTAGCACTGGTAATGAATGGATGCTAAAAAACAAAACAGAGCTGCCTGAATGAGACGCGGAAACATAACAGGAATAATGCTACTGGTCCCAAATGTCAACATTTATGGGTCTAGTTATTTTATTGGCCCAGGTTACATGAATACATTTGTGCATCTCCAAAATGACTTTCAATAGAATTTAAAATATTTAAATCCATGTCAATCTGGTGCATCAATCAGCTTTACATACCTGTAACAGTTGAGTGGCTGTAGCTCTCTGTTCAGGATTTTTTACAAGACATTTCTTTACAAAATCTGTGAAATCATCACTCCAAAGCTCTGGCTTCCTGAAGGTTGGTGGGGGATTTGTTGGAATCATGAAAATAGCCTAATAAAGAGGAATGGGGTTAGAAAAGTATAAAAGAAGCATTCTTTTCACTATTCAACATAAACTTTAAAATGCGTACATAAAACTCACTCTCATTGGATGAATATCTGCATAGGGAGGCTTGCCCTCTGCCATTTCTATGGAGGTGATGCCAAGGGACCAGATATCTGCCACACAATTGTAACCGATCTCCTGAATCACCTCAGGAGCCATCCAGAAAGGAGTGCCAATTACAGTGTTCCTCTTTGCCATTGTATCCTTTGATAGAAAAGGAAACATAGCTCAAAATGAGCATACTTGTGTATCAGCACTGCAAATGAATGTCCCTTCCCAAAAAAAAAGCCCTCAACACTTACAGTAAGCTGCCCAGCCACTCCAAAATCAGCAAGTTTAGCATGCCCCTCAGTGTTAAGGAGAATGTTCCCAGCTTTGATGTCCCTGTGAATTTTCCTCATAAAGTGCAAATACTCAAGGCCCTTCAAGGTGGATTTGAGGATGGTAGCGATCTCATCCTCTGTGAGCTACAAAAAAGGGGAAAAGGGATTGTTAAGTTTACACTGAGACCAAAATCAAAGCAACTTCCCTTCTTTCCAATAACCATGTGATAAATGTACTTACTGTTTTATTACGTAATCTGATGATATCAGACACAGAGCCAGCACCGCAGTACTCCATAACAATCCACAAGTCTGTATTCTTGAAATAACTGCCATAGTACTTCACCACATAGGGACTAGACAAAGGGGGAAAAGCTTATTTGAATTTCTTAAAAGTAATGCTATACATTTCTAAAAAAAAATTATATCTGTATCCATAGAACTACCTATGTAATATACTCTGTGTAGTAGAGGGATGTGAACTTTTACCTGTCACATTGCTGCATGATAGAAATCTCCTTAATGATTTCCTGCAGGTCAGACTCCACAGGAACCTGCTTAATGGCCACTACCTGGCCTGATTCTTTGTGAATGGCTTTAAATACACTGCCATAGGACCTACACAGACAAGTAGCAGATTAAACAAGCAAATTAATTTAAAATTCATCAAAGACATCTATCTACCTGATAACAAAATACACAGGTCAAACTATCTAATCAAACACAGACTTCCCTTTATTACAAATGTATTAGATATTTGGTGTTCAAAGCTGGCCTATGTGCAACTGGATTAAAAGGTTGGTTACACCTAACAGAGAATCAGAGGTGTTTATCTGTACACTTTCTGAGTAAACTCTCCATTTATATGCATGGTTCATGTACATGTAACATCACGAGCATGTTTACATTATCACTTAGTGTAAATGTAACCATGACAATAACAACAGCATCACGTGATGCCATATTAATAATAATTAATAATAATTAATAACATAAATAATATTAATAATTATATTTTAAATGTCTAAGTATAGAACACAAACAAGATATACACGTTTGACCATAATTGAATCATGTTGAATCAATGATTAATTATTGTAAAGTCAATGTGCACACAAATTCTGATGTTGGAGGTCAACATTGTTTCAATGGATGTTGAATGGTGATTCACTGTCTGTTTGCTATCTTGGTCTTCATTGCACATTTCATTTTATTCATCAATGTAAAATACAATACAACAGTTAAAATGAACTGTATACTGAAAGCATTGTAGTCACAAATTTAATCTAGTATTATTTATTTGTTTGTATTTATTATCTATTTATTATTTTATATTTACCATCTGCACCACATTTATGCTACTCCTTTTTAAATGTAAATCAAGTCAGGTTAAGTAGTTTTACTGTCAATACTGCATATGTACAGGACATTGAAATTGAAACATGGATTGAAATTACTTTACTCTCTTTCCCAAAGGCACAAAACAATAGTACAATAGTGATGGGGGGATTAAGAGGGAATGGCAGTACCAGTATAAACACAACCTGTATAACCAAAAGTGTAAATTCAGGGGTATACATATAAATATGTATAGGGATATACAGAAATATTTAAAAACATTTAAATAGAATATAAGGGATATAATAAGTTCTTCCTGAGAAAGTGGCATATACACGGAAAAAAAGTAATCCCAGTGAGTGGAAAACGCCTTAGCCAGGCCAATAAAAGTTGTATTTAATCTGAACAACTACTTCTGGGTTTGAGTCAGTGAAATGTATTTTTCCTGTCTCATTCATACAGTGCAAAACTGCAGACACAATCCTGTCCTGACTGATGGATTAACTAGTCAAGTTAGCGAGGAAAAGCGAATCCATTATATTAATTAAGTGAAGTAATAGGCATTAACTTACCCTTCTCCAAGTTTCTCGAGCACATCGAAGACCTCCTCGGGCTGCTTGGTTAAACTGTCCTCACTGAGTTTCTTCAGTTTACTGTCAGAACACATAATAATAGGTTTAATAACTGAACACATCCAGGTAGAGTAAACTAGCTTGGAGAGCTGGGTGAACTACTGCCACGTTTTTTGTCGTAGTTGGGTTATAGGGACAGGCTCCCTCTGACCTGCTGACGCTTTCAGTTGCTACTGTAAACACTGGCTAGCTCAGGCTAGGCTAGCTAAGCTAATTTAGCAATATAAGAAACAGAAACAGCTGAAGGAAACGGGTAATCTGAGTATATAAACCCGGAGTAAACTAGAATCTAGACATCTATGGATCTGTAAACTTCACATTCAGAGCAGTGAGAAGATCTGAGACAGGAAATCTGGGTGATATGGGAGTCCGGCGGGATATCAGGCCTGTAAACAGCCGTGTTCACAAACTGGGCGATACTCACTTTTTAGGTACCGGCTGCTCCATTGCGCATAAAATAAAGAGTAAATAAAGAGCTAGGGCGTTCTGTCTTATAAACTCAGAATCCTAAAGAACACAGGGAAAACTCATGACCGGGGAACTTGTCGCTAATTCTTCTGTATCTGGAAAAACACTTGGCTCCGCTCTTCCTCCCCGTTTACTCAAAACCTAATGAAGCCGCAGACAACTGACACTCAGGCACCCTTCAAAATAAAAGTCTTAAAACACACATTTTCCTTTTAATAGATTTATGTTTGAGTAAAATGAACGTTGTTGTTTTATTCTTTAAATAACATACAACATTTCTCCCAAAATCCAAATAAAAATTTTGCCATTTAAAACATGTATTTGAATGAATAAGAAATGACTGAAATAACAAAAAAGATCCAGAACTTTCAGACCTCCTATAATGCAAAGAAAACAAGTTCATATTCATAAAGTTTTAAGAGTTCAGAAATCAATATTTGGTGGAATAACCCTGTTTTTTAATCATATCTTCATGCATTTTGGCATGTTCTCCTCCACCAGTCTTACACACTGCTTTTCAATAACGTTATGCCACTCCTGGTGCAAAAATGTAAGCAGTTCAGTTTGGTTTGATGACTTGTAATCATCCATCTTCCTCTTGATTATCACAGAGGTTTTTAATTAGGCAAAATCAAAGAAACTCTTGATTTTAAATGGTGTTTTATTTTTTCCAGAGCTGTATATAACCTGCACCTTTCTTTTTAAATTTATTTTTGTATACAATACAATCCAACAGCCTAAAATAGACACAATGTCAAATACACAGCATAATCAACATCACAATTACATAAATTTTTTTTTAACAAACCTAAACAAACAAAACAAATAGAATAAAGAATATTGGGAATCAAATAAAATTGAAAAACTTTAAAATATCAATGGATTTGTGACATTTTTAATTTTTAATTTTTCAAAATTAGTCAGTAAATGTATATAATTATATAAATCTCAATAAACAAAAGTTTGGAATAAGGGTATCTTTTTAGCAAATTTAGTTTTGTGTATAAAAAAATGCCCACAAATTATAATTAAATTTTCTATAATTGGTTTTATTATGGTCAAATGAAGGGTCATCAAAAATAAAATATATATTGGACTTTGAGGGGATTTTCCAAACAAAGCAAGAAAAACCACAATAAAACCTTTACAATGGATTCTGTGGCTCCTTTACAATGTAACCTGCATTTAAAACACAGAAAGAGAGAAAAAAAAAACGTGCAGTATCATTTCAAAGCAGTTCACAACATTTATAAAGGAAATTTATTAAAATACTGTGGCGGCTCTGGGTTGTGTGTGTGGCTGCCTGTAGGCATGGTGCGAGGATGACAGGGGTGGGGCATCTCCCTTCGGAGGGGTTATGCAGAGAGGGTGGGCACCACTCTGGATCTGCCATCTGGGAGACACACAGCTGGGTTGGTGGCCTTTGGGCTATTTTAGGTCTGTGGGTTAATGGTTTTAGCTCTCCTAGTCTTGTTAAAGGCTGTAAGTGAGTGGCAAGCCTGTTCAATAAAGGAGCTGTTGAGCATTCAGCATGAGTCTCACAAGTCTTCCTTCCTCTTCCACGCCACAATACTATATAAAAGCAATTTTTTAATAGCTAGGATTTTGGTGTACATGTGTGCTTGTAGGTTAGTATAAACAGGTTAATTTTTCAGTTAAATATAATTAATAACAATATAATATAAATGCACTACATTTCAGTAAAATCTTATATAACTGCTCAGTAATAAATATCAACCTCAAAGCAGAAGTGATACAGAGACACTTTAGTAGCACGCTCTCTCTCTCTCTCTCTCTCTCTCTCTCTCTCTCTCTCTCTCTCTGTATATATGCAGGTCTATAGGAAGGAAGCGGCCTGTTTATTTATTTAGCTATGTACTTAAGTTATTTATATGTGTCTGTTCAAGGCATGGATATCACATTCACTCCACTCTATTGGAAGTTCAAATGAGGAGACACTGTCTATATATACAGAAAACGAAATAATAATAATAATAATAATAATAATAATAATAATAATAATAATAATAATAAAGAACATCTGATAAGGTTGATGATGGAAAATTATTCTGTCATCAATGTTAATTTAAGGAAGGTTTTAAATGGTTGGGCTGATCTCTTCTACACTCCCAATGCTATTAGGTGAACATAATAAGATTAATATGAATAATACTAATAATTCTAACCTAAATTAGAAGTTTAAAATAATTATTTTCTACAAAGTACAAAGTACAAGCTATAACAATAAAATCCAAACATACACATATATACAAATATACATATTTAATGTAAGTTGTTTAACACAAATTAATTCAATGTCAGTTTGCTATATTGGTCTTTAATGTACCTTTTATTTTAGTTACATGATCTTTTAAATGATAAAATACATCAGATAAAATTAAAAGTATCCTTAGAGCATCATATTTACAAGTTCAACCTAGAATTATTCCTTTAAACATGTTTTATTTGTTTTTATAAGCTATTTTATAAGCTTTTATGATTTTGAATTTCTCCTCTGCACCACATTTATGGTAATCCTATTTGAGTGTAAGAATATTTTAAGAAATATTGTTCATTATAACTCTTTAAACCTTTATGCATCATCCTGTGAAAATTATTACATCAGTGTGAAAATTAAATAATAAACTAGTAAAATAGTAAAAACCATAAATAAGAACATAACATCTGCTCTCTGGTGGACTAGAAAGGTACATACAGATTTCCAAAGTCTGAAACTACTATAGTACAATTTTAAAGGCAACTCATGTTAAAGTTTTGTAAAAACATGCTGTAAACAATACATCCCAGTATTATTTGAATTCAGTGTTATTTTATTCTTTTTTATGTCACTCATTAGTCATCATGTATAAACACAGTATGTTACACTAAACAACCCAAGGCCGTTACTGTTACAGTGACATTACAGATGACATTAATTGTTGACATTAATTGTAATTGGTTGTTGACTGATTCAGAAATAAAGTGCCTGTATTCCTGCCTCTCACAGTGGGTTCTGACAGCGTCAATTGCACTGTCAGCACAGCATACATACATCACACATCACAGCAAATTGCCCTGTCAGTCAGGGCCCATGATCACAGTCAAGGCAGAATCAGAACAGCCCTACACACACACACACACACACACACACAGCTGTATGCAAAACATGTTTACCAAATAACACCAAATGAATTATTTAACATGACGTTTTAGTTCATTTTAATGCATATTTATTGTAACTTCTGTGCAGAAGTTTGGATTAGATAACATAAGATAATAATCATTAGTCCCACATCTGAGATAATAAGTGTTGTAAATGCTCAAATTTTACATATATTTTCTGTAAACCTCTTCAAACCCCATGCTAACAACCAGGACCTACAAGCCACTGCCTTAAGATCTAAATGTGATTGAAACCCACAGGACAGGGAAAGGCTATTAGAAGATAGCCAAGGGGTTTCAGCTTGTGGTTTATGCAGTGAAGAATGTCATTAAATAATTGCAGTTCAGGGGAACTGTGGAAGTCAAAATGAGATTTGTAAGTCCAGCAATAAACAGAAATTATGTGTTTAAAAGGAACTGGATTTTTGTACTAAGAAGACATTGTCAACTGTAAAGCGTGATGGTGGATCTAGCAAGCCTTGGGTTGTGTTTCAGTAGCACTGAGAAAATTAATTTGGATACTAATGCAAAATCTGCCTAAAGAGACAAAACACTTACACAATCTAGTAATAGACCCTAAACAAGCTTAAACAAACATGCTTCTCAGATTTCTCAGAACTAGAGGCCTTTTGCAAAGAAACTACATTAGCTGAAAAACAAATTTAGTTTTATTGTGGGTTTTTTTTTCATATTTTTCATATTTTAATCCTGCTTCTGATATTTGTTTGCATTGTTTGTCATCATTTTTGTCAAAGAGGAAAAAACAATAACAACAACAACAACCATTCATCAACTATCAGAGCTATCAGTAGTGGTAGTAGGAGGAGGAGAAGGAGGAGGAGAGTTTTCAGGCCACTAAACAAGTGCATGAATCTTCTCCCCGACAAAAGCCCTTTTGTGCTTTAATTGAAAGGTTTGGACTATGTCTTGACATATTGCCCATATTGCAACAGTTCAGATCAGGTTTAAATATCTTCATTATATTGGTCGTATTACTGTTGCCTGAGTAGCTGGAAACACATACACAGCATTTGGTATCCTGAAATAGAGGGGTATAGCTGGGAGGAGAGGGGTGGACGTGTGTCTGTGTATATCAGAGAGTGAGAGGGAGGGAGAAGCGGGAGGGGGCGGATATCAAACCAGAGCACAAGAAGCAGATTGCGGGCACCGCGTCAGAGACGAGAGGACACACAACATTACACGGCTCATAATTCCCCAGCCAGAGCAACCAGAGCAGCAGCACCACCAACAGCAGCAGCAGCAGCGGCAGCAGCAAATCCTGCACCTCCAATAAACCCTACACAACCCAGGAGCAGAGACCTAAAAGAACATCAGCAGCATTAACAGACCTTTACAACATGGGGGTCATATAGAGGGCAACTGTCTGTATGTGTGTGGATGTGCAGAAGTGAGTGTGTATGTTTGTGAGCAGAGTTTGAGTGTGAGTGAGGAACCCTCAGAACAGCAGTTAATGAGTGGAGTCCAGAAGAATGAGTCTTGACCCCGTGCAGGTCATGAAGGGCCAGGACCCCATGGCCCTTAGCCCTCCGCCAGCTTCTAATGGAGACAGCAAAGTGTCCTGGGATGAAAAAGAGGGCTTCTGTGACAGTGTGGGTCCCAAAAAGCCCAAATCAGTAAGTTCTGATCACTTCGGATCTTGTTTATGTTTGTGTACCCCTCCTCATTAAAACACTTGTAATGAATTGTGCATTGACTAATTCAATAGAGAGCAGTGAGCTTTCACGCTTAAAAATACAAGCTCCTCAGTGGTTCTTCAGGTTATTTGCATTGTATGTACAAATCTATGGAAAAAAAACTTTAATTAGTAAAAAAAAAATCTTTATAACCTTATTCAGTAGGTAAATTGCTCATAATCTGAACCAACTGTACATTGTGTGGTATTATGTATGATATCTACCACATTAACATATTCCATCACATTACACTGTGTATTTTACTTAGATTAGCATTTTTACATATTTTCCAGATGCTTTAATTCTGCTGCACATAAACTTTGCACAATTAGTACTGCAAACTGCAGGCTGTTTCACTTTAAGTATTATTATTTAGTAATTACAATGCATTGTGTAGTAAGTACAATGTTATTACAACCAATTAAACCTTTTTTCCATGTTATTCAGCTACTAACTTTACATGCTATTATTTAAAAACATTTACTATTATACTGAGCAACAATTACTGATTATAATGTACCTGTCTTTTTACACATCTTAATTCAAGGCTCATTTACCTTAATTATTTTTTCAATACATTAATTAGTAAGTACAATGTAACAACAACACTGTCTACTGCAGTCATATTATGGTGTTGTTTTGTGTATGTGTTATTAGAAGATTCTACCTCCAAACTAAAGGCTTAGTAAACTTACTAATGAGTTTTTAAAAGATAGTGTTATAATAGCTATACATCTACAACCCATCTAAGTAAAGAATGTATCTAAAGCCTCCTAAATTGTATACTTATTTATTTACTTATATTAATCTTAAGTTTATTATTCTGATATTATTATTATATAGTATAAAATATATCATTCTCTATTACTGTTATATAGTAGCTATGTACAGTATCTACTACTCCCTAAACTAAAGACTCATGTACTTTAATCATTACAACCATTTAACCCTAAACCCACTACACTGAACTTTAGGCTTTTGTCAGTTTAAACTTCCAAAGGGCAGGGATTTCCTAGACAGGGATTAAGCCTAGTTCTACCTGTCCAATGTTCTTTCTTTCAATGGAGAATCTCAATTCAGAATACTGCGTAATCCAGCACTAGTCTTAATCCCTGTCTGAGAAACTGGCTCTAAGTTTTATTATTCAGAAACGGTTAAAAGTTATAAAGTAGTTATGTATCTACAACCCCCAACAATATTGGACTCAACAATTCATCTGAAATATTGTACAGTTATAATCTTGTAGTCAGTTAAAGCTATACATTATATTGTAATTACTATGTAACTACAAGCTTACAAATGTTTAAACTCTTACATCTTTACAAATACTTTATTAAACTATCTTAAAGATACATAAACAAACTAGAAATGTTTCTTCTATATGTCATCATTCCAAAGAGCCTGTTTTTTTGGAACTTCATTTAATTTCTGTGAGTTTACTTATCACTGCAGTGATTCTCTATTGGTTCTCCATTGCTTATTCTTTATTCTCTGCTGGGTAATCCAGCGCTAGGCTTAATCTCTGTCTGAGAAACTGTGTCTAAGTTTTATTATTCAGAAACTGTTAGAAGTTCTAGAGTAGATATGTATCTACAACCCCCTACAATAATGGATTGTTAATCTGAAATCTTGTGCAGTAATAATCTTATAAAGTTATTGTTATACATTATATTGTAATTACTATGTAACTACAACCCGACAAATCTATGAGATGTATATAAAAGTGTGTAAAAGAGGAACTTTATTTTTAAGCGTGGTCTTCATTTCATTTCTGTGAGCTTACTCATCACTGCAGTGGTTCTCCATTGGTTCTCCATTGGTTCTCCATTGCTTATTCTTTATTCTCTGCTGGGTGGAACACACAGGGCTGCAGGACTCTTCTATACAGTTCAGCATGTCAGATGTTTACATTGCACACGTGTTTCTCAGGTCACCTCTGCAGCTGCTTCTTCACTGCTCTCTCTCATTCTCTCTCTCTCTCTCTCTCTCTCTCTCTCTCTCTCTCTCTCTCTCTCTTTTCTGTATCCATACACTATTGGAGAAATGAATGTGGCTTAGCACTTTAAAGTGCACACATACTGACAGCATTACAGGTTTGTTGATACTTCTGATGCAAGTGAATCTGTTGCCATCAAAGTTAATAAATCCTCACATAAAAGTGATTAATTTCCTTAATAAATAGTCCTCTGACAGCAGACAGCTCTCAGCCTTTAATGTTTCTGCTCTTTGGCTGTTTAATGCTGTTTGTGTCAGGCTTGATAAAAGAGAAATAGAACACAGCCACATTTCCAGGACGGGTTGGGGGGTGGTAAGGGGTGGTGGGGGTCGGGGGGCGAGCGAGCGAGTGAGTGAGAGTGAGCGAGGCAGGGCTGTTAAGTAACAGAGCTAAAAGTGGAGGGATAATTCCATTTGAGCTGCAGCAGGTGCGGCTCACGTCAAGCCGGCCTCTGCTTATTTCGAGTGCGCTAACCCTGCACTCAGGATATAGCTATGCCGTCTGTCAGATGGGACAGCAATAAAAAAGTGAGACTGCTGACGAGGACAGGGGGCTGAATTACAGTGTGACTTGCTGTACACACTCCATAAGTAAACACTGTGCTGAATGTGGGGTTAAAAGTGAAATCCATCACTTTTTTTTTTTTAATTGCTGCATAAATCATTGGTTGAGATGTAAGTTTAGCTGTGGTTAAATGTGAAATGTTGCATTCGATAGTTAGAAATTTGAAAATCTTAAATGTATAGTATAGGCCATAGGAACAAGGGTTTATGATGTTAAGAACACGAATACAGTCGTTTTATTTATGGTGGTTTCATATTTGTATGACTCTATTTAATTTATTTTTCCTAATAGGATCCCAATACTTATGTGCACCTATCTACTGTACATCTGCTCCACATATACACACTATTGTTTTGACCCGTATCTCATTACTCCAATTTACTCACATTCATTTTCACCCTTGCAAATTCCAGTTTCCCCTTTGCTTAAGAGCCACCAAACTGCATGTATTTTTTTATATTTCTTTGTTCCTCCAATTATGTCCAATTATTTTTTGCACATGCCCAAGCCATAGAGTTTCTGTGTCCTGATAGTCAAACTTGAGTTCCTTCTGGGCAGGTAACTGAGCTATTATCCACAGCTATACTGACCCACTGACCCAAAATGTTTGTCATTTTGTCATCCCTCATTCCTCCCATTTCAGCTGCACAACAATTCACCTTTCGATTTTTTTTGCCATTCAAAACCATTACCAATGTCTGCTGAGTTTCATATTTCGATGATGATCTACCCTTGATGATGCACCAATTCGCTATGAACTTAAAACTTAAAATAATACATTTTAGGCCAAAACTTTTCTAAACCATCATAAAACAGTGTGCCTGGCATCACAGGGAGCATATTCATAATTACATAGATATATTTCTGAGTGGTGGATTTCAGAAGCATTCAGAGGTGCCTGACACATTATATCTAAAACTTGTTTGTGCCTAATTTAAATTTACTAACAAAATACATGTCCTTAGAACACCTCCCCGGGTTCTCCCCAGGTTCAATATGCTGTCCAATCAATCATAATATAGTAATATGAAAACAAAAATGGTTTCATGTTTCAACAAAATAATATAATATGCAGTGCAATAAACTAGCACAACATATGAGGAGCTTGAACAACACAACTCATAATTCAGTGCTTCCCAGGTGAGCTATGAGTTATAAAGTGGTCGTGGTATGAATATCATCAGTGCTGAGGAAGACTGGAATTAGAACTGAGCTCATTTTAGAGTTCACACAAAACAGAGTTCAGTTGCAGTGCTTTCACCTTCAGATTCACTTTAGTAGAATTGGTTTGGTTTATTTAAATTTAACAGTATATTGATCATCTTCATTAGTAGAGAGACTGTCTGGGGCTCACTCTACCACTTTTGGTAGAACCCAGACCAGAATAACTGAAGGAGAATGAATACATGCTGATCATTTACCCTCATGTGCTCTGTGACTTTAATTACACCCTAAGGATTACTAATTGGTTATTAAAAGCAAAGCCAATTTTAAATTATATCAGTAGGAAAAAAGTCAAAAACTACCTTAACTAAACTATAAATACTATAAAAATGACTGGTATAGATTAGGCTGAACAATGCTGAATAAACACTAAAACCTCAACCAACTTTACTGCTCAAGATAAAAGGTAATTATGCTTCTTAAATTACTGCTACAAATGTGACTGTATTATTTTTAAATATAATTTTAAAGCAACATTTTGCAAAAAAAAAAATGACTGAGGAGTACAAATTCCTTTTACACCTCTGTTGTAAATACAAAATATGCTTTACCTTAAAAGGGCAGCAAACATGCAATTGTTGACAATCTGAAAGATATAGAACTAGTATCAGAAGAAAAACATGTATTCTAGTGTGATAAAGTAATATTACAGGATTTTAAATGTATCTATGCACAGTCTGCCAAAGTTATGTAGTGTAGTAGGAGTGCTCTGGCCAGAAGTGCCAATGATAGAGATGGTATTCTCAGAATTCCACTTCAGCTGGGGCATTTTAAGAATAGGCAAATTCATTTTCTGTTATGAGTGTTTTCGGCAGCTTTATAGTGTTCAAACTGATACTGAAATTCAATTGGATCAGTTAAAGAAATATATATTGGGAAATAAAGGTTGGTCATAGTGTCACACAGGCCAAACTCAGGATGGACACCCACAGATAAAAAAAATCACAAAGCTTGTTACAAAGAGACTAGGCTTACAGGAGAAAAGAGGGACAGGCAGGGTCAGTAGCAAAATGGCAGCAAGTATAAACAACATACCAGGGAGTAGTTATACACAGTAAATTCAACAATAAAAGGAGAACTAGATTCAATACTCAGCACTGAGCATAGCAAACTGAGGGGTATTTATACAGGGAAGGATAGGTGAAAACAATCAGTAGCTTGGAGAGCAGGAAAACCATAGCGTCACGTGATCAGTGGAGTGAAGGAAGTACGGTACTGAAGTATTAGTATTTCAAAAGGATGAAAAAAACATATATATAGAGAGGTCAAAGATATAGTAAAAGAGACTATAAGAATGATATGAATAAGTTTCTGAGCAGTTTTGTGAATGAGATATGTGTGTGTTGTTTGAAGTGAACAGTGCCAGTTGCTCAGAGCCCCACCAACCCTCCCTTCTCTTCAAGAGCCTTTGATTCTTTTCTGGCTCCAACAATTGCTGGCCTTTTCCCATCTATTAATAACCCTGTTTCCCTCTTTACCCTTTAATATCTTCCCCTCTCCTCTCATTTACTCTGTACCTGGCCTGCCTGCCCCCTACTGCATTCTATTAACGGGGGAAACACCAGAGCTCACACAGTGACTCAAAGCCCTGGAGAGCCATTAGAAAGGTTATGGGGATTAGACCAATTATAGCTGAAGAATTGGGGTGCAGTACAAATAAAGCTCTATAAATATTCCATTTTTCATCCCACAGCCAGATACAGTATTTGCTTCTATGTGGAGAATTTTGCAAATCTCTTTTGAATTCATATTGTGATGCAAAGCATTTACATCCTGCATCCAGCATTTACGTCCAACATTTCTGTCCATACATTCTACGTGTAAAAATCATATTTACAGTCATATGAAAAAGTTTGGGCACCCCTATTAATCTTAATCATTTTAGTTCTAAATATTTGGGTGTTTGCAACAGCCATTTCAGTTTGATATATCTAATAACTGATGGACACAGTAATATTTCAGGATTGAAATGAGGTTTATTGTACAGAAAATGTGCAATATGCATTACACCAAAATTTGACCGGTGCAAAAGTATGGGCACCCTTATCATTGTATTGATTTGAATACTCCTAACTACATTTTACTGACTTACTGAAGCACAAAATTGGTTCGGTAACCTCGTTGAGCTTTGAACTTCATAGCCAGGTGTATCCAATCATGAGAAAAGGTATTTAAGGTGGCCAATTGCAAGTTGTTCTCCTATTTGAATCTCCTCTGAAGAGTGGCATCATGGGCTCACCAAAACAACTCTCAAATGATCTAAAAACAAAGATTGTTCAACATAGGTGTTCAGAGGAAGGATACAAAAAGTTGTCTTTTTTTTAGATCATTATCAATTTGTTCTGTACTACTACACAACATCCTATTAGTTTAAAAAGAAAAACCTAAAAGCTTAAACTTTATACTTTATTACTTCATTATAGAGTAAAAGTTGGTGTATAGATGCAAAAAAATCCCCCCAAAAATCAATAAAGCTGCACACCGGGTCCTCTACTTTCCACATTTTCTACAGACTCAAATATTTGGATATATATATATATATATATATATATATATATATATATATATATATATATATATATATATATATATATATATATATATGTGGTGGCCTTACATTGTCAGTGTTTGCTGCTGATCTAAGTGAGCTGCTTAAGGTTAAGTTTTTGGAAAATTACAGTAAAGTAAAAAGTAAATTAACGTATATTTTTAACTTCTGAAAAAATGAACAAACGCACTGCTGTGAAATATTTAAGCCATGCCCTAAAGCAAAACATAGGCCAACATAACTACTGGCTTTGTCCAACATCACTACTGTGGTGTTAGCACCAGGCTCATCCACTACCTCTACCATGTAGCCATTTACCATGTTGGCAACCAGGTTTTCCCACAATACTAACATGGTGTTAGCAGAGAGGCTATGGGCCTTGTTCCACATCGCTACAGTGATGTTAGCATGCTGGCTAAGAGCCTCGTCTAATCATTATCCTGGTGCTAGCATGGCTCAGCTAGCCAACAGGCAGCTTCCCCAGTCTTTACACACTCCCACTGAACAGTTGTGTGTATGGTTAATTAATTCTGTTAAGATAACCAGACCCATGTATCTACCAGATCTATTAAGGTAATGGTTCTGGTGGATATTAAGTGTAATGAAGTTCATTTAATCTTAGACAAACTGAAGATATCCCTGAAGATAACCATGTAAAATGATGAATAGATTCGACAACTGGCTTCCATAAATACACAGTTATACTAGCAGGGCGTAATTTAAAGGTTTGTATTAAAAGTAGAAAGCAGAGAGATGAGATCACACTATGAATATCATCACAACAGGGGAAGCACTATGAGTAGGTTTTCCAAGCACCGGGCAAAGGCTATATAAAACACTGACTCAGGATAGGTCTGTCCTTACAGTATCATACCCTCAGCACAGCTTTTCATCACCACCTTTCCATCCATGCTCCACCTTACAGGCATGCTAAAATAAGCCACTTCTATCCACCTGAAAAACGCACAATTTTTATACTTCTTATAAAACACATAAAATACAGCAATAACCTCTCATAGCTTTTATTGATGAAACTGTCTGCTGCCTTAATCTCCTAAATGTATCATAACCACAGCTCCTGAAGCTTTTTCATTACTGTATCTGCACTCATACTACATCATATCTAAATATATATGCAGTTTTTTCACATATGTCTCAGAGACTGACATGAAATGTGTTTTGTAAAGGGACCAGTGAGACGGGCCCGGAAGGTGGAGGGAGGCATTTTCTTTGTAAGTATTCTGAATTGCGTGGCAGTGACTTCATCTCTGCCCTCTCATTAACATCCTGTCCCCGGACAGATCTGCACTGAACGCATGGGGTATTGCTGGGTCATACTAACAATAAACATGTTAATGCTTTTTTTTCAGACGCTCTGACTTAACATGCAGCTAATATTACACTGGGCACATTTTCATCACATCGTTCAAGGTCATCATAAATCTGCACAGATCTGTCTGCACAATCAGCAATTTGTGTGACTTAATCCTTTGAAATCTAGGTTTAGTATTCAGGTATTAACCCTTCTGCAGTAACTATTATGTGCTGGATCATGTGATGACTGCTTTACCGTATCTATATATTGTGGAGTCCCGCAGGGTTCTATATAAGGGCCTATGAAATTTATGTCAGTTGACAGTGACAGTAATGTAGTCATGAAAGCAGAGGCTAAAGTGTGGATGCAAATCCATGATGCAAATCACATCGTCCAAGGGGTACAAATGCAAAAAGCTTGCAAGCAAAAATAGCTCAAAAAAACTCAAGCTACATTTTTGTTTCTTTTTTGGAAAAAACATTTTTTGATATCACATCTAGACAAACTGCATGTATTAATAACAATGTTTCGTGTTCTATATTGACTAACATTCTATACTGACTTTGATTTTCCAATGATGCATGTACTGTATATTTTATCAGTGAATGTTATACACTATACGTCCAGATGTTTGTGGATGCCTTCATCTACATTAAGTTGCTCCACCCATTGCTAACACTGATGTGAAATCACACACACACACACACACACACACACACACACACACACAGCTTGTCTAGTATCTGTAGAGATGTATTACCAAAAGAAAAGGGCTCTCTTCACTATCACTTTTGTCACTGAATGCCATCAAGGCTTCACAGCAATGCTTCAGAATCTAATAGAAGCTTTCCCTGGGCAATAGAGACAGTTACTTCAACAAAAACAGAGTAAACACTTTTTTAAACCCTTGATTTCAGAAGACACAATAAATAAGCAGATGTCTCCATCCAGATGTCTCCAGATGTTTGCTCGCGTAATGTATTTTATTCTTTTTCAGTTTGGAAAGCGCAATGATAACTGAGTTACTGCAGATAACAACCAAATAGTTTGTTTAGTTACCTGGAGAAAAACATAAAAGTTATAATATAATAGTGATAATAGTCTATACAGCAGTATCTACCTTATTTCATCAAACTCTTATTTCAAAAACACAATACAAAAAGATCGGAGTGCTGTTGACCACCATATATAGTACAGCCGTATTTGAGTAATGTTCTAATATCTATATTATCTATATTATATTATAATCTATATTATAGTAAGAACTTCCACTGGTTGTCAGACAGCAGAGTCACTTGCGGTCTTCAAACGTCAACTGAAAGAGGCATCTTTTCAAAGAGTTCCTAAACTAATCCAAAAAAAAAAAAGGTTCCTAGGGTTCTAAACATGATCAAGCTCTGTGTATCACTTGATCCTAATCTACAAGCTAGCTTTGGATATTTGAAATAACATCGAAGCACTGTTGTAAGTCACTCTGGATAAGGGCGTCTGCTAAATACCGTAAATGTAAACGTAACTACTCAACTAAGTAAAGGAAAGACCATCCAAAACATTATGATAAAACTGGCTCTCATCAGGATTGTACCAGGAAAGAACGACCAAGATTTATCTCTGTTTCACAGGGTATCAGCCTCAGAGACCACAAGTAAACAGCACCCCAGATAACCTAAATGTATTTTGATTTGTTTAACACATATAAGTTTACTACATGATTCCATTTGTATTATTCATAGTACAGATGACTTCAGTATTCATTATTACTATAATCATTATTTAAGGCTTTGGTAAATGACTGAATGTCACAGATATCATTAACAGAGCTTAGGTTAAAAGAGTAGTATTCCTGTAGTATTCCTTTAATACACTTTATTAGTTTCCTTTGTAAAGCATTTCCTGGAATAGTGAAAACTATACATAAGATGAAATTCATTTCACAGAATTCAAAGACATTTCCCCTTTTTCAGGCCCAGTCCAGCTCCTCCATCTTCGTATGTGTTTTGTGGGTAAATAGGTGACGTGTCACCCTGCAGTTAAATAGGCCACATTTTAAGGGCATCTGTCCAAACACTGCTGCTTACGTTAAGGACAGATCCCGAGGCTTCATGGGTCAGCCTGGCTGAGCTGGACTGGCAGAGTAAATGCCAGTGCCCTGGCAGTGTTATACTGTGCCACCATAGCCACGGAAACTAGCAACCTACAGGCTAATGTCAGGGTCTCAGAGCTAAATCTTCACCAACCCCGAAAACATCTCATCAAAAGGACCCCCAGACCCCTTTTAGGATCTCCCAGACACCCCCTCTACAGAATGCCAGCCGTGTCCTCATCTCCTCGGATGTGTTCCTGAGGGAGGAGCTGCAGTTTTTCACTCTGTCACAGATGCTCTCGGCTTACATGCTCTGTCCTTTTCACATGTCAGCCCCCTGAGAACACACTGATTGGGGGGTTGAATGCTGGCTGCCCTGAGGGTCGTGCTGTTCTGCACATATGCACACACACTCACACATACACACAGAGCACTGGTTGTGTTGTTAAGCCTAATCCTAGTAGAGCATTATACTGTAAATGTGAATAGAAAGATAAAATCCTTGATATATACACCTTATAGAACTTTTAGATTTATGACAATTATCTCAAAGCAAGCCTCTTAAATCTTTATTCAAGTCTTATCGTCGCTGCCATATACATACATGTAACTTTCTTGGTATAGCAGTTACATTTGCCATGATTGGCATTAAGGACCTGTGTATTATATATATATGTGCCATTACCCACTAAAACAATTTAGCTTACTGATTATGTAATTGTAAACCTATAAATACTTACAGTTTGTCTTGTACCGGCTTTCTGATAGTCCTTTTTAATGAGTTTATCAGTCACTACCTGTGTTAGAGTTTGGCATTAGCCCTGACTTCACTATCATTCTTGTCGCTAAATGCTAAGTCCTCACAGCAATGCTGCAGAATCTATTATTGTAGAAGCTTACCCTGGGCAGTAAAGACAGTTACTTCAACAAAAACAGGGTAAACTCTAAATTTTAAAACCCTTGATTAAAGAAGAAACTGTGAAAGAGCCTATGTTTGCTCACATAGTGTACTTTAGTGTGCTTTTGGTCAATTTGAAAAGCACAGTGGTTACTGACTCACTGCTGAAACCTAGTGATTTTTTTTAAATAATTGTAGAAAAATACTACTTATAGTTATTATTTAACACTGAGCGTGAGTAACTGCCCATGGCAATTTAACTTATATTGCTGGGGGGAGACCATATACAGTACCAGTCAAAACTCATCCAAACTATCAAGAAAAACATATTAAATTATTTAGTAAACAAAAAATGTTAAACAAACAAGAATATGTTTTATATTTTAGATTCTGTGTCTTTATATGTGGTGTTACCCCCTACAGCATTTAGATTGCTGATTATGTAATTATAAACATATAAATACTTACAATTTGTCTTGTACTGGTTTGCTTCTGTGATAAATGTTGATGGTATTTAACATCTGATAGTTCTTTGTAATGAGTTTATCAGTTACTACCCGTATTACTTTTCTCAGCTCTTTATAAGTTATAAAGACTAATCTAATTGATTTGATATATATAAACTTAATTACACCTACCCAAACATTTTTGATAATAGATTGTAGTATTTAAATATGTATTATGTCCATTTTATATTGTATACAAGTAGCAAATGCTATTAATATGTCACTTGGTCCCAAACTTGTAATGTAGTGTACATGACCCAACATTTTTAGGTCATCCCCTAAGAACAGAATACACTCATAGGGGGTGAATCCTGGCTGTCGTGCCGTGCTTCACACACTGCTGTTTAGCAGAATTCCCTTCTGAAGTTGACATGTCCATCTTCTCTTTCTGCTGCTCATTCCATTACACACTGTAAAGTCACTGTACTGTCAGCTGAGATGTGACTGACTCCATGCATGGCTGTTTACTATACAGTTCTGTATGTGCTGGTATTAATATCTACAGCATGACAGACTGTGTCTGAACTGTTTCTAGAAGTAACATGACATTACTAAAACTGTCAAGTCAAACCAAACTCTCAGTATCAAACCTACATGCCTGAATTAATTAAATAAATTATGAAATATGTAGAAAACTTTTCAGTCTCTCTGTGGAAGTGCGTGTAATGAATATGGGGAGAGCAGTCCAGCAATGAGAACAACAGGAATGTTGTCTTTGTGAAGGTTTACAGTTGGTATACAATTGCATTTCTGGAGCTTAGTGATTCCCCTGCTTAGACACACCTCATTTAACCATTTAAACTTCCAAACAACATATATTGTTCATAGTAAATAATGAACATTACATAGTAGATTCTGAATAATGCATAAAGTAGTAGGTATTGGATAATTAATAAATTGGATACTATATAAATGTGAATGAATGTGAGTGAATACTGCCAAAGTTATACTAAATATTGAATATTTTATAGTTGATTCAGAATAATTCATAAAAGTTACCATATAATTCGTAGTGGATACGGAATAATACATTGTAGATACAGAATTATACACTTAAGATACTTAATTGTAGATGACAGCAAATACAGAATAATTCATAATAAATATTAAAATCAAGGTCTTAAATGTAAAACTCAAGTATTAGCTTATAGATTATGAGGGGTTAAATCATCAGTTAATTGCTATAGTTTTAAATAAGAGCAGGGAAATCACCAAACTGTGAAATACTCAGGTCCTCCAGAAGCAGAACTGATTGCTTATTGTCTACAACATATCTTTAAATTGGGTTTTTAATACAGTGTATAGTTACTTGTTTTCTTTCTTAGCCTGTTTCTCACTGCACTTTTTCTTCTCTACTCAGCCCAAGCCAGAGAATGCAGTGACAATAGCGGTGTCATCTCGGGTGCTGTTCCGTACAGAGAAAGAGCAGAAGGTGTTTGAGGAGAAAGGAGTGGAGGAGTATCTCAAATACCAGGTGGAACATGAGAATGAACCTTTTGCTCCTGGACCAGCGTTTCCATTTATTAAGGTAATGCTGAAATACCCATGTTAACCCATGTTCACAGAGTTGCAGACTGTAAAAGTGCAGAATTCACAACAAAATCAAATATTATTACATAGCTCATGTAGTATATGAGGAACATAAACTTGTTTGAGTGAATGTTTTTGTAAAGAAACATTTATTGAAAGGCACTCTCTTTTATAAATGGCTGATTTTGCTAACAATATTAAAGTCTAAAACAAGTAAAATAAGGCATCAATCATTTTACATAAGATGTTTAAGCCTTTTCTTTCTAAACACAAAGCTCTGTAGTACACTATAACGAGCAGAACATCTGTATGTGTATTCTTTCAGGCCCTGGAGTCAGTTAACACAAGATTACGGGAACTGTATCCAGAGAGCGAGGAGCTTTTTGATATTGTTCTGGTGACCTACAACCACGCAAACGTAGGAGTGAGGCTTATCAACACCATCAACCACCACAGTAAGTGTCTTTTGACCTCCTCTGCACCTTAACTACAGTGACAAATCAAAGGACATGGTTTGTAATTGTGAATTTGTGAAAAGTGACAAGCAATAAATTGATCTGGGATTTTTTTTACTTCATGTAATGAATTATTATAGCATGAAGCGTCATTCTGAACCGATTGGCTGAACAAATTCTTTAGACCAGTTGCAGACACAAGGTTTGAGGTCCCCAACTTCTGCTCTCTGAACTTTTGATTCCTTGTTTACTTCATTCATATGTTTAACAATGTGTTTGCTGCCAGAGTAAATGAAGGTTTACTTAATAAAGGCTACCAGTGGCACAGTTACACACACACACACACCTCTAAAATGAGCCTTGCAGTTGTTAATCCTCAAAAATAGTGACAATCTGGATCGGATTCATGTTCGTAAACAAAAACACCGCCAACCTCCCAAACCTCAGCTGTGTCATCCCTGCTGACCTCAGCTCAGTCTCAGATCGACTGACAGGACCCCCTCCAGTGGGAATATCAGCAAATGGCCGTTTGTCGTCTTCACTGCATTTGAATAGTTTGTTTAACAGCAGGACTCCAAGTACTCAGCATACCCAATTTTGACCATTCAGCTTGGGAACCAAATGAAAACTTAACAGGAATATTCACAGACATTTGCCTTTTAGCGGGAGTCAGTGAAAGTTTTACATAAGATCCAACATTACTGCGTAAATCAAATATTTAAAGCAGCGGAACTTATTTTAAAGCAGTAGTTTTCCTGATTAGCCAGGGGACAAAATATTTGGTATCACTTTACTTAAGTGGTCCATTATAAATGCCTCATAGATGTTCACCTAACATTAATCTAAAACGTTATCCTAACCCTAAATCAATTCTAAAACCTAACCCTGACCATTAACTTAAATTTTAACTGTTAAGGTTAGGGTACAGGGTTAGGTGTAAGGTAACATTCAAAAGAGAATCATTCAACTAAGAGTTAATTTGCATTTAATTGACATTTAGTTGACTGTTACTTGAGCATCTACGTGGCATCAGCATTGGACCATCCAAATAAAATGGAACCCAATTCTAATTCTAAAAAATGGCATCAGTGTGCTTCTGTGACCATTTTGCAGAGCCAAATATATTCATCCTAAAAACAAGGTGTTTGGCAGGTCTAGCCACAACAGCAGCTTTTGCTGGTTGTCAGAGCAACAATAGCTACTGTGGACATGAAAAAAAAGTTAAACTCTGCCCATTTAATGCATCACTAAAGCAAAGAAATGCAGAATTAGAACTGATAGGCTCTGAAAATCTAAAAGAGAGAGAAAGAGTCATTACAGAAATCATCAGATTCATCAGAAAGGAGGTCACACCACAATGCATGCATGACTGTCTCTTTAAATATGTTGACAGTAATTAAAGTAGGACATTAAATCAGTGAGAAGGAGAGCACATATCTGCATGGGTAAAATATCTCAAACTTAAGTACTACAAATATATAATTATAACACTGCAGTTAATTTAACTGTGGTGTCATAGGTACTGATATACTGTATATACAAAACAATGTATGCTGTTTTGTACAGTGGATACAGTTACATACTATTCAATATCTCAAATGCCTAAACAACTGATGTTAAATACTCTGCAAACACAGCTGTGCTCAGGTCAGTAATACATATTCATGTATCAGTTATCCATAAGCTTCAGAAGGTCACGGTTTAGGATGTACAGGGCAAATCTCACCAGGTTCTGTCATTTTTCTTGACGTATGTTTCACTGGTGGTTATATATCCAGCTGGCCAATCATATCTTCCCACAGTGCTGTACAGCAGCTTCTAACCTTCGTGTCACGAGGCAGCCACTTCCTGCTCTGTTCCCTGCTTTGATCGTCCTGGTGGCAAATTCACAAAACCAACAAGCAACAGCTTGTTCTTCGGCCTCTCTCAGTAAAAACAACAAATAAGGGGATGCTGACATTTTGTAGCTAGTGGGTGTTAAAAAATTATCTGAAGCAGAATTTATTTATATTTGGCACAAAATTAAAAATAACAATAATAAGTTGTAATAGACATATTCTGTTTTTTTTTTTACCCTAAAAACATGGGGTAGATCTGTGACACTGAGACACATAACTACACAGTTTACTCAGCATACTTTTTTCCCTCCAAAAATATATTATTCTAAAACAAGTACTTTTTAAATTGACTTTTAGTCAAATAATAAAAGATTGGATGTTTTGCCTTTTGATTTACTTCATTCAGTCTTTAGTATGAACAATTTAATATACAATATTTTACAAGGATTTCTCAAAGCAACCACAACCACATGACCTTTTGGTTTCCACTTACATGTGATTCAGCACATTTCTAGTGCACATGATCATGCTGATGACTGAAATTGTGCTCTCTTCACTATACAGTATAGTGGGGTTTTGTCATTTTGCGCTTGTATATGAAAATGTAGTGCTGAATTTTCTACTCAAATCTCCAGACACTCATGTGTCTAAAAATGTAGTTTATTTTTGTTTTAATAAATACAAACTTTACATTTTTTAAATTGTTAATTAAAAATAGTACTAATCTACTGTATAGGTGTTAAATATTAAAGCACTAACATTGACAACTTGACTAGGACTTGAAATTTAAGACTTTGGGCTTGACTTGAGATTTATTCTTATCAACTCTGGACTTGAGACTGGACATGGAATGCACTTAATTCATCACATTCTTTTGTTTGAAGATTCACACACAGCTTCTCTAATGAAGACAGAAATTCAAACAATTCATTAATTGCATTGTTGAGATGTTAACTGCATTAACATTATGTCAGTTTTTATGACACAATCTATCATTGCACATAACTAGGAGTCTGAAATTGTTTAGCACCATGTCAAATTCAGTTCCCTTTAATAGAGCTTTATGTAGTGATCTGGATTTGCACATGTAGTCAGTGCTTTATAATGCACAAATTCAGACCAAGCTATTGTTAACATGAATGTTTTAAAAAAGTGTAGTGAGTCAGAGTGGTTCCCCTTTCTGGTTTAAAACTATACAAACTGATACAAGCTCTTCTTTAGAGGAAAAAAATAAAAATAAACATTATATTTATCTGACAGTGCAATACTCTAGTGAGTTACAACCGGCAGTTTGAAATCCACTAGGTTAGATTGAAAAAAAAAAAAAAAAATCAGATCAAACCATTTAAAATAGGCTCAAGAACACAACAAATGATTTGCATCATTTCCAACCTGTAACTTTACAGTAGAAGGAAATGAATGTTCTGGGCTTTAATGCAAATAAAATCTATTTTTCTATAATTTATTTTTTGTAATAAAAATAATTTGGAAACATTTCTTGTGATTGTTTCATTAGAAATTAGCATAATGTTAAAACATGTATGCAAACATAGACAAGACAAAAACAGAGTCACTAGTCTGTTATAATTTTAAAGAAAGCTGATTGTTGTTACAGTGCTATTAAATGAGTGCGCTGGACCAGTCCTCAGATGATCTGCCCAATTGTAATGAATGAATGTTTGAACTAAAACATCAAGGACAAGGTTGGAAAGTCTCCCACGCTCTGCTGTTCATCTCATGGGGAAATACGTGCTTTAGGGTTCTTCCTGTACCCCCAGTCTCCTAAAAATAAACCAGCCAGCTACTGTTCACTCACAACCACTTACTGTACAAACATTCACACTTTCTAATCTACAGCCTTATCTTTAGTTCTGTATTATTAACTCTGTCTCTGAGGATGTTCTTCAGTTTATTCCCAAAACATAGTTTATTTCTGTTTTGTAGGCAGAACAATATTAATCAATAATCATTCTTCCTTTTCTCAAAGTTTCTCAGAAAGCATTAAACGCTGAATAAAAATAGCTTCTATCACCGTCCAAGTTTACTGCAGGACTAGGATTCATGTCCATGTCCAGGAAAGCAGTGCTTTAAGCTTCATGTCAGTTTCTCTGTAGCACATCATGCTGTATCTCTACACCACCCTCTCACTGTCAGCAGGCTGGCACACACAGATGTAGAAGATTCCACCTGCCAGAGTTAGTCTTAATCTGAAACCTAAACCACACCACCAACTTCCCTGTAATACCTGCTGATGACTTCTCCTTCTGTAGGTTTGGCCAGGGCACTGTGTGTGCTGGTGCAGAGTGTCATCAGCTAAAGAAGGAACACACTTCAGAGCTTCTCACCAGGCTCTGTTTCCCACCATCCTGAATATACACACAGCAATCTCACCATACTGGGATAATGCCACACCGACAAAAGTCTCTTAATTAAATGTCTGGGTGACATTTGATTCTGAGAGATTAAGCCTCGTGTTTTGTTGGGATTTCTGTCCTACTTTTCAGAGTCACAGTGATCATAATACACAGAGTGCACAGACATTTCAGTTCAACTAATTTTTGCATTTAATTTTTTTTGAGGTATAATAAAAACAATGGGTCCAATTTCTTTCTACAAAATCCAAATTTTCTAAATTTCTTAACATGAAGTCTATGTCAGACTAAAAAAGTAGGTTGGTTTTAAGCAAGAACTGAATTAAGCTAAATCTGTAAAGATGTGTCTATTGAGACCTGCAGAAGTAGAGGAACTGTGGGTCTGCCCCATGCCATGACTTGAAGCCCCGGTCTGTCCCAGCTGGCATACATTGGACTGATTAGGCTGCCAGCAACCCTGCCTTCACTTGGGAGAGAGCCGCTTGTGGTGAGCAAAGGGCTGAGGCAAAACGGAACAAAAAAACTTTAAAACTAAGCTACTAGAGCCTAACTTGACCGTCAAGTATATGTTTCTTTGAGTTTATTTGGGTGTGGTAGAGGGCATTTTCCTTCCTTTAGTTCCTTTACTTCCCATGTCTGTCTCTCTGTGCTTCCATACTACAGTGGGTCACGGTGGCTATGCCCCTATCCCCAGGTTTATATATTTTTGTCTTGCCTTCGCGAACCCCTTCCTCATTTTGTATTTTTTTTTGTATTTATATTGATTTGAGAAACGCAAAGCTCTCACACACTATTTAGAAATACTCATGTTTCTGTCACTGTCATTATAAATAAAATGTTCTGTACACTCAAACCACTAAAATTACTGTTGCACCTCAACAACTGAATAGTGCAAATATTTTTATGTATTTATTTATTTTATTTCATTTATTTGAAAGCTTTTTCTCTGCAAAAATGCTGTAAAGATGTGTGTGTGTGTGTTTACGTGCTCAGGTATAGACTGCTTCTGCTTCTGACTGCAAAATACCTCCGAATTGTGTCACAAATGCAAAACCATGTGTTTTACTTATCTCCACAAAACTCATTAACAATACTGAAGGTACAAGATAGGTAAGGTGATAATGTTGCAGGACAGCTAAAGTTTAGAATAAATACCAAATAGCTAACTGTAATTTCTCTTTCTGTACAGATTTGTTTATTGAGCGGTTCTGCATGACAGGAGGAAGCAGCCCCATTGGCTACCTGAAAGCGTGGCACACTAACCTGTACCTGTCAGCTGATGCAGAGAAGGTCCAGGAGGCACTGTCTGAAGGTGAGCAGCTTTAAGAGATCAGTGGGAATTTATGAAAAACCTGTATTTTAATCACTGACTAAATGTTCTGAATGTGACTAACAAGCCATAATGAGTAAAATTCTTGTCAACAGCCCATTACACACTATCAAAACATGCATTGCAACAAGTTCCTCAAAACTGAACTTAATATACTTTAATATATTAATATACTTGAACCCCTTAAATCCTATTATAATTAATCATAATGCAGAAATACTGTTTTGTGGCGTTCCACAGGATTCTAATTTGGGCCTATGAAACTGGTGTTAATAATAACAGCAGTAATGTTGGAGAATACATAAAGTATCCATCTATACAGGGTTTAATAAGTTAATGAATAAATTCAAACATACATTCAAGCCATTCCCTTTGTCTTGTAAAATCCATCCAGTTGTGTGTTGTTTATCCATGTTGGATATTAGACAGGAATACTCGCTACAGGCAGGGTAGATGAGTTGCAGTGGTATATTTAGATGGTAATCGGAGAGGTTACCTGTCAATGATTTTAAAATGATGTGCTGCTTAGCCAACTGGTCAAGGTTGCCCCAATGTGATGTCAGAGCCAGGAATGCTCTGATTATGATTACAAACTTACCTTTTCATACAATTTTCTTAGCATACTTCTTAGTCTTAACTTTTAACTCCCTTTTTATTATTGTCTTCATTTTAAAAGCACCCAAATCTTTTTTATCCCACCCACACTGTATTGTACATTTCAGTGCTGGGCACACTGAGCACAAATCAATATTGATTTTTTACCTCAATTACTGAATTACAAATAATGGATTATTGTTTTAATGACACCCATAGCATTGTTACTCTTCAGAGCAACTTCTGGAGTTGCTCAGTTGGCTCAGTGTTTAAGTTTCCCTCCATGTATCTTTTGTGTAAGGGACTGGATGGGGAGTCACATACTGTAGCTTTACATGTGGTACTATACTTTGGGGAAAAGGACAGATTAAACTTGCGAGTGTTCAATCAAACCTGTTAGTGGAAAATTAACACTGTTAGTGTAAATTTAACTAAGGGGCTATTTTCTAGACAGGGATTAAGCCTAAAATAAGAATACACAGCCTTTTGAATGGAGATTTTCCCATTAACAAAAAAATATAATCCTTGCCTATAACATATTGACAGAATAAAAAAAAAGTATGAACAAAATGAAATGAAAAACAACAAAATAACTAATATGGAAATTATTGAGTTAAAGGTTCTACAGTGTCAGTTTCGATTCAATTTCTAATATATAATATGTTGATATTAATAATACACTGTTTAGGCCACACGTGTGATTTACTTGACACTGGCAACGATATAAAGAAGGCCTACATTGCTGCATTTAACGCAGCCTGAACTGAATGAGTTTGAGTTATCCTGGTGTAAGCAGGACCAGACAGATAGTCAATATTTAGTGTTAACTGATGAGTCCCTATTTACACTAGCTCTTGTTTCACTTTAAGCTCACCAGGGTTCAGTTTTAGGTCCAACAGTATTACCTCTATACGTGGAATCAATAACACAACCTCTCTTTATAGTGAAAGATCCACTTAATCTTTTTACAGTTAAACTAGGGTAAATCACTGCAGCCAAGGACAATGTTTCAAATCCTTTTAACATAAATTTACCACAGTAAATTATACCCTGTGGCGAGTGCTGAGAGTTCTGTATGTGTGACAATCCAATGACCTCGTTGAATTGCAGCCCTCTAATGGGTTCCAATGGTTACTGGCTTTTATGTGTCATGGATCCCATTCGCTGGCCCTCCATACTGAACTGTAGCCAGATTACAAGTTTGCTTTATTTAAATTTATATTTCTTGTTTATTTCTCTCAGGCATTGCAGCAGCAACCATGTTCATGCCAGAGAAGCAGATAGAGGTGTCAGAGACCCAGCTGAGAGTGGCCTTTGATGGAGATGCAGTTCTGTTTTCTGACGAGTCAGAACGCATATTTAAAGCTCATGGTCTGGACAAGTTTTTTGAGCATGAAAGAGAAAATGAGAACACACTGCTGGATCATGTACGCACCAATTTATGTTTGCTTCTTAATAACTGTGATTATTTTGGAGAGGCAAAGTAAAAATCATATACATTTTTTATAGTTTTTGTAATAACCTGCCAAACTTGCACTGTTGAGGTTAGTATACAGTATTAGTCAAAAGTTTGGACATTAACTTTGGACTTAAACGTTAAAGAAAAACATATGGAATAATTTATTAAACAACCTTAAAGTAGATTTTGGCATTTTCTCAGTCAGCTTCATGAGGTAGAGTCACCTGGAATTGCTTTCAGTTAACAGCTGTGCTGAACCTTCTTGACCTCTAATGTGTTTGAAAGCATCAGTTGTAAAGTTGTAAAGAGGTAGAGTTGGTATACAGCGAATAATCATATTTAAGTAATGATGTAATCCATGTTATGGCAAGAACTACTCTAAGTAAAGAAAAACATGAAAGAAATAAAGGTCAGTCAAGCCAAAAAATTGCAAGAAATTTAAAAGGATCCTCAAGTGCAGTCACAAAGACGATCAAAAATGTCATGATGAAACTGGCTCTCATCAGGACTGCCCCAGGAAAGGAAGACCAAGAGTTACCTCTGTTGCACAGGACAAGTTCATCAAAGTTACCAGCCTCACTTACTACACGATTTCTTATAGTCATCCAGACTATGTTTATTCATAGTCTGGATGACTTCAGTATTTATTTACAATGTAGGAATAAAAATAAAAAATAAAAACCTTGAATAAGAAGGTGTGTCCAAACTTTTGGCTGGTAATGTACAATAAATGCATTTTACAATGTTACTTACACTTTTTGAATTTCAACACTGTACGGCATACTGGCTTAGTAATCATTTAATACAGGGGTAATCCTAATAATTTAAATTTTGTAATTAATTCATTGTATACAAAACACAAAGCAAAACTCAATCAGTTACATAAACAAATATTGTTTTACCTTTACACTTATGGCATTTAACAGACTTGCATCTGTGTTTTGTAGTCTACTCATAAAATATAGCCTAGCTAGTGTAAATAGTTGGCCTAAAAATACACTTGTGGTGAGAGTGCCAGACACAAGAGTCGGTGCTGATACAGAGGTACACAATACTTGATACCTGGATAAATAATACAAATAATACACAATGTAGAGATATGACATTTTATAAATTTTATCACTCTTACACTCCCTTTTATTACATCCTAAGTATAACAATAACTAAATGCATGATAATGATGATACAGATACAATGATATAGATCATAATCCATATTTTTTCACATCTGTTTAAATTGTAGGGTCCTCTGAAGGGTTTTCTTGAGACTCTTGGAAAGCTCCAGAAGAAGTTCTATGCTAAAGGCCACAGGTTGGACTGCCCCATTCGCACCTACTTAGTAACGGCCCGCAGTGCAGCCAGCTCGGGTATCCGTGCCCTAAAGACTCTCCGTGCCTGGGGACTGGAGACAGATGAAGCCCTGTTTCTGGCCGGGGCTCCTAAAGGCCCCATGTTGGAGAAAATACGACCCCACATTTACTTTGACGATCAGATGTTCCATGTAGAAGGAGCTGTGGAGATGGGCACCATTGCTGCACACGTGCCCTACGGCATAGCACAGAAATACCCTCATAAAAAAAAGAGCACCAACTCTGCCAAGTAGCAGAGACACAACAGACCCCAAGTGGATGGGACATATGCAAATGAAAATCATATGTCCTGTGCTAAATGCCTGAGTGGGCTTAGAAGAAAGACTTGGGTTGTGGAAATACATATATCTTGACATGATGTCGACAAGATGCCATAAATGCTTTGGTTTAAATGAACTGAACTGAACTGACAGACTTTCATTTATACATGAATTTGACCCAACACTGGCTGATACCATTAATCCCTGTATCTCTTCTGTCTTCACTGTGTTATTCAGCCTTATTCTGCTCATCATTGTGTGTCAATACCAGCTTGTGCTGAGATACACAATATTGCCATCATCCTCATTGTCCTCAGTGTCTTTAACTACAGTATGAAACACATGAAGTGAACTGTGTGTATAAAGGAAAACTGTAAATTCATGTATAAAGTGAATTATTTTGCTCTATGTAAGAGAAATTACTGTAACATTGTTTGTTTATAGTGTGATATGATGTGGTCTGTCTTGTATATTCATATGGTGCTTAAAAAAAGCAACTATGATACTACAATATATAAGCGACAGACTCATCAGAGCTCATTGTACAAGATAATAAAAGCCATAAACACGAGCCCAAAATAGCAGTTATAACTTATTGGTACGTGCTACAGTACATGTTCTGGCAACATTAATGCTAACTGCTTTTTCCTACAAACTGACTGAAGTTTATACTACTTAAAATGATAGGTGAAACAAGAAATGAATTTTAGCAGCAAAACACAGGAATAATTTCAGTACGTAAATGCAGTTGTCTATGTCCCTGTTTATACTTATCTTGATAAACTGAAAGCTCTATTTTTCAAAATATATTTTATTTTACATTTAAATATAGTTATGTGGAAAAATAGAACAAGCCACACAAACCTTTGTCATTTTTTATATTTATACATTTGGGCATTTGATCTTCTTTGCACAGTACTGAGAGATAGAGATGTTATATCACTAAACATATAAAACTGAAGAACTTTCTAGAATAAAACTGTAAAAGTGTAAAAAATCAAGAGAAATGCAATTTACTTGTAAGAAAAATGTAGGACATGCCCACATTTATTACTACTTTTAAAAATGTCTAAAATTAGAAACAGGTGCAGCAAATCAGCTACAGTTTTTGGAGGATTCTGTTGTAATTATACCTAAGGCATTAGTTTGGTTTGATGTTTATTGTTGAGGTGAGTGGTCACCACAGCCAGATCCAAAGAGCTCCCTGAGGTCTTCAGAAAGAACGTTGTAGATACAGATGAATCTAAGACTACGTTCACATTACCAGACTGAAGTTTTTTGCTCAATGTGGCTCAGATCTAATTTTCCCATGACTGTGTGAACGTGCCAAATTCATTTTTTTCAAATCAGATTTTAGCCAATTCAATTTGTGGTCCTAAATCTGATATGTATCCTATCCATGAATGTGACATGAATGTGAACAGTCAAATCTGAATTCATGTGACGCATTGCACTACGTGCCTCTCTCTCGTACCCACACACTCTTGGTGCAGCTGTGCAGCTATAGCTGCAAAAACAGCAAAAGAAAGCTGCCTGTCCTTTTTTTACCTCCTCGACCTGAGCATGTACTTCAGAGCACTACTGTCTGCTGTCCAGCAAAACCCATAATAAACTTCAGCAAGTTCAATATGCTGCAGGCAGGGTCCTTATTAAAACTTAAAAAATTGAACATATCAGCCCAGTTCTATCAGCACTTCACTGACCTTCAGTAAAATTCTGTATTAATTAAGAAGAGTACATACCTCATTACCTATGATTAAACTATCATGATTACTAATGCTTATGTCAGAAATAGGATTTTATTATGACTCCTCATTTTCAAAATTGGGGTTGTGCAATCAATAAATAAATTAAAAAAGCTTCAGCAACACGAAAAGCCTTTCAACACCTTAAACTCAGACCTTTGTAGAACAATCTTTTGCAGTATTACAAGGCATATTTCAAGTTGCCCTGAATATGAACATTTGGTCTGCAACAATGTTTCCCAGCATCACACCTGCCTCTGCTGCCTGCCTTCATCCCACAGTGCATCCTGATGCCGTCTCCTTCCCAGGTGTGTGACCCACATGTGTCTGGTAGTTCCAGACAAACTTCTTTTATGTTCCAGTTCTGATGTTAATTTGCCATTTGTGGGTAATTTCAGCTGTGGACAGGGATCAGCGTAGGCATTCTGATTAGTCTGCAGTTATTTAAACCAGTAAGAAGCAAGCTGTGATAAGTTTTAAGCAATTTGTGCTGCAGTTGGCCATCTGTGTGAATGGAACAGATGGGCTAGCCATTGCTCCCCATGCACATCAATGACCCTCTCACTGGTTCACTGATTGCCCTTCCTTGGCCCAATTTTAGTAAGATCTGACTTTTCACTTTCAGCATCAGCCAACAATAATCAATGTTCCTTCATTTGTGTCACACAAGTGGTTTGAATTTTACAACTGATTGGTGTGTAGCATTAGAATACATTCAACCAAACATAAATGAAATATAAATCAACATGAATTTCTTCATTAGTTAACAAAACCACGCATTAGGCAATAACTGCAAATATATATATATATATATATATATAAAATAACATACACAAATGAAATACAGTCCAGAGGTTTTACACAGCAAGGCCGTATCAGAGAGCAGGCTAGAATGAGCAATGAGTGAATAGGAGTGAGTGACTTAAATAAAGCCTAGAGCAGGTGATGTCAAAATTCAGGTGATTGGCTTCCTGGAGGTGCAGCAGTGTCATGTGATCTGAAACGGGAGTGATGTCAGTGTGTGGTGCATTCTGGGCAATGTAGTCTGGGGACTGGATATCACAGGCAGAGCTGAGTGTGCGCTCTCAGTGCCAGTTGTGACAAAGCATCAAACTTACTCTCCAATAAAGTATTTTAAGACTTTTAAACTGTAGACATTTTTAGATGTAAGCACAAATATAAATGTGTTAGTCATTATTGCTATCTGTAAACAAACACAAAATGAAGACACAATAAAATATTAATTAATTGTTTTGAACAATACTTACAGAGCAATCTTTGTTTGCTTATTGTCTATTTTTAAATTATATATTTTATATAATTTTATATATCTCTAAAAAATAAAAGTATTCATAACAATAACATCTGAAGGAAAAAAGCCATTTAATCATTTCACATTATGTATAGATACTGCTCTCTGCTGGACAGAACTGGGTTCACATCTTAATTCAGCAAAACTATTCAATCTAAAATGAAACCAATGTTGATGTTGCCCATCTGTTTTAACATAGTGATGTACTAATATGTATTAAAAGTCAGTCATAAGGAAGTGACATTTTTGGAAATTCATTTTTTTGGATTGCATGTTTCTTAGATGGACATGCCACAACTTGATTTTGCTCTGGTCTACAGTAAAATTATATTTTGTTTTCATATTGCTTTTATACCTTATGCAGCTGTGTTAATCCACTATTAATTAATTAATTTGTTTGTATGTTTGTTTATGTATGCGTGTATCTATTGGTTTTCTCAGATAAAAGCAACACTTAAGACCTAATTTTCTTTTTCCCTCCAAAACCAAATGAGGTGAAATCAGACGTGACCATAACTTTGTTTTACATTACAGGCACTGTGACAACTAAATGCATTATGTTATAGAATATGTTATATTTAAGAGAGAACTCCGGTGTAAAGTGGACTTTTGGTGTAGTAAAACATGATTAAAAAGTACTTACCTTTGATGAATAAAAATTTTAATAGTTTGTCCAAACACCGATCAGACTGTTTACATACAGAAAATGTACCGCGGTCACGCCATCTGCACTTAGAAAACGCTCGGTCGCGCTATCCACACAGAAAACTGGAGTGCGCGTCTAAACCGTGTTTTACTGTAGCAGCGTGCACAGCGCACCCGGAGGAGCGGAGACTGGCGCTTCTCGTGCAGAGACTTAAAATGGAACAGAAACGAGTTTTACACCTAAATAAACATGATTTAACGAGGTCTAATCCACAAATATACACCAGAAAGACCACTTCTTATCTGTAGAACAGTGTAACGTTTTGAAAAGGTTTGGAGTGTTATTAAATAAGCAAATCAAATTGTTATAAAATCACAGCCCTAAATTCTTAAAGATCTTATTCTCATGTATCCCAGATATATGTTTGAAGTGATATTACTGTATCATTTTTGAGTAATTGAATACCAAAACTATCTATTCGGTTTTGTATAAAAGGGATTTTGGAGTGCTATAAAACCAAAAAAAATCTAATTCTTCTTAAATCAGAACATGAAATCCTTAAATAATACCTTCCATACTATTAATGTCATGCATGTATACTGATTGTACAGTATCGTTTTGGAGTAAATGAATACCAAACTTAGGAAAAATGTATATTCGGTTGTGCATAAACCAGATTTCGGTGTCCTATAAAACCTTCAAATCAAATTGTTATCCAATGAAACCAAGAAAGTCTTGAAGAAAACATTCCATTCTATTAATGACATGAGTAACAAGTGATATAACTGTATCATTTTGGATTAATTAAATATCAAACATACGAAAAATGTCTATTCGGTTGTGCATAAACCACATTTCAGAGTCCTATAAAACCAGCAAATCAAATTGTTATCCAATGGCACTAATAAAGTCTTGAAAAACACATTCTATACTATTAATAACATATATATCAAGTGATTTTACTGTACCATTTTGGAGTAATTAAATATCAAACATACAAAAAATGTTCATTTACTTTTGCATAAATCAGATTTCAGAGTCCTATAAAACAAGCAAATCAAATTGTTATCCAATGCCACTAAGACATTCTTGAAGAACACATTCCATACTTTTAATGACATGAGTAACAAAGGATATTACTGTATCATTTTGGAGTAATTGAATACGAAGCTTAGGAAAAATGTCTATTTGGTTGCGCAAAAACCTGATTTTGGAGTCCTGTAAAACCAGCAAATTAAATTGTTATCAAATGCTACTGAGACTGTCTTGAAGAACACATTCCATTCTATTATTAACATGAGTAATAAGTGATATTACTGTATAATTTTGGATTAATTGGATACAAAACTTAGAAAAAATGTCTATTCAGTTGTGTATTAACCAGATTTTAAGGTAGCATAAAACCAGCAAATCAAATTGTTATCCAATGCCACCTAGACAGTCTTGAAAAACACATTCCATACTATTAATGACATGAGTAACAAGTGATTTTACTGTACCATTTTGGAGTAATTAAATATCAAACATACGAAAAATGTTGATTCACTTTTGCATAAACCACATTTCAGAGTCCTATAAAACCAGCAAATTAAATTGTTATCCAATGCCACTAATAAAGTCTTGAAAAACACATTCTATACTATTAATAACATAAGTATCAAGTGATTTTACTTTACCATTTTGGAGTAATTAATTATCAAACATACGAAAAATGTTGATTCACTTCTGTATAAACCAGATTTCAAAGTCCTACAAACCATTAAATCAAATTGTTATCCAATGCCACTGATAAAGTCTTGAAAAGCACATTCTATACTATGAATGACTTGAGTAACAAGTGATATTACTGTATCATTTTGGAGTAATTGGATACCAAACTTAGGAAAAATGTCTATTCGATTGTGCATAAACCAGATTTCGGAGTCCCATAAAACCAGTAAATCAAATTGTTATCCAATGGCACTAACAAAGTCTTGAAGAACACATGCTACACTATTATTGACATGAGTATCAAGTGATTTTACTGTATCATTTTGGAGTAATTGGATACCAAACTTGGAAAAAATGTCTATTTGGTTGTGCATAAACCACATTTCAGAGTCCTAGAAAACCAGCAAATCAAATTGTTATCCAATGGCACTAACAAAGTCTTGAAGAACACATGCTATACTATTATTGACATGAGTATCAAGTGATTTTACTGTATCATTTTGAAATAATTGGATACCAAACTTAGAAAAAATGTCTATTCAGTTGTGTATAAACCAGATTTTAAGGTCGCATAAAACCAGCAAATCAAATTGTTATCCAATGCCACCAAGACAGTCTTGAAAAACACATTCTATACTATTAATAACATGAGTATCAAGTGATTTTACTGTATCATTTTGAAATAATTGGATACCAAACTTGGAAAAATGTCTATTCGGTTGTGCAAAAACCTGATTTCAGAGTCCTATAAAACCAGCAAATCAAATTGTTATCCAATGGCACTGACAAAGTCTTGAAGAACACATTCTATACTATTATTGACATGAGTATCAAGTGATTTTACTGTATCATTTTGAAATAATTGGATACCAAACTTGGAAAAATGTCTATTCGGTTGTGCATAAACCAGATTTCGGAGTCCCATAAAACCAGCAAATCAAATTGTTATCCAATGGCACTAACAAAGTCTTGAAGAACACATTCTATACTATTATTGACAAGAGTATCAAGTGATTTTACTGTATCATTTTGAAATAATTGGATACCAAACTTAGAAAAAATGTCTATTCAGTTGTGTATAAACCAGATTTTAAGGTCGCATAAAACCAGCAAATCAAATTGTTATCCAATGCCACCAAGACAGTCTTGAAAAGCACATTCTATACTATTAATAACATAAGTATCAAGTGATTTTACTTTACCATTTTGGAGTAATTAATTATCAAACATACGAAAAATGTTGATTCACTTCTGTATAAACCAGATTTCAGAGTCCTACAAACCATTAAATCAAATTGTTATCCAATGCCACTGATAAAGTCTTGAAAAGCACATTCTATACTATTATTGACATGAGTATCAAGTGATTTTACTCTATCATTTTGGAGTAATTAGATACCAAACTTAGGAAAAATGTCTATTCGGTTGTGCATAAACCACATTTCAGAGTCCTATAAAACCAGCAAATCAAATTGTTATCCAATGACACTAACAAAGTCTTGAAGAACACATGCTATACTATTATTGACAAGAGTATCAAGTGATTTTACTGTATCATTTTGGAGTAATTGGATACCAAACTTAGGAAAAATGTCTATTCGATTGTGCATAAACCAGATTTCGGAGTCCCATAAAACCAGTAAATCAAATTGTTATCCAATGGCACTAACAAAGTCTTGAAGAACACATGCTACACTATTATTGACATGAGTATCAAGTGATTTTACTGTATCATTTTGGAGTAATTGGATACCAAACTTGGAAAAAATGTCTATTTGGTTGTGCATAAACCACATTTCAGAGTCCTAGAAAACCAGCAAATCAAATTGTTATCCAATGGCACTAACAAAGTCTTGAAGAACACATGCTATACTATTATTGACATGAGTATCAAGTGATTTTACTGTATCATTTTGAAATAATTGGATACCAAACTTAGAAAAAATGTCTATTCAGTTGTGTATAAACCAGATTTTAAGGTCGCATAAAACCAGCAAATCAAATTGTTATCCAATGCCACCAAGACAGTCTTGAAAAACACATTCTATACTATTAATAATATGAGTATCAAGTGATTTTACTGTATCATTTTGAAATAATTGGATACCAAACTTGGAAAAATGTCTATTCGGTTGTGCAAAAACCTGATTTCAGAGTCCTATAAAACCAGCAAATCAAATTGTTATCCAATGGCACTGACAAAGTCTTGAAGAACACATTCTATACTATTATTGACATGAGTATCAAGTGATTTTACTGTATCATTTTGAAATAATTGGATACCAAACTTGGAAAAATGTCTATTCGGTTGTGCATAAACCAGATTTCGGAGTCCCATAAAACCAGCAAATCAAATTGTTATCCAATGGCACTAACAAAGTCTTGAAGAACACATTCTATACTATTATTGACATGAGTATCAAGTGATTTTACTGTATCATTTTGAAATAATTGGATACCAAACTTAGAAAAAATGTCTATTCAGTTGTGTATAAACCAGATTTTAAGGTCGCATAAAACCAGCAAATCAAATTGTTATCCAATGCCACCAAGACAGTCTTGAAAAGCACATTCTATACTATTAATAACATAAGTATCAAGTGATTTTACTTTACCATTTTGGAGTAATTAATTATCAAACATACGAAAAATGTTGATTCACTTCTGTATAAACCAGATTTCAGAGTCCTACAAACCATTAAATCAAATTGTTATCCAATGCCACTGATAAAGTCTTGAAAAGCACATTCTATACTATTATTGACATGAGTATCAAGTGATTTTACTCTATCATTTTGGAGTAATTAGATACCAAACTTAGGAAAAATGTCTATTCGGTTGTGCATAAACCACATTTCAGAGTCCTATAAAACCAGCAAATCAAATTGTTATCCAATGACACTAACAAAGTCTTGAAGAACACATGCTATACTATTATTGACAAGAGTATCAAGTGATTTTACTGTATCATTTTGGAGTAATTGGATACCAAACTTAGGAAAAATGTCTATTCGATTGTGCATAAACCAGATTTCGGAGTCCCATAAAACCAGTAAATCAAATTGTTATCCAATGTCACTAACAAAGTCTTGAAGAACACATGCTACACTATTATTGACATGAGTATCAAGTGATTTTACTGTATCATTTTGGAGTAATTGGATACCAAACTTGGAAAAAATGTCTATTTGGTTGTGCATAAACCACATTTCAGAGTCCTAGAAAACCAGCAAATCAAATTGTTATCCAATGGCACTAACAAAGTCTTGAAGAACACATGCTATACTATTATTGACATGAGTATCAAGTGATTTTACTGTATCATTTTGAAATAATTGGATACCAAACTTAGAAAAAATGTCTATTCAGTTGTGTATAAACCAGATTTTAAGGTCGCATAAAACCAGCAAATCAAATTGTTATCCAATGCCACCAAGACAGTCTTGAAAAACACATTCTATACTATTAATAACATGAGTATCAAGTGATTTTACTGTATCATTTTGAAATAATTGGATACCAAACTTGGAAAAATGTCTATTCGGTTGTGCAAAAACCTGATTTCAGAGTCCTATAAAACCAGCAAATCAAATTGTTATCCAATGGCACTGACAAAGTCTTGAAGAACACATTCTATACTATTATTGACATGAGTATCAAGTGATTTTACTGTATCATTTTGAAATAATTGGATACCAAACTTGGAAAAATGTCTATTCGGTTGTGCATAAACCAGATTTCGGAGTCCCATAAAACCAGCAAATCAAATTGTTATCCAATGGCACTAACAAAGTCTTGAAGAACACATTCTATACTATTATTGACATGAGTATCAAGTGATTTTACTGTATCATTTTGAAATAATTGCATACCAAACTTAGAAAAAATGTCTATTCAGTTGTGTATAAACCAGATTTTAAGGTCGCATAAAACCAGCAAATCAAATTGTTATCCAATGCCACCAAGACAGTCTTGAAAAGCACATTCTATACTATTAATAACATAAGTATCAAGTGATTTTACTTTACCATTTTGGAGTAATTAATTATCAAACATACGAAAAATGTTGATTCACTTCTGTATAAACCAGATTTCAGAGTCCTACAAACCATTAAATCAAATTGTTATCCAATGCCACTGATAAAGTCTTGAAAAGCACATTCTATACTATTATTGACATGAGTATCAAGTGATTTTACTCTATCATTTTGAAATAATTGGATACCAAACTTGGAAAAAATGTCTATTCGGTTGTGCATAAACCACATTTCAGAGTCCTATAAAACCAGCAAATCAAATTGTTATCCAATGGCACTAACAAAGTCTTGAAGAACACATTCCATAGTATTATTGACATGAGTGTCAAGTGATTTTACTGTATCATTTTGGAGTAATTAGATACCAAACTTAGGAAAAATGTCTATTCGGTTGTGCATAAACCACATTTCAGAGTCCTATAAAACCAGCAAATCAAATTGTTATCCAATGACACTAACAAAGTCTTGAAGAACACATGCTATACTATTATTGACAAGAGTATCAAGTGATTTTACTGTATCATTTTGGAGTAATTGGATACCAAACTTAGGAAAAATGTATATTCGGTTGTGCAAAAACCTGATTTCGGAGTCCTATAAAACCAGCAAATCAAATTGTTATCCAATGTCACTAATAAAGTCTTGAAAAGCACATTTCATACTATTATTGACATGAGTAACAAATGATATTACTGTATCATTTTAGATTAATTGGATACCAAACTTGGAAAAATGTCTATTCGGTTGTGCATAAACCACATTTCAGAGTCCTATAAAACCAGCAAATCAAATTGTTATCCAATGGCACTAACAAAGTCTTGAAGAACACATTCCATACCATTAGTGACATGAGTAACAAGTGATATAACTGTTTAATTTTGGAATAATTGAATACCAAACATAGGAAAAATGTCTATTCGTTTGTGCATAAACCAAATCCTATAAAACCAGCAAATCAAATTGTTGTCTAATAAAACCAAAACAGTCTTGAAGAAAATATTCCAATCTACCAAGAACATTAGTCACAAGTGATATTACTGTGTCATTTTTGAGTAATTGGATAGCAAATTTAGAAAAAAATGCCTGTTCAGTTGTGCATAAACCAGATTTTGGAGTCCTATAAACCATCAAATCAAATTGTTATCCAATGGAACCAAGTCCTTCTTGATAAACACATTCCATACTAGTTTTATAGGACCCCGAAATCTGGTTTATTCACAACCGAATAGACATTTGGTATCCAATTAATCCAAAATTATACAGTAATATCACTTGTTACTCATGTCAATAATAGTATGGAATGTGTTCTGCAAGACTGTCTCAGTGGAATTGGATAAAAATTTGATTTGCTAGTTTTATGGGACCTTAAAATCTGGTTTATGCACAACCGAATAGACATTTATTCTAAGTTTGGTATCCAATTAATCCAAAATGATACAGTAATATCACTTGATACTCATGTCAATAATAGTATAGAATGTGTTCTTCAAGACTTTGTTAGTGTCATTGGATAACAATTTGATTTGCTGGTTTTATGGGACTCCCAAATCTGGTTTATGCACAACCAAATAGATTTTTTTTTCTATGTTTGGTATCCAATTACTCCAAAATGATACAGTAATGTTCTTTGATACTCATGTCATTAATAACATGGAATGTATTCTTTAAGGCTGTCTTGGTGGTATTGGATAACATTTGGATTTGCTGGTTTTATAGGACTCTGAAATCTGGATTATGCACAACCGAATATACATTTTTCCTATGTTTGGTATCCAATTACTCCAAAATGATACAGTAAAATCACTTGATACTCATGGTATGCATAGTATGGAATGTCTCCTTTAAGGCTGTCTCAGTGGCATTGAATAACAATTTGACTTGCTGGTTTTATAGGACTCCGAAATCTGGTTTATGAACAACCAAATATACATTTTTCCTATGTTTGGTATCCAATTACTCCAAAATGATACAGTAATATTCTTTGTTACTCATGTCATTAATAACATGGAATGTGTTATTTAAGGCTGTATTGGTGGCATTGGATAACAATTTGATTTGCTGGTTTTATAGGACTCCGAAATCTGGTTTATGAACAACCGAATATACATTTTTCCTAGGTTTGGTATCCAATTACTCCAAAATGATACAGTAATATCCTTTGTTCCTGACGTCACTAATAGTATGAAATGTCTTCTTTAAGGCTGTCTCAGTGGCATTGGATAACAATTTGATTTGCTGGTTTTATAGGACTCCCAAATCTAGTTTATGCACAACCAAATAGAATTTTTTCCTAAGTTTGGTATCCAATTACTCCAAAATGATACAGTAACATCCTTTGTTACTCACGTCACTAATAGTATGTAATGTGTTCTTCAAGAGTGTCTTAGTCGCATTGGATAACAATTTGATTTGCTGGTTTTATAGGACTCCGAAATCTGGTTTATGAACAATCGAATATACATTTTTCCTAGGTTTGGTATCCAATTACTCCAAAATGAAACAATAATATTCTTTGTTACTCATGTCATGCATAGTATGAAATGTCTTCTTTAAGGCTATCTCAGTGGCATTGGATAACAATTTGATTTGCTGGTTTTATAGGACTCCCAAATCTAGTTTATGCACAACCAAATAGAATTGTTTCCTAAGTTTGGTATCCAATTACTCCAAAATGATACAGTAATATCCTTTGTTACTCATGTCACTAATAGTATGTAATGTGTTCTTCAAGAGTGTCTCAGTCACATTGGATAACAATTTGATTTGCTGGTTTTATAGGACTCTGAAATGTGGTTTATGCACAACTGAATAGACATTTTTTCCAAGTTTGGTATCCAATTACTCCAAAATGATACAGTAAAATCACTTGATACTCATGTCATGCATAGTATGGAATGTCTTCTTTAAGGCTGTCTCGGTGGCATTGGATAACAATTTGACTTGCTGGTTTTATAGGACTCTGAAATCTGGTTTATGCAAAAGTGAATTAACATTTTTCGTATGTTTGATATTTAATTACTCCAAAATGGTACAGTAAAATCACTTGATACATATGTTATTAATAGTATAGAATGTGTTTTCCAAGCCTTTGTTAGTGCCATTGGATAACAATTTGATTTGCTGGTTTTCTAGGACTCAGAAATCTGGTTTATGCACAATCGAATAAACATTTTTTCTAAGTTTGGTATTCAATTACTCCAAAATGATTAAGTAATATCACTTGATACTCATGTCAATAATAGTATAGAATGTGGTTTTCAAGACGTTATTAGTTGCATTGGATAACAATTTGATTTGCTGGTTTTATAGGACTCCAAAATGTGGTTTATCACAACTGAATACACATTTTTCCTAAGTTTGGTATTCTATTACTCCAAAATAATACAGTAATATGACTTTTCACTCATGTCATTAATAGTATGACATGTGTTCTTCAAGACAGTCTTGGTGGCATTGGATAACAATTTGATTTGCTGGTTTTGTAGGACTCCGAAATCAGGTTTTTGCACAACCGAATAGACATTTATTCCTAAATTTGGTATCCAATTAATCCAAAATGATACAGTAATATCCTTTGTTACTCACGTCATTAATAGTAAGGAATGTGTTTCTTAAGGTAGTCTTGGTAGCATTGGATAACAATTTGATTTGCAGGTTTTATAGGACCTTAAAATCTGGTTTATGCAAAAGAAAATAGACATTTTTCCTAAGCTTGGTATCCAATTACTCCAAAATGATACAGTAATATCCTTTGTTATTCATGTCCTTACTAGTATGGAATGTGTTCTTTAAGGCTGTCTTGGTGGCATTTGATAACAATTTGATTTACTGTTTTTTTAGGACTCTAAAAAATTATGCACAATCGAATAGACATTTTTCCTAAGTTTGGTATTCAATTACTCCAGAATGATACAGTAATATCATTTGTTACTCATGTCAATGATAGTATGGAATGTGATTTTCAAGAATGTCTTGGTGGCATTGGATAACAATTTAATTTGCTGGTTTTATGGGACCTTAAAATCTGGTTTATGCACAACAGAATAGACATTTTTCCCGTGTTAAATATTTTTTTAATATTTAACAAGTGATATTACTGTATAATTTTGGATTAATTGGATACCAAATGTCTATTCGGTTGTGAATAAACCAGATTTCGGGGTCCTATAAAACTAGTATGGAATGTGTTTATCAAGAAGGACTTGGTTCCATTGGATAACAATTTGATTTGATGGTTTATGGGACTCCAAAATCTGGTTTATGCACAACTGAACAGGCATTTTTTTTTCTAAATTTGCTATCCAATTACTCAAAAATGACACAGTAATATCACTTGTGACTAATGTTCTTGGTAGATTGGAATATTTTCTTCAAGACTGTTTTGGTTTTATTAGACAACAATTTGATTTGCTGGTTTTATAGGATTTGGTTTATGCACAAACGAATAGACATTTTTCCTATGTTTGGTATTCAATTATTCCAAAATTAAACAGTTATATCACTTGTTACTCATGTCACTAATGGTATGGAATGTGTTCTTCAAGACTTTGTTAGTGCCATTGGATAACAATTTGATTTACTGGTTCTATAGGACTCTGAAATCTGGTTTATGCACAACCGAATAGACATTTTTCCTCAGTTTGGTATTCAATTATTCCAAAATTATACAGTAATATCACTTGTTACTCATGTCATTAATGGTATAGAATGTGTTCTTCAAGACTTTGTTAGTGCCATTGGATAACAATTTGATTTGCTGGTTTTCTAGGACTCTGAAATGTGGTCTATGCACAACCGAATAGACATTTTTCCTAAGTTTGGTCTTCAATTACTCCAGAATGATACAGTAATATCATTTGTTACTCATGTCATTAATAGTATGCAATGTGATTGTCAAGACTTTCTTGGTTTCATTGGATAACAATTTGATTTGCATGTTTTATAGGACTCCGAAATCTGGTTTATGCACAACCGAATATACATTTTTCCTAAGTTTGGTATTCATTTACTCCAAAATGATACTGTACAATCAGTATACATGCATGACATTAATAGTATGGAAGGTATTATTTAAGGATTTCATGTTCTGATTTAAGAAGAATTAGATTTTTTTGGTTTTATAGCACTCCAAAATCCCTTTTATACAAAACCGAATAGATAGTTTTGGTATTCAATTACTCAAAAATGATACAGTAATATCACTTCAAACATATATCTGGGATACATGAGAATAAGATCTTTAAGAATTTAGGGCTGTGATTTTATAACAATTTGATTTGCTTATTTAATAACACTCCAACCCTTTTCAAAACGTTACACTGTTCTACAGATAAGAAGTGGTCTTTCTGGTGTATATTTGTGGATTAGACCTCGTTAAATCATGTTTATTTAGGTGTAAAACTCGTTTCTGTTCCATTTTAAGTCTCTGCACGAGAAGCGCCAGTCTCCGCTCCTCCGGGTGCGCTGTGCACGCTGCTACAGTAAAACACGGTTTAGACGCGCACTCCAGTTTTCTGTGTGGATAGCGCGACCGAGCGTTTTCTAAGTGCAGATGGCGTGACCGCGGTGAAAATGTCATAGACATATATATCCCTACATGTAACAGCCAGCGCCAGGAGGCAGGCTATACGGAATCTATGTATATATGTCTGGTCTGTCATTATCAGTACAAAGATGGCGGTGCCTGGAGCAGAAGCTAGTGTTATGTTATGTAAACAGTGTTCTTTAATAAGCTTCTTGTGCACTTTTTAAGTTATTAATGCCTCGATTTAAATGTCAGGGCCTTCCGGTTTCTACCAAGAAGGTGTGGAGCTACTTTGAGCCTGGATACCAGTGGAAAAAGCGTTTTATCAGTGCTAATTATGCCCCATGTCACCCAGTCTGAAGGGTGTTTGGACAAACTGTTAAAATTTCTTGATCTCAGAATGCTGTGGGAGAAGGTAAGTACTTTTTATGTTTTACTACACCAAAAGTCAATTTTACACCAGAGTCATCCTTTAATAGAAATTATATATCCCGCACTTCCTCTGAATCACCATAGGTGGCAGCATTGACATTTGGATAAACATTCAAAACCGTCCTCCTGGGCTCTCTGCCCACAAAGCACTCTTTGTGCTTTAGAGAACATTAAAGTAAATGTAGTGTGGAATGGAGTTGTGTTTAAAAGCTAATGGGCTTAAAAAGTAGCTTTATTTAAAGACAGGGAGCAGCACTTGACAACAAAATATTAGGTCTTTAGCCTTTAGTTGACTTCAGTGCTTAGCACCTGCATGTGGTGAAAAGGGGAGAGTAGATTAATATTGTTGCAGAGAGGAGATGAATACTGACCCAGTGCTCATAATAAACCTCGGTATCATCATCAGCCAGCCTGGCTGCCTGAGAGAATCGTTGCTTAAATCATAGCAGTTGTTAACATTTAAAAATTATATTAAGAGAATCCTCATACTGTGCCCTGCCCTGGCCTGGGGCCTGGTCCCTGGTCCAGTGGGTATCCCTAAGTATGGTCACCATAGGATCCTGTGTGAATGCTATAGAGTGTGCTGTTCTATTGATAGTGCTTTTCTTTAGACCTGAAAGAAACTGGTGCTTCTTTATATTACTGCAGCCAGTAATAAGAATGCTGTCTACAAGACTGTAAACATGCCCCAATCCCATTTCACCCCTTGGCCCTACCACTTACCCTAACCCTTGGAATAGAGTTACAAGAAAAGGGTTGAAATCCTCCACCTAAGAATTAGGGCAACACTTCAAGCACCTGACACATCATCATGGATGCTAAATTTTGTAAACAAGCTGCTGGTTAGCTAGGGCTTTATTGTATGTATTCAGAAAGGGGGGAGGAGGAGGGGGGGGGGTGTGCAGAAAAGAATTATTATTGTCCATTCTTTAATTCCTCTGTGATGGGGAGCTAAAATTAGCTTTAATTTTATTATATTTTCCTGTTTCACCTTAAATGCCGCAGCCACTGCCTTTTTTTGTACCACTTAAGGTGGAACGGGAAAGTTCGCTAGCTGTTTGCTAGTTAGCTAGCTACTGCAACTACTAGCAATATTTTTAATGCTTGTTATGAAGAATTCAGCCATAAAACATTGAAACTACACATTAAGCTCTGGTAAAATGGTGCTGATCTTCACTTTTAACAGGAAAAGTAGTTACATTTGTGGGTTTCTTTGGTCGCTTGTTCTGCCATTTTACCAATGATTCTCATATACCTCGACTTGAAGTGTGCCTCTAAAAAATCTCTGTTTAAAGGGCTAACAAGCCCTATCCTATCCCCCCTTTCCCCTACCCCTCCAGCCTATCAAGAATCAGGACACTCCTACCCCTTGGTGTGCACATGCAAAACCGAGGGGTAGGAGTAAGTGGTAGTAGGGCCAAAGGGTGAAATGGGATTGCGCCTTAGTCTCCATCCATCTTGGATTAGAAGATTATCGGTGGTAAGATTCATCATTTACTCAAAGACTTCAGCAGGATCCTAATACAAAGGTTCAGCTTGGACATTTGAACAGTTTGAAAATGCAAATCTGTTCAGGATTCATGACTTATGTACAGTTGCAATACTATGGAAGCCCATTTCCGCCACCTGAAGAAAAAAAAATGTCCTCAACTAAGTCATAATTATGAGATAGAAAAGTCATAATTATGGGATAGTACGTCATAATTATGAGATAGTTAGTCATATTTATGAGATAAAAAGTCATCTCATAATTATGACTTTCTATCTCATAATTATGACTTACTATCTCATAATTATGACTTACTATCTCATAATTATGACTTACTATCTCATAATTATGACTTACTATCCCATAATTATGACTTACTATCTCATAATTATGACTTACTATCCCATAATTATGACTTTTCTATCTCATTATTATGACTTAGTTGAGGACGTTTTTTTTTTCTTCAGGTGGCGGAAATGGGCTTCCATACAATACAGCACAAAAAAGCATCAGCATAAAAATTCTCCCACAAAAGCTGCACAGAGTAAATATAAAAGTCTGAGTGCCCTTCAGCTAACACTCGTTCTGAGTGAAGAGCATGCAGAGTGAGTAAAGCATGATACTGTGCTTCCTCATGAAGATTGTTCTATTTAAGATGTTTCCTGCAGTGCTGCTGAGCCCCTTTGATATTTCTGTCCTGTACCTCCTGAGTGTCACATTAGGTGGCAGCAGTGGCACTTGAGTTTCTTGATTAGGTTCACAAAAAAAAAAAAAAAATCACAAAATAAACTAAAAAGCCACAATAACAAACCCTGTTACATAACTTATGTATCCTTCTGCTGTGTTTAAATATACAGTAGACAAGAAAACATATGTATAGAAAAAAATAATAAAGTATTAGACCATGTGTTATGATGTGAATTATTATAATACATAAAAAGCAACCCCAAACAACACTACTATTCTGTAACAAGTGTGATAATAGTATAAACGTTATAGAAGTATGAGAGTGAGGAACCTGGACCCACACACATGCTTTTTGGTCTAAAGTATAACCTAAATTCCCCAAAAGTTAGGATTCTGTAAAATGTTCATTATTTAAAATAAAAACAGAATGCAATTATTTACAAATCTCATAGACCCATATTTTATTCACAATAGAGCATATTGAAATATGAAAATTGATTCCCTCAGTCCAATTTAAATGCGATTTGGCCCAGAGAAGATGACAGCATTTCTGGATGGTGTTGACATATGGCTTGTTCTTTGCATGATAGGGCTTTATGCTGCATTTGTAGAATGTACAGCAAACTGTGTACACAGATACACAATGATTTATGGAAGTGTTTCTGAGCCCATGCTGTGATTTTCAGTACAAAATTATGCCTGTTTTAAAAGCAGTGTCTGAGGGCCTGAAGATCACCAGTATGAGACTATATAATTTTAAAATAATTGCATTCTGTTTTATATATGTAAATAAAATCAGAATGCAATAGTTTGCCAATAGATTTTACACAGCGTTACAACTTTTTTGAGGCTGAGGTTGTAGTCAAAGAGTGTTCTTATTAATTTAAGAATTATTTCAGGATTACCTAATAAAAGTATGCTATTAACTTATGTCATAATATGTGTCAGTCAGAACAAACCCCATCAGTGTGCCGAACAGGACTTTCCGAAACGAACTGCATTCAAATGACCACTAGGCCTCATTACAGAGCAGGGTTTTGTGCTGTTATGCTAGTAATCACTGTTGGCATCATCTCTGCTGAAGGGCCAGTGGGGTTTGTGTGGCACAAATGCTCTGGTAAAGTCCTCTCTGCTGATTCCGGCTGTCAGTGCCAACAGCACAATGAAAGTAGGCCTGCTGGGCAGACAGTTTTGGTAATAAACTGGAGTACCATCAACCGAGCAGGCCTGTCTGGCGCCGAACTGTAATGAAACCAGCACCACGCTCAGTGATTGATCAGAACTCGTTTCCATTTTATAACTGCAGAGAAGGAGAAGAAGAAGAAGATAAAAGACTGAGGAGGGAGCAGTGCCAACTGCCTCTGCCTTATCATTATAGTGCATAAGACCACACTAAACAAACCCACTCAGACCACTGCCCACTATAGTAATATCTTGCCAATTCAGCAAAACACTGGAAGGAGTTTATTTTAGCCACACTTTCTGCATTTGCATGTTGCATGACTGCTCTGGAAAAAAAAAGACCACGAAAGAGAGATGAGCTTCTTTAATTTTATAAAAAAAACTCTGGAATATAATCAAAAGGAAGCTGGATGATCACAAGCCATCAAACCAAGCTGAACTGAATTTAAAAGCAGTGTGTAAGACTGGTGGAGGAGAACATGCCAAGATGCATGACAACTGTGATTAAAAATCAGGGTTATTCCACCAAATATTGATTTCTGAACTTTTAAAACTTTATGAATATGGACTTGTTTTCTTTGTATTATTTGAGGTCTGAAAGCTCTGCATCTTTTCTGTTATTTCAGCCATTTCTATTTTTTTGCAAATAAATGCTCTAAATTAAAAAAATGTATTTCTAATTTATAAGAAATGTTGTTTGTAGTTTATAGAATAAAACAACAATGGTTCTGATTTAGCCAAACATATTGGTAGATGGACTAAAGTTAATAAAGCTATTCTATGTTTGTATTATGTTTCTATTCAGCTACTTCAAGGTGTACAATTTGCTGACACAAGCAATGAAAAGAGAGTGTGTGCAACTTTTATGATCCATAGTATGATTCACCATTAATATAGGACACTTGGGAGCAGCTGCTTATGAGCCTAAAATTCTCTGCAAAGGGCTGCTGTGGAGACACATTTTCAGTTCAGCCAAACAAGAACACACATTATATAACTAATCAGCTGTTTGAAGACAGATGCTGTGCTCTATTTGAACTGGGATATCAGAATTGTCATGTTCCAAGTAGGAAATTTCAACTGAAATGCCCCCACAAATCAGATTTACTATTTGGCATGTCTGGAAAGCCTAACTAACAGTGAGTTCAAAATCCAAGATGGCTGCCGTACACTAATACAAGCAGCAGTATTTTATAGTTTTTGATCTCTTCTCTTCTTATTGTGTCGTAATAAATCAGCCTTACACCAAGTCCTGTCCAGGTTTCATGGTGTTTAGATGTACAGAATATTGTGCAATGCATCAATGCACATTGTTATTGCTAACAATGCTAACCTGGGAGATAATGCTATATGTCACACCTTAGCCTGTGTCTGTCTTGGGTTTTTCCTTGTGTTTGGTCCTTTCTTCCCCTGTCCTCTGTTCTTTTGTATTTTTTCTTCTCTATGTGCTCCTTGAGCACATCGCTCTGTTTAGTGTTGGTCTTGTTTCAGCCTTAGCCCCGCCTGTCTCATTTGTAACACAGCCCCCTAATTACTTCTCCAGGTGTCCCTTGTCTGTGCCTGTGTATAAATACCCCATGTGCTCCTTTGTTCTCTGTTGTGCTTTTTGTTTGACGCTGTTGTGTTGTACCCTGCTTTATCATATGTGATAAAGCCTTTTTCTTTGTCTTTTTGTTTTGTAATGGCCACTAATAAAAGGACAGACTAAATACATGAGAACAGTGGACAGGAGCAGAAAAAAAAACAACAAAAAAATGAATAATTGTAAAAAAGTAATTAATTGTCCTATCAATTGGAGTAAAGTCCAAAGCCTTTAGGAAACTTTTTTTTTTGGAAATGTTTTGAAATAGTGTAAAATTATTTTAATATTAAACTGAAACACAGGCAACTCTGGTGCGACATCATTCCCAACTTTGACATCTGACTTCAGAGGTAAATGGAATGCAATAAAGGATCCAATTGTACCATTCTAATAATTTAACATGAGTAATACTCTTTTTGCAATCAAGCGCTCACAGCAACCAACTCCAAAATCTAGTGTAAAGCTATACCATAAGAAAAGAGGCTGTTGCTGCAGCACAGAGAAGGAGTCTGTACTATTGTTATCAGAAGAAACATTGTATGAGCAGGTATCTTTTTCTGCATGTTGTGTATTGTGTGTTTCAACCTGCCTTGAAAGGAAGACATTTTTATCACTGACATCATGTGGTTCTGCTCTGTAGCTCAAAATATGTTATCAAAATATCCCGTTGTCTCTCAGAAGCATTTGCTAAGGGAAGCTGTTTTATTAGTAGCGCATACCCAAACCTTTTTTTTTTTTTTTTTTAACATCACAGCAGGTATCTGGTTAGAACAGATATACTCTCTTAAAAATAAAGGAGCTTGAACAATGCCACAGAACATTAGTTTTCAAAAGAACATTGTAATTGAGAGAGTTAAGATTTCATAAAATATGTACATACGACTAGAAGTGCATCCTGAGGATTCCAAGGATATTTTACTAATACATTGTCAAATATATATAAATCACACAGCTCCCACCATTGGTGGCCCAATTTTGCCAAATCTGTCATGTACATTGAGATGAATTGGGAAAACATGCTACATTCATCCTGATTTATTTAACTCATTATGGAGATTCTGAAAAAAATTAATGAATTTTAAAAAACTCATGAAAAAATCTCATGCAGAAACTGTAAAAATTCCACATTAGTTAAATTTAGGTTTGGTTTTGGTTAGATTTAAGTTCAGGTTGAGTTTTATGTTAAATTTAAATTTAGGTTGAGGTGTATGTTAAGTTTAGGTTTAGAGTAAGTTGTAGGTTAAAATTAGGTTAAATTTAGCTTTATGTTGAGGAATTAAGTTTGGGTTTATTTTGATATGTAGAATAAGTTTAGGCTGTGGCCTATGTTCAGGTAATAAAATTACATTAGTTGCTTCGTAACATTCTTTTTTATCATTTGATTTTTGCTTGTGTGAGCTGCTTTAGAAATTTGAGCACATGACCCTTTTTATTAGGACTGAGTAGATATCCATGTTCTGAGTTCTCCAGAATACTGAATCATGATCCAAAAATAGGTGCACAAATGCCTTTTGTGTTGTGCCAAGCTATATTTGAGACCTTTAAATTTTGTATTATCCGCAGATGCTCTTATTCACAGTAAGTTACAAAACATACAAAATTAATTACTGTGCAGTAATTCAACAGGATGTAGTCCACTAATAAGAAGGCATCCTGGGTGCATAAGAGCGTCATTTTAATTATATTAGCAAAGGATTTATATAATCTAGTTGCTGATTACTGTGTGAACAATGGGTAACACATTAGGCATTAAAAAAAGACTGTGAAAAAGTGAGATTAGAAAGCAGCGCAGATCATAAAAATACCTTACAAGCAGAGAAGAGGATTGCACAGGCTGTGGTCTTTCCTGTGTTTTTTTTATAAATGTAAAAAAACTGTACAATAAAAGGCTGGACAGGCAAAAAAATAACAATGCTTTAAAAAATTAAATCAAGCTTATTTTTTTTTTGCTCAAAACCCACATAACCAAAATTTAACATCTTATTATGGACCATGCCTGGATTAAGACCTAATATGGCTTTTGCTTTTATATATGCTGTATCATACAGTGTATACCTTGTGAATAAATCTAAACTAGCCAGTCTATGCACACTTTACACTTAGCAATGTGATAAGATGGTATGAAAAAGGTGATTAAGATACTTGGCTCTCCATAATGATAATATCTAGGTTTTTTAACATGTCGGTAACCTTTCTCAAATAAAAGTAGAAGTACAATTAACCCACCAGTGGGGTTACACTGCTCCCTGACAGTGAAGCACACAGTAATCATTTCTGGTCACAGGTGATGACAAACAAATTCCTTTACTAACAACATCAGGACTAGGTTTCCTAAAAGCCACACTAACACTCTCTCTATCAGTTAAAATGGTCATAATACTACATAGATATTGACAAACTGGACCAAAATCAATAGAATTATGTGACCCCATGGGGTTTGTGACTCCCAGGTTAAGAACCCCTCATCTATAATGCTAATTAAGGGTGTTTTCATAGCAAACCATGTAGAGAATCAGTGGATATTATTCAGAGTTTTTCTGAGACTGACACATTCTCACTCTACTTGACTCTCCATCTCAACCAGATTTAGATATATTCATGCACGGGGTCAACACATGTGAGTCAACACATCTATCTGGGAATCCAGACCTTCATGCTGGAAGCCAACTATCAACTACGCCACCGTGCCGCTGTTATAACGAAAATTATATTTAAAAAAATCATAGTATCATAATTTACTTAGTGTTGTACCATCAAATACCGTTTATCCTATTGCTATGGGCACCTTAATGGCATCACATTTAATCCACAATGCACTTGTAGAAGGACAATGTCTCGTAGGATTGGCATAGAAGACACTACATGACAGGAAGCTTTTTTATTGGAAGGGGCAAAGGGCAACCAAAGATGGGCACTCATTAAGACACATGATGTAATGTTCTTGATCTAGAGGGCACATCATAATTACTTGTTGCCATTGACCACATCTTTTCTATTGGCTTCTAGCACCATGTATTTGTTAGTTAAGGCATTTGGGTGTGTCCCCCAGTTTCTGAAGCTCACCATCAGTGTGTAGACATTACCCCCAAGCTCCCAAGCTACACTTCAAACTTCATATATAAGATCATATATTATGATTAACTCTGCGGTCTCTATATTGTTGGTTGTAAGAGCAAGCTGAGTTATTACCTGTGTTAGCTGTGCTATGCTGGTAACTTTATAATATTTAAACTTTATAGTATTTAAAATCTGTATTTTACATACATAAAATCAAGACGACTATATATAAGAAGACTATATATAAATCACTTTTATTCACCTGACCAAAACATAAATTAATATAACTTAAATTTAGGCATAAAAAAGTAATGTTTTAAGTGTAATTACCTGAAATTTTCAGTGCAAACCTCAAAAAAATGTATTGAGGCAAAGAATTATGTCAAATTACTAGAGTAAATTCAACTTACCCAGGTATTTTAGTGACACTTTTTTAACCATGGAGGCACCGGAAGTCTGCCAGTTTGTGTTTGCATATAAAAATAACATAAAATGTATTTGATGGAATTTTAATTACATTTAAATAATGTAAGGTTATGCAGTCCATCTCTGCCTGTTCTAGGTCTATATCATGAGGCGAGGAAGAAACATTTTACAGGGAAAATACCATTATGCTGTTAAAAGGAAAAGAGAAAATGGACGCTCAGCAGAAAGATATATACACTCCATTAAGAAGCATAATGACCAGTAGACAGAATATTCTAAAAGGACAGTATCTATGAGTTTCCAGGAGTTGGAATCAGCGTAACAGCACTTAATAATAAAAAGAACTCAGACTTGTTCTTGCACTGCTGTCTGACTGCACCCACTATAATGTGATGGAGAAATGGAGACAGAGCTGGATGGAAGATTGATGAAACAGAGAAGAAAGCCGTCTTCCAGACCAGCACAAACAGATGGCGAGAAGCACTGCGGACTCACACGATCACCCTACCTCAGCAGAGGTCACCTCCACCCACAGTAGGACACCAGGGCACTTAATAAGAAGACCACATGACTGATGAGGCGATATGTATTCAGATCAGTGGTTTTACAGATATATTCTCTCTTCCAAATGCAATGTTCCAGGCTCTGCACCCCCTAATGTTTAATATCCTGTCTGGAATTGATAGCCTTGTGCCCCTCTGTTACGGGCACCGAATTGCCCATTGTGGCTGGCAATGAGATAATAGTGACGTAATTTCAACTAATAATGACAATTATTCTATATCAACAGCTATGGACGTTCATTAGGAAGTAATATGGAGTCTGGATTGGGCACTTACTGGTACATCCCCAGGAAGTGACTTTTTATAAACCAGTGAATAGTAAGAGCTACAGCATCAGCATAGCAAGTTTTTAAAGTACAACTAAAGGGTTGTGTTACTGTTTGAATACATACATACAAGGACAATTTGGTACCTGTAGCTGATTTATAGGTGTGTTAGTGGCAGGAGGCCTGCTGTCAGTACTGAAACTCAGTAACTAATGTAAATATAAATAATGATAATTGATGAGAATGGTTATGATTCTTCATTGAAGAAGCTGCCCTCATAGATCGGGGGTCACCAGTCTTGTCAATAAAGGCCTGATGAGGCTGTAGGTTTTCTAATCAGTTGTTTGAGTATTGAGAAAAACTGATTGAACAGAATCAGGTATCATTGGATTGGAAATGTGCAACCAATATCGACTCTTATTCAGATTATTGACACGTTTTATAGAACCTTAGGATTGCATTGTGCAGAACTAGATATGGGCTGTCAATAGCAATTAATTTCTTGTCCATTTTGCTCATTATTGACGTGACTGACTGAAGCCCCACCCGAGCCCATCTCATATCAGTCACTGTCATGCAACTGTTTTCTTGCAGTGGCCTCTTTGTTTTGCAAAGTAAACCATAGAATTAATTCTTTCACTTGCTTTTATATAACACTTTGTGTAATTTAACATTGTCTTGTTAATAGTCTCACATACAGTACCAGTCAAATATTTGGACAAACCTCCTCATTTAATATTTTATTTTATTTTGTTATTTAATAATTGTCTACATTGTCAAGTAATATTAACAATATTATAACAATTAAGGGATTCATATTGACTTACATAGTTAACAAATAAAGCGTGTTTGGCCTCCACAATCCCCAGACCTAAACCCAAATGAGATGATTTGAAATGATTTGAGATGAGCTGGAGCTTTACAGTGTAAAGGAAAAGCAGCAACTATTGTTCAGCACCTCCAGGAAATCTGTTACACAAGCGAAATGTGGGTACTTAGAAGAATCTAAAGTACAAAACATATTCTGTTTTTTTTTTACACTTTTTGTTTACCTAATAATTTTGCTGTATTACAATGGAAAAAATCATAAAAAGAAAGAAAACACTGAATGAGAGCACATGTGTCCAAACTTTTGACTGGTACTGTAGGTTGCAGTGCTATTAGTGGGAAGTTAAAGGTTACCAGGAACAACAATAAATGTTTGTTTGAAATTGACAATATTTATTAAGCTACAGTGTTGTAAATGTTCTTAATAGTTCCTGCCATAATCCATCCTGTGCAGCTTGAAAATCCTGAAGATTCTTTAAGGGTGGAGTGTTGATGACACATCATAGAATAGAATCACACACATTTTCAACTGAGGATAAGTCTGGTGATACTGCCGGCCGTGACGTAGTATGAGTCTGAAGAGTAACTGTTTATTTTACTTTGAGTGTATTGACAAATATCTTTCAATTATGATTACTTATCTTAGTATCTATAATTACATAATCACTGTGTGAAACCTTGTATTTTATATGCATTAACCAATACTCACCTTACATTTGATCATTTTTACTCACAGTGTATTTTACACGCATTTATGTAGAAGATTAACCAATAATCACAGTATATTCTTTACATATATAGTAAAACATTGTTTGATCAAGCATGTGACTAACACAGACTTTATTATGACAAATTAACCCACACGACACATAAGGCGTTTACTAACACATAGGGTCTATTGTATGGCGGTCTAACCACGCGCCACTAACACATTAACATATAACATATGAGATTTATTGTGAGACTCGTGTAGCTCATGCTTGAAGCATTTTGTTTACTGCATGTCTTTGACTAACGACCATCAATCATCAGCTAGTGCACTCTGTATTAACTAAATTGATACAAAGGAGGCTTCGGGACGAACAGTGTGGCCTTTCTCTCTATGCGTGCAAAGTCCTTCACCTACCAAAGCGGGAGGACGCGCGCACATAGGGAGGGCGGCACTGTCTAATTACTGGAACAATATCACACTGTCTGACTGGACCCAGTCAATTCTTAAAACAATACCACACTGTCCGGCTGGACACAATCAAGGCCAAACATTAGTGGTCCGGTCAGACCTGTGAAACTTGAACACTAACACGTGAAAATATGCCTACTAACATGAGATGATTTTAGCAACGCCTCATCAGCAGGCTTCACGTCATTTGGGGTATAAACATGGAGTCAGATCAGAGGGGGGTCAGAACTTATACTGAGACAGCTAATAATTGGTTTTGTATGTTCTCCTGGATCCAGTACTTTGTAATAAATACTTGGTTTGCTTTCAACTTCACTCCACCTGTCTGACTCTCTCTATCAAACGAACACGCAGGGGAGTTGTACCCCGGACGAGAGGTGGGGGTAGCCCACCTTTCATTTTCATTTCTACAACAAGTCCTTAAGGCAAGCTCTTTGAAATTGCAGCATTAAAAAGGAGTAAAAGAAACACTAAGCTGTTATGTGCCTATAATTGAAACAACCATCTCAAAGCCAGTCATCTTCAGCAAAGAGGGTTGGTCTTATCATCTTTAACAAGAAACTTTTGCAGTTTGCAGTTTGTTGTCAAGCGTCACACATCCAGAAGGCTGGTGTCATGGTGAAGAGTTCAATTTTGTACGATGCCAGATTACTCTTGGTTTTCATTACAGGCACTTTGACAGGCCAACGTTACATTAATAAGGTCCTGCAACCAGTGACCGACACAGCAAATCTGTGCAAGAAACAGCAATCATGCATACGTGAATGCGTAGTTAACAGGAAGCACATCTCTAGCCACAGAAATCTGTTCTACAATGTGGTCCTCAAGAAGATTGCTTTTGATGGGAACAAAAATGCCCTTGTGAACACGGCCTTAGTGTGCATTACATCGTCTGCTATCCTCCAGCTCCAGTGACATGGCTTGATCAAGCTAATAATTATCAGCATTCCAATAGTCCAAAAATAGAGTCAGTCTTTATCTGAAATGGAATGGCTTTGACAGATCAATCAAGCTTCACTGTAAAGCTTTCGAACACACTGAGACATCAATTCTGCTTGATAAGCCCACCTCAGTCAGACACAGCGAGGCAGAAGGAACTATTGGCTTCTCATCATTGTGGAAGGACTTTCTTTTTCTCAGTGTGGCTCACCTCGAACGTCTGCTTAAGCAGGCATGTAGACCTGGTCAACTGGCGCATGTGCTTCATTGATTTCCGATTTGGCTGTATGCAAGAGCGAGAACCATTCAATGACCTGAAGCTAAAAAAAGGATGCAGTGAATCTTCAACAAAGACAATAGGGCTTAAGAGGGTCTCAGATCTCAGATAATACCAAGATAGTTGTGTGATATCTGTAGCTTGAGATACACTCCTAAAAAATGTCTACCATAGGATTTACTTGGTTCTAAAAAATTAGGGAATGTATGGATGAATAGGGTGAGCAGTGGTGTAGTTAGTAGTTAGAGTACCAGTTCCTGGTTTAACATGCTGCAACAGTTAGACACTTGGGCAAGACCCCTAACTGCATGCTCCTATGGGCATGTGTGTTCACTATTTAAAATTTTGTGTGCTTATTAGCAGGGGCGTGGCAGCAAATTCTGGGCCCTGTATACTCTCAATATCAGTGGGTCCCTATCCATGTCGGAACACAAGAAACATGAGCAAAAAAAAAAAAAAATCTGGATTTTTTTTCTGGGTAGTCAGGTCCACTTTTCCCTCCACTACCACGCCCATGCTTACTAGTGTGTTCATGTGTTCAGTATATGGATGGGGTTAAGGGCAGGGGCTTTATACTATCTGTGTGTGAAAGGAGACACAATAACATTGGTGCTAGCATTTGTGCTGTTTGTGATGTGTCTAAATTACACGGCACTGAATTCCGTTGCACGTTTTCATTGCATGATGTCACGCACTTGCTCTGTTTCCCTGTGTTTCCCAGTGTGTTCCCCAGTAATTTTCCATCACGTGCGTGTAATTTGTAGCTCCGCCCCTCGTTACCTGTTTCCCCAGGTGTGTGCTTCCTGTGTGTATATATAGTCCCCTTATGTCTGTGTTTATTTGTCGGTCTTTGCACCTTCCTCTGTTGTTTTGTGTATCCGTGTTCTCAGTTAATTACTCTGTGTTTTTCTCCGTGTTTAATTCTTGTTTATTCCTTTGTGTTTGTTCCTGCCCTGTTAGTTTATTCTGTCTTGTTTTAGTTACTTGTTTGTTAGCCTCCCTGTCTGTTCACGTTATTATTATCTCTGGTTTGTTTATTTGTTTATTTATATAATAAAGCCACATTGCCTGCGTGAACGTCCTGCTCTGTGTATCCCTGCCTGTTCCAGCGTTACACATAACTGTAATTTACTAAGCAAGAAGACAGACTGTAGCGCTGTGGTTGATGTGGTGCAATGGGTAATAGTACATGTCCACTGGCACTTTTCTTCAATGCAGGTCACCAGGCTGGATCTCTTGGCTCGCTGTGTGGGGGCATGTCCGTGATGTTTTTGAATTCAAATGAAGCTACATCAGTAGGCAATCCTAAGTTTATTTTTAATTTTGTATGTTGGAATCGCAGCCTTCTCTTCCTTGATTGGCTGGACGCAGTGCGATGGCCGAAGGGCAGTCCTGCGCTCAACGCAACGCAACCTAGCATGCAGCAGCTCTCCTTCTATTTAAATGAGTAGGATGCGTCAAGGCTTAAGTGCCAGTGGACACGTACCATAACACCACTGCCTACTGGTGCCCATTGCACCACACCAATCATAGTTCTATAGCCTGTCTTCTTAAAACACCCAGTGGGAGGCTGGGGTTCAATTCCTGGGCTGTGTGGCTGTGTGACACTACAACAAAAAGACTCCTAACGCTACATTGGCTCACCCTTGTAGTAACAATAACCTTGTAAGTTGCTCAGGATAAGAGTATCAGCTAAATGCCATAACTGTATGTGTAGTACAAATTTAAAATGGTATACCAAAAGAACCCTTATATTGTACAGATTTAGGCTCTGTGTAGAATCACTAAAAATCCCCTTGTAAGTGCTTGAAGTGTTATTCACACTGAGAGTCAAATAGTGCTTTTTCAGAACTTACAGAGCCGATTTTGCTCAGAGTGCAGTGTTTTCTTTCTGATAAAAATATGAGGGGTCTGGAGAAAGTATCCATAGCAACCAGGACTAGTTGTCCCTTGAGGTGGGGAGTGAGGTGGATAATCTGTGCTTAATCTTTACAGTACGTATTAGATTAGGAACACCTTACTGCAGTCTCCATAGTAACCAGAGCTCATGTAGCATCCTGAGTGCAACCCAATCGTGACTTGGCTTGGACCTTCAGTGGAGGGGAGTTGATTTAGGTGCATCTGTGCTGCACTTTATTAAAAAAGGCAGAGAAGTAAAACAGAGTCTCTGCAGTACACTTGAGGTCTGCTCCATTTTTTCTTTGGAAGATTAGAAGCATTCACCCATGACAATTACCTGGCTGTGCCACATGCCTTATGCCGCATATTACTCCACAGGTTGAGTCTCACATCTCGTCAAAAACTAATATGAAAGGGAAAATTGTTTTACAAAAAGGTTTTACAATCTTCAGAATGACATAAATGATTTTTATTTATTTATTTATTTTAATCTAATTTTCTTTCCAATTTGGAAGAATTGGGCCAATCATCCCAGCACACTCATTATGACTCTGTAGTCAGTAGTAATGTCCCAACCCTAAAGGAGAGTGAAGACACATGTGAAGCCAGTCATCGCCACTTTTTTGATTGATGAGGGCAGGGAGCACCATCTACACACATGATCATTTATGCTCCATTGGACTCCTGCTGACTGAAAGCAAGCAGCATGATTCAGGATTTAAACTGATCACCTTGGGTCATAGTGGCAACACATCCGTCTTCTGGATCACCCAGAGCTCCTACCATGTTGATAGTCAATTTATGTGGTATAAAAAAAGAAAAATGGCAAAAATCCATATATATATATATATATATATATATATATATATATATATATATATATATATATATATATATATATGCATTTTGTAAGACACAAAAAATCTACAGTAAACCATGGTTGTACTTTAAAAATGCAAAGTTATCAATTACAGTATATATTTAATAATTTTAAAATACTGTGAACTTCTGTGATGTGATAAATAACTCACATAACACATCTAACAAACAAACTATTCTAACCAACCATTTGGCCTCCTTAAGACCCTGCCTAAAAATGTTATTTTTTTGCCCTCTATGCTATGTCCTCTATGCTAAATGTACATTATTATTTGTAAATCGCTTTGGATAAAATGTCTTCTAAATGTAATGCAATGTAAAATGTAATGTAATGAATAACATGTTGGACATTAGTGAGTGGGAGTGTATATTGCACACTTACTTTTTGTTCCTTTCTTTAGGAATGCTGAAGGTTCAAATGGGTGCAGTTGAGAGACGATGTCTGTTTAAATCTCACAAATGGAGAGGAAAATGGCTCACTTTTCTCAGGGAAACCCGTAAAATGAAAATAAATATACATGTATAGATTACAAAGCATGGTCAATTATATAATACTTACTAATAATAATATAATACTATTATATTATATAATACTTACAAACAATACTTTATAATACTTACAAACAATAGCTGTTTAAAGTAACCTAGGTTAAATAATAATACATTACTGTGTTTTAATTGTTTGTGTTGTTTCATGTTCATTTACTCACAGTAGAAAGAATGGATTCTTTGGGTTTGTGGCTTCTGCTTTGAAGGATAATAAAGCAGTTATGAAGCTAATTATAATAGTAACCAAATAATTAGCAGTTACAGAATAATCCATAGTTAGTCCAGAATAGTTAATATTGAATTCTAAACAATTTATAGTAGTGTCTGTATAATATATGTACAGTAATAATTCCTAATACATACTAAATTACATATTTAAAACGAATAATTTATAATATATACTGAGTAAATCATAGTGAGTACTGAATCTATAGTGAATATTGAATGATTTATAGTAGATTCTGAGTAACTCACAGTGGACACAGTGATTATTTATTTCTAGTGGACACTGACAATTCATAATGGATAGAGATTTTTTTCATTGTGGATCCTAAAGAAAATAGTAAATATTTAATAATCCATAGTGGAATCTGGATAATTCATAGTGGATCCTTACAAAATCGTAGTAAATACTAAATATTTTGTAGTGGAATCTGAATAAATTTATAATAGGTACTTAAAAATTTGTAGTGTATACCAAATAATTAGTAGTAGATATGTTAAAAAAATCATAGTAGATGGTTCAGGGGGTTAGACTGGTAAATAGTATCATATAGCACATATTGACATATTGTATTACATGAACAAAATAAACCGACTGAATAGAGGACCTCACAAAGAATGTTATGATTCAAAGACATTTTCCCCGACCCCAGATAGAGGACATGACGTGCTTCTGTGACGGTGGAGGTGGACGGCTGCTGTGCTTGTAAACTCCCTGTCTAAGGGAGCACTGTGTGGAGCTGGACGGTGCCAAATTAGTCTGGCAGTGGCAGCCACAGGGGGATCAGGGATGAATCAACATTGTTTGTGGCAGATGACTGTAGGGTGGCGTAAATTGAAAGGGGCATAAAAAGTGTCTCATTACACAAATAAACATCTATTCAAAACATATGTAAACAACATCAGCGGGAGGACACAATAACCAGGGTGCAGTCTGCAGACTATGAACAATACTGTATAAGCCTTTGAAGGCCTGTGTGCTTTGTTGATTCATTTGATCAAATAGCAGTATTTCTTTATCTATACATCAATCAAGCATAATATTATGACCAATTTTGTTTCAATACCCATTTTCCATTTTTCAGCTACACTGAGCACATATTGTAGGAGCACTCTGTAGTTCTATAATTACAGACTGTAGTCCTGTATTCTATTTTTCTGCATACTTTATTATTACCCCCCTTTCATCCTGCTATTCAATGGTCAAACCCACCACAGAGCAGATATTATTTAGATGGTGGGTCATTCTTTGTCAGCACTGCAGTGACACAGATATAGACAGGGTATTTAAATATAACTTTTTCTGTTTTTGCAAATGAACTGTTCAAATGTACTGTAATATGTGTTTGACTGGAACTGGAACTGAAAGATGGGTTCACATACAGGTCTTTAGGGTTTAAAGAGTTGAATATCTAGGCATACTGAGAGTGAAGCGTTTTTCTCTTCAGGCTTTAAAGGATAAAATGAAGGGCATTTTCCCCCACAGTGGTTTCCTCTCTTTTATCCCTTTGCCTGGAGATGCATGGTAGAAACCTCTGCTCTCTGCTTTGCAGTGAATGCTGAAGTAGGAAAGTGAACAAACATGTTTCCTTTTTTCAAAGCAAAGAATGTCAATGGCACTCGTGAACTCGTGTCTAGACATCATGCTGTTGTAGATCAGTACCAGTAAAAAAAAAAAACCCTCTCAGACTCGAAACCACTCAGATGTTAACAGATTTTTTTTGTCCCCACTTCTAGTTCCTGTCAGTCATCGTGGGACTGAACCCTTTTTATACCCCTCGCCATGGAAACCTCCCTTGGGCTTTTGGTCGGTTCCAACTCACAGTGTGTTTTTAAACATACAGCTCTTGAAAAAAGACCACTTAAAAATGATGTGTTTCTTTGTTTTTACCTAATTGAAAATCTCTGAAATATAATCAGGAGGAAGATGGATGATCACAAGCCATCAAACCAAGCTGAACTGCTTGAATTTTTGCACCAGGACCGGCATAAAGTTATCCAAAAGCAGTGTGTAAGACTGGTGGAGGAAAACATGCCAAGATGCATGAAAACTGTAATTAAAAAACAGGGTTATTGCACCTGAACCCTTAAACTTTATGAATATGAACTTGTTTTCTTTGCATTATTTGAGGTCTAAAAGCTCTGCATCTTTTTCGTTATGTCAGCCATTTTCATTTTCTGCAAATGAATGCTCCAAAATACAATATTTCTATTTGTAAGAGATGGGAGAGATGTTGTCTGTAGTTTATTGAATAAAACAAAAATGTTAAATTTACTCAAATATATACCTATAAATAGTTCAGATTCAGATAACTTTTTTCCAGAGCTATAAAACACAAATTGTATGGACATAAAAATTTAATTCCCACAATATAACATGTTTTTGTAATATTTTTTTACATATGAAAATGCTAGTCTGTGTAAATAGATCCACTTGGTGTATCCTAGTTTAATAAAGGTCCTCAATATAGAACCAAGCAATACTAAAATACTTAAATTTAAAAATATCAACTAACAATTTCTGTTCATACTTAATGTTCGCTCCTTTAATGTCCATTCTACTTTTTTATGAATGTCCATTTCTATCTTGTAATGGCAACAGATATATTTAGATCATGACAAGGAGCATTGAGTAACTCTAAGCTTGAGTCTGCCAATAAAAGCAATGACATCATTATTCACCAAGTGCCTTTGCCTAAAGTTCCTAAGCAGCTGAAATCACAAAAAAGACAAAAAGTAGAAGACCAAGACCCCACACAACAGAATAGGCCATCCCAACTTTGTTACCATGGAGACTCTGATTCTTTTTCCTTTAATTAAAGCTGCTGAACGGCCAAAGGCTGTTGGTAAAACTTTGAGTGCAGCACCTCTGTTGAGTCATGTTTGCTTTGAGTCAAAGTGTGGTATGTCTTGCTCTTCTGCCGTGTGTCTTGGTATCTTGGGTGGCTCTGCAAAGAAACTCTGATTATTTTATTCTTCTCTCCTACTTTAAGAAAAAGTACCATTTGTTTAAGGTTCAAATGAATGCGATATAAAGTCTCATCTCTATTCATCGCAGCCCTCTGTGGTTATGTAATTAATGTACTTTATATTATGGTGCAGAATATCATGGTATGCTAATGGGAGGTCTCTATTGTCTTTGAGAAAAAAACATCACTTCAGGGACCTGCATCACATATTAGCTAAGGAACAGTAATCTGTCAGATCTAATTCAATGCACATGCAAATTCTTACTCATTAATGCAGCGAGAGCAGAACGGAAACATTTGACCTCTCTGCATAAAAATAAGGCCCAGAATCCTCCAGCATGACGCTAATTCAGACTGGGGTGTCCCGGTTTTTGTCCTGGTAATTAAGACAGTAACAAAGAGGCTAATTGGAGCAATCCAGATTAATTAAATCAATCCCATGTGAAGCTGCGCTCAAATTGGACTTTCATCGAAAGAAATGTGATTCAGGTTTTACCATATATAGATCCAATATGCACCTCCAATTGCATTGATCTTGAGGCTATTCATCATAGTTTGCTTTCAGAAAAAGGTTCCATGGCTTATTACACCACTGGAAGTAGATGTGTTTCATGGTTTTTTGGATGACTATTGAATGATTATTTTGCATTATCAAGCAAGATAAGAAGAATGAATAAATGATGTAGAATACAGTCATGTGAAAAAAATTAGTGGGAAAACCTTTTTCCCAGTCAATACCACAGGTAACAGGAAACATTTAATTGAGGTTTAAATTAGCAAATATAAGCCAGGGTATAGACTGTCCTAACATTTTTCTCCCAAAAAATATCCATGTTTCTTCAGTACATTTTACAACTTATGTTTAAAAATATTTTTTATGTGTTTAATTATATATGCTCCATCTCTCAATATTGTACAAATGAAGCTTAAATGTTCATTGAATATTTCTGAGCTATGGTCTTCCATAAACACCTGCAGTGATGAAAAGGAACTGTCTGAACAGTTCTGATGATATTCCACATACTTTAAAGCAATCAGAAGCATGTCCATCCAGGTCCGAACTTTAGCACTCTGGAAACATGAAGTAATTAATTAATGTTTGAGAGAATCTCTGAAAGTGGTTTAATTTTTAATAGTGCTACTCTGTGCAGCATGGCCAAAGTGTGCATTACTTTCAATTAATAATTAATGGATCATGTTCTGCTCAGTGACTGGCTGAGAGGAGTGTGTAAAGTGATATGTGCACAATTTTAAGACTCTACAAAAGGCCCGTCATCACATAAAGAGACCTCTATATTTATAAATGATGAGAGTGTACTGCTGCTGATATGAAAAATGTCCCATCATTAATATGCATCAAAATAATTTAAATAAAAATAAAATTAAAAATAAAGTAAAATTTACTTCTCATGGTTTTGTTAGAACACCAAAAATATACAGTAATAGTGCTACATCTTGAATGATCTTTCATGATGTTTTACTCTGCTGACAGACTCTGTCAAGTAGCGGTAAACTGTATATTACATTTATGTGTGGACAAGCCTTTCGTAGCACCACCACTCATATGAACACTCATGAGCTACTCTCTGGCTCTATGCTAAGCTTTCTTGGCATGGAAAATTAATTCAGGTTTGTCTTTGACTTTCTAACTAATCCTGTCTTGTTCTAAGTGGCTCAATCTGACCTAGTTGACCTATTTTGCAGAGATTTACCCAGGTCTTGGAGCTTTCTAGAGCCATACCCAAGGCCTCAGAGTCTCTACCCAAGCCCCCAGAGCCCCCAGAATCTCCAGCCCTAACCAAGTCCTTGAAGTCTCCAAACCTACCCAAGGTCCCAGAGTCTTAACCTGTACACAAGCCCTCAGAGTCTCCAAACCTACCCAAGCCTCAGAGTCTCCAGACCTACCGAATGCCTCAGAATCTTCAGCCCTTCCCAAGGCCTCAGAGTCTCCAGCCCTACGCAGCGCCTCAGAATCTTCAGCCCTTCCCAACGCCTGAGAGTCTTCAGCCCTACCCAACGCCTGAGAGTCTTCAGCCCTACCCAACGCCTGAGAGTCTTCAGCCCTACCCAAGACCTCTACTCTCTCTCTACTCAAGCCCCCAGAGTTCCCTGAGTCTCAAGGTGTGCCTAAGCCTGCATCATCTCCAGCCCTACCCAAGGCCTCAGAGTCTTTAGCTGTACCCAAGCCCCCAGAATCCCCAGCCCTACCTAAGGCCTCAAAGTTTCTACCCAAGCCCCTAGCACTCCCAAAGTCTCAAGGTGTGCCTAAGCTCCAAAAAGCTCCATCCCAACCCATGGCTTCTGGGTCTCCAGGGCTCCTTAAGCCCTCAGAGCTTCCAGGCTTTTTAAGGCCTCAGAGTTTCAGCTCTGTCTAAGGCCTCAGAACATTCAGCTCTACCCAAGCCTCCAGACTCTCGAGTCTTTACCAAAGCCTCAAAGTCTTAAGCTCTACCCAAGCCCCAATAGTAACTGCTGTTCTCAGAATGGTCCACCAACCAGAAATATCAAGCCAACAGTGTCATGTGACCAATGATTTAGAAAAGATTTCACCAATATGCCAGTGTCCAACCCAAATACTAATACTCTGTGGTGGTTTTGTAGGATCTTGACCAATGTTAAATAAATGTTATATTAATGTTATAGCTTGTTAGGTAATGTGTGTATGTATGTGACAATTTTAAAACAGTTTTTATAATGGTATCCATTGTTGGTTTTGGAACAGAAAATTGGAGCTAATAATTTCCCTATTATTCAGGATGAGGAATGCTTGAGAAGATTACCGTACAACTCGTTTCAGCACTCAAAACATTTCTGCTGTTACTCCAAAACAAAAAATAGAACATGGTCACATGGTGCTTTAGTGGCTCTTTGCCAGTACTTAAATGCAGTTAGTGAAGAAAAGGGCAGTATTGATTTTTCTGGCAGGATCTTGGTCCTCTCTGCTGTTTTCTGTGCAACACGATCCATGCTCAGACATCAGTGAATGTCACCAGCAGCAGAAAATCATAAGGTACTGTGAGACCAGGACAGAAAAACCTTGTTTACAAAATAAATGCACATATTTTAGTGTTGATTCATAGTCCCTGAGTCAATACGGGAAATTATTTCTGCCCCCTGGATTACATGCATTCTTCTTTCCTCAAAGTCCATGCCAAAGAGCATATGTTCTGGTGCCAGTCCACCATAATTACTTTATCCGCACTTTCTGTGACTCTGCTAATTTGATTCTTTGTGGAGTGTGTGTGTGTGTGTGTGTGTGTTTGTGTGGGAGTAAACAGGGCTGAGGGTAAATGAAATTGATGGATGTATGTGTGAGTCTGTGAGAGAGAAATGAAAGGAGCGTAAACAAACCTCCTCACTAGAACCATTTTAATCACCCTCATCAAGTGCTTTTGTCAGAAATGTCAACTTTAAACTGCTGCATTGTTTCAGTCTTTCGACAAACACTCCACATACTTGGACTAAATGGTTATTTTGTGAACACGTGCTAACCAGGGTACAATGAACCACACAATTCAACAGAAGAAGAGATGTGGTTTGCTATTAAATAAAGGTTTCAACACTCATCATCAATAAAATAGTTGTACACAGTGTCGGATTGCAGTGCTATTCGGAAGCAAGGTTAAGGTACCCAGAAACAATAAAGGATTGCAAATTTAGACTGATATAGGGAACACTTATGGGCTACATATACAGAAGTAATGTGCATGACAGGCATCTCAAAATGGAGTTGTAGAGGTCTTAATGATGTCCTGCATTAATTAATTCTATGCACCTTAAATATACTATTGCAGTGAGGTGGAATGTCGATTGCGAGTCCTATGATGCGGCTGGCCATGGCACAGTATTTGTGTCTTCAAAAAAAGCTGAAAGAGGTTTTTTTGACCCTTTTTTGGGTCTACTATATGGAAATATTCCACATAGAGCCATCTATAAAAAGGGTTTCCACCAATGCACTTAATCAATCAAAACTTTTTAACTGAGCACAGAATTTAACTGGTTCACTATAAGCAGGGATTCTCAACCCTGGTTCTGGGGCACTCTGCTTTACAACACCTGTTAATGAGCTGACTTATTGAGTCAGGTTTTTTGGGAACCCCACAAAACAATGTACAGGTCAGGGGGGCTCTAAGACCAGGCTTTCACTGTTTTTGGATTGTAGAAGCTTGTAATAATTACTCTTTATGTTATTTCACATGATGTTCCCCATGATTCTTGGCATTATGTAAATGCAGTTAGTAAAGAAAAGGGAAATATAGTTTTTTCTGCCTCCATTGTGTAATAGTAATAGGTGTAAATTTCACAAGCTTTCATAATACTAAATAACTATTTAAACCCTTTTACTGCTGGTCACATTTTTATAGATTATGTTTTGGGATATGGGTGGATTTTAACCACTTTATATCAAATGCTGCAAGCCAGATACATTACCACACACTGAACTGTCCACTGTGGGAGGTAATGCTTTATATGACATATTATCATCTAGTTCAAATGTGACACTGTAGATCGTTCCTACCATCTGGCCTTCCCTATCAGGCCTCATTTGAACTCACAATTTACATAACTTTGATATGACCATGGGCAGTAATTAATAACATGATAGACATTTTTTGCTGCATTTTTTAAAAACAGAATGCAATGTAACCATGGTAATGCTTATATGCAATCATTGATCTCTATTACGTTATACATTATTTAATTTTTATACAACTTTATTGCTAATTTTACACATCCAATTACCCAACCCATTAATTAGGACTCTCCCTATCACTAGTGATGCCCCAACACCAGGATGGTGAAGACTAGCACGTGCCAGCACAAGTGCTCAAAGGAAAGCGCAGCGACCTGGTTCTGATACATCAGCTCACAGACACCTTGTGATGAGAGACATCACCCTTTGGAGTGATTCGGGGAGAAAGCGCCACCTAGTCACCCAAAGAGAGAGCAAGACCCATTGAGCTCTCTCAGGGCTCTGGTAGCTGATGGCAAGCTACATGGACAGGATTCGAATCGGTGATCTCCTGATTGTAGTGGCTGCGCTTAGCCTGCTCGACCACTTAGAGTCCCCTACTCATTTATTTATAGAGACAACTTTTACATAAATTTACATAAAACAGAAGAGGAGGGTCATTTGTACAAAAAGGAAGTTTATGTCTTAACTTTTATTTAACTATTTATTTAGTTTGGGTTTTAGCCATTTAATTTTTTTCCTTTAAATCCACTTAAGCACAGTTGATACAAATTGTCTGGAATTCTGTAATGGCATCAGCATACAGTGCCATGCCCCAGACTACGTCTGCTTGTTTTTTAGAGGCATATTAATTGTGAAGTGTAATTAAATTCCACCATTTCATGTTTCTTCTTCCCTGCTGCTGTACTTTATGAGGACACTGGTTATTGCATGCTTTGAACTCTGGATCATGAAACTTTTGGGTCTGCGACAGTCCTGCTGTGATGCTGTCAATTTCTATCATCTGTAAAAGAAGCACTTTAAGGAATACTTCACTCCGAATTGTTGGAAAAAGTCTATTTGAATAGCTTTAACTGAAGCCAATATTTCAGACTCTTCTGCTCATTTATTTATGCCATTACATCCTTAACTGTAAAAAATATATATATAAAACTTACAGTAATTACAGATTGTATGCTTTAAAACCACTATAAGTGACTGTAAGTCTCAGTAGGGGCGTTTCTGTTGTTTTACTGCATTCTGCATCTTGAGGGGGATGTCATGTTTCAAGTGGAATCAAGTGGAGAAGTTCTTTAGTTCTTGATTGCGTCCTCTTTCTTAGTGATTACAAACTGCTTCGCTAATGACCCTCATAGTAACCTTAAAATAGTTCCATTTAGCAGACTTTTCACTGCCTCTGTTTTTTCTGCAGCTGCTTAAATGATTTGATTGCATTTACACTATATGCTCTGAGAGAACAAAGATAACTATTGTATTTTATCACTGTGCCTCACAAATGAGTAGCCTAAGTAATCAGTTTCGTGTTTAGGGCAGCGTTATTTGAGAACTGGTGTTTCTTAATCTTGGGCTTCACTTACAGGAGGGAAGCATTACCTCCCACAGTGGACAGTGCAGTGCTGTTATTTAAGGTAAAATGTTACATATTGCTGCTTAAATGTTTCAGTGTTTGAAACTAATACTGACTAATGTCTACTGACGGCTACAACTACTGCAAATAGCAGTAAATAAATTAAAAACATCTTTACACAAACTTTTCCCTGCATTAACATCTAAGATTTTAGACAGAAAACGCCTTGTGTGCACCTACAGTATTATTCATTTAAGCTCATACTGGTTTTTAGGACTAATTTGTGGAAAACACTTTGGCTTCTGTCTGAAATGTGCGCAACAAGAGAAACAAATTAATCAGAAGTAAATAGAACACTAATGTAATTAGCAGTCATTTGCACAGATTTATTCATGCAAACAAAGAGGCACACAATGAATAGTGTAATTATTTGTCTTCACACCCATTTCCCATTTTAAAAAGACAACGTGTTGGTTGGGTGCAAATATAGCAGAACTTACTCGAGGTTTCTGAAAGTATGAAAGGTAAAGATATAGCTGATGATTTAAACAGTAAAAAAAAGTCCAAAACAAAGAATAAATCAAATCAACAATAAACAAAGTCATACGTAAAGCATACAAAGCTTTTGAAACAATTATAACAGGTAGGTTTAGCTTAAGATGCAATCAAAGCCAAAAAATCTAGGTTGTAGGTATGTAGTCACAAAAATCATTCTAACAATTCAAATAAAGGCAGGATGTATTTTATGGTATGCATCAGATTCATTTGAGAAAATTAATGTAATAAGTGCACTTACATTTAATAAAAAATACTAATTATATGTATACATTCTGGGTCTGTTTGAGTCTATGCTAAAGTTTAATTGCTTTCTGGGACACTGCCCCTTGATCATTTGTGGAGATCAGATTTATCATTCTCTTTATAGAGTATGTAGTACTAAACAGATTGTTCTCTGACCCATAAATGTCTTGTATGATTTCGCCTGGACCCCAGATAGACTTCCTAGATTAAGCTGCTATTCAATTATTTTAAAGAGGCAAAAGCAGCCTTTACTCTAGTTTGCGTTTCCGTTTTTGACTTTTATCATGGGTTTCCTATACCCCCCCTGTATACAGTACAGATTTATGTACTTATGAAAAGAACATTGTCTGTCGCAGATGCCTTGCACCACCCCAAATCAGAAAAAAAGTTGGCACAGTACAGAAAATACTGTAAATAAAGTACAAAAATAAATTCTGTGTTTTCTACTTTTATTTTGACAGGTTTTTGATTGCAGACAGTATGAACCAAAGATATTTCTTGATAAGATAAGATAAAGTTCATTTCATTTCATAATATACAGCTCTGTACAACATTTCTCCCAAATTCCAAATAAAAATATTGTCATTTAAAGCATTTTCAGTGAAATAAAAGTGTAAGTGAATGTAAGAAACATTGTTTTTTTATTTGCATTTCCCGTACTGTACCAACAGTTTCAGATTTGGTGTTGTATTACTTATTTATTTGTTATTATAATTAGCGCATGTTTTTTCTGTATTTCATGCATTACGATCTCTTTGGATATTCCCTCAGTAAGCCATGCTTTGATTAAATATTTATCAGTGGATAGGGGATGTAGTACAATGTCTGTATATGAGACTTTTAGTTTTTTTGTATCATCTGAAGAGAGAGAGAGAGAGCAGTAACTAAATACCAAGTCTGCATGAAATAAGGTTTGGGACATTACTGTCTTTTCATTAGGAAATCAAGCCTTCCAGCCAATTCATTTCAGTTTAATTCACTGGGCCTGTGTTACTGCCTTGCTGCATGTCCAAGAGAAACAATCTGATAACCCATAGAAGCTCTTGGGCAGCATTAGGGCAGCTGGTGTTGTGCAATTTTCAGAAATGCTCTTTTATATGTTAGTAGAATGAGCTCAGTGCTGGGGTTTTGTATTCTTTACATTCTCCCTTTATGTATTTTGAATGAAGATGGTTTACTGTGGATTTCTCCTGCAACACAACTTGTTCCTGTCTTATTGTATGGACAGCACTTACTTTGCTGATTTTATGATAAAAATAGGATTAACGAGCACATTATTTAATGAGTAAGTTACTATATGTGTGTATTATTGTTAAATGTTGCTGATTGGATCATAAAAAACCACAGCAACCTAATTGCTAGGTATAAAATCTTGTAATATTATATGCCATGCAGATAGCTGTGGGTGGGAGTGTAGAGTACAGAAGAAGGAAGGATTCCAATCAAATGAATCACTAATTTAATAGAGCATCATATTATATGTTATAACAGAGTTTTTTTACATGCCTCCAGAGTTTTCCACTGGCAAATTTTTTGCGTTGTGTTTAAATTAATATTTTCAACAGGATTTATAGGCAGCATAACAATTTGATTTCTTTTATAAAATTGGTTAAATTTCACTTTCTGGATTCTAATTTCCACCAATTGTTAAATGCTATTTGATCCACACTATTCTGTCTTTTGTGTCTACTTCTTCTGCTTCTAACACACAAAAAATAAGTACAGATTTGTACTTAAAAGAGTACAAAGCTTGTCGCTGGGGCTGTTCCTTATATTGAGGTACAATAGAGTACCTTTAAGTGAAAATTATAAACATCATCATCAACTGAATATGTGTCAAGAACATGATGATCCAAAACGGTCTGGCTTTTAAATGAAAAATTTATCATTTAAATAAAAATTGTATATTATTACAATGATACAGTATATGGTACGAATGTACCAATGGTACAAATCTTAAATGTTAAATGGTACAAATCTGTACTTCCTGCCATTAGGAAAGACTTTGTACTTCAGAGGGAACTCATCTGACCCTCTGAAGACCAATGTTTTACCGTTGTGGGTACAATTATAATGTGTAGTTCAATAATTATTTTATTTTACTTTATTTGTTTTTTTCTTTTCATTAGTGAAAAAGTTAAATTGGGAAGATACCTTGTATAAACCTTTTGATCAGTGTTTGTACTTTCCTGCACAATGTCCCACAATACTGATGCATTCGTTTTTAGAAAATAAGTGCATGAAAAAAACAGCATTAAGCCTAACTGGGCATGTGACCATATGGTTTCAGGGGCTAATGTGGTATCATATTTAATGAAACATCATACACTCTAAAAAACAGAGGTACGATATGAGTACTTTTTTGTACTCGAAGGTACACTCTTTATAATTGTACCCTCAAAGGTACAATATTGGTCTTTACAGGGTCAGATTTGTTCCCTCTGAAGTACAAAGTCATTTCTAACAGCAATAAGTACAAATTTGTACCATTTAACCAGCCAAAGGGTACATTCAGTATTCTGCATCACTGTACTAATGAACAATATATATTTAAATTGCACATTTTTTAATTTGAAAGCCAGACAATTTTGTATCATCAAGTTTTTGAGCCATTTTTAGTTGATGATAATGTTTATAATCTTTATAATCTTTACTGCCACAAAAACCATGGGTACAAAAAAGGACTTTCACTGAAAGGTACTTTTTTGTGCCTCAATATAAGGTACAGCCCCAGCGACAAGCTTTGTACTCTTTTAAGTACAAATCTGTACTTATATTTCTTAGAGTGTATGCTGGGAAAGGACTGAATATCAAGTAAAATCAATCCATCTCTATCCGAAATAACTGGGAATAAAATCTTTTTAGATTGACTAATAAAAGTTAAGAAGGTCATCCTGTACTGATGCAGAAAATGAATGAATGCAAGCAGCATTCAGCTCAGTTGGGCAAGTTACCAGAGGTTCAATCAGCTTTGCCAAAATCGTTTATTTTCTGTATGAGAAAGCTCTCACTACTGCTGGAATGAAGTGGAAGCTGGCTGCTTCAATTCAAATTCGACTTCTCGGCTCTGAATTACTTATAGACCAGGAGAGTCCAATGGAAAAAAAAGTCAGATCATTGATTATTACTGCTGGAATCTGAAGACCCTTCAGTGCTACTGAAACACACTTAGATCTGGAATACTACTTCAATCTCAAGTGATTCTACAGAAACTGAGCGGCAGGATAACAATGAATGCTTTATTGGACTTTCCACCATTGAGCTTTGTTCCTGGAACCTTTTGAAGATGCTCCACCAGTAATGTAGACTGGCTGGAAAACTGCTTGCATATCAAGTGGCTTGTTCAGAAACTAACAGTCTGGAAGGAAAATCTGTTTGGAGATCACACTGGATTTAACTCCACATGGTGTGCTAGATTCTATGCTGCTGGTTGTTGCTGAGGCAGTAGAGAAAGATATAATGTATATGATACTTTCAGCTTGAGATTTAACTTGGATTTAACAGGAGACCAGAATTAATTTTGTTTTTCATTAAAATGAAATTGCTTTAGTCTTTATCTTTTTTAATATTATCAAAAAAAAAAACGTAAAAAAAAAATACAGGTTAGTGGTGGCTCAGCAGCACCGGGCTATCGACCACAGGGTTGTGGGTTCGATACCCTGATTTGGCGGGCCCTACTGTTGGGCCCTTGAGGAAGGCCATTACCCTCACTTATCCCCAGGTGCCGCAAAAATGGCTTTGGGCACATGTTCTCACAAAATCACGTCTTATTGTACTCACTAGTGCGTATATATTTGTGTTCACTGCACAGATGAGTAAAAGGCGGAGGACAAATTCAATCTGTGCCCAGTACAAATATAGTGTATATGGTTGTCTTGTCTTGCCTTGTCTTGTTTTGTCTAAGAAATTGTACAGATGCACATATCTGTTGATAAAGTTACAGTAGTGCATCTTAAAACATGATTAAAGTGTATTGTTGAACCTTACAAGGTAAATTTTGAATGTTTGTATATCGTTGGGAAAGTTACATTTCCCACTTTTGACAATATAAACTACACATACAATTTTTTCATATTGTTGCTGTCATGCAAAAACATTGCATATCTATTTTTGCAGTTTTTCTTTTTGACACAGTGTGAATCTGGCAGCTGTTTTTTTACACTGTGTCAAAAATCCTGATGAATAGACCAATATGATTTTAACTTAACTAACTTTTAACTGACACAATGTCACATGTGCACAGTTATATGATAATATGAAAAAAAAAACATGTGATTACAGGGTCTAATTGCATCCTGTATTATGGAATTTTATTTTCCCAAAACAAAAACTGAATATTGTTCAGCTATGTATTGGTATCAGCCGATTTTCAGGCCAAAATTTGACTGCTGATTGGTCAATATTTCTATCTGATCCTGAGAGCTCAGCTCAATCAGATCATTTGATTGTGCTGAAAGAGTATTGAACATCAATATCGGCTCATAAGACCTATCCATGTTTATCCAAAATAGATTTAAATAAAATCTTTTTACATTGACATTAAGAAGATCATATTCTTCTTTGGAACACTTGCCCTTTGGGAGAAACAAGGTGTTGGCCTGCATGGCTGTGACAGTATGTTAATTGGAGTTTGAGCTTTAAAGATCAAACTGTTGGAGAGTAAATTAATGTCATGTGGCTATTTTAGGCTAAATTCTAGATCAGACAGTTAAAGAAAGCTTAGAACATGGGCTAATTCCAAAATATACTTTCTACAGGGTGAGTCAAAAGTCTCAAAATACTGTTTTATTTCAGTAATGAAAGAGGAAATGATGTATCTGAATACTTAAGCAAGTAATGTGTGCGGGGGTCTATGTTTTAAGGTATGTCTTGAAAGCTGCCATTTCAAAAATGACTAAACTTCCTCTGCACTCTGAACATAAACATTAATGGGCTTTCCAAGGCAAATATGAATGTGTATCACCAGCAGACACAGAGACAGTAGAAATCACATTAAGCACAAACACAACCTTTAGCTCAAAGACCAAGAGAATTGAAACAAACCAAATGAACCCACTTCTATCCTTTCATTCTGAGCTGTGGATGATTTAATTAATTAATTAACTCTTAATGCTTTTAATTAACCTAATCCTAGCATGTTGTTTTTCTGTCTGATAATAGTGCCACTGTTCTTCCATTGACTGATCCCAATTAGGTGACCAAGTTGAATAGCCGTGACCGCTAGGATTATGTATCTGACTGCAATCAGAGGAAGGTGGTAAACAACATAAGAAGCCAGACTAATTAGCATGAAAGGAAATATAAAAAAGACTGGCCAATTTTTAAAAAACAACACTCGACCGTTTCATTTTGCCTCATTTATCATTATTTTTAAAAACAGAATACAGGAGCCGTTGTGCTGCTGCTGTGGGAAGCTTGTGTTTGAGGCATTTTACATGCATGCAGTGTGTTGAGCTCTACTGTCTGAAAGCCTGCTCTGTAAATTGAATCAAATGAAGGACGAAGCAGCCCACAGTGATCCAGCTCCGGGTAATAAGTGAACGCACCCACTCATAAGCAGCGAGGCTGATGCTAACAGCAGTGCCTGAGCTTTCCTGATGATGAAACTGGAGAGTGACATGAAGAAAACAAAGACATGAGCAGAGGAGGAAAAGATAACTCATTTATATCAAAGTAGAGAATTATTTTATTAGTGTATATGGCTATGGCTGTACTTTTTAACTGTGCTTCTTACCAAAGTCAAATAAAATCAAATAAAACAAAAAATATAAATGAAATTCATTTTAAATGATTAATTACTACTAGGCACTGGCAGTAGTACTATGCTGAAGGCAGAGCAACAGTTCATTTTTAATATATTATTATCAGGATAACTTGAAATACTTTGAAAGCCTTTTTCTTAAAACTAAATGCTGCCGAAATAAACAAATGCCTAAATATAGAATTGCCATTAGAACCATCATTTTTTTTAGGAATTATACCAGAGGAGATAAAAAAAAAGATATTAATAGCAAGAATTCTTCTTTTGATTGCTAAGAAAATTATAACCGTCTCCTGGCTAAAGCCACAGCCCCCTAAATACAACAATGGAGGGAAAGGGTTACATATTTTATATAACTGCTTACATATTTTTACATAATTTTTTTTTTGTACTGCATTTTTTTCTTCCTTGTCTTCCTCAAGGAATTGTATAAGGACTTTGGAGGAGATGTAAAGATTCATGGACTGTTAAGTAAGATATATTATACCTGTATTGACTTGTAAGCACACCTGTTCTGTACTACTGCATTTGAAAGAAAATAAATAAATTAAAAAATTAAAAATAAATTAATAAATAAATGCTGCCAGTAGAGTATGTGCTGCATATTTTTTTATATATTTACTTGCTTCAGTTGAAAAGGCTTTAATTGCACAACAGATCCTTAAAACAAACTTTTTTTTAGACTTGGGTGAGAATTGGAAGAAATGCATCACAAATAAGACAGAGGAAAACTGCCAATTTTCAGCCCTTTATTAAATATGTTCTCAAAATGTGAGCGTTTTACACAGTGGAAGAGCCAAGAGTCAGACTAATCCAGCTCTTTTAAACTCCAGATCTTATTAGTTTTATGTATGCCTCGTCTACAGTGACAATGAGCCAACTCAGACAGCCAATACCCTCCACCCACACGTTCACATATAACACGACTGCAATGTCTGTTTAACAATATTTAACTCCAAAAACCCAATTAGACATTGAGCCTCAGCGGCTCATTCACAGTCCTTATAATCTACCAACCTTTATCAATACACAATATAAATGTTGCTAATGGTGTGAAATTATGTATGTAAAATTTATGGAAGAGCTATTATTATTCTTATTCATCAACGTCTTATATTAAGGTACTAACAGTCCAAAAAGACAACAACAATTTAACTTCTTCAGTGATAAAGTTGACCAATCAGAATGTGATTAATGCTGCCTTCAAGTCCTACTCGGAAATTCCTACTTACAAGTTTGTAGGTCTAATTGCGACTTGACATGCGTTCGAGTGTTTTTTGGTCTGGTGGAAATGGACGCCATTAGAAAAATTCCTTTTTTGTATATTATGTTATACATACAAATTATATATGTTTATTTATTATATTATATGTGAAGCAGGTTGTTTAAAAAAAAACTGTTTAATAATATTCACGCATAAAATCAATATATGTGCATGAGGCAACACTTTTTCGGTCCTTCTAATGAGCTTTGTTGCTATTCCTTAATAACATTAGTGCAAGTTGCCCTCAAACCTAAACTCAACAACAACCTGTACAGCTTAAAACTTGACCGTTTACTGTAGGAGCAGGATGCATATGACCTCTTGTTACTGACACGCCCCCAACTGGGCACCTCAGGGCTTATCTAAAAATCCGAGTTTCCCCCACTGGTAAATATGAGTTTGTGGTTGCGTTCATGTGCTCTCTTCTCATAAATACGATATTTCCGACACAGTTTAAAGGCAGCAAAAGCACACACAGACAATAGAAGTACAGAGACATTTAGATCTAAATCAGAGGACATTTCTTCCAAGTTCATACTGTAGATCCGTTTCCTTTGTCTGATAAATGTCTGACACATTTACACATTTATTCCTGTTCTATATATTTAGATAAAATATATCATTCTTGAATTACTCTTAAACAAATTTGTATATATAGTAGTACACAAGTTTCGGCACTACTGTTCAAATTGAGGGAAAAAAGTAACTTTCTTACTTTTCAAACATCTTCAAACACATAGCTTTTTTTAACCGCAGACTGACAATCATGAAATGAAGCTTAATTATGATGCTAATACGAATTTTGTCATGAGACACAAGAAACAAAGTATCACTCATTATTTTACCTCAAATCAACTAAATGTCAATGATACTAAAAGTACAATAATAATTAATAATCAACCAACATCGACCAACGTATAATCTGTCTTCTAGCAAATGCAAATCTCCAAGAAAAATTAGTAGAGAGCCTGGACACCATTAGAAGCTCAGTGGTAGAGGTAGAAAAAACTCATACAATGGTACATATTGTCTGATGAGCCAAGCATTTGAACAGTTAGATTGTATACATCCCTGGAAAAAATAAGAGACCATTTAAAAATGATGGGTTTCTTTGATTTTACCAAATTAAAACCTCTGGAATATAATCAAGAGGCAGATAAATTATCACAAGCCACCAAACCAAGCTAAAACTGCTTGAATTTTTGCACCAGGAGTGGCATAAAGTTATCCAAAAGCAGTGTGTAAGACTGGTGGAGGAGAACATGCCAAGATGCATGAAAACTGTGATTAAAAATATAGATTTCTGAAATAGTAAAACTTTATAAATATAAACTTGTTTTTTTGCATTGTTTGAGGTCTGAAAGCTCTGCATGTTTTTGTTATTTCAGCCATTTCTTATTTTCTGCAAATAAAGGCTCTACATAAAATGTTGTCTGTAGTTTATAGAATAAAACAACAATGTTCATATTACTCATATACCTTTAAATAGCAAAATCAGATAAACTGATTCAGAAACTGAAGTGGTCTCTTTTTTTTTTCCAGAGCTGTATATAAATTAAAACTCCATGTCTTTTTTTGCACAGGATGTGGCCCTTGATTCAGATCATTACGAGTGTACAGAATGTAGCACTCTGCAGACTACAGGGCATCTAACCACTGCAATATTGAGAAAGATTGAATTTGTACTGAATGTGAATTTGTCAGCTCAAGGATTGTGTGGATGCTGCTATCGATTTCCAGAGCCTGGAGCATCACTGAGCAAATCCAATGAAATAATGTCCTCATATACAAATGCTAGTTATCATAGAGTTTTACCATCTAATGCACTGATACTCAAATGCATTTATAACAACAGTAACATTTCTTACTAAATAAAATCCACATGTCGATAATATGCCCTTTCTTTACTTAATGAACTCTGCCTTCTGGTCTTATGGGTAAGAGCATGGGAATCCTGTGTCTGGCAAAAACGTGAAGCCTTAATCTTAGCTTAGTAAGCAGGAAATTAAACATATTAGGCTAGATAATGAGCTGTTCACTATGCCTCTAAGCCACTGCATAGACAAGCCAAGAAATCTGACTGCTCCTGTACAGCTCTCATCAATATTGCAGCGCCGCTCTCCTCCTGCTGGTGGGCTCCACTGTCATTACTAATTTAACTATATTTTCCTTTTTTTCCATTTTCCATCTTTTGCAGTTTAGTCTGGAACACCGGCCGTCTTTCAGTGCAAGTCCAGAGTCAGGACTGCACATTCAAACAAGCTATACAACCATGATATGATTATATCATATGTATCATTAAATTAATGCAATCTGTAGAATATATTGCATACAGCTCGACCAAAATAAATAAATAAGAGACCACTTAAAAATAATGAGTTTCTTTAATTTTACCAAATTGAAAACCTCTGGAATATAATCAAGAGGAAGACGGATGATCACAAGCCTTTAAACCAAGCTGAACTGCTTGAATTTTTGCACCAGGAGTGGCATAAAGTTATCCAAAAGCAGTGTGTAAGACTGGTGGAGGAGAACATGCCAAGATGCATCAAAAACTGTGATTAAAAACCAGGGTTATTCCACCAATATTGATATCTGAACTCTTAAAACTTTATAAATATGAACTTGTTTTCTTTGCATTATTTGAGGTCTTAAAGCTCTGCAAATTACAACATTTTTATTTGAAAATTTGGATAAATATTGTATGTAGTTTATAGAACAAAACAACAATGTTCATTTTACTCAAACAAAATCAGAGTACCTGATTCAGAAAATGAAGTAGCCTTTTATTTTTTTTTCCAGAGCTGTATATTGCTGTAATTATTCCTTTCTTAAATATCAATAGATTATTATTCAAATCACATCAGAAAGTATGTCTCTATCTGTGTATTAAAAAGTTAGATACAGTATAATGTTAGAACACAAATGTGCTAGTGGGAAGGCCTCACCTCAATGTGGAGATCTGTGCATACGCGCACTGGCCATTAAAAGCTCTGCTAAATAATTTAAACTATTAATCATATTTTTTTTTTATCAGACTGATATGAAACATACATATAATGTGGACAGACTTTCTTATATGGACTTTGACCTCTGCACAACAGTTAATTTTCACAGGTAAAAAGACATGTTTTACCATAATTTTCATGTGGCATGCCTATGAATCAAGTGTCCTTCTTATGTAGGACTATATATGAAAAATTACTGTTCTCACCATTCTTCTTCTCTGCCTTTCTGATATTTTTCTTGGCCTGCCACTTCTGGGCTTAACAAGAACTGTCCCTGTGGTCTTCCATTTCCTTACTATGTTCCTCACAGTGGAAACTGACAGGTTAAATCTCTGAGACAACTTTTTGTATCCTTCCCCTGAACAACTATGTTGAACAATCTTTGAACAATGTTGAACAATGCCACTCTTCAGAAGAGATTCAAATAGGAGAACAACTTGCAATTGGCCACCTTAAATACCTTTTCTCATGATTGGATACACCTGGCTATGAAGTTCAAAGCTCAATGAGGTTAACAAACCAATTTTGTGCTTCAGTAAGTCAGTAAAATGTAGTTAGGAGTATTCAAATCAATAAAATGATAAGGGTGCCCATACTTTTGCACCGGTCGAATTTTGGTTTAATGCATATTGCACATTTTCTGTACAATAAACCTCATTTCAATCCTGAAATATTACTGTGTCCATCAGTTATTAGATATATCAAACTGAAATGGCTGTTTCAAACACCCAAATATTTAGAACTAAAAATGATTAAGATTAATAGGGTTGCCCAAACTTTTTCATATGACTGTAGTTATTGATCTGTTTAGGTTGATTGTTATGGCAGGTGAGACAAAATTGACTTTTACAGGAATTAATGTTTATGAATATTTTATAATGGCTTCTGGTCCTTTTCCTGATGCTCTGATTATGAGATCCCTAGACTAGCCACAAGTATATGGGTTTAGAACCACAACAAACCTAGAGCTGCTTTGGGACGATCATAAATGAAAAAACTCCACAGCTCGACCAAACCAGTGAAACCAGCAGTGTATAGTTTAATACTGGGGAAAGACAGATTGAAGTAACCGAGTAAATTAAACTAGAACTACCGTATTTTTCGGACTATAAGGCGCACTTAAAAACTTTTAATTTTCACAAAAATTGACAGTGCGTCTTATAATACGGTGCGCCTTTTGTATGGATTTTAGTCGTCAGGTTGTAAGGAGCAGTAAACACACACTCCGTGCAGCGTTATAGAGAGTTTCAGTGCTATACAGAGTCCAGAGCCGTGCAGCTCCGAGGCTGAGCAGCAATAGCATTAGCTAGATGCTAACCGCTAAGCTAGCTAGCTTATTCACTGAGATCAGTATTATCTAAATTTTACTCGTCAGGTTGTAAGGAGCAGTAAACACACACTCCGTGCAGCGTTATACAGAGTTTCAGTGCTATACAGAGTCCAGAGCCGTGCAGCTCCGAGGCTGGAGCAGCAAATAGCATTAGCTAGCTTATTCACTGTTCAGAGATCAGTATTATCTAAATTTTACCCGTCAGGTGTAAGGAGCAGTAAACACACACTCCGTGCAGAGCCGTGCCGCTCCGAGGCTGGAGCAGCAAATAGCATTAGCTAGCTTATTCACTGTTCAGAGATCAGTATTATCTAAATTTTACCCGTCAGGTGTAAGGAGCAGTAAACACACACTCCGTGCAGAGCAGCAATAGCATTAGCTAGATGCTAACCGCTTAGCTAGCTAGCTTTTTCACTGTTCAGAGATCAGTATTTTCTAAATTTAGCACTTTTAATACTGCTGGAGCAGTATTATTAGAGTTAGATGCTAATCGCTAAGCGTTCACCGTTCAGAGGTGAGTTATCGGCCTGTAAGTCTGTGCTGCTTTGCCTGGCTAGCATTAGCTAGATGCTAAGCGCTAACTCTCTCAGAGGTGAGTTTTATCAGCCTGTAATCTGCTTGTTTACAGTGTTAAAACAAGCTACGGGGGACGAATCGCTAGCTAATATCTCACTGTCTTACCAGAACACGCAGGATTACTCAGTGTAACGCTGTCGTTTAAGTTTGGGTTAACTTTACTAGTTTAGGTGACTAGCTAGCGTGCTAGCGGATAGCTATGCTAACGCTGGTGCAGCAAGCCTTAGTGGACATCTGGAAATCTAAGCTTACTGTAAATAAACTGAAGCACGTTACTCACCCAAATAAACAGTTTTCAGGAGAGGAATCTGTGTAGATTAATATCCAGCACTCGTTTGACTTTGAAAGAGCTAGATTTATATATACTGAGACGCTCCACCGGCAAGCGACCACCCCCAGTGGGGGAAGGGAAACATGGCGCCACCCCTGTTCACTTTGATATAGGCACCCTTTCTAGTGTCACTTAACGCGCCTTATAATGCGATGCGCCCTATGTATGGAAAAATAGCAGAAAATAGGCGTTCTTTGATAGTGTGTCTTATAATACGGTGCGCCTTATAGTCCGAAAAATACGGTAATAGAATTTGTAGGAGCTTTAACCATATTAATACATATTTCAAAGAATTAGTGTTCAATATAGAATCAAATTTATTGTGCTTATAATATGCACCTTTTTAACTTTATAATCGGATGGTTAACATGATAATGAATAGATTTATTTTCCTCTGGACTGTTCATTTTGTGAAAGCGGTGATCTTATTACAGTAAAGCTCTACCAGAGAAAGCTTACAATGTTCACAATAGCAGTGACCTCGACTGGAGTAGTAATTCTCTACTCCATGTTATTCAGTGCGCTCACTCACAAGTGGCCTTTATACTGTAAATACATGAGTTGCTGATATTTATTTAAAGGCCACTTATGCTTTGAACTGAATTGAATTTCCATTAATTTTGTAAATTTACTTTAACTCTGTACTTCGAGTGTCACCTTCACCCGTACATTGTACCCACCATTGCCAATTTCATAAATATGTTATTATCCTCTACAGTGTTGGTGGGGAGGAGTGATTTTATTCAATGTCTGTGGAAGGTTACTTGGCACCTTTGTGCATGGTATAAGAAACGAAGGACCTCTAGACATCCTGACCCTCAGCAACAAGGTCGTCAGGTGCGGTGCATAAATGTGAATGCATTTATTTAAATAAGTGTTGAGAATGAATTTTGTAGCAGCATGAAGGACATTTAAAAGGTTTAATAGACTATATTGATAATGACTTTTAAGTAACCATTCAGATTTTTTAAACTCTATTTAACTCTGTGTACTTCTAATGATTAAACTTAAAGTACCACCTTCTGGGATTAATACGTAGACATTGCCTGCTTTTTAAAATGGGCAAATTATTGATTAGTTTTCTGGTCAATGCAGTATGCCTATTGAGACATCTCAGAAAACATGAGACTGCAGTGACTGTATACATGGCATTCCCATAATTCTTCAGCTAATCCTAATAAAGCAACTATTGGGAATTGTGGAGTTCCACATGGTTCTATTGTAGGGTCTATTAAATTAATTCATTCTTAAAAATGTATTAGCACTGTACTAGTACTTACATACATAGACTAAGTGGTTAAGAACTAAACACAACAATTCTAAATGTATTAAAACATTATAGGTTTCCATTCTAGAGACTTCAATTCTAATATTTTAGTATTCAGCAAATGTTCTAAGGTCATCTGACATACCATATTGGGATTGTACCTATACCAGCAGTGGTACACTCAACACTGGTCTAACTAAATCTATTTGTCTGCACAAAATGAAGAGAATGACATGATGATAAGGTTTCTGTTTTTTTATGCTGTGCTTCTGGACTACTAGAGGTATTGGTTTGATAGCTTTAGGTCTGTAAGAGAAGCATGGCATGACAACTAAATTATTTTATTACTGAGAGGATAAAGGATAGGGCAGCTACATTCATATGCTGCACAAGAACTACAAAGAAGCAAACTAATCACGTTATATATCATTTTAAGGTCAGTGTTGCCCTTGGTGGTCACTCCAACCAGAAGCAGCGTATGAACAGTTATCACTCCCCCGTGTCAGGATGCAGATAATTGCAGTCATCATATGTGAAGGCTAAATGTGGTGAAGGCCGAACCGACAAAGCTACAGCTCCTGCACTTCTCCGGACGCACACAGTACAGTTAACATTCATTCAGGTCAGTTATAACATGCTGATTTCTCAGAGGACCTGGTGTACATAATCATGTTGGATGTTTTAATTTGATCATCAAAGGGGTGTCTGGGACAAAGAACACCATGCCACCACTTCAGCGTCTATAAATAGCTGAGTACAGAAAAAAAATTGTGGCAGATTAAGCCATTTAAATCTATTTTTATGCTATTATTTGCTATTCCAGTTACATAATTAGACATGTTTCAGTACATTAACTCTATTAGACCCCAATTTAGTTTCTACATCGATCTTGGTTAAAATCTTTAAAGATCTATGAATGCCAGAATAAAGTACAGGTTCTGTACCAATTCAATTATTTTTACACAAAGAATCATGTGGTAACTTTATTTTTTAACACTGTAATACAAGAGGGTTCTATCTCACACCCTGCGCAAGATGCATCGCAATGATGAGGGCACTTATGTACGTACTTTTATATAGTTTTTTTGCACTATATGGTGTACCATATTATAAAGCGCACTATCAATGAACGTCTATTTTCAGGTCTATTTTAATACATAAGGTGCACTGCGTTATAAGGTGCATTATGCAACACTAGTAAGGAACAGGGGTGTTGCCATGTTTTCCTTCTAATTCAGCAGGTCTCGCTGCTGGGTGGTGGTGAGTGGTAACTGAGTTAAGTAAACCTAAGCTAAGTAGTTCTACGTAAATAATTCTGTAATTCTTAAAAAAATATATATTTTAAAGTTAAACATACACTGGATGTTAATCTACACAGATTTCTCTCCTAAAAACTGCATATTTGGGTGAGTAAAGTGCTTCCATTTATGTACAGTAAGCTTAGATTTCCAGATTTCCATTAAGTCTGGAGCAGCCCCATTAGCATTAGCGGCTAACAGCTAGTGCTATTGAATGCAGCCCGACAGCGCTACACTGAGGAACCCTGAGTGTTCCCGTAAACCAGGGCGATATTAGCTAGCGGTTCATCCCATTTAGCTTGTTTTAGCTTTGGTAAACACACGGGCTACAGTCTAATATACTCACCTCTGAACAGCAAAAGAGCTAGCACTTAGTGCAGTTAGCAGCTAATGCTAATACTGCTTCAGCCCCGGCACTGAAGAACTAAACTGAAACTCCTGTATAACGCTGCACTTAAGTGGAATGGCTTTACTGCTCCTTACAACCTGATTGGCAGTGTTGGGAAGGTTACTTTTAAAATGTAATCCCTTACAGATTACTGATTACATCACTCAAAATGTAACGTAATCAGTTACATTACTTCAAGTGAGTAACGTAATCTGATTACTTTGGATTACTTACAATATTGTCGTTTTTTTAAGCCTGAATGAATGTAGCAACCACATATTGCATATTATTCTTTTATTTTTCTTTCCAGTTAACAAATAGATAAACAAATAAAAAAGCCTTTTCAATCACTCTATAAAAATACTTATGAAACCATTTCATCAAACAATTTTATGAAACACTTCTATAAATTGATAATAAAACAATTTAAAACCAAACAATGTAACAACAACTGTGAGCTATCTACTTGCAGGTTTGCCACCAGTGTTAATTTTGACAACAAATTTTGATTTAGTCTTAGTTATAGTCTTGTGACGAAAATAGCATTTAGTTTTAGTCACAATTTAGTAATTTAGTCAACTTAGTTTTAGTCGACTTAATGTCATAAGAATATAGTCTACTAAAATTACAGTAAATTTAGTCGACTAAAATGTAAAGGGTGTAAATGTAAATGCTTTTTCATCAGTTCCCTTGAATTATTAACTATACACTTATATGAAATGAAACGTTTAATAACCACTTGAGTAATATTGTTAATGTTTGAATGTGAAATATATTTATATATGATTTAATGTATATTATTATTATTATAGGTGTGTGACTATATATATTTTACATTTAAAATTTTGCTCTAGAAATCAGGTCATAAAACAAATGAATAGTTAAATTATAGTTTAAACAGAGCTGTAGATGCAAAAACAGCTTTTAAATGATCTAGTTTTATCTCCAGCAGTAACCCAGCACACCTACTGGAGCTACAGTCTATAAATGAGATCAAAAACACACCTTCACACACTGTCCTGTAGAGATGCTCTCAGGATGTACTGAGAGACTTCATGAGTTAAAGTGAGAAACTGATGAGAAAGTGCTGTAAGGAACTTTACACAGACTTTTGGGTTCAGAGATTCACTTATTTTATTGTTTTATTTTGGATATATTATTGAGTTCCTTTCTGACCTGTTCCTGCTTTAACACTAGCTATATCTTTCCCAGTGTGAGACTAAGCAGATGATCTGATCTTAATGAGTTAGGGTTCTGTATCAGTTCTGTGTTTTAGTGCACTGCCGAGTTAAACACATCAGCTCATGAAATAACATCAGCATTAAAACGCGGATCTCTGCATGGAGATCTGTGTGACTCTGGTCTGCAGAAGCTGAAAGATTAGTGGTGTTTTTACCGGAGATGGAGTCGCTCCACGCGGTTTACACGTTATCTTGTTTTTCGCGACGTCAAAGGAGAAATATATCGCCTCTCCTCTCTCTCTCTCCCTGCTGAACACTATGGAACGCCAAAAGGCCCAAAAAACGCCTGGACCAGACGCCTTTTATCGAAAAGAACGGCGTAAAATACGGCGTTCTGTGTGGGTTTTACGCCGTAATATACGCCGTATGATTTCAAGACGCCGTAATATACGCCGTATGATTTCACGACGGCGTTAAAAACACCGCTAAAAGCACAGAAGACGCCGTTTCCCACTGCGTTTTTCTATGGCACGCCAAAAGGCCCAAAAAACGCCTGGACCAGACGCCTTTTATCGAAAAGAACGGCGTAAAATACGCCGTTCTGTGTGGGTTTTACGCCGTAATATATACGTCGTATGATTTCAAGACGCCGTAATATACGCCGTATGATTTCACGACGCCGTTAAAAACGCCGCTAAAAGCACAGAAGACGCCGTTTCCCACGGCGTTTTTCGACCCTTTTGGCGCGCCGTACAGAGCTGAGACGGCGTAAAAAGCGGCGTTTTAGTGTCTCTCTTGACGCCGTAAAAAGCGGCGTAAAAAGCGCCGTTTAATAATAAGATAATGAGCTCCACCTTCCAGTTTTGAAAGCCAATACATTTAAACTCTGTTCAGCCAATGCTCTTACAGAGAGACTAAGTCTAAAGCAATTCACTGCAGATCCGAGCTCCTGAACCAGAGCTCTTCAGTTTTTAAATACAAATTTACAATATACCTTCTTCAGACATTCCCGCTGGTGCTCATGCCTTTTATTAGTCTAATATTTATGCTGTTCAATGTATTTTAAATAAAATTAATAGTAGTAGGGACGCCCCTTGTGCATGAATTTTATTAATTAATAGTGTGTTTCTTTTTAGGCTACGTTTGGTAAATGATAGCGAATAGGGTCATTCTGCTATATTACAAGAGTTTCTTGGTTTATTAGCTCTTAAATATTTGGCCAGGTACTGTATCAGTGTTTATATTATTTGAAGGATCTAAATAACAGGAGTGTTAGTAATCATAAAATGTAAGGAAACGTAAATGTTTATAAGATATACAGTGATAAACCAAAAAACACTTTAAAAAAAACACCCCGACAGCTGAATATTCAAGGACACGGAGGTGTTGGTAGAGAGAAGGATGACGGCTAAATTTATACTCCACGAAGAACACTCTCAATCACTGGATAGCTCAACTTACCGATAATTCAATAATTCAATCAATAAACCTTTTTTTCCTCTCGGGAGTACATCATTTCCAGTGTAGCCGAGCATTTACAATTTAAAAGGGACTGACAACATTGAGTAAGAAAATAGAATTAATAAGAATAAATTAAATATATATATATATATATATATATATATATATATATATATATATATATATATATATATATATATATATATATATATAATCAATGCCAGGCTGATTTGCCCCTGTTTGTGCAAATAAATGATTTTTAAGACCACCAGAGACAAAATTATGAAAATATGAAAATTGCAAAAAGTACACAACAACAATGTTAAATTCAAAGGATTTACAGTAAGATTTAAAGGCCTTTCTTAGGGCAAATAAATGACAAGACATCTGCAAACCGTGAATAGGTGTCTATACACAGGAACGTCGCTATAGCCCCTTTTTAGGGATGTTTTAATTGTTTTTACAGAAGTGTCTCTCTAATATGTTAAAAATATTCAAATCTTAAAGTATACTACAATTAAAGAATTTTAGTAACAAAATCAATCTCCCCACGCAGCGCGAAAGATCTGATCCACTTTGTCTCGGAGCCGCGTCAAGAAAAATGCATACACGCACGTAAAATTAAACAGCGCTTTTTAAGCTAATGATCCAGGCTGTCCAGCATTTAGACTGGAGTGAGTTAGGCTAGCTGTGGTGCTGTTGGTCAGTTTGTGTGTTTATAATAAATACTGTGTATTGTACTGCCTGTATGTGTATCAGCTAATTGATGTTACATAATAATAGAATATGATGAGATAAGTTGACACTCATAATGTGCGTGGGGCTTGCCAATGAGTTTGGATATTGAATAGATTTTCCAAAGTAAAGAGCCAGATTAATAATTTAATGAAGGTTTCTAAGCGACTGAAGTAAATATAATATAATAATAAATATAAATATAATAAATATGTAACTTGTAAGTCTATGTCTGTAAATGACATTACTTGTTTCCTTATGGAAATAGAAAAATTACCGGATCTGCTGAAGCATAAAAACTACTATTAATAATATTATGCTTAAACAACAACAAAACAATAATATTCATAGTAAATTAAGAATAATTTACATCTTATAATAATAATAATATTATATAATTATAATATATAATTTTATATAATATAATATATATATAATATATTATAATTATACTGTATAATTATAATATTTTAATAAGAATAAAAATAAGAAGAATCAGCTTCCTAATATAATTTGTAACTAATTTAATAAATTAATAAATTCATTTATTGAAACCCTGATGTTTTTGCAACAATAGGGTTCTTCATGTGTGATATACTGACAAGGTGATGTGATTTCCATCTGGATAAAAAAAAAAAGTGGGGAGCTGCACAGCATTTTGCTTTCACCTAAACCTAGAGTTTATTTTTACATTGATACAGCATAAATATTAGACTAATAAAAGGCATGAGCACCAGCGGGAATGTCTATAGATGGTATATTGTTAATTGTGTCTAAAAAACTGTGTCTGAAGAGCTCAGGAGCTCGGATCTGCAGTGAATTGCTTTAGACTGAGTCTCTCTGTAAGAGCATTGGCTGAACAGAGTTTAAATGTATTGGCTTTCAAAACTGGAAGGTGGAGCTCATTATCTTATTATTAAACGCCGCTTTTTACGCCGCTTATTATGGCGTCAAGAGAGACACTAAAACGCCGCTTTTTACGCCGTCTCATTGCACTGAGACGGCGCTCTGTACGGCGCGCCAAAAGGGTCGAAAAACGGCGTGGGAAACGGCGTCTTCTGTGCTTTTAGTGGCGTTTTTAAAGCCGTCGTGAAATCATACGGCGTATATTACGGCGTCTTGAAATCATACGGCGTATATTACGCCGTTCTTTTCGATAAAAGGCGTCTGGTCCAGGCGTTTTTTGGGCCTTTTGGCGTGCCATAATTCCCGGGTTTGTAACTGAGCGCGCGGCGCTACTGCAGGAGAGGCGGGTACTGATTGGATGATTATCCCGCCTCTCCACCTTCGCTAAAGTAGCAGTGATTGGATCTCTTCCTAACTGGTCCCTACCTTTCACAGAACTAAATCAGTTCTGATTGGATTTCGTCCCTGCCAAACATTTTCGTCTTGTTTTTATTCGTTGACCAAAATGTCAGTTAATTTCGTCTTGTTGTGTGTGCGGAGCCGCTGTCTGCCCCTCCTCCCTGTGTGTGTGTGTGTGTGTGCAGCGAGATGGGACGAGGGACGATGGGACGCAATGTTATTTGCGTTTTGTCAGTGTTGGAAGAGCAAAAATAGGAAAGTACCGCAATGTAATCCTTTAATTTTAGCAGAGTAACTGTAATCTGATTACCATTTATTGAAGCAGTAACTGTAACGGAGTACAGTTACTTATAATTTGTAATCTGATTACGTAACGCCGTTACATGTAATCCGTTACTTCCCAACACTGCTGATTGGTAGAATTCATGCATAAGGCACACCGGCTTATAAGGTGCACTAGCGTTTTGGGGGAAAATAAACAATTTTAAGTTCAGCTTATAGTGCAAAAAATACAGTATCTAAGACAATGGGCGTTGTGTTTTCAGGTACATTTCTGGAATACACTAAGTGCTATCTTGGCAACAAAAACACAGGTGTGCCACTGACTGAAAGCAACCCAGGCACACATCAACAGTCAGATGTTCATTGCTATCTTGGCAATGCAGATGCCTTTCCAACACCCCCATAGCAGTGCAAAGTTCCATAAGGCATGCCATTGGGCAGCCATGCAAACTGTTAAATGAACACTAAACAGAATACAAAAATAACATTGCTGCTTCTGTAAGTGACCTGCTTGTGCACCTTCACAGCATGAACATGCAGGTCAACACCAGAGAATGAAAAACAGAATAATTGCAAGAGATGTGCAAAGCATACTAAAAGGCTTTGAAACAGATAGATCTATTGAACCACTCTCTTTTGTTTGTCCTTTAGAATATCACTTTATAACAGATTAAAAACATTTTAAAGTCAGATTCTGTTTTTCTTATTTTGTAACTGTTTAGTAACTATGTGTCACACAAGTTGTACATTTTAAAGTTACATAATATATATATATATATATATATATATATATATATATATATATATATATATATATATATATATATATATATTATGTATATATATTATATATTATATATATATACATAATATATATATACATAATATATATAATATATATTCAATTATTTGAATTTGTTTATTTATTTTAATGAATAGGAGATCCATGCCAGAACACAGAACATCACGCCGTTCCCCCACTGAAGTGTGATTATTCATTCACTCTTTCCTGGCTCATTCATCATCTGCTGTGCTTGTGCGATTAAGAACATACGTTCCCGGCTCCTTCAGTTCTAAAGAAAGGGCCTTCTTGTGCCAAGTCTAAGCATTCAGCTGTGAAAAGCACATTAAACCAATCTCCCCATCAGCTCAAAGAGGCGATAGGCTGAGATCTGTGTGTTTGTCCTCGCTACAGCCACCATGTTGGTATTGGTCAGCTTCCTAGTGGGATTACAGGGCAGCCTGTCCTGTTTCCCCAGAAATAGCTCACCTTGCTAATCTCCTAGCACAGGTGAAATCAGCTGTGTAAGGATTATCTGACGCAGTGGGAGGCTGTGACCAGGTGAAAGTGCCACTTAGTTCACAGGTCCCATAACGCCGGCCAGAAACACTACACTGCCAAACACAGCTGTGGTTTCCTTTATCCTATAGAGAGCAGAGTGGAAAAGGGGTTAAATATTTTATAAAATATTATGCGTATGACCAAATAAGTTGCTAAATAAATGAATAAATTAAAATAAGGATAAAAATATATAGAAATAAATGCTGATGACCTTATGTGATGTAATTTAGAGAATGTTATGATTAGTATCTTTTTCTAAAATATACGTATGCAGTATATTGAATTTTAAATATTATTACACTGTATGTAATATAATGTAAAATCACTATTGGAACAAAACCTGGTTTCTCTGAAATTCTAACTTTATTAGGGAGAATAACCAACATCATGATCTTTCATTTATAAAAATGTAACAAGTTAATTTTAAACAGGACTTAATCATTCCTCATGTTGATATGCTAAAATGATGTAAGTTCCTGTTCCATGACTTTTGCCCTGTCCTATAGAAGTGAAGGAAGGGGATATGTGGATGTACTAGAGCTGCTTATCTGTTTGCAGTGACAGATGTGTCACAGCTGGTCACAATCCGTTACCACCTACTATGCTGTTCACTCTTGGTGAGCCCTCTGGACTAGTTCACTCACAAGACAACACCTTACAAATTATACAGGTGTTGGCATTCCCAAGCCATGACCTGACATAAACCTCATGGTCAATTCCATGACTTTTGGCATGTCTGTGTATTAGTTCACTTATCGACATTCATTTCAAACAGTGTAAAAGCAAGTAAAATATAAAAATGTCAAAATGTCACCGCTGGTGTGGGTGTGCTGCTTAGAAAGGTTCACTTTTTGATCAAAATGTTCTCCTTTATGTTTGTGTACTAACCAGAGATGTACAATAATGAAGTAGAACTACTTCCCTACAGTAATTAAGTACTTTCCTGCTTCCACTTTTACTTCACTACATATTTTCCTACATGCTTTTACTCCGATTATTTATTTATGTGCTGCATCTTTATTCATGTCAATTATAAAAATGTTAAGAATTCAAGGATTCAAGGAGATTTTATTGTCATTCGCATCACATGTGGTACATGAGGTGGAACGAAATTGTGATCTCACGATCCAGTTTACACCCAAGAGCTGTTATTAAAATAGATATATAGATAAAATAAAAGAATACAATAAAAATAGAATATACAAAATAGATAAGATAAATACCCCCCCCCCCCCCCCCCCCAAAAAAAAAAAAAAATAAATAAATAGGGAGAGTAGCAGGTAGCAGCAACATGAAGTCGAGAGTGCAAGTTTGCTATAGCAGCATGATATGGAATTAAAGCAGTAGAAGATAAAGTGTCTCAGTGCAGTTTAAAGTGACAGTGTTTGTAAACAGTATTTTTTGTCCTTGTGTGTCAGTGCAGTGTGTTGTTAGGTGGAGTTTAAGAGTCTTACAGCTTCCGGAATGAAGCTGTTTCTCAGTCTGGTCGGGGAAGCTGACTCCAACAATCCTCTGTGCAGCCTTCAGCACCCTCTGCAGAGCTTTCCTGTCTGCAGCAGAGCAGCTTCCATGCCACACGTTGATGCTGGAGCACACAACGCTCTCCACCACACATCTGTAGAAGGAGGTGAGGACTGCGCTCCCGAGTCCAGCTCGTCTCAGCCTCCTGAGGAAGTAGAGCCGCTGATGTGCCTTCCTGAACAGAGTGGAAGTGTTGTTGCTCCAGGTGAGGATCATTCCAAACCTACATTATCACTATAGCCAGAGCAGTAGATGCTCACCAGGCTTAACGAAGATTCTCATTAACTGCTACACATAATGCTTAAAGAATATTCAATTTGTACTTTTACTCAAGTGTGGGTCTCTTATACATGTCTGGTACTAACCTGCCAACCTGCACTTCACTGAGATTAGAACATAGTATTTACTGTATAGTATTAACATGTAGAATGAAATTTTGTGAATGCAATGTGTAGTTGAGATATTGGAGATGTCAGTTTATGTAAGCAGCTTTTACTTATGACTGGCTATGTTCATCTTTACAGAAATATATGTTGAACAATTCTACTAAAGACTTTCAATAAAAAAAGCTCAACAAGTCTATACAGTGTAAAACCTGTAATTACGTTTCACATTCAGTCGAACAACAACTCCTTCCGCCACTCAAAAGCTACTTCTAGTGGTGAGTCAGTGATGAGTGAGGTTGTTTTCATGTGAATGAAAGAGCGGCAGACAGATCTCAGTTTCTTCAGTACAGTTTTCTGTGAAATCAAAGTGGCAAAGATAACTAGAGAGATGAGAAGGGAACATAGCTTCACATGTTACATAAGCAGCGAGAAAGCACAAAACCAGCTTTGAACATTGCTGGGAGACAGAAAGAAGCCTGCCGTTGCGGAAGGGTGGAGGCATAGACTCAGTGGAGAAGAGAAGAGTAATTGAATCATATCTGTCTTTCATTCACTGGCTACTGTAGAGCAAGAGAAAACTAGTCATGCGATACAGTACAGGGGCAGCGAGAGAGAAAAAGAACACGAGAGAGAGAGAGAGACTGCTGAGAGTTTCAGCATGATGAATGCATTGCACTGTACATCATCTGCACAATATTAATGTCTGTCTTCTAGGTCAGTTGTCCTCAACCCTGCTCCTGGAGGCCAACTGTCATCCACATTTTATGTTTTCTCTGCTCCCAGAACAGCTAATCAACTCATTAACAAATGCTTGATAAGTTGAAGTGTATGTGTCACATATCAATGAGCAGGGCAGTGGGCCTTCAGGACTTGGATTAAAGACCTCTCTTTTAGCTGCTCTCCCTTCCATCATTTAAATGCATTAGTAGAAAGGAATCTAATGCTATGTGATCTTCCCCTCAACAAAATACCAGCATCTACTCCATTCAGATTGGTCCCACCTGCGTTAACCAGTAAACGTTTTGTCAAACGTTTTAAAGTAGCAATCTGTATTATTTTGTTTCTACACTGAAAGCAGAAGCATTTCTGAGTGGAGAAGGGATAAAATATTGTATTTAATGGTACCAGTGTGCTAAAATGACCATCCCTGCTAAGCCTAATATATTCATCCTAAAAACTGGGGTGTCGGGTCGCTTTCGCAGGAGTTCTTCTGGCCACGTACTTACATCACATGTACAACTTCTGAAAGAGGATCCGGCTCAGTTTTACTGAAAATGAGCGCCGGTGGAGCATTGGAGACTTCAAATGGGGAAACTCAGACCAAAGAAACAAAGAAGTGAAGTTTCTGACTGAGCACGCACTCTCTCTTTGACTAAACATAACCTGGAATGGGATTCATCCGCTCTGAAAGGAGACCGCATCACACCCGCCCAGTTTAAAATGATTATGCAATTACCTATTCTCACCAGAAAGGGCCCTAAATCCCAAAGCGTACGGACATCAGCTTTAAATAATTGCTGTTATGGACTTATGATTGTCCAGAAAGTTTTACAATAGAGTATTAGTCACTGTTGGCCTGATGTTTGATGTCACACTTTAAGAGCCTGTAATCGATCTAACAGAACTGCACTGAAACAGTTGGTCTGGGGAGCACCTACTCTTCATTCATCATAATCCGGGATAAAAGCAGCAGGCAGAACATACAGGCTACAACCTAGTATCTAACCAGCATGTGTGCATTCCTGTTCATGTCTCAACTCTCTCTCTCTTTCACCAAAGCTCTGAACACACTCTATTCCACGGGTACAGTGTAACATGGCTGACCCTGGTTTTCTAAGCTGGGACTTGTAAATACAAAAAAAAAATTTTTGAATGTGTGATTACATGTATGAGGTAAAATTACTGCATAATGTTGCTTTGAGGCTCAAATTAGTAATTGTCATTGTGGTGGATACTGCTGAATTCACTAACAGAAAGCATTCTAAGCGTATGGTTGTTATCAAGTTTATTAATGCCTTAATGGCTCAAACCAAGGCAGAGCTTCTCTTCTATTATATGCTATATTGGAGCTGCTCTGCATTTTAGTATTTGATTAGTGATCTGTTTGATTAAAGCAGAGTATAAAGCATGTAGAATTAGTCTCTCACATGACAAAACAATGATGAAGCTTCTAGGCCTGGTGCCATTTTCCACTGTGCCTAATCAGTGCTACTTACTGTCAAAAATATGAAGCCATGTGACTGCAATGGCAGTTTCTTGTGTCAGATGCTAACAGTGGTACAGTGTTAGTGCATCTTTGCATACTGTTGGTTATCTTTAGGATGCAGATATTTGTTAAACTCAGTGAGCTCAGACTAAATAAAATAGTAATGTTGTAGTGCAATATCATTAAAAACAATAAACAGAATCAACAGAAAGAAATGAAACTTGGTGGGTAGCTGTGCCACACTGATTGATGCTTTCATCTTGATTGAGACAACCAACAAATTTTTGTGTACCAACAAATTACGGTGTAATTACCGTGTTTAGCACCGAGATCAACAGTTTTCTGTCATGCCTCAGAATGCATTCAGAATGCCTGGTGTCATGGTGTGGGGTGCTATTGAATCATACAATGGCTGATCACATTTAGTCTTAATTACAGACACTTTATCAGCCCAACATTATGCCAATAAGGTCCTGCAACCAGTGACCCTGCCTTTAGCTGAATGCACACTCCAGTGCACTATTAAAACAGGACAATGCTCGTCAGTTATCAAGAGCTTTGACAGGTCAATGGTACAAAATGAGGTCCTTTAACCAGTGGCCCTACTTTTCTGAACACACACACATAGGTGCGCTATTACAACAGCACATTGCTCAGCCACTTTCTGCTGCTATCTCAAGAGCTTACCTTGAAGACACAGATACAATGCCATGGCCAGCTGCACCACCAGTCCTATCCCCTGATTAATAATGTTTGGGATGCTTTTGTTTGTGCAATAAATCCTAGACCCTTACCACAAACTCTGCAGAAACTGTAAGAATATTTGAGCTGTATGGAATGGATTATCACAGAACACCACTATAGTAACCTCAAACATTTCATGCCAAATGCCTGGCATGTTGTGGTAATGATGTGTTTGTGTTACACACCACTTCGGTAGGTGTATCTCAATAACAATGAACAAGAGTTGCTCATACAATTCTGAAGTTTTAATCAATTATTGTTCCTAATAATCTTTATCTTCCTTTCAAATAGCATTACAATCTGACACCTTTTTCCAGATCCAACTATTTTTTGATGATGAGTGTACTGTATATGTAATATTGTTGATGTAATTTGCATATCTGACAACTACCAGATTCAAGTTATGTTACAAAGATAAAAACAGCAAAAAAAAAATCTGAACCTAGTTTTTCTGTAGCTCGTTAGATATGTTGTAAGGTGTGAAACAATTACAGTATGTAACATTACACTCAGATCCCATTTCCAGAGAAAACAAATAGAAGCACTGCCATTTTAGAAACAGTACGTGAAGGGTTCATCCATTCACTGAAGACCTAAACCACAACATATTCTTATGATCCTAGCCTATGACATTTGAGGCCCATCACAACACTGCTTTTCTCTCTCTCTCTCTCTCTCTCTCTCTCTCTCTCTCTCTCTCTCTGAGGCCTGTGGAACAGCCTACATGTCCTGAAATAAGGCTCTGCTGATTTCACATTTCTGATTAGGGAACAGCTCACTTTATTCTCATTTAATTTAACAAAAGCTATTATTAGCGGCCCTGTCTGCTTCTCAGGGATATGACTCAGTACATGACCTTTAAAGTTAATAGGCTTACATCTAACTCAAATTTTGGCTCAATCTCGTTCATTTCTGAATAAAGATTAGGTCATAGTGTAGAGATGTTGAGATGTTGCCCTTATGGCCTCAATAATGCCTTTCAACTAGCATCAATATAGTGGCTTTGAATTAATGAATGAATTGATCTATCCATGCTGCTTAAACAACTGTATGAGAGGGCTAGCTGGAACTGTCCCAAGTACCCATAGAATTCCATTCAGCTATACCGCTGATGAGTCAACAGTGAAAGATTTCATTCATTTGCTTACTCATAGCTTGCATCTGTCAGGGCAAGCTAACCCACATGCCCATAGTACACTTGGATTCATTCAGAACTGATGGACCAACTACTAATTATTTTTTATTCATTAATTAGTTCTTTAATTGTAGCAGAAACATCAGTCAAATCCAAGTATGGGGACACTTGGAACTGATCCAAGTGCTCCTAGTCTTAAAATGAGCTAGTAGTGATCAATCAGCAATGAACAACAAATGAATTAATGCATTATTTAGGTCATTGCTGATCTATCAATACAAGTGCTCTTATTGCATTTACATAAAGCCAGAACTGAACTGATGGATCAGCTATTAGATGATTAATTCATTATTTTATTAGTCGCAGAAACAACCGTGCTTGAATATAAGTATGAAACGAACACTGATCTTATACTGCAGGATCAGCTGTACATGAAGGAATTCTCTAAGTAAGAATTTTTAAATGTTTAAATTTTTCAAATAATAAACCAATCTAATGTAGAAATAGTCATTTAGAATGTTCTCTTTTTCATCAGATTTTCCCAAATGTAATCCTCAGCAGTATTGCATACATGTAGTATCACATACAGACTGGTGGTTTTGGGTGGAACTTAAATTTCCACATTTGCAATGTAGATAATGTGGAGCCTCGTTTCTTATCACCCCAACCATATTTACCATACTTTGTGCTGGTCACACAGAACGAATGTGGCCTCTGTCTTTAAACCATGCAGTGTACACACACATACACAGTGGCATGTGGTATATATTTACATTATAAGCCTGATTAGTAATTAGTCCAACTGAAACTGCATGAATACACTGATATTGTGAAAGCCTTGCATGTTCTGTTGTGACGGATTTTCAGTTGAGGCGATTTCTCTCTTGGAGCATTGTTCACCCTACTGGTGTTGGAACGGATGGTGAATGAGAGCTCCTACATCCTGCACAAGGTGCGTTGCGATGCTCATTGTTATTCTACTCCATGTGAACAGTCTGTTTTCACGCCCTGCGCCTGGGTTGTTAGTATAGTATAGTAATAGTATAGATGCTTACAAATATATGTCTACACCGTTGGGCATGGTGGAGAACAAGTATATCTTTAAAAAATAGAGCTTAAAGGCATGTTATGGCAAAAAAATGAGATTGAGTAAATTCAGCATTATTATGTGAAATTTTAGCCATCATGAGCACACATGCCAGGAAGGGTGAGCCGCTCAAGTAACCTAGTGATCTAACAGCAGATCCACCGCTGAGATGATACCATCTGAAATGATAGCTACTGGTATATCTCTTCAATGACCATTTCACATCGAACCACTCTAAATGCTTTTTTTAGATCTCAATCACTGAATCAAGAAGAAAAGTAGAAAACGAGTGGAATTCTCTTTTTAAGCTGATCCAAGAGCGCCCGGATTGACCCGTGTAGCCCTGCTACACTTGCATTTAGCCAGGCTTAGCAGTGCTGGATCAGGATCAGCTATGAATGAATGAATGAATGAATTACTCATAGCTGACCCATCCATCACTCCTAGCTATTGAGAATGTAGGAGCTGGGACGGTTCTAACTGAACTCAGAAAGCTCACAGCTGGGTTACACCTATGGGTGAACTTGAGGCTGGGGGTGTCGTGCTGATTGTGATGGAGGTTGAGGGGGAGGAGGGGGGGTCCTGACACCAATCGGCGTTGTGACATCTTATTAAGCCAGCACCACGTAATCCTCCCCTGCACCCCTCCCCTGCTTTAAAATCCTCTAGCCCCGGCGCAGCTCGCAGGACCCGAGAACACCACCACCACCACCAGCAGCGGCTCGCTCCCTCCCTCCATCCCTCTCTCTCTCTCTCTCTTTCGCCCTCCCTCCATCAGTCCGGCCGTCCAGCAGTTAGCATGCATGCTCTGATGCAGTGAGGAGGAGCAGCACGGATAGCGCCTTCTCTCCGCCACGCGAATCACCACCGCAGCCCAGGGGGAACCGCGGCTTTTCGGACACGGTAAGGACGACGAGACGCTTTCTCCCCCCACTGAAATATTCAGCAGGGGAGTTTAATTCTTAATCAGGACTGCACGGAGGAGCAGGGAGCTCAGCTGTGTGAGGACGGGGCTGTTAGTGCTAGCCAGCAACATGAGCAACGCCGTGCAATAATAAATAAAAGCACAGTACCACGAGGGCTGCTGCTGCATGCTTTTCATTATGTGAAAATAATAATAAATATTACTCTCTTTTGACGGATTTAAGATAAATAACATGACTTTTTCAGTGTGTTCAGCTTATTCTGCATGAACACAATCTGAGCAGTAGCTATGTGAATGAAAACAGCTCTCACAAAACTCGTAAAACAGAATTTCATAAAGAAGAATAAAGCTGCTAGGAGGAGAAGCGCCGCACATTTCGTGGGACAGGTGCTGTTTGTTTTTGCGCCTCTATTCTCACAAGCCCCGCCTTCCTGAGCGCGGACCGCTCGGTTGTATCCAACGATTGGCTAACGCGCTCTCCGCTCGTGCTCTAGGATTGGCTGGCGGATTGTGTTTGAGCTGTCAGCCAATCGAAGCTCCGGACAGGCGGTACGACTAGCGAATCCGAGAGCAGGAGGAGGGGACGTGACTCAAAGCGGGTAGGAAAAAATTAAATACCCTCCTCCTTGAATGGTGGCAGTAAGCAAGTGTGTGTCTGTTGTGTCTGTGTTTGTGTTTTGTATCTGTACAGCCCGTACAGGTGTTTACTTATATAAGACTTGAAAATGCGTCTCTTTACACTTTATGTAGCTATGTGTTTATCTGTTTAATACAGAAAGCATAATTTAGGTAAATGTAAATGTAAATTTAGTCTCCGGCATTTAGCCAAATGATTGTGGACACAGGACTGTTAGCCAGAAATATTTGTATATTTATACATTACAACATTTAGCCAAAACTTTGTGGACACAGCTCTAGCAGCCAAAATATTAGCATTCCACCTTTTAGCCTCATGTTTTTGGACTCCTAAGTTTTAGCCTAAAGCTACTGAACATCACTTTATTAGACATAAATGTTTAGCTAAATGTTTTTTGTGTCCAACATTTAGCCAAAACTGGTTGATACAGCTTTATTAGCCAAAAATATGTGCTCTCTACCCTTTTACCAAATGTTTTTGGACTAGCTACTGGACACATGTCTGTTAGCCAAAAATATTTAGCTTAAATGTTTGGGACTCCCAATATTAAGCCTAAAGCTACTGGACACAACTCTATTAGCCAAAAATATTTAACAGAATGTTTTTTTTTTACCTCACTGTTTAGCCAAAAGCTTGTGACCACAGTCCTATAAGCCAAAAATATTTGCTATCTATCCTTTAACCAAATGTTTTTGGACTCCATCATTTAGCCAAAAGCTACTGGACACAGGTCTGTTAGCCAAAATATTTAGCTAAATGTTTGGACTCCCAGTGTTTAGCCAAATGCTACTGGACACAGCTCTGTTAGCCAAAAATATTTAGCTAAATGTTTGACTCCAGCATTTAGCCAAAAGCTTGTGGACACAGCTCTATTAGCCAAAAATATTTGCGTTACAGCATTTAACCAAATGTTTTTGGACTTAGCCAAACTTATGTGCATTCCACCATATAACACCACCTTAGCAACGACATAGCAACACCTGGTCAGCCAGCACTTGCCACAGCAATAATGCTGAGGGCAGTCACACTTGCAGTTTCTCCGGAACAGCATGCTCTAGTTTAAAATGAATGTTATGTGACAGTATAAGATCAGTTGAAATGAAGTGAATCTATCTTTTTATTTCAGTCGGGGCAGAGAGTGATCAGTATGTTGTTAACAAGCCAAGCCCACCAGCCCTGTGCCTGCTGTGTACTACATGATGCAAATCTGCATTCCCTTGAGATTTGTGTCAGATCATTTTGCTTAGTATAGACTGGTTTTATGGATCAGATGGTGTCATGTGAATAACAGATGGATATGGAGCCATACGTTGAACAAGGCCTGTGTGTGTCAGCTGTCTCTGCCTGAAGTGCTGTGTACGTTAATAAAGTGAGGCTGTTACGTAAGAAGATAAAGGGAAGGGAAGAGTGGAGGACCCATCAGAGCCAGTCTGTTTAAGCTTGTTGCGGGTTACACTGAATCCCTTCAGGCCACGTTTAATTACAAAAAACTCTGAAGGGTGTTTAGTGGAACAGCAAGTGTAGGGCGATGGTGAAAGTTTGTGCTTATTGTTAACACTGTTAAAGTATCTTGTGTTGTTTTTCTTTTTCATGTGCTATTGTGGGTGTGTGTCTGTGTGTGTTTGAGTGTGTGCATGTTTTACATGCCAGCTGGACACTCGAGTAACACTGAGCTTGATTCATCTCATAGATGCGCTGTGATGGTTTATCTGTTTGGGTGTTTTCTTTTGAAAGTCAGTCTCTGTCTCTGAGTGAAGGCATAGCAAATTGAAGATGACAGTAACTCAAGGGCGCTGTATGGAAGTGCATTCCATTAACAGCAGCATTTTACATTATTGGATTCTTGCAGTAGATGCACGAGGCATTTCCTCCTTATGGTACGATTATTCCTTCTGGGCTTTTCCTTAGACTTCTTTAGCAGTGTCTTGCACTCATTGTCTGTCTCATTAATTATCTGTGTGCAGTTGCATGAAAGCATGTGATGGCCTTAAGTGCTGGTGATAGATCAAATGTAACGTGTAACATTGTTAGTTGGAATGGGACAGGGTGATGTTTGAGCACTGTGCACTGGATTAGTTATGTTTGTAGTTCAAGGTGAATGCTTTTGTGGATGTTCTCTAATATAAATGTGTTTATGTGTCACAAGTTCCGTTGTCTGAAAGTAAGTAATTTATTATGAAATCTCAGTTAAGGGAAACTGTGGCAGTTGAGGCAAAATCTGAACAAAAAAGGTCAGTACAACAAAAGTTAATACAGTATATCACAGACCAATTTAGATTTTTGTATTATTGCTGTTCAAAATATTCACAAATGTACCAAAAAGTAAGGTGTTTTTTTGTGAGACACTGGCCAGTTTGTGCGTAGCAAGGCAATGTGAATTACCGAGCCACAGAAGGCATTACTACCCACAGTGAACAGCACAGTGTGTGTTCATGATTTTTACTTATGGCACGTGGGTGATTCTGGCTGAAATCACCTTCATATTCAATGCAGGTGGCACAACACAAAAAGGTATTTTATTATATTAGAAACGAAATAAACACTAATGGTGCAAGAAAGTAATTATTATATATATTAAAAAGCAATTATGTAACAGTTCAGAATAATTTTGCATTGACCTATGTTTTATTGGTCATATCTAGCCTCGACTTCCACAGTTACAATTAACTGCCATTTTTTTCTGTTTTTAATCATTTTTATTTTTTATTTTATTCCATTTCTCCCCAATTTACAAGGCCAATTACCCAACCCACTCATTAGGACTCCCCCTATCACTAGTAACTAGCACACTCTGAGAAAGGCACAGCGGCTTGTGCTGAGCCACATCACCCTTTTGAAGTGATGTGGGAGAGAGCGTCATCTACCCATCCAACTGTGGTCAGTTGTGCTCTCTCAGGACTCCGGCAGCTAATGGTAATGGTACATGAACGGGATTCGAACCAGCAATCTCCTGATCATCAACTATCTGAATATCATACTTTTAAACAGCTTTTCAAATTACAAGCTGATAAAAGGACACCTTGATCCAAAACAACATCCACACAAGCACTCATCCCTGACTGTGATTGGTCCAGATGCTCATAGCTTACAATACACTTAAAAAATAGTGATAATTTTAACTCTTATTTCCATACTATTGCTGTTGTTGGTGTCAGTATGGCATAGGTCAGTCGAATATCATAATAACAGCAATCACACTATAGTATATATAACGTTGTCATTAAATCTATTTGATGCCGACCTCTGACCGAAATACCTTTCTATGCATTTAACCCACGCTAAGCAATCAGCTTCTTGTTTGTCTCCAGCCTGACTGTCATGCTCCCTGAACCATGATTGCAGATGTATTATGGGATGTGATTGTGTACTGTATTTGGGCTCGGTCTCAGGGGTGGATGTGGGCTGCACCACCCACAGAGAGCCTCTCACTTCCCCTCTCCAGAGGCGCCGTAGCAGTGGTCTCAGCCCTCCATTAGAGAATGCTGACAGGGCAGCAATTACTCCCAGCGCCCGCACTATGGCTGATTCTAATGATCTCTCTCAGAGCAAATGTGTTTTTCTCCTGTAGAAGTGTTTGTGTGTGTGTAAATGTGTGTTCTGTTTGTTTGTATGTGTGTCTGAGTGTGTGTATGTGGGAGAGCAAGCGAATGAATGAGGGATTTTTCCATAATTGTGTGTTTATGTTGAAGTGGAACTAAAAGCAGTGCCATTATTTTTGTGTTCAGAGACCTCCGAGACACTCAACAGTATTCTAAGTGATGTTAGATGTAGCTAATCACCACTGATGTACTGTGTTGTACTGCTGTGCCATGATTGTTTGCAGGAGTAATGGCTGCGTTTCATGCAGAGAACATGCGAGTGTCGTGCTTCCCTAGAAACGTTTCGTCCTCCTCCCTCCCCTCACTCAGTCCGGCTAGTTGCGGCACCCAAGGAGATGCTCCGTGGGAGAAGAGAAGAAATGCAGAAAAATGCCCCAAGCTCTTCTGCTTCTTCTCTGTTTCAGTGAGGTCAGGCTGAGCTGCAGCGCTCTGGCAGTTCAGCCTGTCTTCGCTGTCTCGCTGCATACTACTTCCTTACTGAGCATACCATGCCTTGCTGATTCCACTAGAGTTGGCAGTGCTGAGGTTTCCAGCCGGTATCAGGCCGATAGCAGCAGAAAAAGCTCAAGCGAATATAAAAAGATGTCGAAGAATGCAGTTGTTCAGTATTTTGTACACTTTTGTGTTCCCTGGTTGTATTACATCCTCAGTAAGGATTACTAATTAGTAGCTACATGCAAGCAATGCAAACTGGCTGAGTTGTTTCTAAGTTGTACCAGTGGGGAAAAAAGAGGTTACATTGTTTGATGACATATACAATAGTAAAAATATGTGATTTCGGTTGGCAGGAAAAATAGTCAGATGTTGTTTACAACTCTGTTACTGTGTCTCTGAATAAAACCCAGATTTCACCTCTTTAAAAAGCTCATCGTCCAGAAAAAAAACAAAACACTTGGCTTTTATTGGTTGGTATATATCACTACATATTATATATTAACATTTTATAATGTTATATACTAAATATCATTGATGTCATTTTGTTGTGTCCCCTCAGTGTATTTGCAAGCTGAAGAAGTTGAAGCTGAAGGAAAATATTATATAATAGCTTTTAGCCTTGCCCTTTCTCACTTGCCTAGATTCAGCATTCTCTGCAAAAACAAACTGGTTCGTACATTTCTTGTATGTTCTTAGGTCCATTTTGGTAGTCAATTCAGTTAGTCCACTAGATGCTAAATGCTAGAGTTGGCAAACATTACTTTTAGCCTAGCCACAGATCCATATTTGCTTGAGCCTGAGATAAATGTGCTGCTCTCCAGTATCAACCTTTCCTAAAAATACAGACACATTTAACTATTTCATTAGCTTTGACTTGGGCTTTTTTCTAGTAAACTAGGCTTAGGTAAATGATGGGGTTTTAAATAGTATGCTAGTACAGTAAATCAGGACAGCTACATAGCAGTTTTGGGCTTTTGAAATTGGCACATTAAGTTGGACAACACTTTCACACAAGTGAGCCAAACACTTAAAAAAATATAAGCTATTAATCAAGCCAATTATTTGTATTTATTTATATGGTATAAAGAGAGACTTGTAAATCAGACTAATTAAATTACAATATACATTTTTCCCAATTTTCCCATTTATTTTTATCTTATTAATATCTTATTTTCTTTTGGCTTGGAAAAGCAAAGAAAATGGTTATCAGATCATCTCTGGTTTCCACTGTGCTCAGAGTTTTAGGCAGCAGATCATTCACACAGTGATATTCAGACATTAGTTATTTGCAGTATATTCTGTTGAGTCGGCTGGCCTCTTTCTGCCTCTGGGTGTGACCTTTCGCTGGCACAGGGGAATTAATAGGCCTCTCGTGCTTGACCAGAGGAAGGATACTGGGGATTTTAGGGATGATTTGAAAGCTGGAAGGAATAACAAAGCAGGGGTGGAGATGAGAAGAAAGAGAAACACATGGAAAGTTTTGTGACTGAGCACTTTGTTGAAATTCTTTATTTTCTTTAGTTTAATGATAGCTGTTTAGAACGTTCAGACGATTGATGGAGAGTTCCTACAATGTGCTTTGCTCAAATTTATTGAAGCAAAATCAATTTACTGGTATGCTGAGCCATTTTCCAAGTGGAAATGGCATCAATTAGTAACCCAATTTTCCCCAAGGCTCTTATATCTAGTGTAGCTCTTCCAGACTGATGAGAAAACAAATATTGATTACCCAAGCCTGAGCATGCATGTTTACAGTACATTATAAAGAGCCAAATAGATTGAAATGGCTTTAAGGCCCTTTGCCTGTAGTCATGGCCAAACTGAGAATAGAGAATATCATAACATTCTGCTGCTGTCTAATTAAAGCATTAAAGAAATTAAAGCAATTTTGTGTATTTTCATTCATTTACTCCTCTGTTTTTGAAGTCAGGGACCTTTTTTATAATTAGCGTTTTAATTTCTTGTCAAAATGGCCGTTACGTCGCGGTTATGTGATGTTTAATCTTTAGAGAATTTTTTTTACACTTCTAAGGTTCAGTCTTTGATGTCATCCAGGTCATCCCAAACACATTCAGTGAAGTCTGGATTTTAAGGTCAGATATTGTTCTGAGAACTACAACTACAACTATTATAATATATATTTCTGCATTGTTACCACAACTTGCAAAATGTACAATAGTGACAATGCAGGACATGCACATCTTAATAATGTTTAATACAAAAAGAAAATTCACACAGGTCTCATACTGCATATTGCATGGCACATCTACAAGAGCTATATAACATTATTTTTTCCATTACTTTACACTTACAAACAGAGTGCATTATTAACCTCCATTGTTAACTGATGGATCCTTTCTTTTCTATCTGGAAGAATATACAGTATATTGCCAAAAGTATTCATTCACCCATTTAAATCTTTAAACTCAGGTTTTTGACTACAGTTGTATAAAGCACCTTTTGAATTTCAGCGTGGTACCATGAAATCGTGAAATTTCCTAAATATTCCAATCAACTGTCAGTGATATTATAACCAAGTGGAAGCAGCTGGAAACCAAAGCATCTCACTTGGTCGATGTAAAATAACAGAGTGGGGTCAGTGGATACTGAGATGTGCAGTGTGCAGTGGTTGCCAACTTTCTGCAGTCAATCACTACAGACCTCCAAACTTCATGTGGTCTTCAGATCAGCTCAAGAACATTAGAGCGTAGAGAGCTTCATAGAATGAGTTTTTATGGCTGAGCAGCTCCATCTAAGCCTCACATCACCAAATGTAATACAGGCGAGTGAATATTTTTGGCATTATAGTGTAGGATCAGCTTAGATAGTCTGCGTTGCTTTGCATGTAATTACTGAATAGTAAACCTTAGGGTGAGGTGAATGTCAGGGAGCATAAGGGGTTAATTTCAAGTTGGACATGTTTGATCACGGACTTCTAGTAAAATCTGGCAATACTCTGTCTACTTTTTTAAATATTACAATAGAAGTTTCAGTATAAATACATTTAAATGTATTTTTTCTATTAATCAACACAATTTTTCAGGAATGTATGCCATTTAAAGCAGTTTCTATTGCAGTTTTACTGCCAGTTTTTACAATATTGATTAACCCAAGTGACCACAAACATTAGAATATACAGCTCTGGAAAAAATACGATACCACTTAAAAATGATGAGTTTTTTTTTATTTTACCAAGTTGAAAATCTCTAGAATATAGTCAAGAAGAAGATGGATGATCACAAGCCATCAAACCAAACTGAACTGCTTGAATGGTGCTTTTTGCACCAGGGGTGGCATAAAGTTATCCAAAAACAGTGTGTAAGACTGGTGGAGGAGAACATGCCAAGATGCATGAAAAATGTGATTAAAAACCAGGGTTATTCCACCAAATATTGATTTGTGAACTCTTAAACTTAATGAATATGAACTTGTTTTCTTTGCATTATTTGAGATCTAAAAGCTCTGCATCTTTTTTGTTATTTCAGCCATTTCTCATTTTCTGCAAATAAATGCTTTAAATTACAATATTTTTATTTGGAATTTGGAAGAAATGTTTTCCGTAATATCTAGAATAAAACAAAAATGTTTATTTTACTCCAACATATACTTATAAATAGCAAAATCAGAGAAACTAATTCAGAAACTGAAGTGGCCTCTTATTTTTTTCTAGAACTGTATATCTGTACAGTATTAAAACATGAAAAGCCGACCATTATTCTGTGCTGCTGTGAGTGAAGTGTAACTGTACTGATTGAACACACAGCGACAGCTCCTTCAAACAAGACATACTTGTATAGAGGACGAAAGGTCACTGCACTGTATGCGCTACAAGTGGATCAAAGTCAACTTGCGGTGAGTGCATTTGATCCCAGGCCTGGGGATTGTGGGGGAGGCTTCCTGCACAGAGGCCGTCTACTGTGCCACATGATAGCTGGCGAAAGGGGATTTTGCTGAGAGGGCAATTTGTATTCTGATGAAAGAGGATGTGTATTTTTAGTATGGTACTCATCACGGCAGGAAATGGGCTAGTGGGGTCCATAATGTATCAAGTAACATAGTTTCTAAAATATTTTCCTTTCCCTTGTGTTTTGTGCCATTTCCCAAGCCCTTGTGCTGAGAAATAACTGGGATAGTTCACACTGATTTGGGAACGCTGCACTCGCAGTATGAATACAGTGCACCATTTTTGTCATGCCGCGTTATTCGGAATGTTTCAATTTAGCAGCCCGTGTAATTTCCCGCTTATTCTCTGCAGAATAATCAGTGATCTTCAACAAAACATGCAGAAATGCTTGGTCATGCCTCATATAACTGGGTCTTGGTAATGGATACAGTTCTCTGTCAAAGAACACAAAGACAGAGATAATCACATCCTTTTGCAGCTTTATGAGAGAGCTGCTATATCTGTGGCTAATGTGGGCAATGGTACAGCTTTATGAGTTCGACTACAGTTTTATTTTCCATTTTCTATTGTGCACAAACAGTATGAGCAGTTATTATCCAGATGGGACTATGCTGTTGTGGTCTGGAACTACTCAACTGCCTATTTCCTTCTGGACATCCTTTCTTTTAGATGAACCTCATTGGCTGATTTTCACAAAACAATACATAATTCTACACATTAGGAAGTTATAAGAGCTGCAACTATTACATTATCAAGTTATCATACTATATATGGACATGACCTCAATTATTGTTGCTGATTTAGAAATTGACATTTGTGTTCACTTCCACAGCCCTGATCCATATTAAAGACTACCTCTCCCACAGTCCACCTCTATCTGTACTGTCAGGCCCAAGTCACCTGACCTCTTATCCTTCATACATGCTAGCCATTAGCTTCAATAGTAATAGTCTTTTTTGTGTATGTACCACTTTGTTTGTATATAAAATAGTGTAAATACCAATAATCATTTATTACAATAAACAATTACATTTATTAGAATACACTGTATGTCTGAAAAATAATTATTGTTATAGATGTAGCTACAAGCTTATTGGTTGTTATGGTGCAGATCTACAAGGATGTTTAGCCTAGAGCTTTGGGTTTACATTGTATTTTACTGGGCTGATACCATTAGTGGTGGTTACATGTGGTTAAAGCTGTTTGTTAGCTCTGCTGTGTTGCTGTGCTAAAAGCTATTCACTGTATGGGCTGAAAGAAGCAATCCGACACACTGAAGGTAACTGGGAACTGCTTCCTGTAGCTGAAGAGAAGCCCAAAGATTGAAACTCGCTCATCACTACTGTAATTCTTCATTCTTTAATATTATCTAATTGGGCTCCAGAATCAGCTAAATTAGAGAAATATAAGTACATATAGCCGATCAACCATTCCTTTCTTTAATGCAAACATGTATATTAATATGTCCGGTGACTTTAGACTTCCATCTTGTGCTACCAAGGGCTAGAAATATTCTAAGCCAGCTTCTTTCCTTTAGTTTATACTGGCACAATACCACTTTCCCTTTTAGATACTAAAATCAATATTGAAATCTTAAGTTTCAGCTGATACTGATCTATTGAGTTTTCTTTAAACTCTTTAAACTTTTATAGTAGCAGTTTTATGTCAGCATATCAACTAAGATGAGCATCAAAAAGTAGACTATTATGCTCAACCACTCAAAGGAAGAACTCTCAAGAAGAAACACACAGATAACAACAGCACATCAGAAAGAGAGCATCTGTGCTATTTAAAGCTGGATTTTTTTACTTGATTGAATCAGATAATTTTTCCCATCTGGTATCTGATCCTGCATTTTCTTCTTATATCAGTGTGATACTGATATTCACCAGGGCCGGTGGGTACAGTCGGACTCGGCAATTGCCTAGAGTGGCACTTGAGTGAGGTGGCAAAATGGCCCAAATTGTGCTGTCACCTACAAGGAACTTCACCGCACATTATATAATTTTACCAAGCTTTCTGTAAGTGACTCAGACAATCTTCAGCCACTCAGTCAGACACTGCTTAAGCAGTCCATGACTCCTTAAACACTCAATGACCCATCAAAGCTTAGCAATGCATGCCTTGGCGATATCGTAGCTTTAGCCAGGGCTGTAGTTCAGTCTGTCTGCAATTTTTAAATCAAACACTTCATATCTCAACAGTTTGAAGAGATTTTCTCAGTCAAAGACACAAGAGGTGAAGCAGGTGGATTAAACTGTGTGTAACACTGCATTACTAATTAAACCTGATACAGGTTAACAAGTTTGGCTGGCTGTTGGAGTTGGTCTTTGGTAACTCAATAGATTTAACTACTGAAATATGTAGCTAAAACAGTGAGACAATATAACAAATAATAATATGAAAATATATTAGCATGCCTGTGACATGGGTGTAAGCAATGGTGGATCAGGTGACAATAGAAAGAAAATACTAAACAGAACAAAAAATATATCAGATTGGAAACACTTCATTTGTTAACTACAAACAAATAATAATAATTTTCAGTAATTCCCATTCTTCTCTTTCTTTTTGACGTTAAGCTTGGAATTATTAAAATTGGCTTGACAGCAACTATAAAATGGCATACATACTGAGAGTTTTGTTTGATTAATTTTTTTGTAATGGTTATGGGTATTAGGTTTCATTTTGAATGCTATAATGGCATTTGCCCGGGCTGTGTGTTTTTTGATTCTGATTGGCCATATCTAGTTTATCAAGAGTAAGAAACATTTGATATTATATCTCTATGTATTTTTTGCAGTACTGTACTGTATATAGTTTTAAAAACACAAAGATTTTGTGTTATTAGTTTACATGTAAAGATTTATGGCAGACAGTTGTTTATTTTGTGTTGTGTTTAAACCCCAAATTCTAAATAGCATTGTTGTACTCTGTCTTTCGAATCTCATTCTTCTTATTGCATGAGAAGAAAACCTTTCTTTAATTCGAATTTATCAATATAACAGTGTTCTTAAACAACTGTAATTTACTGCGTTGCTTACAGTATTGCTATATGTTGCAATATATTGATTTGAAACCCCTGTGTCTTGATAAGTATTGTATTGCCAAGTTCTTGCCAATTCACAGACTTACTTGTGATAGTATCAACCCTCTACACTTCTTCACTTATATATGGTGTGGTTGACACTTATTTGAGTAAATTAGTAAAGGATTAGAAATCAATCAAACAACATATAAGATACACCTGCATTATATAACACTGAAAACTGAAAATTTCTTAATCTAAGATTGTCACAGATGAATAGGGATGAGAAGGTGGACGTAAATGCAGGATATATTTGTTTAACAAAATAAGGTAAACAGCAAAAACAGAAACCAAACACAAAAAAAAACAACTAGACAAAAAAAAAAAAACATATCGACAGGCCTAAAAACTGAACAAGACTACAAAAAAATAAGAATCAGATGAACTGGTATAAAGCTGGGAGTGCAAAATACAGCCCTGCAATGAGCACAAATAGGATACACAAGACTCAACAAGGAACACTGAAACCAAGGGGCTTATATACCTGATGAGGGTGAGGAACACCTGGGACCGGTAACGAGGGAGCAGGGTAACAAACCAGACAGATGTGAACACTAATGTCAGGGTGGGGCTAGGGAGGAGACATGACAATAAAAAAACAGGGTCATGTGCTTACAGAGCACATGGCTAGGAACATAAGACAGGAAAACAGAGGACAGGAACAAAAAGGACCAAGAGAAAACCCCAAGACAGGCACAGCTAAGGTGTGACAAAGATAAGCTAAATCTTTATTCATTTCTATTTATACTGCTATATGGCTTCTAGTCAGAGCTCTCTGATAATTGGCAGGGAGACAAATGGCCTGAAGGAGAGCTGGGGCACTGCTAATGCAATGTGTACTTATTAAAACTAATATTTCTACTAGAGATATATGGAAGTATTGATATACTAACATATTTTAATGTTATCATTTGCAAACGCCTTATCAATTTTAAACTAATAGATTACATGCTCATGTGTTGTGTAACCATGACTGATTTATAGCAGTGTTATACGTTACGTATAACAATATATCACAATGTATCACAATATATTGAATCGTAAACCCTGTGTGATGATATGTGTCATATCACCAAGCTCTTTACAAAACTCAGCCCCGCTCCCCACACCCTCCTCTGGCATGAGTATCCCCAGTCAGATGTGCTATCTCAGGTGTGAGAGGAAAGTGACTGCGGGGGTACCGCGCTGTCACAGGCCAAGCAGAGGTTGGCGTGTCAGCCCGATGGCGGGACAGCCATGCGAGTCAGCGCTTTAGAGGCTTGGCAGCGGCTCCAGTCTCAGCAAGAACCCTGCTCCTCTCCGTCACACCTCGGGAAAGTGAGAGATCTCTTCTCCTTGACCTCAATACTGCTCTGCCCTCGGCAAACAAGGTAGCGAAAGTAATTTTTGTGTGGAATGTGGGTGTGCCCTTTGAGTCTGACACATACACTGCACTCTAACAGGGAATTAAAAATAGAAAGAAATAACTCATTTGAGGAGGTATCGTCCCACAGCACACACAGTCTAATGTCAAGGGGTCCAGACCAATTTTTAATTCTAATTTTGGCACTGTGTCCACAACTTCTGAAAAGAGGCAAGAGAATGAAATATCATTAGCACGTTTTGGCTAAAAAGTACAAGTGGAACAGCCACTGACTGACAAACTGCAATCTCCTCTGAGTGAGAAAAGAAAACTGGGCAGCTGACTGGCTAACACTAACTTTTAGTTCTGCATACTGCCTCTCTGCCTCTGTCAGAGCTACAGTATAGCAGTACATGTTGTCACTGTCAGATAAATCCTTGCATCCCAAAATGACAAGTTTATAGAAGAGGAAAACCCTTTCTTTTTTTTTTCAGTGGAAGTCAAAGAATGTAAAAAGATTTTATTTTATTTTATTAATTTTGGAGCATTTCTGTTGGTCTACTCCCCATAATATTATAAATCAATATAAATAACTGCCAGGTTAACATTAAGTCAAAAAGTAAAAAAAAAATGATTTGCAGAATCGAAGAAAACCCAATTAAAAATTCTAGATGTCTAATTTGTTATTTAAAGTGGCATCTGCTCTGTTTACTTAAATTTAATTAAGTGAGGTAAAATGTCAATGTTGTGCTTTTATTTTTTAACTGCTGTCATCCAGTCCACTCTTTTATACATAGGTGCATTTCGAACCAGTGCTACAGTCTAGGGCTGCAGCTATCGATTTTTTTGTAATAGAGTACTCTACTGAAAAATGGATTTGATTAATCGAGTAATCGGATAAAACATTTTTGCTTGTTTAAAGAGCAATTAAAAAGACACAAGAAAAAAACAAGACATTTCCCGCTGCTCAAAAAACTCCACCTCTTCCTTCTTCATCTTGAGCGAGGGAGACGTAACACTGAGCGAGTTGTTTCAAAATAAAAGTCAGGAAAATACAGCGCTCTGAGTTTTGAAATTGATTAAACTATTAGTCGAGGGACAGAAAATGAATCGATCAATTTTTTTAATCGAGTAACTCGTTTCACCCCTACTACAGTCTAAATAGTAATGTTTTATAAAGCTTTCTTTTTTGTGTTCATCATTTATTTTGAGTAAAGGAGTAAAGGCCAATTACCCTACTCCTCAATCACTAGTAATGCAGTTTAACACTAGTACAGTTAAGACAGCCATGATGCTCGGAGGAAAGCACAGCACTCCAGCTCTGATACATCAGCTAACAGACACCTGTGCTGACCAACATCACATTAGGACTCCCACCCCTGAGAAGGCAAGGCCTATTGTGCTTTCTCAGACTCCAGCGGCTAATGACAAGAAGCATTATGTGAAGACTTCTTCTTAGAGAACTGTGGATAACTGAGGGCTCTAAAGGACACATCAGTTACATCATTGAAATCTCTCTGAATTATGCCTGAATTTTTGGCTGTATAATAAAGGTCATTCACTTTGGAAAAGCCTTATATGATGTAGCAGTCGGCAACTTCAGCCCACCTTGTCTGTAGCATCTGCACTGAAACACAGTTTCTGACTTTCACCCTGCAGCTCCCAACTCTGCAGGCTAACATGTCTGATGAACATCAGGTCCTGACTCTACCTCAAAGGGAGATTACGGCTGGTTCTGGCTCTGAGTTTGACTGTGTGGTGGTGTGGTTTTGGCATATTGAATTTCTTTAAAAAAAGTGGCTAAACTCAATTAAAGCATTGCTGTTGAGAACATTCTAATGCATTCTAAATTTATTTGCCTAGCCATATTAGAATATTTTCTGGGCTGGTTCTGGGCCACAGGATTTATGTTTTGCACGGCTGCCTGATGTTTGTATATGAATTGGTTTGATTGGATGCACTGTGTTTTGCTTTGTTCGGAAAAGCAGTCCAGGCTAAAACATATTACTACTTACAAGTTCAATGTAAGTGGGAGGAGCTAAACAGCAGATGAGTGTATTTAGGCATTTCTTCGTACTTTTTCAATCTTCACATCATAATTTAAGAAATTTATTTAAGACATTATTAAAAGAAATGGAGTGTTTCATGGCACAGGCTCTTTAACATGCATATAAAAACAGGGGTGAGCAATAGAGGCCAGAGTCCAGCACAGTTTGCTGATTTCCCTGCTCTTAAAGACTCACTAAACCTATCAATTAACAGGTGAGACGAATCAGCTTCTGCTTGAGCAGAAAAAAAACCCTACAGCAATCCAGCCCTCTAGGAGTGAAATTGCATAGTCCTGCTTTAAAGGCTATTTTAACACTATTGACATCAGTTAAACCTTATTCATACCTTTCAATTTTTTCAGTGCCTTCTCTGTATTTACACTGGAATCATTCCTTGCCGTGAATGGTAAGGACTCAAGGGAGCTGAGGTAAAATGTGAATCCTAAAAATGTCCCAGTGACGTTGCAATTAATTGGTGGAACCGGTTTAAGACATGTTGTCTCAGGGTGAGTCACAGAGTCTTCAACATGGAAAAATCAATTGCTCTGCTTTTTGTTGATGATTTCTGCTGATTGAAATAGCCGTGAGTCATGGACAGTTCGACAGTGCCTCCTGGGAGCTTACCTTCCCATTTCTGCTCAGACCAAAGCATCAAACAGGAAAATGCTCATTGACAAGATGTCACACCCTGTCACGACTGTGTTGCGTCATCTATCTCAATGAAGTGAAGGGCAGTGGCGAGCATGCTTAGTAGACAAAGTGATGATGCTGCGTGATTACTTTGTGTCAGTTAGGCGAGAGAAGGGGATTTTCACGCCTCCTTCTAGCATCTTATGGCTAAGCATTTCTTTTTTGTACTTGCAGCAGGATTATTTACACACTATGTTCAACGTTATCACTTCTAATTAAAAGAAAGATTACACTTTCTTTTGTTCACTGGTTATTGGCCTTTTCTGCTGATAGCCTTGCTTATCCGCATTTACTCAGGTGCCCAAATCCCAAATATATATGGAATTTATTAGTGCTGGGTGGTATTCCGGTTCATTCGGTATACCACAGATGGAATATAGGCCTTTTAAATATATACTGTAGCTTGAAGGATGATTCAAATGTATTTTTTGACTGGAGAAAAAAGGGAATTGTAGCTGATTTAAATACTGTAATTGTCACGTCTTAGCCCTGTCTCATGTCTCTGTGTGTCTTCCCCACGTGACCTGTGCCTCTCTGTGTCTCCTCTCAGTAGATTTCCACCATGTGTTTCTCATTTGTAGCTCCGCCCCTTCCCCAGGTGTTTCCAATTCTAGTGTGTTTTATGTTACTATAAATAGCCCTCCTCTGCCACCTTGTCCTCCGTCGGTCTTTGCACCTTCACCTGTTGTCTGTCTCTCCGCGTTTCTGTGTTGCTATAGCCCTAGTTCAGTGTTTATTCATAGTTTGTTTCCCTTGCTCCCTATTCTGTGTTTTTCTGTTTATTTCTAGTTTCCTGTTTTTTTATCCATTGTTTCATTCGTCGTTCCCTAGTTCCCTGCTTAGTGTTTTGCTTCTTGTTGTTTTTGCTGTGTAAATATATTCCCTGTATATATCCCTGCCTTATTTAGTTTAGTACTTATTCTGTTCCTCGTTAATTTTCTTATATATATATTCCTTGTTTATTTTTGTTATTATTATTATCCCTTGTTGACTTAGTTTATGTTCTCTAGTTTCACTGGGTTGTTTTGGTTTTTGGTTATTCGTTTATCTTTGTTAAGTGTTTACTTGTTTCTTGTTTCATTGTTTATTTGTTATTTATTTAATAAATTATTTATATCGCTCTTACCTGCACTTGTGTCCGCCTCCTCGTCTACCTGCCTGGGTATCCGTGACAGTAATGCCTCTAATGGCTTCAGGAATAACATATAGTAAATTTATATTGAACTTGTGTCTTTGCGTTTTTGTGTATTTTATGTCCATTTATAGTGTTAATGTAATTATTAAAAATATTTGTAATATTTTGTAAAGAAAGTTGTGTTAAGGTTATTGGTGTATCTTTTTTTTAAGGTCTATTGTTTAAATTCTGTTTTTCTGATAATAAAGTCTGATTTCATCGTATATTGTTTAATTTTGTCGGACAATCTAAACCCTGTAGTAATCAAAGCCTTCATTTAAAGCCTTAATGTTTTAAATTATATGTACTCCTAACAGTACAGTAACTCACAAACCTATATAAAAATAATAATAATATAATAATAATAAAAAATACTGTGATATACCATGAAACCGCCAGAATCTTGAAAAATACCGTGAAATGCATTTTTGGCCATACCGCCCAGCGCTAGAATTTATTTATTTTTTAGATATGGAATTTATATTAGCAAAATGTTGCACGGAAAACTGCAGATAGAATGGGTGTTGTTTTTTCACACTGGAACTTGTAGTAAAGTGGACCTATTTTGACCAGGCCACTTGGAGTCATTATATTGCTTTTTGTGCAGCTGTGCATCCATGACTCATTGGTGGCTTCAGAGCTGCAGCTTAGGTCATAGCGCGAGTGACGTACCAAGCAAATTACATTTGTATCCTTTTTTTCTACATTGAAGGTGACTTGACGCTACTGTGATGCTCAGATGTAAGTTTCAGGTGAATCACTAATCAATGTACCAATTTTAAAGGTGAAGTTAACCTTGTTTCACAATGTCTAACAATCACTTTAATTTGAGAAAACCTATTCAATTAAATAGACTCATGCTCCACTCATAGAGCTCCATTTAGTGGCAGAATGAGTATGACACGCAGGGAAGACGCAAGCCTTGACACACACAAGCAAAAATGTAATGATTTTCTCTACTCTCTGAAATCTCTTAAATGGAGCCTAAACTGTTTACCCCATGTATTCATCTGATGTATTGTAAGTAGTCATGTCTAGCTTTTTGTTGTTGTAGTTAAGCTTTGTAGAGACACAATAAAACAAAATGTGAGCATAATCAGTGTTCACAATTGCAGCAAGCTCTGATAAGGTAATATCTTCCATGAAAATATTCTATCTTTCTTAGCCTATGAACTCTGCAACTTTGCAACTACAGGATATAATTGTGCATTGTACAGTTTCACAGTAAGATGTTTTTTAGACAAAATATACAATCAAATGGCTACTGACATTTCTCTAATTAGCCAATCATGAAAGCAAAGCAACGTGACAAGTTAACAATTACAGCAGCTCTGAATAAGGCTCACATGACATTGCAATGCCATGTTTACATATCTGTGGAATGGGTCAAACTTAACATGCCTTTTTTTAAGCTAAGACAACAAAACACCATTGATTAGACACCCTTTTTGAGAGTGCATCACTCAGTCTAGTAGAGTGAGTAGCTTTTAGCACAGTTACACATCAGAGCTAACGAACACTAGTTTATTTGCAAGTTACTTTCAGGTTGTAATGAGTAACTCATCCTTTCTAGCTTTTCTTTAGAGCTGAGCAGAGTAAAATATAAAGAAATAAAAATAAAAGTTTACATCAAAAATATACGGCAGTGGATGAACGACTGTAAAACACAAAAATACAGAGATAGAAATTGACATTAGAAAATGTAAAAATTAAATACACAGCCATTACATCCAACTTAGTTTACAAATTTCTGAAATAAAATACAAAACTCACATCTCAGATCCCTTAGAGACTCAACCACCTGCTTACAGGTCATCTTCAAAATAAAATTGAATAAAATAAAAATAAAATACAGATACACATGAATTTTGAGTTATAGTCTATCTTCTGTTTAAACCTAACACACTGTATCTGTCTCCAAAGATTCTATGGCTGAATGCAGCCCGCATGGCCTCACATTAAATCCAAATGCATCTTCGAAAATAATGATCAATTTACACAAAATATGGTCATCCTCAGTTTATGTATACTTTTAGGAACTGTTTTATACCTATATTATTTACCACAAGATTAACTTTTCTCCAGCCAATCTCTGCTCTGCCCAGGAGAACTGCTGCTCACAAAATGGCCTCAGATAAATAAATGGGAAATATAATCACCCACAAGACCACTCCCTTAAAGAGACAGCATCCTTTTACCCAGTGCTTATATAAATGCACAGAAAATAAACATTTACACATTTTTAACATAATACATTGCTTGCAAATAAATGTATACATATGAAATAAACAAAACAACTCAAAAAAACTCTCTTTAATAAACAAAAAGAGAACTTTTATTGCCACCTGGCTACATACATATGAAACAGTTAGCAAAACGGAGTTTTAGTGCTAGATGCGTGAAAACGTGCTACCAATCATTTGTCTAAAAATGTAGCAATGCAGTATTCAATCCCACCCATGGTCTGAAAGCTGAAAACGATCGGTATTGGCACTTAAAATACTTAGTTGTTCAATCTCTACTTGTATCCAGTTAATCTGAGTTGTGCTGTGGGAATTTCACAAGCTAGGTCAACAGGACAAATGGTGGAATGAGCGCTACAGGTGCTGTACCAATCAACTTCCGCAAAACCAGACAAAAATCATAAAAACCATAGACATTACTAAGAAACCTACATCCAAATATTACAATTATCTTTAATCTCCCAGTTTCATCAAGTTTTTAGTGTCAGTTTCAACACCATACAAAGGGTGCTGCCTGGCTTGTATCCATAATATGCGTAAATATCCGTCTCCCAGTGGAAATGAGTGGAAACGAGCACTGATTAGTGTTCTGGATTGATTATTTCCACAGCCTGTAACAGTGCACCTCATATTGCTGACAAACCAACCAGCTAATGCTGTTTAAAATCAAAGTATATGACTGTGTTTGTTCCACATTTTCTTAAACTAATCAGAAACTTAAGACGACTTTGCGCCACCATGTATACACCACAAACTATGAACTACAAAAAAGAGTCAGTGTAAATGAAAAGACTACTGTGAAAAAGCATATAGAACTGTTAAATATATGTCCAAATGTTTGATGACACAAACATGCCGATGTAAGACAAGCTTGTTTAATCCCTGTACAGAGGTTCTTTCTAGTAGAATAGGAATTTCTTAAGAAGAGAAACCTTTTGACACCATACCTTAAGCTATGGCAATGTGCACATGCTCAATATTCACATCATAGCACCTGCAATGTCATGTCTAATGTAAATTTCATTTTAAAGATTCTAGGTGAATTTTCCCTTTAAAGGACTAATAAAAGGAACATTTAGAAACAGCCAGATTTGTGTTGTATCTGTACACTCTCCCTACAAGCTGGAGAGTTCAGTAGATGGCCTGACGCTGCTCTTTGGCAACAGTTTAATGTTTGCATACAAAACTCTGTTATTGTCCGTCTGAGTAACTATGTTACTTTCCAACCCACTCATGACTCATGAAGATATGCGGTCTGTCTCAGCTGTAGGAAGCAGCAGGAAGCTCCGCAAGGTCGTGAGGTGATGATGGATGTGTTTATGTCTTCGGCTGGTGGAGCAGCAGGGGCAGTGGCAGCACGGCTGGAAAGAGACTGGCACTCCGGTTGGCAAATGGAGCTCAGAAACCGATACCCTGCGAGCCGTGAAACAGGAGGGAGGTTGATAACGGCATTAGCATGAGGCTTTTGCTTGTGGTCACTCGCTGTTAAAGAGGTCACATTGTGAAAAAAGGAATATATTGGGGCTGTTATTACATTAGTAACCTATTCCACATAAAGTACTGTATATTTCATTGGCACAGTTTATGTAGAAAGAAGGTAACATGAAAGACAAGAACATGCATAAAATATACAATATACTGTACACGAAACAGTTAATAAGAGAACAGTAATATCCCTGCTGAGTAATCTAGTTGACCAAAGCTAGTTGACTAAAGCTAGTTTTAGCTTTTGAATAGCATATTTTCATTCGAACAGAATAGTCCAGCAGAATTACTTTTTCATAATAGAATGACAGTGTGGTTGTGTGGGGTGACTAGCGTGACTAGCTAGAATATGTTGATCCACCATTATTAACAGCTTGACCACTATTCAACCACTATTCACAACTTGACAAGCAGCTTGGAAAAGTTGGTTGTGCTAATAGACAGCTAGTCCACCAAGCTAAAATGAGAATATCAGAATCAGAATTGCCTTTATTGTCACATGGTCAACCAGCGAAATTAGCCGTCAACCCATCCATACAATAACATACAAGGGGGAAACAGGACAGGATAGGAAGACAGGGTAAGCCGCAGCGTGTGCACGCGCCGCCAATCATTTCTTCAGTTAGAGGGATACAAGGGGGAAGAAGAGGGTAAAAAAAACATACCCCTAGACTGTGCCCTGAAGAGCACAGTGTAGGAACATCAAAAAACCTCAGCACATAGGCACATACAATATACACAAGAGACCAAGCAATGAAGGCGTGGGAAAGGGTACGGGAAGGTGGGGGGGTCGTTAGGTAAACAGGGAGAGATTCAAAGTCACAGTGTTCTTTGGAGGAATGCTCCCTATCATCCACAAGGCCGAGTGCTGATAGGGCGGGAGCCGAAAGCAGATTAGACTTCAGTTGTTTAGGCGAGTGACCGCTCTCCAGTTTAGCATGGTCACTCTCTATTGTCCATCATGGTCTCAATTTTCTCCACCTTCCTTTGAATATGTGCTATTATGGTTAAAGCTAAGCAGGTTAACCAGTTTAACCAGCTGGTTATTGCTAATTACTGCTGATGTAATAATGCTGATTTCATTAATATTATAGAAATCAACAAGGCAAGTACAGTTTCTTTAAATGTATTAACATTTAATTCAATAAAACAACCACAGATATTTTTATTTGTTTGTTTATAGGCAGATTTAAACTTGAATCTACTGCATTACACTTTATTTGCCTAAACATTTGTAGACACCCCTTCTATTGAATTAATTCATCTACTTAAAGTTGTACCCATTGCTGACACACACATGTGCAAATGCACACACATATAGTTTGTCTACTCCCTCTAGAGCATTAATGCTTTTTGAATTAGACTCTGTAGAGTAGATAAACATGAACCTATTGGCACCATTCTCAGGAAAGATGGAGCTCTGTCCAACAGTTTTGAAAGGAATTGGGAAGTTGGGGACGAGGTATAGGGAACTACACTAGGGCTCTTGTCACTGAAAGCAATTATATCCTCACATCAGTTCTCTAAAATTTTGTAGAATGTCTTTTTCCTGGACAGTAAAGACAGTTAATCCAACAGAAGTAGCATACACTCTTTTTAACATGGGATACACTGGATTTAGGAAGAAACAATGTACAAGCAGGTGTCTCAATACTTACATTTATATGGAGTATATATTTTTTTTCAGAAGCAGAGAGTTGATGTCAATTCAACTGTATTCAGTAACTAAATGAAAATGTAAGAAAAAAGACTGAAAGCTTTGCATGAGTATCTGTGTGCGTGTAAGAGAAAGAGAGAGTGAGTGATCAAGTGTGTCAAGCATGTGTATGATGAAAAATGGTTTTATCTAAATTTAATCTGAGCTTGTTCGACTGGGCGATAATCCGTCTGCCATACCTCAGTGTCCATGTTATGATATTATGAAAGGAACCTGGAGGTTACTGAGGATACTGGCTGCACATTTTACATTAGAAAAAGCAATAGAAGGCATTACATCAGCATAATCTGGACGTCCGCAAGTTCAAAAAAGCACAGAAAACCTTCTTTTAAACAGCTGACCTTATCTCAACTCCGTGCGAGTAACAACAACAGATATTCACAGTTCATATATCCGTGACTGCTTGGCTTTTGAACCCTCTGTTCGACATTGTAAGTGTGGCTGTACAGGGTCAGTGCATGGGGACAGCTGGTGAGATGTAGTACAGAGAGTCTGAACTTGCTCTGTGCTTTGAGGATGACCTTTACTTTTCTCTGTATTGTGTCTTGTATTTCTCAATTCTTCTTTTATACTGAATTTTAGTCTGAGTTTGAATGTGTGCTTAAAACAACCAGCACCCAGGTTCCTAGAAGCTTCAGGGTATTAGGAAGATGTTGGAAGTAATGTTGGAGTACCATTTAAGAATGATCATTGTTGCTGTGCACAGGGCTAGGTCTTACATAAATGTATATATTTATATTTACAGTATTTAGCAGATGCTCTTATCCAGAGCAACTTACAAAAGTGCTTAGTTGTTTGCTTCAAAAATATCTATAGCTTGTTTGTAGAGACTAGGATCAAGAGATACACCATGCTTTGATAATAGAACCCTAGGATATTTTTCATTTATTTATTTATTTTAGGATTAGTTTAGGAGTTAGTTAGTTAGTTTAGGTACTGGTCAGCGTCAGGGTTTTGAATCTGATGTGGGTTCATCAATAAAAACATAATTGAACCTAGAAGAAAGTGTCGCATAGTAATACTATTCAGAAGGAAGATAATGAATACCAAGAAAAATAACTATTTCAAATTGTAGACTAATATGGGCAATTTGTATTAAGCTACACGTACAGGAATGGTTTGTAATGCAACACGCCATGTGGCTCGGCATGGAGTTCCTAATGGCTCCTAAAGCCTGTGATAATCCACCCCATGCAGCTTGCATATTTATGCAGTTTCTGCAGATTTGGCAGTAGACGTAGCGAGTTAGCAAGTCCGGTAGCACCCCACAAATTTTTAATCAGGGACAGTCACAGGACTAGAGATGCAACTGGCCATGACATAGTATCATCTCATATTGTATATCTTCAAGGCAAGCTCTTGAGATGGAAGCAGTATGTGGACAAGCATTGTCCTGTCAGAAAACGCACTGATTGCACAACCTTATTGCTGAACTTTGGGCTATCAAAATGCCTCTAATGACCCCTAATGACCATGACACCAGGTCTTCTTGATGACTGACAACAAACTGTCGATCTTGGTGCTGACCACAGTGCTTCCACAGAGGGATATACAGTATTGATCAACTTGTCGTCAACACAGATGACTCGCTGCATTTCTGACTCACTTCATGACACGACTACCCACCAAGTTTTATTCCTGTTGGTTGATTCGTTCTGAGTGCATCTAATTTTGGATAATTTTTATCTACTTATTTAGGACACAGTGGATGAGTCTTGCCCATTCACACTACAGTTCTAAGAAGTCTTTCAGACCAGAATGCTTTTAGGATGCTTTAGGAGCTCATTTGCATATTGTAGTCTCTATTGTAGTCAGAGTGGTAAAAAAAAACATGCTCTGGAAGAAATGGTAAGATTAAAGATCATGTGCACTGGCAACATGCGACTTTTTGTATTGAACCCATTTAAAAACTGTCTGTCAGACTGGACATATGGATCATTTTTAATGTGTTTAATTAGGGACAAAAAAGGGGAAAAAAATAGGCTGAAAAATAGTCTTGTGTGAATGAATTATGAGCATGTTTTTTTTTCATGCCCTCATTTTCCTACTTCCACACCCACAGTCTCTTCTTAGCATGCTATTACTCTCCATGGCGTAAAGGTCAGTGCTGTTATGAATCTGGGGTGTAATTTTGGTGCTGTTGCTGCCGATACTGCCTTTATCATGCATCACTCTCCAGCGCTCTGGAAGAGATGAGCTTTTCCTCATTCTTTGGAGGGAAGACAATGGATGCAAATCACATGCAGGAGCCGTGCTCAGTGTTTAAGATTCTGCCTAAGGGAGCATTAGACAATTGAATAATGAGATAATATTATTTTGCTGCGTTTCTTTCTTCCATAGCACTTATTCACTTTTCTCTCCATTGTTTGAGGAAACCCTGAGTGACATTAGCCTTTTATTCATGACAAAAGACCACCAGGCCCAGATGGTGTGAGGCCAAGTTGTTGCATTTGATTCTTTGTGAGTTTCTCCTTGGAGACGGATGTCCTCTGGGGAGTAATGAGTTTTCTGACCTCATATGTGTCCTCTGACATGTTTTCATAAAAATGACTGTGTGTTCAAAATGCTAATGTTGCTAACAGAGAGTGGAATCAATAAGGGCACGAAAGGCCCACTGCAGATTGAATGTACACTATATATCTAATGTTTCCTATTATGAGATTATGGCCAGATAGTAGGCTATTCATGGCCTGATTATATTATATTCAGTCTGTTTACCTGTTTCAAATAATGTAATCTGTCTGCACTGCCAGATAACATTATTTCTGGGAAATACACGTTGTAAGTGTTTAAAATTATACCTGACAGTGCAATATGATAATTACACAAGAATAGCTTCAGTAGCTTTTTTTCTATCTTTTTTTAGCTTCGGGAACCCCACGTTAGCTCAAAATACAGAGCATTAGATATCTTACATAATCCCAGATATTGCTTTATAATCCCAGATATAATTCTTGGCAGTACATTAGAGTGGACATTAGGGTGACCATGCTAATTCTGGACTATTGCATTGCTGCATTAATAGTTATAGCACATCATCTTCTGAATCACAACCATCCCTATAGGTTTAAATGTGCACTGATATAATCAGTGCCCTCTCATTTGATTTGTTCAGAAGAAGCATTGTTTTTCCTCAGATTCATAGACAGTGTTCTCCAAGGTCAACATTAAATTAGCAACCAGTAAGCTTGAATCACTCAGCTTTAAAGCACTGATAATGTTCTTCAGTAAGAGCAGATAGTATGTGTGCACCACTCTTTTTTCAGCCTTGTACTCATAGGCTTCTACTTTTTATTTGTATGAATATTTGACTTCCAGCCTATCTAACAAGAGCATGTAACATGTAACATCTGCTGTAACATTTATTTTGGGAAAAAAATTGCATAGTGTCTCATTGTCAGCTTCATTTTCATACAACAGGTTCATTTGGAAGCCAGTTCTACATAAGTCACATGCACATGTGCTCAATATTTATTTTGACTGTAAGAGCAAATACAATGTAAAACTCTCAAAAAACATAACCTTTTATGCTTAAAATCACAATGCAAAATGAGAGAGGGTGGGGTAATAATAATAATAATAGGCTTTATCAGCTCTTTAAAGCATTTACAATCTTTTTTTAACTGGATTCATACAGATTAGAACATTGGAGCAGCTGTGGAAACAATTAACCATCTCAGTTTTGAATCAGTTTCTCTGATTTTGCTATGTATAGGTATATGTTTGAGTAAAATTAACATTGTTGTTTTATTATATAAACTACAGACAACATTTCTCCCAAATTCCAAATACAAATATTGTCATTTAGAGAATTTATTTGTAAGAAATGAGAAATTGCCAGAATATAAAAAGATACAGAGCTTTCAGACCTCAAATAATGCAAAGAAAACAATTTCATATTCGTAAAGTTTTAAGAGTTCAGAAATCAATATTTGATTAAATAAACCTGGTTATTATTCACAGTTTTCATGCATCTTGGCATGTTCTCCTCCACCAGTCTTACACACTGCTTTTGGATAAATTTATACCACTCCTGGTGCAAAAATTCAAGCAGTTCAGCTTGGTTTGATGGCTTCTGATCATCCATCTTCCTCTTGATTATATTCCAGAGATTTCTTTGGTAAAATCAAGGAAACTCATCATTAGTATTATATATTATATTATATATTATATTAAATATATTATTTAATGAACATCACATATAGATTCTATGTGATGGTAAAGAATCAGTAGCTTCATGTCTGTCTTAAAGATGGAGGCTGTGTTGTTTAGTGTGGTGCACTGGTGCTTGTCTCTCTCTTTGTCTCTGGTTTGGTGCAATGCCAGTCTAAATGGAGGTCACCGTTCCCTCTTTGTCTGACCCACTTAGAAATAGAAAGTACCTTTTAAAAGTGTAAGTTCCTCAAAGGAAGAATGCTCACGGTCGACCCCGTTGTTCTGCTTTCCTCAAATGCCAGAGCTAGAAAACTAATATCAGTTCTGTCTTCTGAAGAAATTTAGAGCTTGAATATTTTTTTTTTACATAACGTATATTGTTTGTATGTAATTGTGTATTTGTGTTGTGTTGGATTGCATGGGTGCGGTGGGAGTGGGAGGATTCTTACATATAGAGAAAAAACACAATTTAAATAACTGCATTGTTGTAGGCTATGTCCCAAACTGCACAGTTATACCTTATATATATATATATATATATATATATATATATATATATATATATATATATATATATATATATATATATAATAAAATAAATAGTGCCCTACTGTTTCTTTTACTATTGCAATATAAAAAGTACAAAAGTGTGTGGTTTGGGATGCAGGCATGGGCTTCAAAGCTGGAGGAGAGATGACTGAACTAAAAAACAAACATGTTTGATTTTTACTTTGTATTTATTGGGAGTAAATAGTTAATGGTGCATTTGCTTCATAGTGAAGGTAAATATTCCTGTATTACCATGAGCTTTCTTCTTTTCCTTAGAAAACTGATAATTTGAAAAAAAAGAGTGTCTAGTAGAACTAGAATTGTTGATGAAGCATGGATTGGTGTGAAGCATGATAAGTTATAATTCTTAATTAGTTCAGGCTTCCTAAAAGTTTTTCGACACTTGGCTTTGCTGTGCTCATTTTTCACAGGATAGAAAGTCGAATGGTGTGTGGGTTCACTGTGGTCGTCTGCCTCACTCTACCTCCAGTCGAGGTACGACACTTCTGAGGTGTTATAGCAGCTACTTCTATGTGTTTAGCATTAAGCAATTCTTATACAGATTATTTTACAGCCCTGGTTCAACACAAACCATTAGGAAATCAGTAATTTTCCCATTTTTATTTTGTATGAGATTAAAGTATTGTGGCATGTCAATGTGAGCAGAGTAAAGCTACCAGACCATAGTCCCATTGAGAAAACAAGCAGAGATTCTCTTCTGAAATGGCGGCTCCATCAGTGGAGCTCTTATCCACCCTCCACTCCAAACTCAAGCTGTGAGCTCCCAAGCCCCCCTCAACCATGCTCACCTCCACCTCAGTATTCTTCGTCATATCTGAATAAATAACCTAAACGTCATTGATTGTGGCATTTGGAATTGACAAATAAGTCAAAATCTCAAGGAAGTTATCCATATTTTGTATTACTCAGACATATTTAGTGAATGTTTTGAAATACAGCTGGCAGAGACAGATCTAGGTTAAAAGCTGTTGGTTCTCTTCTCTCTGGTGGGAATGAGCTGCCAGATGAAACTGCTGTGCTTTAATGTTCCAGATTAAACATGAAATCAGAGAGCGATTTCTCTCCTTTCTCCAGTTACAGATGGGTATTATGGGATGTTAACAGTGTAAACAGAACTGCAGATAGTTCAGGCAGATACGCAGGAATTTAAATTTGGCTCCTCATAGAAGACGGGGGTGGGAGGCAAAGCATATGTTTGCTTTCCCTTTAATAACCAATAACAGTGGCTGTGCACTTTTATTAAATTATATTTTAGGATATTTTACAAACAGGCAACATCTAACATAACATAACATATCCGCAAACTTTTTATATAGACCTGTTTTATATTATGTCATTGGTCTGCACTGAATGTGGATGTGAAATGCTTATCTGTTCACAGGGTCAATTCTAGCCAGACACTGCCGGTCACGATCATTAACACCCACTGCGATCACTGTCCACTGTGGATGGTAATGCCTTCTATGATGTATTACCAGTAAACACATGACCCTATGGATAGAGAAATGTTAAATACCCACACAACTTGAGCATGTTGCTCAGTGATCAGCCTTACTCACAAGATAACACCTGAAAACTTATACAGGTGAAGTTCTTCTCAAGCCATCTACTTTGGCTAACAGTTTATAATTAATTTACAAACTTATATTCCATGACTTTTAATTGAAGTATTTTAGTATCATTAATACTTAATTAATGAATCCTAAAAATACTTAATGCTTAATTAATGCTAAACATCAGTCAATCCATTAAGGTTTCATTATTATAATATTTGTCCTTGGCCTAATAAAATCTTTAAAAAGTATGAGGATCAGTAAAAAAAAAAAATCTTTATGCCATTTGTAATTGCTTAGTGGGAAGGGGGTATAAAGTTTACAGTAGTAGTAATACATTGATATTGTTGGCCTCTTTATTGGAATATTGATAGATTATAAATAAATGCATGTTACAGCTATACATGCTGTGTATTTGATGTCAGTGGATTCAGAAAAATCTATATTTATATTTTCTAGATTTTTTTTATCAGCAGTAAGGTCTCTATAGTAGACGTCTGCATGCATTTTGAATTTATCATTAAAATTATAATAATTAATACAGTAATCTATAGTGATGTGTATATATACACAACCTCGCTGCAAAAATGTATTTTAAATAAACAAACAAACAAAAAATACAGGAATATCCTGTATATTGCAGCAGTTGTGTTGTTGTGAGTGGCAACACTATACTGAAGAAGCCAAATAATGAATGAATTTTCATTGCAATTTGTGTTGTTGTTTTTACAGCACACTGTGCAATAACACATTTCCCATCTCACCCTCTGCAACAACAGTGACATCTGAGGGTTAAATTCTTGCCAAGTGAGAGCTGGAATCTTGCACTTTGTCATGCAAATGTTATGCTCCTGTACTGTGCGCCGTTAGACACAACACAGATGCACCCTCTGCCTTTGATCGGAATTTGGTCCTTGTCTTTCCTCCTAAGGAACGAGACTAATGTAATATGTGAAAATGAATTGGTCTTTTCAGGAGACAGCCCTGGCAACAAGCCCAGCCATTATTCCTTAACCAGTTCCAGTGGGTTGCAGTCGTCTGCCCGCCTCCTATCTGCAACTCCCTTGCCCTGCTTTTAGCTGTGACAACACCCCCACCCCCACTACCCCTGCTACATACACACACACACACACACACACACACACACACATGCATGAATACACCTACATTACACTCACACCCAGAGGTCAGGCATCCTCCACTGAGAGAGCAGCCCTCTGATTATTGGACCCCATAACCCATCCACACCTCATTCCATCATGATGATAAACTGATGTGTGGGCTTTGTGCAGCCAGGTCGTGATTATAAGACTCAATTTATGTGTGTGTGTGTGTGTGTGTTTGTAGCTTGATGTGTTTGTTGATCCACAAATGAACCTGAAGGGGGCGGGCGGCCTACAGCTGCATTTACATCTATCTGCCTACTATTGGCACTTTTTACACCCACAACACTATACTACTCACATCTCTCTCTCTCTCTCTCTCTCTCTCTGTCTTTCTCTCTCTCTGAGTAATATCCCTTAATTCGCAGACCATCATGTGCTTCCCGGTGTAATCAGACCGAGGGATGAATGTATGTTTATGCACCTCATCTGACCCTTTGACGGTCATTTCCATGCAACACATGTTAAATGAAAACAGCTACAGGCTTTATGGCCCGCAGCCTCGCTCCACCGCCCTCGTCCTCCTCACGGATGGACGGCTAAGATTGGCAGCAGTCCCAGATGAGGAATTAAATGAAGGCTGCAAAGTGAGCTGTTATTCTCGCCCTGACTGGAGGGACTTCACCCACCGAGGACACAGCCTCATTCTTATTTTTACCGTCTTCATTAGTATTCTCTCTCTCTCTCTCTCTTTCTCTCTCTCTCTTTCTCTCTTTCCGCTCACCCTCGCTTCATGACTCTCCTCATGGAACCATCAGCAGCTCCCTCTCCCATATGAGCAGTGTGTGAAATAGATGCTCCATTGAATTGGGTCGGGACTCGACCCCTGCTGGCTTCATTAAACGCAGCGTACCTGCCAGCTATGCATAGACTGGAACGGCACAAATCAAGGCTACAGTACTGTGGAGGAACATGTCTGTGAGGAATTATTGTTAGAATAATTGTGATAATGTCGGTATGTCAGTATGTTTGTTTAGGTTAATAGCATTTAGTTTAGATTTAGCAGCGGTTTCACAGGTGGAGTGTTATTCACCTTCTTGGTGTTGGGTTAGAGGGTTGATAAGGGTGAGGTGCCATTTGAAAAGAGGAATTGCTTGCTTGGTGTTTTTTTATGCTCTCCTCTGTTCTATATAATGTTTGCTTAAAAAGATGATTGCCTGGCCTGGCACAAAACAATTCTACTAAAAATTTGCTTTGGTGGAGATTATTGTGACATATTTTTTACAAATTTGTCAATAAAGGGCCAAAATGCTACATATTACTAACATTATTATCCTTGTGGTTCACTGCTAATGTTTGTGTAAGTTTATGTTTTTTTTGTTTCCATAATTAATCTAGCCATATTTTCTAGCCTTAAAACAGTTTTTTTTGTTACTGTTGCTTTAAGACACATATATGTATAGTATATGTAAATGAGCTTGTTGAGCTTGTTAAACCTTTTCTGTTTTGTGGCTTATTAAAAAAAAACAGTCTTACCTCTTCTTTTAATTTCAGCATGAATGGGCAGGTCTAAATTGACTGTAAATGGTGCTGATAAAGAGTGAATTTTAATAAGAGTTCATAAGAATAAGAATTACCACCCCAAAACTTCGCAAAATTCCTATGATAATGAAATTTCAGCAGAAGAAAATGTGAAATGAAGAGATACTTTTCTTTTAGCAGAATTGTCTATAAAGTCATTTGCAGTTTTTACAGCTGTTTGCTGTTCAAGATGCCAGGCAGGATCAGCAGAAGCCACCAAATGAAGACATTGATGAGTGCTTAAACTAATGAAACATTCCATTTTCAAACATACCGCAGATGCGTGATACTTTCCATCAATCTTTTTTTTTTTTTTCGGTTGAGAGATATTTTAGCTTCACAACCTCATCCTATGGTAATGATCTTTTTGCAGTATTTGGGTGTTATAAATGTTTTTTATAAATCTTTTTTAATTAGGAGAACATGAGTAAAAAACACATAAAAACACAGAGGATGGAAAACGCGTTAATGCTACCATGCTTGAGATTGTCAACATGAATGAGGTTGTGATCAGTCGGATAAAACAGATGCAGCCTGACTGCATTTTCAGTATTTTTGGTGTGCACATAGGCATAAAGTATGACTATTTTTGGACCAATCTCTTGTTAAAGAGAATTCCGTTAGTGTAGTGTAGTAAAACATGTTAAAAAGTACTTACTTTTGTTGAATAGCCCACCTCCACTCTCCTACAGCTTTCTGTGACAGTCATTTGCCCAGCACTCTATACAGCGGCCGTATCGGGGCTTATTTTGCCCTTAGAAATTGTGTTTTCCGCCGTTATCCAGGCTCAAAGTAGCTCCACACCTCCTTGGTAGAATCCGGAGAGCTCTGACATTTAAATCGAGGCATTAACAACTTAAAAATTGCTCAAGAATCTTAATAAAAAACACTGTGAATATCCCATAACGCTAGCTTCAGCTCCAGGAGCCGCCATCACTGTTCTGATAATAACATAGATATGTATACATGGACTCCGCATAGCCTGCCTCCTGGTGCCGGCTGCTACAAAAAGCGATTTATCGATGCGTCCGTTGTACAGAGTGCTGGAATTACTGTATCTCAGGAAGCTGTAGGAGAGCCGAGGTGGGATATTCAACAATGGTAAGTAGTTTTTAATCATGTTTTACTACACTCACAGTACATTTTACATCGGAGTTCTCATTTCTTAAAAAAAACACAAAGAAGAACAGGTGTGAAAATGTTTGTTGCATTGTTTAAAATGGATTATATTTAAAAGACAGAAATTGTATTGGAACTGAATATTTTTTGAAGATGTTTAGCAAGTCACTAATAGATTAGATTCCGCTCTTTAGCTTCAGCATGTTTTAGTAGTGCTACTGGCATGCTCTAGAAGGAGCAGAGACGGGCAGGCTGCCTATTGGCTCAGCAGAGCAGCGCAGTTTGATGCACTGGGGATGTCAACAAAGGATTTGCAGGGAGGAGGTCCGTCTTTGGCTTCGAACGGATCAAATGGCCCTGTAATGTTGCTAGGATGTCAGTACAGGGATTTGTGTGTAAGTGTGTGTGTGTAGACTGCTAGAGAGTGAGTTGCCGGGGTGTTTGTGTGTGTGTGAGAGAGAGAGAGAGAGAGAGACAGAGAGAGAGAGAATCTTTCTCTTTCTCATGCCAGGGGGAGAAAAAGGAAGATACGAAGAAAAAGATACCAAGAAAGAGAGAGGGAGTATTCAAAAGAGAGGCAATTAGATTGAAATTTAGAGAGATGAAAAGATAACCTAAGGACAGAAAATTAAAGGTCAGAATCATTGGGAAAAAGAGGCAGAGAAAGAGAGAGAGGGAGCGAGAGAGAGCAGGGTGATTTGGAAAGATCAAAAGTCGCTTGTCAGGTCAGATTGCTTCTCTGATTACTCCTGTTCCTCCAAAATGGACGAGGGATAAAAATTCAGAGGATGGGGGAAAAAAACAATGTTGCTATCTTCTGTCCTTTATGGCTGAGACTTTTTATAGATGCGGGAATAAGATACTCTCACTGTGGAATACATTTTTACCCCTCCACCCTCATCCCCTACTCTCCATCATTGTTTTTCTCATCCTAATACTCTCATTTATTTGGAGCCCAGTGGCACCCTCAGCCTTGTTGGAAAGCATTTTGCAGAAAAAAACGACTGAACTGAGCAATATGAGATTCACAGCATTTTCAGAACACAATATGTCTCATGACGCTGTTTCTCTGTGGAACAAAGTTGGATCAACATACATTGCATGTTCCAAACATGTAAAACGGCCAATCAGAGAGGTCTTTGTTTTGGCATGCTGAAAAAGGGGAGGCAACTGCCTAAAACCCTGTGGATTTATCTTACTCTGAAAGGTTCATTTTTTGTGTCGGAATATCAAGTGTTCGCTATTACTGACTATAATTTAGTTAAATATAAACAAAACTTGGGTTGCGGTCAAAATGATAAAAATTGCTAATGTGATCACAGATGAGCAGATAAGCTGGCAATCCGGGTTAGATTTCCCAAAAGCCTCTTTACACAAAGATGATGCTGAAATGGTCAAACAGGCATTGCTTTCTCAAACAGCTAAGATGATCTTAACATTTAAAGGTGACCTAGAATAGGAAATAGTGTATTTTTTTTTTTGGCACAGATAATTATTCAGAGAAAATAGGCGAGTTTCGAACCCCCACTGTTTCATATCAGTTTTGATTTGTTTTATTTATGTCTTTATGGGAATGTGGGAGCGCATACTTGCACATGAGAAAGCAAAAGCAGAGTAAGGAGAAAACAAAAAAAGCAAATGCTAGCCTTTTACTATTTCTTCTCTTTGACATCTGTTCCCTCACAAATAAACTGGTCTACCTCAGCTGATCATCAAACTGGAGCTAAACACACATTAGAAAGGAAATGTTAACCCTAAAATCTAAACCCAGGCAGGGTAGTGGGGACAAGGCTAAAATCTAACCAGCTACTGTCTCTTTTAGCATGCTAACAGCACATTGCTTTGTCCCATTGTTAATACTCTGCTTTAGTATTTGATGTGTGCTGATAAGGAGTGAATTTTAATAAATGTTCATAAGAATTACCACCCAAAGCTTCGCAAAATTCTGTACAATTATGAAATTTTTGTAGAAGAAAATGTAAAATTGAAAGATTCTTTGCTTTTAGCAGAACTGTCTATTCAGTCATTTTTACAGGCAGTTTTTATGGCTGTTTGCAGTACAAGATGTCTGGCAGGATGAGCAGTACCAACCAAATGAAGGCACTGATTAGTGCTTTAACTAATGAAACGCCATATTTTCAAACAGCCGAAGATGCTTAATACTTTTCATCAATCTTTTTTTTTTTTTTTGGTTGAGGGATATTTTTGCTTCACAACCCCATGCTGAAGATTGCAGCAGTGTGGAGAAATTGAAGAGTGAAACATGAAAACGACAGCTCAAAAAGAGTTAGCACCAATCCCCAGTTCACCCTGTGTTTACTGAGTGGTTTTGTTGAAGGCTTTTAACAGAATAGAGTTTTTCTCTTACACTCTTGACACAGTCCATAAATAACCAGTAAGGCCTACACTCTTTAACAATAGGCCTACAGGGTTCTTTGGAGCGATGCCAGAGAAGGACCAAGAAAAAAATAGAAGCTTTCCTGTAAATGAGATGAGTGGGTGAGTGATGAGTTATTTTCAAGAACCTCTACAAGCCATTTTAGAACCTTTATTAAACTGCAACATGTGTCTAAATGTTAGTGGACACCTCTTTTAACTCATTTAATACATTCAGCTATTCTTTCAGGTTGCACCCATTGCTGAAACAGATGTGCAAACTGTCTCTCACACACACAGAGCTTGTCAAGTCCCTGTAGAGTGAATTATTGCTAATAGAATTGGACACCCTGGAGCCAATAAACATGGGCCCATTGGCACCACGCCTAATGCCAGGCATGGGCTAGAGCAAGAGGTATAAGGTCCACAAGCTTTGAGTTATGGAGATGTGGAAGGAGCTGTGTTTTCTGCAATGATGGTGCTCCATCTAATACTTTGAGGAAGACTTAATTAGATAATTAGGGATGAGCTAGGGTTGTAATCATCCAACATCCTGATTTCACTAAATTCTTGCTCCTGTTACTGAATGCAATCACATCCTCACGCCAATGCCTCAAAATTTAGTAGACAAAAGCAGGATCAACTCTTTTTAATTCATTTGATTACAAAAGAAAGAGTGATTGAGCAGGGGTTCCAATACATTTGTCTATTAGAAATGTTGGCCTGTAACATCTGGACCTTTGCAGATCTCACAGCACACAGAAGTCAAAAGGCGGAGCTAATCCCCCCAAAAAGCCGTCAGGACCAGGCTGGAGGCAGTGAGGATAAAAAGGGTTGGAAAAAAACAGTATCTAAGAGCAGAGAAGGTGTGTAAGTGAAAGTCAGGTAAAAGGTGGAAGCTGGTGGTCGAGACATGAGTCTCCTGGTAAAACTTGTCCTGTGGCTTCCACTTCAGGGCAATTTCTGCTTTTAGCAACAATTTTAGACCCCCAGTGTTGACCGAGCGTGGGCAGTGGTCTCAGTGGTGCTTCAGTAGTTGGCATGCGTGGTTATTGTCCACAGAGTTGCGGCTTTGATACCCACATCCTCCAAGCTGCCACCACTGGACCCGTGAACAAAGCATTGCTCCAGGGGTGCTGCAGAATGACTGACTCCGGCTTTATAGACCAAAATATGCAACAATAGAGACTTTGATGTAGTGTATAAATATAATAATGATTGTACATAACCCTAATTAAGGAACAGCCCTTGTAAAAGAAAAATGTATTTAAGTATATTTTTTAAAAGTACATACTTTTTAAAATTAAAATATGTACTTAAATACATACTAAATGTACTATTTTGGAACTACTTATGGCAACTTAAGGATATTTCAGGTGTAATTAAGCTATATTTTAACACAACAAAAAAGCATTGAAATATGCTTTTGAGTGTTTTTTTTGTACGTCTGCAAACTTAAATAGATTTAAGTTTGTGTTTTTAAACACCTTTTTATACACTTTAAGTATATTGTAAATCTACGACTTTGTGTATTGATGCACATATTGTGTATGTGCACATACTGTGTACACCTTAATGCTACTAGGAAAAAAATACACTAAAGTGCACTTTAAGCAGTATTTAATGCCACTAAATATACAGTATTTTTTATCAACACATTGTAAAATTTAAAGCATGGTTTAAAAATAAATTTATGGAAATACAGATAAAGTATATTTAATGTGTATTTTCATAAAATATACTAAATTGAAAATGCACTTTTAGTATTCTTTACCTAATTTAAACATACATACTTAATGCGCTTAATTATACTTCTATTTCACATGGGGGAGCTAGGGCTCTGAGATATACTGAAAAACAGGTGAAGTGAAGTATATATATCAGAAAGATGGGTGTTAAAGATCTCCATGTTCCTTGCTCCTCTTTGCATTCTTCTCTCTCTCTCTCTCTCTCTCTCTCTCTTTCTCTCTCTCTTTTCTTCTCGTGCACTCTCAGGCTGGAGTTAAGGAGCTACTCAGGCAGTTTTGGCTTAAAGCTCCACTTCTAAAGGCATTAAGCTCTAAAGACGAGTTAAAGATGAGTTGGGCCGATAAGGCTGGCGTGACACCTCTGGGTGTGAGTGATGACATTGAGGACCTGTGGAACGCTGCTCTTCAGAGTACATTAGCACTCTCTCCTGTTCTGTGAGAACTGAGTGCACTTCACTTTTCACATTGATGTTACTCACAGTGCTCACAGCCTCCCTCACTCTCTGACTATGTTGTTCAGCTTTTTTTTAAACAGTTGTTTGGCAAAAAGAAGAGTTCACACAGTTTTCCATTTTACGCTAAGGCTAGCAGATCAGCCATGACATGCTTAATGGTTAAAGTTCATTTCTCCAGGTTTAATTTGCACTGTAGGAGGCTGATGTAATCCATGAATAATAAAAGGTCGCACCACAACAATTAGCCTTAAACTGCATGCCTCAGTCATCACACTGTTTACTTTAACTGTGTTGAGTTATTAGATAGTCTCAAACAGGCTTGCTTAAGAGGCTTGCTAACACTTAGGGCCATATTTTAGTGCTCTATAGGCGAGCCATCAACGGCGCACGGTGCAGGTGGATGTAGGGCAAGTTATGTGTCTTTGTTATCGTGAGAAAGCGAAAAATACAAATTCTCTTAATTAATTAGGAGTGTATTTTGGGTGTAACGTGAAGTAAACCAGCGTGTCACTTGCCACTCCCTTGAAGAGCCAGCTGCGCTCTGACTTTGGCGGATTGGTATTTTAACAGCACAACGCTTTTGCTCTTCTCAGCAGAAGAATCTGACCTGCTTGTTCCCTCTGTAAAGGTGCACAAGTAGATACAGTAATTTACAGGAACATTAATGTAATTTTATTTTGTATTGTTGTTGATGTAATAGTTGGGTATGTGCACTGCCACATGTCCATGTGTGTGTGTGTTTAACAAGCAGCGGTGTACGCAGCGCACATGTGTAGCTAAGATAGCTAAGATATGGATGTCTGATGGTTGACTGTTGTCAGGGTTTAAATCAGTCAGTGGAGCACCTGTGTTTTCCGCTGCCAAAACAGCAACATGCCTGCAATTTACCTAAGCCCACCTAATTTCCAGACCACCACGTCCATCGACATAAGACCACCATGACCATCGACGTAAGATAGCAATGAGCATCGCAATGCACAGGGTGTGAGATAGGGCCCAATATCTCTTAATGTGCAGTGGTAGGTGGCATAGCTGAAGTATTAATACGTAAAGCATCAAGTACTTATTAGGCAAATAAACAATTAGTTTTTTTTAGTTTTTTTTTCCATCTGAGCAAGCCAGAGGTGGCAATAGCAAATGAAACCTTTCTTAAAGCAACATTATGTAGCATTTTTTAATTTAAAAAACAGCTTTAAAATCAATTTGATGCTCCGCTGACATGTAATAAGTAGAATAGTATCTCTACCACTTAAAATCTTCCACTATGCAACTCTTATAAGGTGACCGGTGTAACACTGATAAGAGCTGCATAATGCTGCATAATCCAAATTTGTGCAAATTTGTGTAAAACCCTGTCATTTTACTCTGCTGCATCAGTCTGCATGCTTCTTTCACTCTTAGTGTTGGTTCTGTATCTCTCCGCTTGTACAGAAATACATTTGTAGGAGTGGCTCAAAGTGTGAATTAAACATCTTGAGCCCAGGAGGAAGTCAAACAAATTCTCTTGCTTATGCTGTTTTACAGCTGGAGGAAGAAAGATTGGGGGAACCGAGATTTAAATGAGGGACCCATCCTCCTCTGGTAAAAAAACAATGTTTATGACCACATGATGGTTGTTAATCTGAACTAATAACAATAACAGTAAAGAGAATGAGTGATTGCATGCAAATAGTGAGACAACAGAACCGACATTGTAGTTTACCACAGTTTATAATTAGTCTAAATAGTGGATTTTTGTTTTCTCCTGTATAAATTCTGTATAAATTCTTTTCATATCGAGTACCACTAGAAGACCACAAGAAGCAACCCTCAGACAGCAACTGCCAGACTATCACTTTATAATTTATCTTCAGTCATCCTTTAATTACAGTCTGCAACCTGAGCATGCTCCAACTTAGATAGGGTGGAAATGCTGCGCCAGACAACGTGCATCAGACAGCCTAATGAAAACAGCATGATGCAGTGATGTGTCTGCTGGATGGGCCAGCACTCACGCACTCCAACATAAGCACTGGGCCCGCCGCCAGAGTAAGCAGCTTCTGTACGCCACTTGCTGTCGTTGTTGTTGTTGTTTTTTCTCCTCTGTTCTCTTTGGGTCTCAGCTTTGATGTCTGAAATACATCTCATCATAAGTCAAGATCTAAACGACGGTCTGCAGAGTCGTGACATGTGCAGAATGTCTGCGTCTATGAGAGAGCTAATATTGAAAAGACCAGACTGGGGTCAAAGATGTAAGTGGCGTGGTTCAATTGGTCAGGAGTGCATGTGGATTTGAGGGAGACAGCATACGTTAATATGAGCCGCTTGTGCTGGATGGGAGCGGTTGTGTAAGAGCTAGAAATCCTCGGAGCGTACAGGCCTGGGAGGGCTTTTTATAGCAGTTTTCTTGTTCTTCATCTCTCTCAGCTGGAGATAATTCTCTCCAGAGTACGGAGGACACGAGGTAAGAAAATCAAATCGGACAGGCCACCAGCATGCGTAACCGTACCACACAAAAAATGATCACGGCCCGACACTGATACAGACGGGAGCTTAGTATAGTGTTATTTGATCGCTATATATTTTTTACACTTATGTAAGCTTACTTAGCTCAAATTCTATCTTGTTTGCAGTTTATCTTCCCATCATCATCAAGGTGGCATAAAATACACACAAACAGTTGGAAGGCAGAAAAGGGTATAAAAGCTACACTCTTAAGTATACTATATGGATGGATGGATGGATGGATGGATGGATGGATGGATGTAAATATGGAGTTGGAAAGTTTTGACAAATTCTCTGGAAGAGCTGGAGAGAAGGCACTATTGCTGGAGAGAAGGCCTGCAATTTCTATTCTAAGTCATCCCAAAGATATTGGATGAGTTGAAGTCAGGACTCTTTACAGGCCAGTCAAGTTCTTTTACACCAAACTTACCCAACTATGCCTTTGTAGACCATTCTTAATGGATTAGGGAACAGTATTGCCTGAACATAAAAGGCCTTCCCCAAACTCTTCAAAAATAAAACAGTTGTCCAAAATCTCATTAAGATTTTTCCTTAAGTATGAACCTTAAGAGAAGATTTTCCGTGTTCACTGAACACGGCTTTTTTAGAGTTTTTTTGAGTTTTAGAGTTGCTAACTTTGTGATTTTTGTTTCTCGATTTCTAGATCTTTTAAGACCCATCTAACAAATTATATTTAAAAAGTACACCCTCCTCTTACTCAGACTTAAACTTGCAAACAGTGTGAACAGTAAACAGTTTACAGTTTATTCCCATTATTGAACACCTGAAAACATATTTGTGGCACTTCTGCTTAATAAATTAACAAATGCTGAGTCATGCTATATAGCTCATTAATCTCAAATAATTGGCCATATTCTGTTTTTTTCTGGTTTAAGGTAAGGTTTTGTGTCCTTTAAATAATTCTATGGGATTAGAGTGTAAGGGATTTTATGCAACACTTAAGGGATTACTTAATGGAAACTTTATACTTAAGGGAATATTTAAAGGGATTATGATGATTTCCCGTAAGAAAACCTGTAGATAACATTTTTTCTGCAACAAACTTATCTTTAAGAGACGGTTAAGCTATTGCAGAGATATTCCTCTGGAGGTGTCCTATACAGCTGACATTGCTTTTCAGGCATCAGGCCTCACTACCTTAATTCTATTTTGTATTGCTATGAGGACACTGGCCTATGTTCATCCTCACTCACAAAAAAATGTAATCTAGAAAGTTTCAGTAAATTAGCTTATAGATTCAGTGGTTTTCCGCAATCTTCTGTGGGTTTGGATGGTTTGAAATATTTAGAAAAAGAATTAGTCTGTACTGCTATAATAGCTGTTTTTGTTTGTTTGCAAAATATAATTATGGTAAACAATATTATCAGTATTGTCATTTTAAGACCATTTTATAAAATTTATATAATGATAATATAATATAATAACTTAATACTGACATACTGGCTCGCTCATGGAAAAACCTGAGATTGGTAAAACTGATTAAGGTCATGTTTATATATTGTACAATAAATCAAAAATGTAATTATTGTGGCAAGCTGAAATGCACAGTGTACATGAGAACAGGAATGCATGTGGTCAGTGTCTGATGGTAGAAGTATCTAGAGTTCTTTGAGCATTTGTGCACAGTTTCTGCTCCAGTCTTTCTTTTCTATGGCTCGTGTCCCGGCCCGGCTGGGCTCGGACGGCTGCCTGATCCATCCAGGCGGCGTGGGCGGCTGTGTTATTAATTACTGCGGATTCTTGGCTCCCGCACTGTGATTGTGTTCTCCAAACCTGTCATGAAAACATTTTCTTCGAACAGCTGCTTTTTTCTCCGTTTCGCATCTTTGGACTGATTTAAGTTAAGTTTCTGTTTCCTTTGCTCAGAGCCTGCTGGGAATGTTTGGGTCTCTTTGGAATGAGTGAGTCTCTAGAGGAGGGTGTGATTAATTTACTAATGGTTGCTCAGTACACACACATCCACACATGGCCAGACACTCAAGACACATTCCGTCTAATTACCCCTATAATGTCAGGAGAGAAATTAGAGGTCACTAGGGTTGTGCAAGTAACTGTCCAGCTGGAGTCAATGGGTCTGACCGCATAATATTTCAGATTTAAAGCAAGGTCGTGACTTCTAATTATGTTTAAATTCCCTTCAAGCTGAAGGCTTCTGGGTAGTTTTGTAATCTGTGCATAATGAAACTTGACCCTGCTTTCTGTGCAGTAATGAGGGCCTCTTCTGTCTGCGTGGTTAACCCATGCCTTGTTATCTCCATGCATTTACAATAATGTGTGTTTTTTTTTTTTTTTGACAGTTCTGACTAGGGGCCTTGGTGTTGTCGCTGTGCACACAGAGACTCGTCGCCATGGGAAAGCAGAACAGCAAGCTCAGGCCCGAGATGCTACAGGACCTGAGGGAGAACACTGAGTTTTCTGACCATGAGCTGCAGGAGTGGTACAAGGTGAGAAAGGCAATTTTAACTCAAACTAATTGTCGCTTTTACACTAAATAAAGAAACCTTCAAATGATTTCTTCAGCTCATTTTGGAGCATTTCTATTGATCCATTCAGCATGGAATTTTTACTATGTTCACATAAGATCACATTAGATCAAAATTCAAAAATGCCAAAAACATAGATTTTCTGACAGCAGAACAAAACGCTTAAGACTATACTGATTTCAGTAGTGAATACTAGAAGCTGCCCCTACAGTTCAGGCCTTAAATTTCAAAACCTGGTCAAACAAACCAGCAAAAACACTCACATTTAAAATAATACTAATTATGACAAGTGTCACATATGGAGATAATAATTGAATTTAGAGCCAAACATATTAAAGCTGGCACACATTAAAGATCCCCTAGCATGCAAAATTAAGTTTCCTTCATTTTTTTAATAAAATGGCACGGTAAAGTTAGTAAACACTGTCAAATTTTCAAACCATAGTTTTTCTTTTGTCGTGATATGACAAAACTTTTTTTTTGGAAAATATTTGAGTCTGGATTTTCTTTTGATGATGTTCAGTTCAGGGAATTATGTCAAATATGTCAGTCTTAAGGTTACGATATCAAAAACAGATTGAGGATCGCCTGTTTGAATTATGCTGTTTGCCATCAGCAGCCAGAGTCTGAGAGAGCACAATTGGTCATGATCTCTGTGGGAGATCATGGCCAACTGGGAGAACCGTGGGAGAAAATGGGAGAAAATTAGAAATAAAATAAATAACAGAAAGTTTTATATGAAATAATTATATTTAAGAGTTTATGAGATAAAAAAGAGGTTATTAAACGTTTATATGAAAATAAATGTTATGTATTGTAAATGTTAGGTAGTGACTTCTTAACTTTTTATCAAGTCAGGAGCTTGCTTGAAAGAGAGCATGCTTGCTTATAGATGCCTATATTAATAGCAAATGAAATATTGTTATATTATATATATTCATATTTTAAAACAACTCACATGATGATTTGATTTAATAGTAAATAAATCAAATTTACACAATTATAGGTAGTTTTCATTCTCATAAATGATTAGGCTCTTTCTCAATTCCTAAAATGTTCCTGGGGTTCACGTTTGTTTAAGTTTCAGCTCTTATTTTTACCTTAATTGAACTAATCTAAAATAAGTTGTTAATATTTGGATATATGAAGATATATTTTGCTTCTTCTTTATGTTTATCTGCTCCAGAGAGTCATATTCTATTGAAAGTACTTCTCTACAGTGACTAGACAAGCTGTGTTTAGTATGCATTTGCACATCTGTATCAGCAGTCGGTGCAGCTTATTGTAGCTGAATGCGTTCTTTAGAAGGTGTTTCTACAAATGCCTGGATATATAATATGGTGTATCTTGGAGCCTGGACAGTATCAGCACTTGAGAGCAGCGAGCGAGCGCATGTATTATTTCAGATAAATCCTGCAGGTTCAGCTATGTTCCTGTGGTCATAATGATGAGTTCAGCCAAAAGCTCGTATAATCATTGAGTCACATGATACTATTTATCCACACCCAGAGCCGCATGAACACGAAACATAAAAGCAGCCCTTTGCCCCAGAGATAACCAGATATAGCATCCTGTCCTGACTGTACTTCAGGTCTCTGTGTGTAGTGGTCATGGGAAATGAGCTGCACTAACAGGCTCTGTATCTCTCTGCTGTGATGGCCCTGAGGAGGCAGGGATGGCTGCAGTAAGTACGCAGCTATATGAATGGATTAGAGAATGCGTGTATTGAAATGTAAGCTCCAGTGAGTCATGCTGGCTGAAGGGCTGAAAAAGAGCTGAGTGAACACAATCCGACCTGCGTTTTAACTCGCAACCTCGCCGCTCAGGGTCAGGTAGCAAACGAGGGGATTTTCCTAGATGCTGAGCTTATTCTGTGAAGAGTCGTTCAGATAAATCACCTCGCAATCCATGGAAATTTGATGGCTTTCAGGATTTTTTATCATGGAGACTATTCTGTTTTCACAAAAGCACATGGCAATGTGAAGATAAGAGCAGGGGGAGAGTAGAGATAAAAAACAAGTCAGGTAAAGCTTGGGCTGGTAAATTAAATAACCACTTTTTGGCAGAAGGTGACTCACAGCAAGGAATGGTAAAAGATTTTTAGTCCATGCCCTATGGCTGGGGTCGGCAATAGGTGGCCCACAAGCATGAAACATCTGGAACGTGAGGTTGTTTGAACTATAATGAACGAAAATGGAAAAAAAGCTTCTCTGGAGAGCTTTTGTTTAAATTACTTCCCTGTCTCTTATTCGCACTCGGCGTGACTTTAGTTTCCGACCGTTCTCGTTTTTGCGCCCACTCTTGGGCTCCCAATCTCCTTATACAGACTTGACCATGATTAGACCATGTCCTAATTCACTAGCCGGGGCAGTTTTAGTGTATTGGATCCTGACCCTGATGATACGGGTTCGATTCCGCGTGAGAAGCGATGTGTTTATTTATTTTTCTGTTCTGCAATTGGGTTCAACAACCCTCGGGGCTAGAGAGCTACTAGTCACTCCATCCTATTACACAGGTTTTTCAACCTATGGGCCTCGGACCACTGGTGGACCGTGAAGTACCCTCCAGTGGTCCGCAGCCCCGTCTATAGGTGGAGGCAGTAGTCCGTAGTGAGCTGGTAATATAAGGAAAATCATTTAGTGTACAGTACCAGTCAAAATGTTTGTACACCTCTTCTCATTTAATGTGTTTTTTTTCTTTTTATGATTTTTTACTTTGTAAATTTAATATTGTTAATAATTAAAGTTTTACAGGAACACATGCAGAATCATTCTGTAAACAAAAAGTGTTAAACAAATCAAAATATGTTTTATAGATTCTTCTAAGTACCAGATTAGCTTTGATGACAGATCTGCACACTCTTGGTATTTTAATCTCAGTGTTTTCACGAGGTAGAGTCACCTGAAATAGTTTTCTCAGCGTCTTGAAGGAGTTCCTGGAGGTGCTGAACAATAGTTGCTGCTTTTTCTTCACGCTGTGAAGCACCAGCTCATCCCAGCTCACCATCTCAGTTGATCAGGTTTAGGTCAGGGAATTGTGGAATACAAACACTTTTTTTGTTACGTTATTCCATATTTGTTCCTTAAAAACTTCTAAATGTTTGTAAGGTAATGTTTTTTAAAAGTGGAAATGTTCCCACACATTATAACCGAGCAAGTGTCAAACTATAACTTTGGAAATATTTTAGCTTGTTGCAAAACATTGAATGTTCTGTGTAACAGTATGAGAAATAACATTAGATTTTGGTTATTTAACATCACAAACATCATTGTCATTACAATTTTACATCAAATTACTCAAATCCATGAAACCCTTTTTCTGACACCGACTTTTTTTTTGTCTTTTTAGGGGTTCCTTAAAGATTGCCCAAGTGGCCACCTAAATGTAGAAGAGTTTAAGAAGATCTATGCCAACTTCTTCCCATACGGTGATGCCTCCAAGTTCGCAGAGCACGTCTTCCGCACCTTTGATACCAACAACGACGGCACCATCGACTTCCGGGAGTTCATCATCGCTCTGAGTGTGACATCACGGGGAAAGCTGGATCAGAAGCTGAAATGGGCCTTCAGCATGTACGACCTGGACGGCAACGGCTACATCAGCCGCGACGAGATGCTGGAGATTGTGCAGGTGAGGGAGCGCTCAGGTCTCTTCAAAGTCTTTTAATGAGTTGGGGAATTCGATTTCTGTTATTAGATACTACCAGTGGCGATTGCTCTAAGACTGCAAGGGAAGCTCAGCTTCCCCTAAAATGTAAAAAAAAATAAGTGATTAAATATATACTCTTGTGTGTACATGTCACCGATTAAATATGCGCTACATCGCGCTGAACTTAGTTCAGAATCAGCTTCTTATCACTGGTAACCCCGCGGCTTTTCTCTCACTCATTCCTGCAGCTTCACAGCGCTGCTTTAAACAGTGCGGACGCTCAGCGTCCACAGACTTCAATAGCGGAGCAAAGCGCGCGGCGAAATGAGACGAGTCATTGGATAAATGCTGGGCTTTGTCCCGCCCATCGGACGCTCAGCGTCTCTGGGGGTCTATGGAGTAGTGGGCTGGCCTCGGCCGGCCTGGACGCTCAGCTTCTGCATGATTGGATGATCTGTCTGAGGCGGAGTCCCTTTTTGATTGACAGCGAAATGAGCGATCTTTTAGTGTAAAAAATCCATTTGATAGTCTTCCTTACGAAGAAAAACTTAGAGTTAAACAGCAGGGCAGATCAACTGCTCAGATTAATTTGGTGTAAAAAGGCGGGGAAAAGTAACAGGTATTTTCAGCTGTTCTGGTATGATAAAGTGAGCTGGCTGACTGGAAGTGCTGTAACAAATAAAATGTACTGATGGCCATTCCTCTTGATGAAACTATCTCAGGACATAAATTAACAGGGGCCAGTATTAAGTATTGTGTTATTATTAAAAATAATTTAAATAATTTTAATTAATAAAGGGATTATTTAAGGAAATTAAAACTGTCCAAAAAGCAAATAAATTTACCTGCATTTTTTTTCTTTACCAACTTTAAAGATTTTTGCGTAATGTTTTTTTTTACTGATCATTTAATGTTTATTCATATCATAGCGTCTTTTTTTATGTAATTGTTCAATGTAAAGAATGGGTACCTTTTTGTTGTGTAGTGAAAACTTGAAAATAATGCCTTTTGTTTACAAAAAAAAAAACATCTCAGGGAGAGTAGAATTTACGTATAAATAAAACTACATATGTTAAGATGTAGGCCGAAATTGAGCTTCCCCTCCTTGAAAGACCAGCATCCGCCACTGGATACTACTAATAGAATAGTAGATTTAAGAGACCAACAGTCACTATCTACTTGGTTAGTTACAGCTCAACTTCAGTTTCTGAATCAGTTTCTCTGATTTTGCTATTAAATCAATATTTGGTGGAATAATGCATCTTGGCATGTTCTCCTCCTCCAGTCTTACACACTGCTTTTGGATAACTTTATGCCACTCCTGGTGTAAAAATTCAAGCAGCTTGGTTTGATGGCTTGTGATCATCCATCTTCCTCTTAATTATATTCCAGAGGTTTTCAATTTGGTAAAATCAAAGAAACTCATCATTTTTAAGTGGTCTCAGCAGTATACAGTATATGCCTTTGGGCAGCTGAGTATTCCAGTTAAGAGTTTACATGCACTAAGAGATATGATTACTGAGTTAAAATTATGTTCTCTTTATTGTATTTCCTAATCTAATGTTAGATTTTACTATGATCCAAAAAAATCTTAGTACTTGAATAATGTGATAACTGCAGAAATCCAATCAGGAACACATTTTTAAATGTAGCTGAAAATGCACTCAGTGTTTTTTTTAGCTAACAGATAGCAAGTGTTAGCTAGCATTAAGCTAAGTAATGGAGGCCGTGGAAGGGCCACCCTGTCCACTCAAATAGAGTGAGGTCATTTACGCTGTCCTGGACTCACAGCTACAATAAATTGACGTTTCAAAAGTCAAGTCCCAATTCTTGTCATAAATTGCTTTCATCATCAGGGATGTGGGAAGTGGCTTGCTATGGGAACATCCCACATCCCACAACAATCTGCTTTGTGAAATATGCAAATGATCCTCAGAGCAAGCAATCAGATCACTGATAAAAAAAAAATAGCATTTATTTAAACAACATTTAACAAATGCTTGTGCACAGTTCTTACAATTAATGCATTTAGCTACTTAAAATGGCACCTGTTACTTACAAAGATGTGCAAATGCACACACATACAGCTTACAGTCTAGTCCCTGTCCAGGAGTATTGCCAATAGAATAGGACTCTCTGGAGCATATACATTAACCTTTCGACACCATGCCCAATGCCAAATAGCCAAATGTGGGCAAGGAAAAGGGTATAAAGCCCTCCTCCCCCCCCCAGCTGTGATACTTCTAAATGATGGTCCTCAAGGCATTTTTTTGCCGGTGAGGTAGTGATCATCCGACACTCTGGCTGCAATCAAATCCCTTCAGCAATGCTAAAGGATTTCACTAAGTCTATTAGAAAGCCTTCTCTGAACAGTAGAGACAATTAATCCAACAGAGGCAGGATAAACTCTTATTTTAATAGCCTTGCTTTCAATAGCAGCAATGAATGAGCAAGTGTAAAGACATAAAAATAAACAATAACAATACAATTTTACTCAAAAACAAGCCCTTGTGCCTCTTTATTAAGCTCTAATGATTTTATATATTATTTTATTCACTGCAGCTTCCCACTTTCTTAATAGTTTTGATTTACCAAATCCTGCATGCAGTTAGCACTCAATTACAACCCCACACCTCTGTGTTGTACACATTGCTTAACCGTGTGGTAAAATCCTGGACTGTTGCTCATCCGGTGAGTGGCATGTGCCCTGAATCTGTTGAGTAATCTCCAATCTGCAGATGTTGAATATGCAGGTTGCTCAGTTATAGATGAGCTCGGTCAATTCTTAGAAATGCAGTTAATGCAGTTAGCCTGAGATGACCATATGTTTATTCCAGATGGGCTGATACCACAAACACACACATGCTCACACACATATACACTTCGTAATTGTTATCGTCTTAAGGCCAGATGGCTTTTCATGATAAATCCATCACTATTGAAAACTTACAAGAATTGTTCTGCATGCAAATTAGGGTGTCTGTGAATCTTTAAAAAGCCTGGTAGCACTTTTCAATAAGGCTATATTTATTAAGAGTACTTACGACATAATGTGTCAACTAATTATTACTTGAAAGTAGTTGAGACATTATTAATCATCGCAAACTGTTTAACTAATTGTCTTTATTATTCATAAAATTCTTAAGCATTAAAATGAGTTATGTTTAAAGATGTCTAAACTAGTGTCAGTTAATAAATAGTTGAGACATTACTTAACCATTTAACCAATTAACCCATTGTTAATTAACAGTGTTAATTACTGTTGCTAGTACTGTTAATTGTGACATTTATTGTAAAGTTTTTTTACCAGAAGCCTTTACTTGTTTTAAGATATTACATACAATTCAGATATTATGCAAATTAGCTAGATAGCCTGATTACTGATTTAATGGCAGATAATAATACAATACTGTAGGCAAGTGGAAAAGTCTTTTTTTTTACCCCATTTTCCTCCAAATTAGAAAGGCCAATTACCCCATCCCGGTTCATATGATTTCATCCTATCACCATTGATGCTCCCCATTACTAGGAGAATGAAGACTAGCACATGTCTTCTCTGAAACCTGTGAAGTCAGACACCAAATCTTTTCAAACTCCTGTAGCGTCCCTGTGTATCTAGTGCACTCAGAGAAAAGCGCAGAGATCCCGCTCTGATACATTGGCTAACAGAAGCATGTGCTGACCAACATTACTTTAGGAGTGATGTGAACAGAAAGAGAGAAAGATATCTACCCATTCCCTGAGAGAGCCTGGCTTATTTTGTTCTCTAAGACTCCAGCTGCTGATGGCGAGAAGCGTGCGACTCTCTCAGCTTATAGTGATAGCACCTTTAAACATAGTAAAAAAATTGGTTGGACAACCCCAATTTTGCACTGGACTCTATTTGTCAGTTTATACAGGAATCACATGTTAAGCTTAGGGCGTTTTCACACCTGTAGTTCGTGTCTTTGGTCCGGATCAGTTGATGAGTTTACTTGAAGCGTTTTCTCCTTCTGTTTGGTTTGTTTTCACACAGGCACAAAATAAAATGCACCAAAATGTGCACCAATAAACCACAAGAGCACGCTGTGTCCTCTGATTGGTCAGAGCTGTCTGGCGCTTGAGTAAGAAAGTAAATATAGCGAGAAGATTCTGTGTTCCAGCTCGTCTATCTGTGCAGTGTGATGCTGCTTTAACACTGAGCCCTGAAACGCTGAGCTTTCTAACACAGTGCACACAGACATGACATTCTGTCACTGTTTTTATGACAGAGGCACAAGGAGTAAAAACAGACTGTTGGCGGGGTGTAAGATAGCAATGAGCAACGTGCTTTGCACAGGGTGTAGGATATGGCCCCTTTTGTTTTATGTTTTACTCATTTTGTTTTTGCAAAAGTGATCTTAATTTTGTCTTTTTCTTTAGTGGTTTTAATATTCGTAAAAATATTTTTAAATACCTCATACCTGCAGATACCCTGGTCTTGCTTGGCATAACTCCAATAAAGTGGACTTTATTTGGATTTTGTTTAGTAGCTCTGGATAAGAAGGCATATGTGGATGTACAGCTCTGGGAAAAAAAATAGAGCGCACTTAAAAAATATGAGTTTCTTTGATTTTACCAAATTGAAAACCACTGAAATATATAATCAAGTGGAAGATGGATGATCACAAGTCATCAAACCAAGCTGAACTGCTTGAATTTTTGGACCATAAGTGGCATAAATTTATCCAAAAGCAGTGTGTAAGACTGGTGGAGGAGAACATGCCATGCATTAAAACTGTGATTAAAAACCAGGGTTATTCCACCAAATCTTGATTTCTGAACTCCTAAAACTTAATGAATATGAACTTGTTCTCTTTGCATTATTTGAGGTCTGAAAGCTCTGCGCCTTTGATCTTTGATGCAGATAAATGTTGTCCGTAGTTCATAGACTAAAAACACAGTGTTCATTTTACTCAAACGCATACCTATAAATAGCAAAATCAGAGAAACTGATTCAGAAACTGAAGTGGTCTCTTCATTTTTTCCAGAGCTGTACATGTGCGAGTGCACTGGAGTGTAGGGCTGAATGTCTCTGACCCCTGCTGGCCAAAGCTTCTGCGTACCCCAGCACTTTCTTCTGGAGTGCTGGGCCAGAAGCTCGCTCTTTTTAGCCGTCCCCTTGAGACAGAGAGCACTATTTGCATGTGCTTAGAGTGCACGGCTCGTGCTCAGCTGCAGTCAAACTAGCTCTGAAAGCTCTGTCATGAGTGAAGCCCCCTAACCAACAACCCCATTGAGGGGAGATTGGTGGAGACGGAGTGGGGGATGATGATAACAGTGGCCCCGGTGCTGTTCCCCTCGTGGATTAGCAAGTTAAATTTAACCAGGATTTATCCCAGTGTGCAGAACGGCGGGATTATACGCGCGGGCTCATGCACGTTACGGATGGCTGGCGAGCGGAGATTGCAGAACTGTTTCATGTTTTACTCTGGGCACTGCTGTAACTGGGGGTGAGGTGGCGGGTGGACGGGCATTGCTACCAGAGGACCACTCGACTGTAGCACCCACTATATTATATCATAAATGAAGCACAGGCTCAATTACAACTAATACCTGTAGTCTGCATGGGATTGTAAATTGCTCTCTTCCAATTAGAGCAGTTCATTCTGTGGTTTATACCAAGCCACATTGTAGTAGTGAGATGATGGGAGGTCTCATCAGTCCTGAGCGCCAAGCAGATGGCTCTACTGTGCAGAATCTGATGAGGCTCTAAATAGGGATGGAATACTAATGACGTTACTGCTCTTCTCAACTTAATCATGCTCTCTTGCTCCTATGTCACAGGCCATCTATAAGATGGTGTCGTCGGTGATGAAAATGCCTGAGGATGAGTCCACACCGGAGAAGAGGACAGATAAGATCTTCAGACAAATGGACTTGAACAATGATGGTAAAGCATCATTAAACATATTAAAAATGTAAAAAAAAAAACATTATGTAGCAATTTTACCCTAAATTATCAGATTCTTAATCATGTGGATGCTGCACTGTTCTGTAGTAGTAATTGCCACTCCAGGCCAGATTGCTGCTACTGCACTATGTAACTTTGGTAGAGCTGCATGGGAACACTGATGAGAACTACATAACACTGGGCTATATTTGTGTAGAATCCTGTAAAATTAATCCAGCCATCCCACATATCTGTGAACCTGTGTCTCACAGGTTGTCAACTAGTGTACTTTATTGGCTACACAAATTAAAAGTACAGATACAGCCCAGACATCAATTCTGTTAATGTTTCAGCCAGCGGCCATAGAAATCACAGATCCAGGCTTAGTTCCATTTGCTTATGTTCAAAATAAATTACCTTAAAAATGTCTGCCATGTTGATAAATTTGCAACTGCAGTATAGGCCAGAAGTGGAGCAAGGCTCGCCTTTTCAATAGTTAGCTGTACCCATTCTTTAAGATTAAGCATGTTAGGTCAACTTCATTAAGTTTACAGCTCAGCCTAAAAGACCAGAACTAAAGTGGATTGTTCCACTGGACACCCAGTATGTTCAGGAAGTATACTGTTTCAACAGTTAAAGTGCAGTTGGTGTATTTCATTATGGAGCATTTTACATTTCGATCAAACTAAAGAAAAAGTTAAAGGAGAAATCTGGTGTAAAATGGGATGGACTTGGGGTGTAGTGAAACACGATACCATGATTTTGTCAAATAGCCAGACTTAGTTTTTCTTCAGAAATCTGAAATACAGCTCTTTTAGCCAACGCTCCAAACAGGCTTAAAATGCAAGTGATAGAGGCATCAAGGCTCACAGTAGCACACAGGTAGTTTATTAAAAGACACTGTTTATACACACAGTACCTTGAGTTAGATATCTGGGTGGTGCCATCTTAAAATTAAGTCACAATGATAAGCACTAATGAATAGGTAGAATAGAACAGCCTACAAATTTACTTTAGTGGAAATGCATGACTTACAGCTGTTGATGAAAATATCTCTACAATATTCATGCATATCCACTAAATTCATTTTGCAGTCTGTTCCCCTATCTTACTTATTTATTCAGAGTAATTCTACCAATGAAGTGTGGAGCTACTGTGGTGTAAAAATAGTGATGTATTTGCATGGGCAATGCTATGCCCCTTTCGCTAACATTGTAAGCCTGTTGGGAGCAATGCTGAGGCAAAACGGAGATGGGCTATTCGACAAGGGTTTGTGATCGATATCATGTTTCACTACACCCCAAGTCCATTTCACACCGGATTTCTCCTTTAAAAACACATTTAAAACTAATCTTAGTTTGAAACTATGTTTAACATCCATGGTTGGTGTCACTGAGGTGATTTAATTTTAAATGATTTAGCTCCACTCAGCCAAACTGTAGATTAGCCTAAACAACAAAATTCAAAAGTAAGAATAACTATGGTGGTTAATTACACACTGCAGTTTGAGTTTAATAAAAAAATTGTTATTTTTGTATATACAGCTACACATCTGAAAAGTTACATTTTTGAGGGTCCTTTTCTTAAACCTTGCTCGTTCTTTCTGCCACCACTTTCCAGGTAAGCTCTCTTTGGAGGAGTTCATAAAAGGTGCCAAAAGTGACCCCTCCATTGTGCGGCTACTGCAGTGCGACCCCAGCAGTGCCTCGCAGTTCTAAGTCCCCCCGTACCCCACCCCAGAGGAGCAGACGCTCAATGCATGAAGGTCGTCGTCTCTTATTGTTATTAGTGTTCCGGATGGATGAGTTTAAAGAGAAAAAAAAGTGCATCAGTTTTCCTTTCAGTTTTTTTTTTTTCTTTTGAAAAAGGACACGCATACATCTGAAGAACAAAAAGGCAACACCTGCAAACGACGTCTCGTGTCTGCTGCGCTGCGTCTGTCCGTGTCTCTGTGGAGGCCCGTGGAGCGCTCGGCTCACAGCCCCGCTACTGACCCTGCTCCAGGCTCCTGGTTTTTGGGAGGGACTGTTCCCTGGGAATTGTGCATGCATGCCCCTCCACCAGCTATTCCACCACGCCCCCTCCACCATGACCACCACCACTACCACCACCACTCCTGCCCAGCCTCACCCCTCCCTTCACCACTGCCCTCCCTTCTCCTCACTCCACCTTTCGTGTTTGATATGTCTGCTCTTTTTTCTTTTTCTTTTTTTTGTTCTCTGATGTCACAGTTCTCCTTTTTATATCCATACTGATGTGTATATACAGTATAAATACGTATAGGACATATTAGAGAAAAGGCGACTGTAGATGTATTTTTACTCACTTGCATTCAAAGACAGTATTGTGTAGCTTAAGGAAGTATTCAAATCCGTAGCCTCCAGTAGATGCAAACTGATGGACTGAGAGTTGGGATTTGTTTCTGATGTTGTTTCTATGGCGCTTATGATCTTTCTTTTGTTAAGAGAAGGCTGAACATCCCATTGTTTTGTTTTGTTTTATTTTGTTGATTTTGATTTGAATTTTTTTGTACATATGTACATGTATTGTTTACTCCATATGTTCTTTATTTATTTTTTTGCATTTTTTCTTGAGTTGTTATTTGAACAAATCTGTGAAATCATCAGTGCTTGATTCTCTCCGGGCCGGTGGGAGTTAACCGCTGCTGATTTTGCTGTGAAGGTCTTATTTTGTTACTGCTGGACAGAGATATTAGAGAGACTTGAAGCTCTATCCGGCGTCTGCGGTGAACTGTTATAAGCTGACGGCTTGGCCAAGCATTGTGACACATTCGCATCAGGGGATACATTCCATTGTGTTCTGGAATCAGATGCTTGTAGCACATATGATCTGAGGCGCTTTGTGCGTATGCACGCGTGAGAATGTGAGTGTGGCGTACGCATGTTTTCAGTGCATGTATGTGCGTGTGTGGATGTGCGAATGGGTGTGTTTGTATGCGCGTTAACTTTATAGTACCACTTTGTGTCGTTAAAAACTACGGTACGTTTTTAAGGTAATGCTGTGTTTTTTGAACCCCTGTTCTAAGTGGCAATTTCCTCTGCACCACGTAATACTCTGAATTTTGCAAAAGGTACTCGCAAAAGATCTGTTTGTAATTTCATAATCTTTATCGTACAACACAGAAGGAATGTACAGCCCAGTGATTCAGGATTTCACATCCCACCCACAAGCCAAATTGCATCTGTAATCCAAGAGGAGAGGTATCAGAGGTATCGCACGACAGCACTAAGGGCTTGTTTCCACTCTTGACTGAAGGAGTGTACAAAAATATATCACTGCTTTCATCTTTCTATCTCGTGCATCAACGTCCGAGAGCATATCCCCTCATGCACACCAGTCCCCCCCCCCCCCCACACACACTATTTCAATCCTTCAGTCACTCTTCTCCTGCCCTTTGTGCGCACACAGTAATGGAGCTTCAGTCCCTGCAGCTCTAATATCAACACTGTCCCACCTTTTCTCGCACTACAGCTCTTAGTATCTCAGCATCTCATCGCTTCCATATTTGTACTAAGACGATATACATATAATATATATGACTGCACCCTTATGGCAACCCCATGTCCCTCTCTTTTATGTTGCATGGAAACCTCATGCGAGGACGTCATGATTGTCCCCCCCTTTGCTGATACTGATAATGACAAATATACTTATGTGTTTAAAACCTTGTCTCAGAGTGGTTTACATGATGACCTAGTGTCACAAACTGCTTGATCTTTACTATTGTCAGTGTTGAGTTTTGTTAGTATCCTGTTGAACTGGTTTATGTGGCAACATCTCATGCTAAAAAAAAAGTACAAGGTAAGGAAAAAGCTTTATTAGACGTAAAAAACAACATTCACAAATGCGCTATCATTTATTTTAATTTATTAATGTTTTAAATTACAGCTGTGAACCTTTCAGTCAAAACTAAAGGCAAAAAATGTGTTACGATAAAATAAATAGGTTGTTTTGTTCACAAGGAACTACTATGCCCATAAATACCATTCAACCACAGTAAAAGAAGAATTCCACAGATTTTCAAAATTCCTGCTGAAATAACAACTTAAATTCTTTGAAAAATATGAATGTAGGCACACAACATATACACCATTAGAATACAAGCATTACTATCCACACTGAACAGCACAGTGGATCGTAATGATCACAGCCATTGGTACATGCTTAGAATTGTCCTTGTGAACAGGCAAGCAAATCAGTGAAGTGTTTCTTGGCTTCTGTAGGAGGACATGGAAAATAATCATATACAACAGCAGTTTCTGTGCTATGACTTTTGGCATACCATTGTTCATCACAGACAGTATAACAGAGTTATACGGTCTACACTGCGTGAGACATTGTTTCAAGGTGTTAATAAGTAACTTAACCAAATTTTGGTCCTAAATTTATGCTTTTAAAACAAAACATGTCGAGGTGGAGAGGTACATGCAGTGTTTTAAAGAAAAAAAATTAAATGTGTTCGATTTTCAGATTTAACCTTTTTTTTTATTTTGCATTTCATATCAAACCACTTTGTTTTCAGATTTTTTTTTTAATTTTGTGCAATTTCCTTTCAGAGGCATCAGGGAAGAGGTAGGCTAAACATCACCTATTGGTTTCCTTTAATTCAACCATTAAGAATATTTTCAGCTACACACTTGTACAAACTTACACACACACACAACAAAGACATGCACATACAAAAGCAAGCAGTGGCACTACTGTTGGTAGGCATCAAGTCAGAGTCCAGGCACTTTTCACCCTCCGGAATGCATTGCGACAGCAAAAAAGTGCTGTTAGCAGTGTGTTCATATTAAAGGTAAACCAGCGGACACGGGTTGCGTGTCCCGTCAGTCTGTAAACTGCTGGGGAATGCGTCCACTGCAGACTTGCGTAATTGACCTTCATTCCAGCAGGGCCTGAGTTTGGCCAGAGCAGCAGTGAGGCCTGTAATTAGATCCAGAAGCTGGCCCTGTTGAGCTGGGCCCGGTCAAAGCGGGCGGGGGACGGCCGGGCTGGGGCAGAGCGGGTGGAGCTGTACGGTCCGTGTGACGTGCGCAGCAGCTCATGCTGTTCTGGGGGTCGCTCCGGCAACCTCGCCTCTCCGTCGCCCTGGTAACGGTGAGGTGGGGGGGCATGGCAGGGGAGGACTAGGGGCTCAGCTGCTCGGAGGGTCTTCACCTGAAAAAAGTACAAACACACACACACAACCTTACAGTCCTGCTGCAGTATGAGTCATCCATCATGTCCACGTACGAACTTACACACACACACACATTTACACAGGAGGACCCACGGGTGAGTCATACATGTGCCAGAATCTACACTTTTCTTTCTCTTTCACAAACACACACTATAGGGGATAATGTGAGTCATCACATGTCACATGTTGCACCCTTTTTATATAAAGCAAGAGTGTAAATCTCTGATCTCATGCTTTAATGGCTTTGGGATTTTATTACAATAATGTACTAAACTGTGGTGAAAAAATTAGGACAACCCATGAAAATATGTAAATTAGATATATGAACATATATTTAAAACATATCCTTGCTGTCTAGTGAAAAACATATCTGCACATAACAGCAACTTACAGTAGAAAGAGAAACCCTTCCAAATTCTCAGTGGAAGTCAAAGTTAAGAGCTTATTTCAGATAATCTTCGAGAATTTCTATTGGTCCATCAAAAGTTTGAGATACAGTGTAAGGGACAGTTGGTGTTTAAATCATGTAGTAAAATAAAAATCGACAAAAATAGAGATTCTTGTTTTTTCACTGGACAGTGATGATATGGACATTTGAACAGGATTAAGAAATGGAGGGTAAATAAATACTTAAAAAGGAAGAAACTCATTGTAAACAGAACATAACATTCAATTTTCAAAAAAAGTTAGGATACTGCCCATTTATTACTACTTTAAATGACTAACATTTAGAGCTCTCTTAAGGATGAGTCTGGGAAGGGATTTAAAAAAAAAATCTCAGACTTTAAGTCTCAAGTCAAAATCCACCATTCTACGGTTTGCAAAATAATGTACAAATGTGTCAAAATATTTTACCACAGTTCCTAAACGTAGCTTTTGTAGCCATAGCTGAAGTCAGAAAGAGACTGTACAGTGTTTGATTAGGAGGTGTGTAAGCCATGCTGCCAAAAAAGCGTGATTTAAGTTTGCCGGAGAACACCTAGACAAGGACCAGGACTTTGGGAACAGTGTGCCTGAGACAGCTGAATGAATTATGCAGTTTTCTCACTGAACTGGGATGTCAGATTTACTACTCAGAATGTCTGGAGTGCTTAATCAAACCAACTTTAAAATCCAAAATGGCTTGGAACATGACATGAGCAGTAGTAAAATCAGTAGCATTACACAGTTTATTATCACTTCTGTCTATGCATAGGTCATTAAATCAGATGGACATTTTTGGTTTTAGAATAATAAACAGCTCTGGACCACTTCAGTTTCTCAATCAGTTTCTCTAATTTTGCTATTAATATGTTTATGTTTGAGTTAAAGGAACATTGTTGTTTTATTCTATAACCTGCAGACAACATTCCTCCCAAATTCCAAATAAAATTGTATTTGCATTGATTTGCAGAAAATGAGAAATGGCTGAAATAACAAAAAAGATGCAGAGCTTTCAGACCTCAAATAATACAAAGAAAACATGTTAATATTCATAAAGTTTTAAGAGTTCAGAAATCAATACTTGGTGGAATAACCCTGATTTTTATCACTGTTTTCATGCATCTTGGCATGTTCTCCTCCACCAGTCTTACACACTGCTTTTGGATAACTTTATGCCACTTCTAAAAGAAATGTGCATTAAGTGGTCTCTTATTTTTTTTCAGCGCTGTATAATTATCTGAAAGATTAAATAAAATGTTAACACGAGTGTGACCTCATTTCCAGCTCTGACATGTGACTTCTAAGGTTAATGGAATGCAAAATAATTTAAAAACATGTTTAGCATAAACCAAACACATAATTTATCCTTAATGCCAATATGTTTAAAATATATCCAAAAAATACAAAAGTTTTTTTTTTTTTTTTAAAGATAATAGCAGCACACACCGATCTGCGTTCATACTGTGGTACCGGTCTGCGGCGGATGAAGCTGATGCAGACAGCGAGGCAGCGGCCTGCAAACACCACCTCCACCACACTCATGAAGATCAACGGCACCCACAGGATCAGAGTGGTACTCTGAGAGAAACGAGAGAGAGAGAGACAGAAAGACAGACAGAGAGAGAGAGACAGAACTGCTTAGAGACATGACAGTTGGATGGAGCCTTGATGGAGAGTGGCCAATAATGTGCTGTCAAGCATTCCAGCTGTACTGCAACACTGTGACCAATCAGCTCTCCCCAGCCTGCCTGGTTATGAAGCCGTGGTCAGCGAGGAGGAGAGCACACCATCTCACACTAATCTCAAGAGCCTCTTCAAAAAAAAAAAAAAAAAAAAAACCTTTATGAGAGAAAAACACAGCAGCACACACAGCTCCCCCACTGCACTGAGCACATAATAAAACTACTGCCTTATGGGAGGTGAGAGAGAGAGAGAGAGAGAGAGAGAGAGAGAGAGAGAGAGAGAGAGAGACAGAGAACATAGACTGAAAAAATAAGTAAAAGATGACGGCAAAAACAGAAGGAAAGAAAAAAGAGAGAGAAAGGAAGATTAAAAAACGAGTAAACTGGGAGAGCATTACAAAACTGTAAAAGTGAGAAAGAGCAGAAAGATGGAAGAAAAATAAAAAGCGGGAACTAGATATAAGGAACTAGAAAGGGCAGGGAGAAAGAAAAGTGAGAGAAAGTGACAAAAATCAGGGAGAAAGAAATTGATGTAAAATGGAAAGAATAAAAGAGCATAGAAACTAAAAAGTAAGAGAGAAGGGAAGCAGAAAGAAAAAAGGTGAAAAATTAAAGGAAATAGAGCGAGTGAGTAATAGATCAAAAGCAATCTGAGACAGAAGAGGAGCAGATAGAGGGTGTGAGAGTAAGAAAGAGGGAGATAGATGAAAAGAAAGAGAGCATATGAGTGAGAGGGCTAGAAAGGGAACAGTTCACACATCTCCCAGTGTGTTCCACTGTTCTGCTGAGGGATCATCAACGGACACAACGAATCCCCGCAAACCACACAGGATTACATAACAGAGTTTTATCTGTGATATTAGCAGGCCTGATGGGGAGCGAGTGTGACGTCTGAGTGCTTAACAGTGGCTAACAGCTGTAACAGCAGCGAAAGCCAAGAACACATAACTACGGTAGCTCCGCCCACCTAAAAAAATAAATAAATACAGAGAGCATCAGGACACAAATCCCTCCAGTGTGAAATTGTACAACTCCACTGTGGCAGCTCACCTTTAAATTACAACCCGCTCACACACAATGCAGAAATCCAAACCATACAATACATCAGTTATTATATACAGAGTATATATTTCCATGTCAAACTGCCGAAGCTGCTCAGAACAGCTGTGAACTGAGATCTCCAGCTCTCAACATCACTGAATGTGTTTGGATGGTAAGAATTAGAAAATGCTTCAAAGTGAAAATTATATAGAAGCTATAATTAAGGTGGACTCACTAAATACTGAAATATCACGCATTATGTTGGTTGTCAAGGATGACATTTACACAGTATGGTTGGTGTTGCATATTGAATAGCAACACCGCCTTATAATGGTTTCATTCTATGGATGGGCAAACGCACCAATAAGTGTCTCTTGGCAAGACATGTACATTCACCTGTTGTTTTTTTTATTTAAAAACTGTTTAGAATGTATAGACAAAAATATTTTAATAACTAAATTCAGCTGTTTCATTTAATCCAAGTGCAAGATAAAGTGTGTTAAATTCAGCAACTTCCATTCAGTCTGCTTTTACTAACCTTACTGAAAAAATAGGTGTTTTTAAGAAGCTCACTGAATTCCATGGTGGTACTGTAATAGAGCTACAGTTGCAATAATTTAATTGGTTAATTTTTATTTTACGGTGGTTAATATTCTAGATAAAGTGTGAGTGGTATTTTTAAACAAGAAATTTAAAACCACAGCAACTCAGCCATAATGCTGATTGATATCCATATTAATGCATTCTGATTAACAAAACATTTTTTTATATTTTAACATGAGATGAATGTCAGTTATTCCTTACATTGTGTACAATATGTAATATTGTAATTAAAACTAGGCCAATAGAAATGCTCTAGAAAATTACTTAGGATAAAATAATGTGTTCTGTGTAATTTAACTCTGCTATCAGAGCATTACTAACAAGTCAGCTCCTCTTGATTACTCACATAAATACGGGTGGGGTCAAAGGGACACTCGTCTGTGATGCTGAAGTAGCTCATGCCATCTGGAAGGTTACACTGGAGGAGGAGGCCTTTGCTTCCATGAACGATGGCCCACACCAGGGCGAACAGCAGGCCAATGGCTGAGGCTGCAGCCAGCAGAACACCTACTGCACTCAGCACGCACAGAGACCATGTCTGGACAAACAGCACAGAGACTACATCTCAACACACAGGAAGCAATTTACTTGCCAAAAGCTTCACTCTGCACTCACATACATTTCACCACAAGAGGGAGGCAACATCATCAGAAACAGACACAAAGCTATAGGACCAGTTTCCTGCACAGGGAATTAAGCCTATTCCTGAGCTAAACCTCTCTTCACAAAGAAATGTATAGTCCTTATAGTCCTGAACTAGGCTTAACCCATGTTCAGGAAAAAGGTACAGAATATTTGGCAAAGTCTCAAAAATGTTTCTTTTTAAAAAAAAAACTAAGAAAAAGCATAGGACATAAGATAGGAGTGTATCAAGTACCCAAAGGCTGTACCTGATCTGCAAAGGGCCACATGAGGCTGCACCTGTACATTTAAAACATGCTGAAGCTCACCTGATTCCACTGCTTTAATCAGGTGGTCTCTGTCTTTAAATATTTAACATATGCTCCTGCCTTGTTGTGAATGTAAAAACCTGCACCCACAATTATCTTTTATGGGTAAGATTGCACACCCCTGAGCTTAAAATATTGTGCCCATACAATTAGCTTACCATAAACTGTAACTGTATAGCCCTATCCAGACAGGATTAGTTTCTCAGGGGGTTTTGGGGTAATTTTCTCTTTTATGGGGCGTCCTCTGTGATTTTATTCCCATCCGGAACGACCATGTGCGTGTTTTTCTTAGACGTCCTCTGAGAAAATTACAGGCTGAATCAACTACTGTTTTTCGCTGAACTCTGTATTCCTCAAGTAAATTTAATCCAGTCCGGACTCACATCTCTGAGTTTTGCTATTTGTACACTGACACACATCGTAATTACACTTTGGGCGGACGTTTCCACAGAGGTCTACATAAACACAACAGCGAGTGGAAAAGGAGGAGCTACTGAACGCAATGTTGTGACCAAGAAAGCCAAAAAACTCACTGGCTTTCCTGTTTTTTTCAATTGCAGTCTGGATGCAAGAGAGTTTTATCACTGAATAGAATTGTAAAATATTTTTTTACAGACGACCTCTGAGAAATGAATCCCGTCCGAGATAGGGCTTATGGCTAAAAATCTGGAAAAAAGGGGATAAGAGGACAAACTGACAAACAAAAGTCACTGTATTATGTACCCAATAAACTGGCATAATTTGGAGCCTAGAATGATATGAAAAATTATTACGTATTTATTAAGTTTTATTTGTATGCTCAAACACTTATAATATTTGTTTATAAATTTTAAAGTTTACTATCTGTCATTTCAAAGTGAACAAATTGCTCATTCATTTTTGTAACTGGCTGTACTGGAAATGACAGCAGTGAACAGGCATTAAGCCTACAGTTCACCCAGATAGGAGTGTTGTTCTAGGCCTAGAGTTCAGGCTGTTATTTCTGATGCACCTGAGAAGCCAGACAGAATGAGCAGAATGTGACTGGGGAGGAGTCATGGTGAGCTGGCAGAAAAGCCTGAAATCAAACTGGATCCTCTAGACAATTCACTAGGCAAGAGGACAATAAAAAAAAGTGTGTGAGAGGGAGAGGGAGAAAGGCAGAAAGAGATATGTTTCTCAATAAGTGAGATGAGAACTGCAGCTGCAAGTAATAAACTTACCAGTGCTTTCCTCTTCTCATTTTTAGAAAAGACTATAGCCAATATTCCAACAATTACTCCCTGCAGAGAGGAGAGAGAAATCAATCAGTAATAGTGGTGGGTGATATGACAAAACACTGATGATTAGGGGTGAGTGATATGGCACGATATTCTTCTTCCTCAGAGAGCGTTAATAAATATGGTTGTCTATAATGCTAATCAAGCTGCAGTCATAAGTTTACCCACTGCTGACACAGATGCGCAAATGTACACACACAGCTTGCCTAGCAGTACTGCCACTAGAGTAGGATTCTCTAGAACAGATTAACATGAACTTATTGTCACCATATCTAATGCTAGACGTAGGTAAGAGGGGTATAAACCTCAGCACTGAGATTAAAAGATTGTAAAACACGGATATCGAGCCCAAAACACAGTAAACAATAACCAATGGTTTAAATACTTTTGGGATGAGTTGGGGATGAGGTAGAATACCATGACCTTACTAATGCTTATTTCACTGTATTTTCTACAAACTTGTCAAGTTTTCTCTGGACTACAGACAAATATTATACTCTTGATTTCAGAGGAAACAATGAACAAGCAGGTTTCCCCAATTGTTTGTCCATATAGTGTTGATGCACAGTCATTTCTTTCTATTATATAAATAACTCTTTTCAGCATATTAGGTCATCCATGCTAAACCACATCAAATACAAAACGATTTAAATTAAATCAAAACAATTGCTAAGCATCAGTGAATGGCATTCATGCAGGCCATTCATTTTTTTTTCCTACCAGTGCATATTTTTGAATATTTCTATTAGATATAGCCCCTGTATATGTATTACATTATAAACATCATCATTCATTTCTGTAAGATAACAGTAATTTAGTATTAGTTAGAGATGAAATATGATGATGGAAGTGTCTAAACAGTTTGGCACATCTCACCTCAAGACCAGCTGCTAAAGCCAAGATGTTAGAGACGCTGTACTCCAGGGTCTGGGCACCGAGGCTGACATGCCTCAATACTGTTCCATGTACCAACGCACCCAGCAGGAAGTTCACATGGCCCACAAACACCAGACACAGGCCCACCTTCATTAAAGACTTGGGCTGCACCAGACTTGCACAGCATACCCCTATGAGAGACTCACACACAGACACAGACATTACCTCTTACATCAAAAGCCCAGGTCCAATTTAACACAATCAGCTTTAAAATGTACGTCTATTATATAAAAATAAACAAAATATATTATGTTTCTTTTCTTCAAAAAAATATGATTTTGGAGATGTTTTGTTCAATAGTGACAATATACTTATAAAATGCTTATTCAATTAATTGAAATATGTAAGCATAATAAAGCCCACTTAGATCAGTCCATCAATGTTTTTACAGAAAGGCCAAAGTGAAGCGGTCAAAGTGACCATGTTACTTGCCAAAGATTTTGTCACATAGCTACACGTGTGCACACAGATGCTGACTGACCAGAATGTGATTTTTCCCCTCCTCACGGTTTACCAGAATAACTATTTAGCTAATCCTACTTCTGTTTGGTCTACACTGCATGTTGATTTACTTTGGAACTAGAATAAATGTGATTTTACTGGTTTGCTGAGTCTAAGCCTTCACAAATCATATTTCAGAAAAAAACTGTAATTTGATAAAGGTTAAAAGCTGCCAAAACAGAAACACTAGAGTATGAGAAGTTAGAGCTGTATTCACTAAGCGTTTTAGAGAAGGATCTGTTTCAGACAGTAAGGTCACTGTAAAGAAGAGTGTAGCAACCTGATCCTTGATCTATGTCATTATACAGTTGTGGTCAAAAGTTTACATACACTTGTAAAAAAACATAATGTTATGGCTGTCTTGAGTTTTCAATAAGTTCTACAACTCTTATTTTTCTGTGATAGAGTGATCGGAACACATACATGTTTGTCACAAAAAACAGTCATAAAATTTGGTTCTTTCATAAATTTATTATGGGTCTGCTGAAAATGTCACCAAATCTGCTGGGTCAAAAATATACATACAGCAACATTAGTATTTGGTTACATGTCCCTTGGCCATTTTCACGGCAACTAGGCGCTTTTGGTAGCCATCCACAAGCTCCTGGCAAGCTTCAGGTCGAATGTTTGACCACTCTTCTTGACAGAATTGGTGCAGTTCAGCTAAATGTGATGGTTTTCTTGCATGAACCCATTTCTTTAGCACTGTCCACATGTTCTCAATGGGGTTTAAGTCAGGACTTTGGGAAGGCCATTCTAAAACCTTAATTCTAGCCTGGTTTAGCCATTCCTTTACCACTTTTGATGTGTGTTTTGGGTCATTGTCTTGTTGGAACACCCAACTGCGCCCAAGACCCAACCTTCGGGCTGATGGTTTTAAGTTTTCCTGCAGAATTTGGAGGTAATCCTCCTTCTTCATTATCCCATTTACTTTCTGCAAAGAACCAGTTCCACTGGCAGCAAAACATCCCCAGAGCATAATACTACCACCACCATGCTTGACAGTAGGCATGGTGTTCCTGGGATTAAAGGCCTCACCTTTTCTCCTCCAAACATATTGCTGGGTGTTGTGGCCAAACAGCTCAATTTTTGTTTCGTCTGACCAGAGAACTTTCCTCCAGAAGGTTTTATCTTTGTCCATGTGATCAGCAGCAAACTTCAGCCGAGTCTTAAGGTGCCTTTTCTGGAGCAAGGGCTTATTTCTTGCACGGCAGCCTCTCAGTCCATGGCGATGTAAAACACGCTTGACTGTGGAGACTGACACCTGTGTTCCATCAGCTTCCAAATCCTTGCAGACCTGCTTCTTGGTGATTCTTGGTTGACTCTTGACCATCCTGACCAATCTCCTCTCGGCAGCATGTGATAGCTTGCGTTTTCTTCCTGATCGTGGCAGTGACACAACTGTTCCATGCACTTTATACTTGTGTATAATTGTCTGCACAGTTGCTCTTGGGACCTGTAGCTGCTTTGAAATGGCTCCAAGTGACTTCCCTGACTTGTTCAAGTCAATAATTCGCTTTTTCAGATCCACACTGAGTTCCTTTGACTTTCCCATTGTAGCTTTTGTAGCTGAGTCTAATCACTGGGTCAAATGAGCCCTATTTAAATGGGCTCATGAGAAGTCAACAGCTGTAGTCAATCAGAATCACTTACAAGAAGTGAAGAGGCCATGACATGAAGCTAATTTGATTGACACAACTCGCTACATCACCAAAATTGACAAATTTTGTTGCTGTATGTATATTTTTGACCCAGCAGATTTGGTGACATTTTCAGCAGACCCATAATAAATGTATGAAAGAACCAAATTTTATGACTGTTTTTTGTGACAAACATGTATGTGTTCCGATCACTCTATCACAGAAAAATAAGAGTTGTAGAACTTATTGAAAACTCAAGACAGCCATAACATTATGTTTTTTTACAAGTGTATGTAAACTTTTGACCACAACTGTAGATATGGGCTCTGGTTGTCTGGCCTAGCTTAAAGGAGAAATCTAGTGTGAGGTGGACTTGGGGTGTATGAGGGGTAATGATAAGTTCCAACTTTTGTCAAATGAAAACCTCCATTTGCCCACCAGCATCCCAAAATACAGCATTTTTATCCAATGCTCCAAACAGGCTTACAATGCATGCTGCCCAGAGAACTACCTCAAGGTACTCAAGGTATAAAGCACTTTTAAAGTTCTCAGTGCATTATTTTAAATGTCAGGACCCTCAGAATTTTACTAATGAAGTGTGGAGCTACTTTGAGCTTGTTAATGGTGTGAACGTAACGATTTCTTTGCATAAGCAACACTATGCCCCTATCCATAGTATTGTAAGTTTGTTGGCACCTTCGTCCAAAAGTGCTGTATTTCGAAATGCTGGGGGTAAATTAAAAGTTTATACTCGTTATCATGCTTCACTAAACCCCAAGTCCATTTCACACCAGATTTCTCTAAGTAAAACATTTAATTAAAACGTACAGAGGGTAAAGTGAAGTTGTCTTTCACCAAATAACAGAAGAGAAACATGCCTGTGAGTTTTGAGTCTAAAGCCAGGCCTTAACAGCCAATACTTTACACTGATCCTAGTATTGATCTTATACACAGTGGTCAGGGTAAAGGCTACATCAGAAATGTCACCCCCATTAATCATTACACATTGGATACACACTCTGGTATTACAGGCTCAACAGATTTCACTTCTGAGAACAGAACAGCCTTTGGGACTGTTAATTACAGCGTTTGCTCAGAAAGCTACTTATGAAACCCATTAAGAGTCATTTCGCAAAATGACAAAACCTCAAGTGTGAAAAAAACAGCATTCATTATGGCCATTATCTGAATACCATTCAGCACCTAACCAGGGATGAAAATAATTGAAATAAGGTAAGCCAAGCAGTATAAAGAGAGTGGGTCAACAAGCTCTTAATGATACAGAATGCATTATAAAAGTATTAGCTCAAAAAACTCCCTTTTTGGAGAACTTTAAAGAAGAATACTAACCAAATGCCCACTGCAGCAGCACCTGTGACTAAATCACACTGCTACTTAATTCCAGTTACACCCATAACCACATCACTCCTCCTGCGTGCTGCTTAAAAAACAGTGCCTTTATGAGCAGTACACACCTTTCTGCAGACACTCACCTGAGTTACCCATCTTCACCTGCGTCTTAAACAGCAGTCAGGTCATTTCACAGCCTGTGAAGTTATAACCAAATGTCCAAACGACGAGAGAGAGACTCAGACACCAACACAAACCTCCACATGGCTCCTTTTCCAGTCCACATTCAGCAGACAATATGCAGACAGATATATCACTAATAGAGCGCAGAGTCTCACAGGTAGACTCGGGTTCAGAGACAGGGACTCGCTCTATGAACTCTAGCTCTATGTGATCGTGAGTGAGGACGTCACCACACAGGCCACGCCCCCCGCAGGGTTTCTTCACAGGTAAGTGAAGACTACTACTGATTCAGGATCAGTAAAAAGGCTCATATTAAAACACGGTGACATATTCACATATTCTTTGTTCAACTTTTTTTTTTAATGAAACAGCCTCAGGATACTGATATAAATACATTATAACAATAATAATATAAACAGCTTTTCTGAGGTAATATCACGTGTTCTCCCGCAGGTGGAGAAATAAGACTTTTTAAACGCTAAGGCGTGTGCCGTTCCACCTTAAATTCAATGTAACATGGTGCATACAATTTAAGGTGGAACATAAAAATCGAAAAAGAAACCAACTACAACCTGATACATTTTATACATTTACAGAATTCATAGGTGCTCCATGTGTGTTTATCTTGTTTGTATTTTTTTTCTCTCTTTTTATTGAATTAAAGTGCACTTAAACAATTAAATAAAGAACAAAACAAAATCTACATAAACATCCAAATACATATCCAAATATCCTTTCAGTCTAAGTCCTTATTGGTTTCAGTAAATATAACATGAGGAACGTTTGTATCCTACTCCTATAGCTTGTACTAAACTCTCGTAGGGTCGAAAGTGACATTTTAATAATTATTAATATTATTATTTAAAGGGAGCACATATTACCTGAAAGTATTGTGAGTGAATTTCCCCAAACATTAAAAGCTTTAAATGAACGTTGATTCATTTTCAGAATGTCAACATTAACTGCTGTCTATTTCCCCTTTTAAAGGTTGTTTAAATGTTAGTTTTTCATTGTCAACATTAAAGGAAGTAATTCAACAAAAAAAAATTTTTATTTCATTTTGTCGTCAGGGTAGTAAGTAAATTAGATATGTCCTACCTTAGTATTTGTATACCTTATGTTTTACTAGTCAGAATTACATTTTGCAGATATCTAGAATGACGATTTCTGGTAGTATAAAGTAATTTTAGATCTCTGTATCTGTAATTATAGTTAAAAGAGTACAATTACATGTAAATCAGTAGTAACTATTTGACTATTTGATTATCTTAATGATATGCCGTCCTGGTAATGTAGTCAGAATGGATTTATAGATAAAATATCTAGATAAAATATTTTTAAAGTTAAAACAGATTTTAGGCTTCCAATTTGGGTTGGGTCAGAGTGGATTTGAATCTGAAACCTGCAGAAAGGTTAATCTCCAGAAGGGGGCGTTAGTAGGCATTGTTGTAAAGCTGAATAAATGCAGGAAGCCCTTTTTGTGTGTAAACAGAAAATGAATTGTTCATTAGCAAAACATACAGCTCTGGAAAAAAATAAGAGACCACTTAAAATTGATGAGTTTCTTTGATTTTACCAAATTGAAAACGTCTGGAATATAATCAAGAGGAAGATGGATGATCACAAGCCATCACACCAATCTGAACTGCTTGATTTTTTGCACCAGCAGTGGCATAAAGTTATGCAAAAGCAGTGTGTAAGACTGGTGGAGAACATGCCAAGAGGTGTGAAAACTGTGATTAAAAAAACAGGGTTATTCCACCACATATTGATTTCTGAACTCTTAAAACTTTATGAATATGAACTTGTTTTCTTTGCAATATTCAAGGTCTGAAAGCTTTGCATCTTTTTGTTGTTGTTATTTCAGCCATTTTCATTTTCTGCAAATAAATGCTCTAAATGACAATATTCTTATTAGGAATTTGGAATAAATATTGTCTGCAGTTTATAGAATAAAACAACAATGTCCATTTTACTCAAACATATACCTATAAAGAGCAAAATCAAAGAAACTGATTCAGAAACTGATGTAGTCTTTTCATTTTTTCCAGAGCTGTATATTATTTTTCTAATATTTCTAAAGTGCTGAATGTGCTGCTTAGATTTATATATGGTTTCAGTGTAATCTAGCTTGTTTATGTTATACATGCTATGAAATGTAGCAAATTACTAATAATGTAAAGTAGTTCTTTAATAATAATTTCTGCACATTTACATCTGTACATTTTAGTAATCACCAAATGAATATTGTACATACTACACACATTTGCAAACAAAGAAACAAGAAACAATCAAGACATTTTTGTTGTATTATTAATATAAAAAAGTTTCTTTCCAAAATACATTATAGAACTAAATACATTCAAATTACCACAATAACACACTGGTTGTTCTTATCATCTCATTATCATTGTATCATCGTATCTGACTCCTTACATCTTCTTTTTTGGATATAAAAAATACATTTTTGTCAAATTTGAGGCAAAACTTTTATAAATTAGCAAGTTATGATTGCTTCTCAGATTTTTCTGTGTAAGCTGGTTTGTAGTTTATAGGCACCATTGGTACACTACTCCCTTCACACTCTTCACATCTGCGTCTAGTGACGTGGCTTCCTTTGTGGGTGAGGTGCAGAATGCGCATGGCAATCAGGTAGAAGATCTCAGACACGTTCAGGACAATGCAGATGGCTGAGGCCCCCACCATGAAGTATGTGAAGACCCTCTTCTCGGTGGGTCGTGGTATATAACACGTCACCTGTCTGCAGGGCTCGATGTCGCAGACCACACTGCGAGGCATGTCGAAGTTGTGGTAGAGCAGATGCAGCAGGTAGAGGAAGCCCACCTCTATGGCTGTCTTGAAGAACAGGCTGAAGAGATAAGTCCACCACAGGCCGCCATGTTTCTGTCCAGGGTTATCATAGAGTTTGGCGTCTTCGCCGTGGGTCAGGCGGTACTTGCGCTCACGGTCCTCACGGTACCACACATGCATCACCACCAAGAAGGAAGGACAGGTGACGAAGATGAGCTGTAGGGCCCACAGTCGTGTGTGAATGATGGGGAAGAAGTAGTTGTAGCAGGCGTTGGGGCAGCCAGGTCTTTTGGTGTCGCAGTCAAAGTCTTTCTGATCATCGTTCCAAACTCGCTCGGCCGCTACCACAAACACCATGACGCGGAACACGAAAACCAAGGACAGCCAGATGCGTCCAAAACCTGTGGAGTATTTATTTACTCCACTGAGGAGGGACTCGAGGGTCTTCCAATCCATTGGTGTAGATTATAGAGAAGTTCACAGATATATTTCTGGTCTTAGTAAGGAAACTGCAGAAGATGACTGGCAGAATAGTGGATTACCAACCTGTATAAACTAATAAAAGACAAGAAGAAAACCACTCTTATTAAGACAGTTTATGAATGAGTATAAAGGCACAACTTACACATATTACAAAATTTGGTCTAAAGATTAAAAACACACATTTTTGACCAAGGCAAATCTGTGAAACTGGGTCTTTTATATCAGAAAATCTGGCCTTTTAGTATCTTTTCAATTAGAGCCCTGTTGAAAAATTCAGCTCAGGACCAGAAAAAACTATGTTGGTTGGCTAGCTCAATAACTAGCTATCAACTAAGCATAGGTTATGTTTTCTCTGGATGACCATCTGGATTTTTCCAGCAAGGTCTCATGTTTAGATAACTCTCATTTAAATCTGAACTACTCAATGGATACTTCTGTACAAAATATGTGAGTCCATGCCACAGTAAAAAAACAATAAGTGCATATAAACAGTCATTGGTCAATGACAAACTGATAGCACACCATTACATAAAAGACGTCGACTAACACAGTACCAAAACAGTACCAAGAAATAATGAAATCCAAGTTAGAATTCTTCATTTTAATAGACATACTGATATCATTTATAAATGCAATATTTTTAGATTAAACTAGACATCCACTATAAGCTCAAAGTCTGAAGTCAAGGTAGACCTTTATGGTGTCATTGTAAGTTAATTTCCCAAATCTCACAAGCTGTTACATGTATTGCTTCTTAGTTTTGCACAGATAATAAAATACAAATGCAAAAATGCAAAAGACTGAGGTAACATACCTCTATAAATCTGCTTGGTCCAGCATTTTATAATGTGAGTCTGTTGCTGGAGTCATCTCAAACCTCTTCCAAACTTCTTCTTTGGCATCCATTCACTCTTGTGCTGTATGGAACACCAGAGTCTTTTTTTCTAAAGTTTCAGTAAGAGGTGTGGTTTCACCACTCTCCCACTCTTTCTTATCTCACATGGGAGGTTGGACATAGAACGAAACGTAAAGTGGCCACAACAGTTTCAGTACTAGGAAGTTTAGTGTCTATTATTATTTATACTTTTTATATTAAATTATATTATTTTTGTCAGCTAGTTTAACTAGCATCTTTTAAAATACTGACACCAACTCTTACCCTAAGCAAGTATGATTTGGACTTTTTTACAGGTGTTTAATTAGGCATATGATAAGAGCAAAAAGTAAAATATTACTCTGCTTTAAATATTGCTTAATTTAAACAAAAGTACAAAAGTATTTGCCCTCAAAGTAAAACTACAATGATTCGTTATGGCTCTAATGTCCTATAATCGTTTTTGTAACAAAGCTTCAATTCAGTTTATGTTAATTGACTCACTTTTGCTACCAGTAATTTAATAGAATATTATTAATTGGTCTTTAACTGGCACTGATTTCTATTAAAATTATTTATAAACACAAAACACTGAAAGCCAGTGTTTAGGTAGAAGGAAGTGGCCATTAATAATGTTTTTGAAAGATATATTTGCACATTTCGTACAAGTTTAAATTTAATGCATACTTTCTTTAAACACAGGTTAATATATATGAGTTTATTATATTGCATCTCTGTACTCCATATATTTGATCATTTGTGTTGGCATAGGCACTCCCAAAATGTTACGCTGTTGTGCTGATGTTGAACCGGATGCTTGCACTGGGTTGCTAAGTGTAACAGGTCAAAATGAGTTCAAAACAAAGTGCACACTGTACCCTGATTGATGAGCTTCTGCTTTCTTGGTTTACTTTTTTTAATTCACACATAAATCACAAAGAACATTAAAATACATGATGTGTAATGTAGTGGAGTAAAACTGAAATACTACAGGAAAAGTAAAACAGGTGCATTAAAAAGCTGCTTAATTACAGTAATTACTACTGCTGTCGACCACTGGCACTTTTGGCTAAAAGAGATCAGTACTATACAATCCTGAAAATGTTTTTGTTTGTTTCAGAACAGTGGAACCCTTTTTTTGGAGTTCAACCTCACACTGCAAAAAATAAAATCTTAGCAAGTGAATTTTTCTAAATTTAAGGCAATAAATCTTATTTTGTTCTCTGTGTCTTACTAAGCATTGTAAGTGTTAGATTATTATCTTAATCATTCTTACTTAGAATTTGTACCTTATTTTAAGTCATTTGAACTTAAAATAAGCACAATCAAGCAGCAATCAAGTTATTCTCATTCTTGTATCCAAAAACAGTTACTTAGTTTTGCTTGATTTAGGTGTTACTTCACTCATTTTGAGACTTTGCCATTGCTTTTTGTAAGAAATCTTACTAAGAAAATTTTGCTTACCCCATTGGCAGATTTTTTGCTTAATATACATATATTTGTCTTAATTTTGCATATATTTTGTCTAGTGTTTGCCAATGGATTTTTTGCAGTGCATAAAGAACCATCTATGCATGCTAAGGTGGAGCAGCATTGAAGCATTCAGTTGAGTTGCTATGGTTGTTGAGTTATCTATAATAACTTATTTTTAGATTTTTTCGTCCCTTTAAATTAAATCTATGTTCCATCTGGTAACAGGAACGCACCTGGTGACTCATGTGACTGGCTGGACCTTATATGTTATCACATCCTGTGGTGCTGTGTAGGCATGGGGCCTATCTTCACCCTGTATGAGGAATGAATATTCACCGCCGCTGGTGGATATCAGTCAGACCAACTCTGTCTACGACTTCTGACGCAGAGATAAGCTGTATCGCTTTATACTTATTCTTTATTTATTCAAGAAAATAAACATACAGAAGAAAAGTTCTGGACTAAGATAACACAGAGGTGCAGACACACACCTAATGTTCCTTAAACTAATGAGGCTAATATTTTATAATGCATATGATTAATACTGTACCTAGCTCACAGAAGGATATTGAATAATCAAAGATGTTTGTTTTTCAGGGAGTTACTCTAGCTATTGCAGTACTTTGCAGTGATATTACGGGTGTTGGTTTCTTCATCATACTCCTTCCTTTTAAATAAAACAAATGATAAATTGCCAGATAGAAGCACGTGCCTCTACACATGAATGAACACACCTGTATCATACAGTCAGGCAGGATTTTAATGGTAAATGGAAATGAAAGCGATACTCTCAAAACTAGGGCTGGGCAAAATGACATTATTTTAATATATTGTGACAAATAATAAAAATCTCTGTGTATATTGTGGATTTCATCAGTGCTTACAAAACACCAACTGCACATTGGAATAATTAGTCATGTTAAATTGGATGAAGTGCAGCACATTTTAAATAAAAATAACTTTAGTACTTAATTAACGTTTTGTCTTTATCTGCCACTATTAATTCATTTTGTCTGCATATAAAATATGTTACCTATAAATAGAGTATACAATTGTCATGCTTTGCTCAGTCCTGCTTACAACTTACTGAGGTGTCTTTTTAAAAAGTCAAGCACACAATTTATACTGGCCCAAAGGTTTTCGTTTGTTTAACGTTAGGAGAAAAAAGGAGCACCTTGCCATCTAGGTTCCCATATTTAATGTTTTGGGTTTGTGTTGCTTACAGCTGCACTGACAGTATTGCAGAGGTAGATGGAGGAATAGATTCCACAAAATACCTGCAAATCCTGGATAGAAAATGTCAGATCATTTATTTAAAGGCTGAAGCTGAAAATAGGATGAAAACAATACAATGATCCAAAAATACCTTAAAGCCAACGTGGACTGCCTGAAGAGACACAAAATATAGTTATTATTGTTGTACTCACTCTCCGCTGACCTTAACGTCATAGAAAGTTTGTGATTTCTGACTCTGGAAGTTGCCTACACTTATCCACAAGCCCATCAATGATCTTGGCATTCTTGACAAATGATCAATAGTTTCAGTAATTGTGTTGTGTTTAAACCTGACCTGCAGTGATGTAAACATCATAATATACCACAGTACTGTACAGCAATATGTTTAATCATAAGCCCTGTATTGTGATAGCAATGGTATCATCGAGTTCCTGCTTATAACAGCCATAATCTCCTCAGATGATCTTACTAGGGCATTTATTGACCAGTGTAATGTATTATTGAAAAATAAATCAATAAACGTGATGGCTACCTGATACTTACTATGATGAATTATAATAAAACATTACTGATATTTATAGCTCTCAGACACTAGTCTAAATCAAAAGCTGAAAATGGACAAATTCATAGATATTGTTGGTTTAGTATTAATTTCTTAAGATTTTGTTGACCTATTAGTAGTTTAGAGTGTATTATATAGAAATTATATTCATTTATTTAATAATAGTGTAAAGAAAAGTACACAAAATAAGGGTACAGTTGTAGGAGTTAAATTATGATTTATTATGAGATAACCCATTTCTTATTTTAGTTACATATTAGACATAGTGACATTCATTACAAAAAAACCTGCATGATATTCAGACACTGTCAATCACACAAATACACACACAAACAAAACATCTCATATGTAGTATTTCCAGTTTTTTTTTTTGTTCTTTTTATAAAATGTCTGTGAACATGTTCAGTTACAATATTTATTAGTCCTTATCTTTGGACATCTCTCTTATTCTTAGAAAAGTTTTTTGGATTCTTCTGGATACAATTCAAGAAAATGCCAAGCTGTATGCAGGAGCACTGGAGTCCTCAGCAGAAGGGTGACCATTGCCCTGGTCCAGCAGAGACTTCTCCTGCAAGTTCTCTTGATTGTGTTTGCTAGCCAGAGTGGAGATAGTTGTAACTTGGCACTCTGGTTTGTTGATCTTGTGTTCAACGACACATTCACGGCATCGCTTACAAATCAAGTACATTATCTCACATAGGGTCAGCAGGATGCAGACCAAGCTGACCACTACCAGGAAGATGGTGAAGATGCGCTTTTCAGTGGGCCGGCCGATGTAGCAGTCTGTCACCTGAGGGCATGGAGGCACGTTACATCTCACCAGGAGAGGATAGAAGTTGGCCTCATAGATGTAGAACACCAGGAAGATGAACACAGCATCCACTGCCATCTTGAATATAAGGCTGAAAAGGTATGTCCACCACAGTCCACCTCGTTTCTTACTGGTGTCCTGGTAGAGGTGAGGACAGCCCTCGCCATACTTCAGCTGATGTTTCCTCTCACGGTCGTCCCTGTATGCCACATGCAGGACTACCATGAGAGATGGGCAGGTGACGAAGATGAGCTGGAGTGCCCACAGCCGAGAGTGGGACACTGGGAAGAAGTGGTCATAGCAGACGTTGTGGCAGCCTGGCTCCCTGGTGTTGCAGTCAAAGTCCTTCTGCTCATCACCCCAGACCTTCTCAGCTGCCACCAGAAGCACCAGCAAGCGGAAGATGAACACCACTGACAGCCAGATGCGTCCAAAAGCTGTAGAGTACTTGTTGACTCCACTGACGAGACCCTGAAGAAAAGCCCAGTTCATTTTGAAAGACTATGTGGCCTAACTGTAGGGTGCAAACAGCTGAACTAAGTAGACTTCACTGGTATTGTTCTGTGCTGGTACAAATGCCTAGGTGTGCCACCTCCTTTAGCTATTATGTGTCTGAAGTGGGACCAACTGAGTGAAGTAAGTAAACATAAGGAGGGAGAGAGAGAGAGAGAGAGAGAGAGAGAGAGAGAGAGAGAGAGAGAGAGAGATTGTGTGCCACAGAGGGTGAGGCTGACTCTTATGGTTATCAAATTTATTTGTAAGGTCTATGAAACCCCTGCAGCAGTTAACTCCTTTTTAGTAGATTTCTAGCCCACTATGCATCACAAATTACATATATATTTTCTTAATAGCCATGAGTACAGTTTTTTTTTTTTTTTTTTTTTTTTTACAAATGTTCAAAGATAAAGTTTACATTCATTACTCAGGTAAAAGTATAGATACTAGGGTTTAAATTACTTCTGTAAAAGTTAAAGTATCACCTCAAGCTTTTTACTCAAGTACAAGTGTAAAAGTACTGGTTTACTTACTTAAAGTATAAAAGTAAAAGTAATGTAAAATGTAGGAAAAATATATTTAAGGACAAAAACCTAGGCCGTGCCACAGGCTCCTATAATGCACTACCCCCTCCCCAAAACACATTTTTCTAAAAGCCATAATGACTATAATGTTATATAAAATGTTATTGTTGAAAAAAGTGGGATGCACTAGGCTGATTGTTTCAGCCGCACATGTGTCTACTGAAATTGAATGCATTTTAGTACTATATATATATATATATATATATATATATATATATATATATATATATATATATATATATTAAATAAACTTAGTTGGGAAGCTTAGTTGGGACAGTCTCTGCTACAGATCATCTTCATACTAGGCTACATACATCTATTATGTATCTATTGACACCTCTGCAAATGATACTCAATGTTCTAGGCTATAATTTGACATGGTATTCAAACATTGTTAACATTTAAAATTAATTACTTGAAGTTTCTGAATTCATTGACGTTTATCTTTGCTTCATTTAGCTATATTGTACCTTTTTAACTCATAGGAAGCACTCTGCAACTATATTTAGTTAATATGAAAAGAACATTGGCAACAAGCCCAAAATCAACTCCTCCACTACACCCACAACATAAATGTGTATCATATTCAATTTTACCTGGCCATTTTCCAGTCTTTCTTTTATCCTTAGAATTAAAAAAGGTTCTCTCAGATTGTACGTGAAGCTGTTTTCTGATTGGCTGCCCTGCATATTGCCTCTTTTAAAAAGCTATCTAGGTGAAACCTACACACCCACATTGGTTGAGTTCATTTGGTTTGTCATTGTTGACTGTTAATGTTTTTTTCTAGTATGTTTAAAAAAACGTTGCTTAGGATTAAGCTACAAAATATATCAGCTTAAGTAAGATTTTGGCTATGTTGGAAATATAATATACAGCAAAACTTTCTATGAATATTTTGATGTGTTCCATTTATGGTTTTGACTTCAGCCTGGGATTATTTGACACCACTTGAACGCAGCAACACTCCTTGTAACTTCAGAGTCCAATCTTAGGGAGCACAACTGGCCTTGCTCTCTCTGGGTGGGTAGATGGTGCTCTCTCCCAACATCACTAAAGGGTGATGTCGATCAGCACGAGGAGCTGATGTATCAGAAACGGGTTGTTGCACTTTCCTCCAAACACTTTCCTCCAGCAGCAGTTCAAAGGCATGTGATAGTGTTGGGGCATCACTAGTGATAGGGGAGTCCGAATGAGTGGGTTTGGTAATTGGCCATGTAAATGGTAAAAAAATAAATAAAAATAAAATAAAGGTTTTTATTTCAAGGAATTATGAAGCGTTTCTATTAGCTTGTTTCAAAAAAAGGAATACAACTCACAAATGTAGATAATGTACATAGTTTTGCATGAAAGTGATGAAACAAAAATGTCATTACAAAAATTAATTGAAAACATTTTTTTCTGATAAATCAATGTAGAAAAAGTATATTCTAGCTACATTAGTTTTTTTTTTTACTTTTTTATTTTACAAGAGTGTGCGAGCATTAACGCTTACCCAAACTTTTTATTTTTGTCAGAGAAAAGCTGGGAAAAAGGTAGTTAAAACTAAGTCAGTATTTTTCTCTAGTTGAATTGAGCTCTTTAATTTTCCCTCCTGGTGAAAAATCCCCACTTCCTGCCTGAACTCGTCCCCGGGTGAGAGGTCAGTAAGGCTGGGACTGCTCGCCGTAGACCGAGTGATATTACACCGCAGCATCCCGGGACAATGTGACCCTTCCCTGGATCACCTTCATTAGCTAGTCGGAGCGGAGCGGCGCGGAGTGCAGCAGGAGAGGCGAGACGAGCTAGGCTGCAGGCGAGTAGCGGTAGCTAAGTGAGCTGGGCGGCTGGGCCAGCGCTGAGCCCGCGGAGAGGACCGAGCGCACAGCCCGCCCTGAGCCTCCTCCCTCCGGCTGCAGTGAGCTGGCAGCAGCGCGAGGAGGAGCTGAAGGCGGTAAGGCTGCGTTATTGACCTGCTCCTGTTTTCTGCAGTCACCCCAGACCCGTTTAGCTACTGCTAACTGTTTATCGGGAGCTTTGTTAAGTCAGCTGCCATTTCTCTGATCTGCAGCCACACTAAGCTAAAAACGGGGAAAACTGAAAATCCGCTGCGGTGTTTGTTTTTTGTTATTGTCGCCCTGGAACCTTATAATCTGCACTCGGCTAGTTTTGCACTCACTGCGAGACCTGCGTGTTTGTTGTGATTAGATTCTTCTACTCATAAAACAGTAAATCAGCGCGTGAAAAAAGATTAAAAATGCGAAGGAAGCTTAAATGCTACCCTGCCTTTTCCCAAATTGCTAGCTTGCTAAAGCTAAGCAGACACAATCCGCTAAAACTGCAGCAAAACACGCGCTCAGTCACATAAACACCAGTGGAAATCTAAGTCAAAACGCTGGGTTTGGTTAGCTCTAGCTGCAGGTCCGTTTAATACACGGCTAATGGCGGATTGCTGGTGTAGGTTAGATAACTAAAGCTAGCTATAACGTTACACAGACAGGGAGAGAGGGAGAATGGGACTTCTGCCTGAACTCTGGCTAAGTGACTGCAGACACCGAGTTTTTAGCGTTAGTGAGAAAAATGTCCTGGAATATAAAAATCTATATTTTCTGTGCTAGACGTCCCCCGGGCCGTGTGGTGAGTCGTTGACCATGCGGCAGTGGTGCCTCCCTGCTGTGGCTCCACGCACCGAACCGCTCCCACCGGGCAGACCCTCGCCTCAGCTCTCAGGTAGGACCACAGATCTCCACCACCCACAGACCCTGACTCACTGCTTCTCTCCAGCTTTACTGGACACTGTAAACTTACTCAAATAAACATCACCACCTCTCACCAACTTCAGGTGAAGGGTGTCTATTTCTGGCCCTGGAGAGCTCAATCAGAAAGCTAGTATTATTATACTGTTATTAATATTATTAATAATGATAATAATAGTTGGGGATGCATCAATACCATATTTTTGCAACCGAGTATGAGCACATGCATTTTTGCACTGAACAATACCTATTCCTACTTAGAATGAAGCAGTCAGAGGCGTTGTGTAATATTGTAGTTAGTTATTAGTGTAAAGTAGTGCGAAGCAACAGTAACGTTTTTGTTAATCTTAGAATTTTTGTGACAGTAAGTCCTCCAACTTTATCATGTGACATCAGGACCATATCAGTTTTTCAAAGACTCTCAGGGATTAAACAAGAAGTAAATTAAGACAGGAGTGAAAGGGAGAGTTTTTTCAGTTTTTACCAGTGTTTTTTATGTTACTGACTGCGAATGAACCTCCACCCCGAGTTCAGCAGGTCCTGGGGAGCTAAGCCTGGGATCCGTGGGCACCACTAAACTAGTGCTGGTCTTTGCGGTGGCATGGGGGAAGAACCAAGCCCACCAGAGCTCTGCAGGAGTACTTTATGTGTTACAGTTTGCTGAACTGCTGGGTTTAGACAGTTGCGTTCTCTCTCTTTCTCTTACTCGTGCCATCTCCTGTGCTGTGGATCTGGGACTGAGTATATACAATTCAGACTGGAGTGATGTAGTTGTCTGTTCTTTAGTACAGCAGTGTGCACTACTGGATGTTTTGGATGTTGGTATCTGCCTTGGTGGCAGGAACGAGTACAGGGGAGTCCCAACCTCCTCTTGTCGGTTAATAATTATAAATTGTTATAAATTATAACACAGTTATTTCAAACCCTGCAGTGTGTTTGGCTGAGAGGCATTATATGAGTGCTGTTATCAGCCGATAATGCACTGTAATCGAAGCTCTCCCTGTATTACTCTGAGACATACAGGTAATCTAGCAACAATGCAGCAAAACAGCACAGCTACAAACAGAGCTGGGAGGTTAATCAAATTCATTTAATTTACTGTTTTAATTTGATTTTCAGAATGGGATAATGGAGATTGTACATCTTTACATATAGAAGCTGCCAGAAGGAATCTCAGTTTTTTGTAAATAAATAACTGAAGTTTTGTAAACTAAAAACCTAAATCATAATTAAGAATTTAGATTATTTTTTTACAGGATCTCCCAGTTCTATATCAGTGGCTGCAAAAATTACTAGTAAGTAGGGGTGGGCGTTATGGCTCTAAAATAATATCACGATATTTCAGGGTACTTTTGCGATAACGATATACTTGCCGATATAGGAAAACTAATATAAATACTAAAATAATTAGTTCATTTCAGGAATATAGGAATCATAATGTGGCAAAATAAATAATATAGCATAAAATAATATAATGCAGCAAATAATATTCCAGAATATTTGGTTCATGCATATAAACTGCAAACTAAAACAATTATACAATAAATAAACCTAAAGCTTCACAGAAAATAATAGACTACTTTTAAGACAGAACAGCCCTATTATCACGATATGGATTTTTAATATCATGATATTTCTGTGTCACGATATATTGTATACGATATAATATTGCCCACCCCTACTAGTAAGTCCCTATAAACTTCAATATAGTCAGTACTGGAGTGTGGGCAACTAGTTTTAGGCAGGTAACAGAAGCTGCACCATGAGATACTGGTCGGTTACAGGAAAACCTGTTGGACAAGCCTTTTTTCAGAGTCTCACCAGACAGGTGGGCTTTAAAGATAGCTATAATATCCTGTACCTAATAGTTTAAATACCCTGTGCACTATACTGTATCAGCCTTGCAATTGTGCACTGTCTATGCATATGTTGGTCTGGTCTGGTCTTGTCTCGTCTGTTTTCTTTGAGCTAGTATGTTTATCTTGTCTCTGCATCAGAGTTTCATTAGGAGTGCACACATGCTTTTTTTATTCTTCTTCTGTGAAATTACACCTGGAGTGGGAAGTAATTGAGGGTAAGTTTAAATATTGAGGGAGAAGTGAGTGCTCCCTACTTCATGATAGTCCAGGGGATTGAGGCAGTGACCTTTGTATCCAAAGCTTGCAGTGTTGAGGTCAGAAAACACTATTGAGGATAATATATCCATATATTGTACGATAATTAAATAATTTCATTGTTGTGATAGGCCTAGCAATGGCTGCCTCAGAGACTGTTTAACCCATAGACTGTATATAGCTGGACAGAGCATCGTCTCTTAAAAGTGAAGCCACCACAGGTCGGGCGCCCCCTGCTGTTCGGCTGCAGAAAGCTGTGTAACTCCACCCATTCCCATAGGTTTCAATGGCAAAACAGACAACATTCAATCACGTTTTTTTCTAATATACTGTAATTCTACCTCCATTATTTAAATGCAGCAGCTAGTGTAACCTCTGCTTATATTGTCATTTTTATATCCCCACAGAATTCGGTTTTTAAAACGTTATTCAGCTCTATTCAAAAAAGGTGTGGTTATGGTAAAAGGGCTGGTTATGGGCGGGACCAATAACAGACCGTCAGCTCCGCTCCGCCCCGCTCTGCAGTATGTGACCGCGAGGCAGCCCTCGGGGGCGGGGTTATTTAAATGAGCAGGCTGCTCTCCACAGTCTTTCTCCCTCCTCTGGTCTCTACTGCGCAGAATCAGGTGGCAGGATCGCCAACATGGCGGAAGATTTTGGCTTCATTTTCATTGAATGAATGGGAACGGAGACACGGCGTCCATCTTTTTTACAGTCTCTGGTTTAACCTTGTATTTGTTTAATGATAAATACATAAATATCTAATAAATCTAAATATCTAATACAACTACAGTGTTTAAACTGAAAAGTTTGCACAACAGTTATTACCTATGCAAAAACTCTTATCATATTCTGTTTTATTATAATGAAAATGTAATTAAATTGTGGGTTAAGTGCATCATGAAAGTCTTATACACAGACTTGCATCTTTTTTTTTAGGGTTATAATATTTCATTGTACCATAATGTTCTAAAAATTTCAGTATATTCAATCTGTGCATCTCTCACGTTAACTGATCCAGTTTATTTTGAGTGCATCATTGGGGTTTTCTTCTCCTCAAGCACAACCAGATTAGTAAAAAAAAAAATCACAAAGCTCTCCAGGACCATGGCTTTTTAGACCTGTTGTTTTACCATTAAATATCATTAGATATTATCATTAGATATTATAGTTGTGCTCTATGCATTTATTCAAAAGGATAACTGTGCTTCTAATTGCAGATGCCAGGATGGAGTGTTGTGACGTGGAGCCACGCTACACGATCGAGCAGATTGACCTGCTGCAACGGCTGAGGCTCTCGGGGTTGACCAAGCCTCAAATCATTCAAGCCCTAGAGTCTCTAGAGAGACTGGATCCAGACCACCGTGCCGCTTGCTGTGACAATCACTCAGCCCCACCCAGTGCTCCTACCTCTGCGGCCGCGGCCGCCCCCTCTTCCTCATCTTCCTCCTCTTCTTCTCTCACCTCAGCTACCACACAAACCCCTGTCATAGAAGCTGCTCTGTCACCCAGCAACAGCTACGATGCTTCACCCCCACCCCTCTACCCACCCAGTGCAGTTCAGAGGTCATTTAATTATGACCTGGCAGAAGAGGACTGGGATCTGGAAGAGAAGGTGGAGGAGTACATGAGGTATAAAATTACATTATGTTACCTTTTTTTTGCTCTAAACGCTAGTGAGAAGGACTGATTAATATAACACAGTATTAATGGCAGTGAATGTCCCTGGAGCAGTCGTGTAATTTTCAAAAAAAGAACAGGACTTTTGAAGTAGGTCAGGTGGACTGAGAGGAATAGTGAGACAGCTAGTTTTGAAGTAATGCTTTAAAGCACTTTAAAGCTCTAAATCAGATTTTGGGAAGTGCTGCCTAATAGAAACTGTGGTTGGTATATTTTTTCTGTTTCTTCTTTCCTAATTACATAGCAAGATAATTGGAGATGGCGTGATTAGTGTTTTGGGGTCTATACCGATCTTGTATCGTGATAGGCCAATTGCCAGTACTGATCGAGGATGAAAACTTGGTAAAACATTGTTGTGCAGGGCTTTTGTAATGTTTTGTGCACTACATCTGTCAAGGTGTTTTTTTTTGAATGAACCACATTTTCCATATAGATTCATAACGTTTAACCACAGGCCATAAATTCCTCTGCAGAACTGCTCTGTATTGGTCACAGTGATGCTGGTGGTCTTGGCTTCCTATGCTGTGTTCTGATACTGTGAATTCTTGAGAGGGGTTAGTGGTGTTTCAAGTCTTTACTCTGCTTCCTCCACAAGGCACATTTTTCGTAGATACTCTACAAATATCTGTGCTTGATATGGTTTTAAAAAAATAGACTGAGAATACTGCCCAACAATGCAGTTTGAAAGTACGATGTGAACAGTCTATGTAAGGACCAGTTTTAAATAAATAAATGTTTTACCTATAAATTTGAAAACAGGTTTGTCAAGGGACTACTTTGATTTCATTGTTTGCATACAGTTGGTTGAAAACTAAAATATACTACATAAACGTTATTTATTTATTTATTTATTTATATATAGCCGTTATATACATGTGTAATATCGTATATTAGCATCTGCCCAAAATGTTCACATCGGTGCGGCCCTACTTTTAACCACTGCGTTGCCCTAAAACACTGTAAATGGGCACTGATACAAAATCAGCCACATCATCTTTGCGTGGTTGTTGTATGGCTGTTTACCTCTATGCTGTACACTCATTCTGAAATAGAACAGTTTAAACAAATACTTAAAGATTCAATATTGCCACACTGTGGGTGTGTGGGTGTTGGTGTATGTGTTTAAATGTCTGACCAGGGCTGTATATAATCTTGAAAAAAAAAATGATGGCACATATTAACATTTTGGGGCTTTATTATGTGTGAAAGCACAACAATTGAAATGGATTAGATCGACATTTACCAATTCTCAGCCTTAACGTTGCATCAAGTCCGAATCAGGATTTGGTTTTGTGTGATTATAGCATGTATATGTAATCTGTATGTAATGATTCTGTTGCTGGTGAAGACTCACACTGATGAAAAGCTGTGTTTGAATTTTAGGAGGGACAGTAACCTGGTGAAGGAGGAGATCAAGGCTTTTCTCAATAACAGGAGGATCTCTCAGGCTATTGTTGGACAAGTCACAGGTACTCTGTTCAACTCCCTTTAGCACACAGTTCCACAATGACTCTAATATTAAAAAGAAAGCTAGATATTAAAGTTATGTTGCCTATGAAGAAAGATAGAAACAGTACTGTGCATGAAGATGCATCAGACATCTACTTCCTGTTAAAATCAGCCATGAGAAACTTTAAACTTAAATAACACCTTGTGCTTTTTGATGTTTATTACACCCTAAGGAGTTGTTCCTATGTTAAACTGGTGCTGTAAAAAAAAGCCTGAAGGTATTAAACATACTGTGTTATTCATTTATTTGTTCTCTATGTGACATTTGACAGTTTTTTCTTGCTGTGTTTCTTGTTTAAGGTATTAGTCAAAGCTACATCTCCCAGTGGCTACTGCAGCAGGGTCTGGAGATGAGTGATTCCAAGCGCAGGGCCTTCTACCGCTGGTACCTGCTGGAGCGCAACAGCCCAGGTGAGCACAGATTATCTGGCCAGAGCTGAAATTCATCTTTTAGGGTCTTTTTATTTGGTGGAATTAAGTGCTAGTTACCTTAATAGGTTTCAGTCAGGGGTAGGAGGAGAATATGGGGGTTGCATACCTTTGTTTGTTTGTTTGTTTGTTTTTGTTTGTTTGTTTGTTTGTTTTTGTTTGTTTGTTTGTTTGTTTTTGTTTGTTTGTATGTACAGCTAACATTCATTTTCTTCACACTTACTTTCTGCACACTTTCCATGGACTGTAAGGAGTTAAAAAAGTATGGACACCGAGACAGTGTCCATACTGTCTAGAAAGTATTGTTGAAATGAAACCAGCCTATTTCATGTTTGCCATTTTTACAATGTATTTAAAGCTACTGTAGGTTTGGCTCATTCTATAGAATATTTATTCTGTTTGGGAAATAAGTTTGTAACTCAGCATCCAAAACACTCATCCACTCACATGTTGTATGTGACTGTGTTTAAAGGGGCTGATAAAGTGATACAGAGTTTTAATACAGAGTTCCCCACCCTTTCTTTAGTATGCCGTAGTAGGCTGTATACTGTAGCTATCAGTCCTGATCCTGGGCCTGGAACTTGCTGGTTTTCATGTTGTCTCTGCTCCACCTAACGCTACTAACAGAGCCTTGAGCATGTCGCTTTGTAATCCTCTGCAATGCTGCAGTGTCGAGCATGTCTCTGCATACTTAATCCTTTCAATTATGGACATCTGAATACAGCTAGAATGGACTATTTTTACAACTTTCTGTTTTTTCTGTAACTGAGCAGTACTTTGGAGGCTGTATACACACCTATGAATGAATACTTTTGGAAGTAAGCCCAGTTAACATACAGTTTTCTGATTGCCTAAACGGCTTAAAGGGTTCAGATGGAGTGAAAACCAGCATGCTCAGGGCCCCAGGAGCAGGACTGACACCCCCTGGAGTAGACAGAGAGAACTACTGATGCACCTGCTCCCCTGGTACTCTGCACACCAGTCCCAGCAAGGTAACCACCACGTTGAAGGGAAGCCTCTATAGAAGGATCTAGCTGCTTTACTTAAAAGAGAATTTCAGAAAATGTTGAAGTGTAACTGCCTAATTACAATGTTAAGATGTAAACCGAGTCAATCAGAGTGTTTTTTCGTAATATGTGCTGTTATTAAAAACGTAGCTTTAGTCAGAATTGTTCAGTAGTGATGGGATTCAGATGTCTGAAGAATGTCTTTTAATGTGGCCCTTTTTTAATATTAGTGATAGGAATTTAATATTAATGTGTCCACATAGGTCAATTTCCTTGTTTGCCCCATATAGTCTCATATGTTTCAGTGTTTCAGGTAGTGTGAGAACAGCTGGTGAATAAAACATAATGATTGTATGACATTACATAATGACATAATGATTTTTGAACATTACTATATGTTTGCACTGCCCACACTGTCTACTTTTTTTTTATTACCCGTGAAACACAGCTGTAGTCATAGGCAGTACATGGTTTATGGAATTAGGATGAATTGGATTCATGTTGGATTAAAGTAAAGTCATGAATTTCTATCTGATTATTCAGAATTTGTAATGCTTCTAATGTAATACATTGTGTTTTGGTACTGTTGTGGTAATAAAGTCATGGTTAAGTGCACGTGTTGCACAGAAAATACACAGTGAATATGGATCATGAGTTTACACAGTGGACGAAGATTGACAAGCATAATGCAGAACTTCATTTCTAAAGCATGAGTTCCACCCAATCATAAGAAAATAATGCAATGTATACTGAATAGAATATATTGTCAGTTTAATTTTCTTTCCTTATTCTTTATCATGTGTTGTTCTGTTTGCAAATAAAACAACCAAAAATAAATGAATCTCCTTTCAATCCTATTTCAACTAATGGAATTATAGTGTAGATCTAAAAATGTCAATGAGTCAACACATTGAACATGCTAACGTTTATATAATACTTTACCAAGAAATATGCCAGAGATTGTTTAACATTTATAAACTTACTTTCTTGTGCTATATAAAGATGTTTTTACATAACTAATACATTTTTGCTCCGTCATGCTAATCTAGGATTGTGCAGTCTCAGAAATTTCTACAAGTTTTGCATTCAACATATATTTGCATTTGCATTTCCCACAAATCCTATCTGTGCATCTCTACCAAGTCTGCATTGTAGGTGCATCTACACTTGCTTCCTTTTACCACAAATGATGTTATTTATTTAAAAAGAAATAGATTGTACATCAAACTACCAAAAATAACCATCAATTTTAAGGATTAAATCATTAAGAAAATTTGGATAATGATGTGAAATTCTCTTTTAAAGTTGCATGCTGGCCAGTGCATGACTCTGAGAGTGTTATTGTCACAGACTTTTTTAAGGCATATCATGTTAATCATATATCATGTGTAATCTTTGTCCACTCATTGCTAATTTAAATATGCTAATTCTAATTTCTAAGACGCACTTTAGCTTGTAGTGAATTTTGTTTTCATTTTTGGTGTCTGTCTTGATGTATGTGCAGGTGCGACTCTGTCTATGCGCTCCATGGTTAAAGAAGAACCTGATTGGAGGGTTGCTGGTAGCCCTGCAGACAGGGTGGCTGTAGGTGGGCCTTTCAGACTGAGAAGGGGCAGCCGCTTCACCTGGAGGAAAGAGTGCCAATCAATCATGGAGAGGTGAGCTAATTACCAAGAGCTTCCTAAGCAGCAGCTTTCAGGTCAGGTTCATTTGACAGTGTGATATCTTCAGTCAACATCTTACTGAGCATTTAAGTGTCCTTAATAGAGCAAGAATGTTTTAGACATTTATAAAAAGAAATGTAGAAAAATAAACTGAAAGGAGTTTAAACTGCAAGCGCCAGTGTGTGACTGGCTTTAAATCACATTGTGAATTTTTTGTGTGAAATTTATCTAACTTAACATGAGCAAGTTTAGTGTGCTCTTCCTCTCCTCTCATCTCCTTGTCTCACTTCTTTATTCCTCATTTCAGATTAAAAGCCCTCTGCAGAGTTTTATGATTTCAAAACTTTTTATAGAAGTCTAAATCAGTGACAGTGGCATTAAGATGATAATTAAGTACAATGAAGTGATGTGCATCATGGTTATGTCTTAACATCTGTGAAATTTTAAGAATTGATGTAAATCGCAACTGCTACTTTTTTCAATTAGCACTATAGTTAAGCATGTTGTATTTAAGCATGTTATTTTAAATTGATCAGTGCTTTATGTCAGATCAGAAACTTCATCCTGAAAAAGGGAACTTTGGTTTTAATTGTCTTTCAAGCTTATTTAGACAATGTAGTTAGCGGACTATGGCCTCATTTCTTTATAAAAAATAATTATAATCTGTGTATTGTTTCTAATCCCTACAGTGTAATGATCTTGCTGCTTGGTAATGACAGTAGTTTGACACTAGAGGGCACATGACTATTACCCTAATGCCTTTCCTCTCATCTACAGTGACTGCTGTGTGAGTAAAGTTGTTTAAATAGCCTGTGACAGTATGTGAAGCTACAGTATGTGATTTGAAACTTTTATACATTATCTGGTAAAGTGTAACAGAAATCATGGATACATTCTTTTACATTGTGTAGTGTAAGAGCAGTATTATTAAATAACAATCACATGCCAGTGCTGTGCGTAATGAGATCTTTGTACAGGGTGAGGGTTTTTTCCCTCTTAAAGTGGTGAGGCTTTTTCCTCTTTTTGGTGCAGTGCTTGGTTTTGTTGCAGTATTAAACCCTTCTTGATTAGCTGGCTGTTGTCTTGTCAGTTTCTTTATAGAGAATCAGTATCCTGATGAAGCCAAGAGAGAGGAGATTGCCAATGCCTGCAACTCTGTCATCCAAAAACCAGGTAAGTACACTTCTGTTAATCCATCTGCAGAGTAGCAGCAAGTTCAGGCAAGTTCTGCAATATGCCAATTTCCTCTTTGACTTTCCGCTTCTAGCGGATTCTAACAATACACCAGAGACCAGGTTCTCCTGGTAAGAAAAATTATTAGGGATGCACCGAATACATGTACCAGACATTTACTTATTTATTTGAGCTTATATTGCACTTTACACAGGCTGGGACTCTGCGAGTAATCCAGACGGGAAAAACTAGCATTGCAGCTAAACCTCTCCAGTCCAGCCGAGACCTGCAGCATTACATATATTATCCAGGCAGTTACGAATCACAGCTAAACGTTTCAGCCCAGAGGAGGACGACTGCTGTGTCTGCATCCCTCATTTCAAATAAAACCCCTCTGCAGGGTTTTGTAATTGTGTGTGCTCACTGCAAAATATATGTAGTAGAGACTCCATATTGTGCTTTGTTGGTATATATGCTGGATCAACATAGTTAAAATTTAGCAAAATAAGTTTCAGGATGAATGAAAACCTGTGAAAAAACATGTGGTTTTGCACCCTTCAGATAAATATAATTTGGTCGTCCAGTTTTGGCAAATAATTTAATATCAGTGCATCATTAAATTTCATTGGATTCTTACGTTTTTGTCATTCCAGGGTGCAAACTTTCAGAATTCGAGAGAGTCACTGCACTCAAAGTGTACAACTGGTTTGCCAATCGCAGAAAGGAGATGAAGAGGCGTGCTAACATAGGTAAGATTACTGCATTTGAGGAATGTCAAAACAATTTTTGAACATGATTGCATCTCGTGTCCGCCCTCTCCCCTCGTTTTCTTTTATTATTTTCCCTGATCATCCCCATCTCACCCTCAGAGGCTGCCATTCTTGAGAGCCATGGAATAGAAGTGCCAAGCCCCAGCTGCCATTCAAATGGTGAAGAGGTTGAGAACCAGGAGTTTGGGGATCAGGTTGTAAATCAGCGATTTCCTGATCAGGTGAGAGTCCAATCTGTGACCTGTTCTGCAATGATTTATTTAAATGTAGTCCTGTATATGGTGTTTATTTCTACTTATTGAGGATGCCTCAATATAGGAATTTGTTTTTATGCATGTATGATGTTTACAAAGCTGATACATCAGAAAAAATACACAAAAATCTTGGTTTAAAAGCATTAGAAGGATGTATTACAATTGTTTTTAGACTGTGAAGAATAGACTGTTTTTTTTAATGCACTGAATACATTTTTATTATTTTTGCTTAAATAGATTTAGCTATAATTTATTTAAAGTATGTCAATACATTGTTTACATGATTTAAAACTTGAGATTGCAGAAATCTGTCAATATTTATTGTTAAGCAATTTGAACATCATTCTGCGTCGCTGACGGTCTTTTTTTAATGTGGAAAAAATATGTTTTGTGTGCGGGTGTGTCACTTTGTGTGTGCGTGTGCATGAAGGAAGAGCTCTCTCAAAGGAAAGACAGTGAGCCCGATGGAGTCGTTTTGCCTGCAGTGGAAGTAGTACCTCTTCCAAGCCCCTCCTCTCAACATGTGGATCAGAAGCTGGATGAATCCAAAAGGGAGGCCACTGATGAAGAGTGAGTGGCGGGAGGAGTCAGTGTCTTATTTTGGGTGGCCTGTGCCGCTTAGTGCTACTCTAACAGATTTTCGCGGATGACGTCTGAGTCAGGCCAGACACCAAATTCTCTGGTGCCTCTAGTTGTAGGGAGGCAACTGTATGTATCTACAGTAATCACGCTTGTAGTAATGGCAATATTTATCTCTATATACTATATTGTGCATTCCAAGACAAGTCTTAACACATCTTTTAAGAGGGAAGGACGGTTGGGGTGCAAAGTTGTTAACCCTTCACTTCATGCTAAAGCCTTTTACCTCCCCATTCTCTTCTCTAGTCTCAAGTAAAACAGTTCGACAAATATACAGAAACCTAACAGGGGAGGAAGCACTGTGCGAGGAACCTGCAGGACAGGTATTTGGATGTGGTGACTGGGTGCACTAAAATTGTGGCGTTTGTGTGAATGCAGGCGGTGTTGAAATCTCCTTAGTCACATGCAGTATTCACATACTGAATAATACAGTAACACAACCTGAATACCACCACCAACTCAGGTAAACACACATTTGGGAATGGTGAAGTGGAAGTGGCCCCATATTCACTCACCATCATTTGGGTATTGGGGTTTTGTGTCTTGGACAACATTATCATACGTGTTATATGTCTGTCTTTGTCTTGTTTTGTTTTTGTTTTTTATTTTTCAATGTTTAGTAAGCAAAGCTGAAATCGTTTCTTTAAGATCTATACATTATAGCAGATCACGACTTTACACTCTTTTTATATTAACCACTACTTCAAGCCTTTCTCTACCCAGTCACTTAAGCTATTGTGACCTCTGACTGGTATTCGGGCTCTAAAATGCTTCTTTTTTTAACCTCGATTATGGTTTGCTTTAAGCACCATTTATTACTTACATAAGCTATTGTAGTATGTAAAGCTACAGAAAGACATGTCTCTATGTCAGATTTAGAATCTTATGCAAAAAGCTGCTTTCAAGTGGATGATCCACCGTCTTTTCTCCCCCATCCCTTTCAAGCCAAAGCTATGCCAAGGTAAGCGATCTTTCAGAAAGGAAGTTTATGTGGTCTAAGACTAATGAAATTCTTTCTCTGAGGAGTTTAAAGGAACAGAAATGTGCTGAAAAAGTGTGCTCTGGGTGTGGGAAAGTGTTAATTAAGCCATGATAATCCAGGCCTCAGCTCTGTATACCAGAACAAGAAGCAGTGTTGCACGCTGTCAGGGCCCATCTCTTTCTGCATTTCCTTGATGACCTAAATAAAATCAATATACAAATACAGTCTGCTGTTTGGATTTATAGAAATGATCTACGTGTATGTGTGTGTAGGGGGGTGATGATTTGTGTGGGAGACTTTTGGTTTATCACTAACTAATATGAAAAATAATTAGTAAAACTATTTAGTATTAAATAGTCGAGTAGTGGACTACCAAAATAATCAATAGTTGCAGCTATAATGGAGGACTTGGGAGAAATAATCATTAAATAAACAACTAAGCAAAATAAAAAATCGACAGACTAGTTGGTATGGAGGTGCTAGAGAAAAAGTCCTTGGAATGACCCCATCAATATGGATGGAGCAATATGGTTTTTTTAACAAGCACTTCATGGCCTGATTACTGCAAAACATCAGTTTATTAGTAATGCAGTAAATACGTTTACGTGAATTTGGGTAATTAGATAGTGGGAAAATAATCCAGCGTTTCCTGTGCAACCCACCAATAAGGCATGAGGTAAAATTCATCTAAAACCTGAACTTGATGTTGCACATTTTTAAATGCGTTGAACCACAATATTAACAGACATCAGCTAGAAAATGAATTATTTAAATCCTTCAGTTTCTGAAGTGTCCTGTCATATTGTGGGTAATGCGTAAAGGATGTTTAGTCATTTTTGGTAACAAGGTCTGTTTAAATGCATGCACAGACTGAGAAATACAAGAATACTCCAGTTGAGACAATACATTGACTCTTTAAGTATTTTATTTTTGCACTTTACAGCATACTACTAGGTTTTTATGTAGATTTTATTTATATATTGTTTTCATATTTTTGGAAATATACCTTTTACCCGTAGAATTGAAGTTAACATTAAATATAATATAACATTAAGAATGAATAAACAATTATAATATTTTATGTAATGTTAAAATATAAGAATTTAAATAAACATTCCAGTTTAAATTAACCACCACAAATACACTTTAGAAGAGTTTTGAAGCTGTCGTGCTTATAAAACTGTTTCATCCCAACTTATATGTTAAACCTTATTTATGGCATAGTTCAGTTAAGTGAATTCAGTAAATGGAAAAGAATTCAACAATTTAAAAAAAATATATGGTGGCGTCAATACTGTAGAGCAGCACATCACCTCCAGACTCTGCTACTTATGGGCATAAGGGTTTCTACGTGAATCAGGTCTCATGACAGCAGCGTATCTGCAGAATGGGAAGCTCAAAGACAGGAGCAAGGGAGGGCAAGGCTAAAAACTAACTGGCTACATTCTCCTCACCCTGCTGACAGCACATTGAGAGTACAGCAACACTACTAACTCTGGATTAATTGTTAGGTTTTTGTTTTAATGTTAAAACTGTTCTATAATTTGCAGCAAGTTTTCGATGGTTCCCTAAACCGAATCAAGAGAATCAAAGAATGAGAGCACCATAAAAGAACAATTACCGGTAGTCATTCTGAGCTAGTTGTAAATAGGCTTGTTAAATGACATCTGAGCATTTTTCTGGTAAATCAAAGTAGAATGGAACCATACCTACTATATATACAGTACAAAAGCAGAACAACTGAAAATAGCATAGTGAAAAAATGCATTTTTAGGTACATTTAATTCAAGAAGGAGGTGTATTTATACCATATTAACTATGTCAATATGTGGTGGCATCCATGAATATTCCTGCTTTTATTTTTCTGGCATTCTTCTTCACCCTATCACTCACTCAGTCCTGTAGTCCCTCAGGCCGGCCCCTCCCCGTGGGAAAGCCTGGCTCATGTGACTGTGGCGGCCCAAGCTGGAAGCTGCGGTGGCAGCGCTGGCTCTGCTGCTGCCAAAAGAATGGCAGGCTGGAGAAGCTACACACACACACACACACACACACACACAGACATCACTCACACGAGAGTCAGTCTAAACATTCAGCAACATAAACACACAAACACACACTTTCCAACCCACATCCAGCACGCCACTCGTCCACCCCTGTGCTGCTTTGAGGACCCACACTTCAGTCCTCACAGACACAGAGTCCCACCACAGCCTGGAACACACACATACACACACACATTCCATATATGTCCATGCACACCCCTTTTGAAATATAAACTTGGGAAAACACACAGGCAAACAAACAACTACCCCACAACCAAAAGCCTCCATTCTTTCTTGCATTCAAAGCATCACTTCACATCCCCGTAAAGTGGCACTCTCTGAAGTTCTGCCAAACGTTTTAATGTCTCCTCAGAGGGTAAAACATAGTGGTGTTGTTTGTTATACAGTAATCACGGTCAACACCACACATTGCGCATCACTTATTTTCTTCCCGAAAAAAAAAAATTGCTCACATCTCTAAAGGCTTTGAATGTTTGCCGAACACAGAAAGCCTGAATCAACGAATGAATGTGGATCCATAATTATGTGGGTCTCTAATGTGCTGTCTGTCTTGTTAATGATGCAAAACACATGCCTGTGTTGTTTTTAGAGGATATTTTCTGTCCACATTCTTTAAATGAGTTAAAATAAGACAGCTCAGCAATACTCTTAAATATTGTTATCAAAATAAGGTCTGAGGCTTTACAGGTCTGAGGAAACTCTGCTTTAAAATATGCAGTGAGGAAAATAAGTATTTAAACACCATGTGACTTTGCAAATAGAAATCATGGAGGGGTGTAAAATTTTCATCTTAGGTGCATGGCCACTGTGAGAGACATAATCTGGAATAAATCCAGAAATCAAAATATATGTTTTTTTTATAATTTATTTGTGTTATTGCTGCAATTAAGTATTTGAACACCTGTGAATATCAATGTTAAATTTTGGTACAGTAGCTATTGTTTGCAATTACAAAGGTCAAATGTTTCCTGTAGTTTTTCTCCAGGTTTGCACACACTGCAGCAGGAATTTTGGCCCATTTCTTCACACAGATCTTCTCCAGATCAGGGCTGTCGCTGAGAAACACAGATTCTGAGCTCCCTCCAAAGATTTCCTATAGGGTTTAGGTCTTAAAACTGGCTTGTCCACTCCAAAACCTTGATATGCTTCTTACAGAGCCACTCCTTGGTTATCCTGGCTGTGTGCTTAGAGCCACGACCACATACTCATCATTCTTCACCCTTCAAACACGGCGAGTGGAATTAAGACCAAAAGTTCTATTTTTCATGGGAGAACTTTCTGTGTGTTTAAATACTTATTTTCCTCACTGTACATTTTAGCAAAAATAAGAATACTAGAACATAAAATAATAATTGCTCAATATCAAGTGACAGAGGCTAAATAACTAGACCAAAAATGAAATAAGTGAAATGCAGTTGTAGTAAGTAAGTATCTATCACATTTATAACCACATAAAATGTTTATTAGAATTAAGTGCACCATATCAGCTGCATATGTTACAGCATACTGTAGTTGTTGAAGAGGATTCTGAAAGAATGTTGAAGCTGCATCTCAAGTGCATACTGGACACTAATACTGTAGTATATAATGCATACGAGTTGTAGAGGTTAGTACACAAAATACAAAAGTTTATCTACCATTGCTATGCTATTTTTGGCCTAGAGAAAGTTAGCACAGAGAACTGTGTTTACAGATAATGATTTTGGAAATGTTCCTGAGCCCATGCAATGATGTGTAGTACAGAATCTTGCCTGTTTTTAATGAAGTGCCATGCAGCGATCTGGGTGCTCGAAGATACTGTGTGAGTTAGTTGCAAATTATTCCTATTGCAGTTGTTCCCTCAATCAATCTAATTATCCATTTGTGTTTAGCTCTTCTACAGCTCTGGAAAAAAATAAGAGACCACTTCAGTTTCTGAATCAGTCTGTTTGTTTGATAAAAATAACAATTGTTGTTTTATTCTACGGACAACATTCCTCCCAAATTCCCAATAAAATATGGTCATTTAAAGCATTTATTTGCAAAAAATGAGAAATGGCTGAAATAAAAAGAGATATTCATAAAGTTTAAAACATTTAGAAATCAATATTTGGTAATAATAACCCTGTTTTCATGCATCTTGGCATGTTCTCCTTCACCAGTCTTACACACTGCTTTTGGATAACTTTATGCCACTCCTGGTGCAAAAATTCAAGCAGTTCAGCTTGGTTTGATGGCTTGTGATCATCCAGCTTCCTCTTGATTATATTCCAGAGTTTTTTTTATCAAAGAAACTCAAGTGGTCTCTTTTTTCCAGAGTTGTATGTCGTGGCGATCGTTGCTGTGGACACCCAGAGATGGTAGGTATATGCAGCGTGTGTGTGAGTGCAGAGGACGCAGGTAGGAGGGACAGCAGGGCACGGTGATTCCTTTCCATGGAGCCCTGCTGGCCCACTCTAAGAGCTAGAACTTCAGGTCATAACATTAATTAATATCTTGCTTTCAATAAGAATAGAGTGTGTTTTTGTTGACTTATATGCCATGTGTTCTAATACTACTGGTTTAGGAATTGCTTGAAATTGTGGTTGATGGCCCACAATGAGCTGAGTTTATGGCTGTTCTGGTCTCCTTCCTGGTATTGTATTAGTCCCTTTTACCTATTGTGTCTCAGTGCAATAGCCCAGTTTTCAAGGGCATTTCATCAGAAGAACCAGGCTGACTCTGTCAATATTATTTTCTCAAAATTACACTAAATTTACTTAAAACATTAAAACAACGTTGTTCAAAGATGCAGCCACTGTTATCTATGGTTTTTCACTTCCGTTCACCACCACTCCTCTAAACTCTCTAGTTACATCTGAGCGGAATGTAACATTAAAAACATCTACTCTTCTGGGCCTTTTTTTTGCGCCAACCCACCTTTTTTGGAATGTGTTGCAAGCCCTAAATGCAGGAATTGAAGTTTATTAACTCCGTAAAGACTTTGGCTTGTGTACAGTCTACAAGTATAGGTGATACAAAACTGCTTTTCCCTGCAGTAAATTAAATTATTTACATGCTAAAAACTTTTGGGGGACTTTGAAGAAGAATCCTACAGGACACCTGGAGAAGCTGCATGTTCAAACTCTACTCCACTTAATTTTAGTTCGCTATGAGGAACCAACCCCAAATTTTGTATGTCTGAAAATAGACATAAAAACTAGATAACCGAAATGAAAAGAAAGATTTGGAGGACATGAAATGTTTGATTTGTATTCAGAAAAATACTGATTTTAAAATGTAGTTTTAGAAAGTGCCAACTTTATGATTTGTATTAATTGTAATGTGACAATTGCAGTTTTTTTTTTATTACAATTTTCGACATTCATTAATGTTTCTTATTAAACATGAAACTGTTTTATGTAATGATTGAACTGAAATATTTAAGATATAGACATGTAATATCAGGCAGAAAATTGACAAAAGACCTGCCGCTTAAGGGGTTAATAAATTAAATCAAGTTGAAAAAATAGCTGTAATAAAATAATAATAATAATAAATAATAAAATAAAAATGTTAACATTAGAAACATTGCATTTTAATTTAATTAGCATGTCCCATGCTGTCCCAACTTTATATGATTACATGAACTTTATATATTATCTTCATCATATATTCTGATATTTAATACAAAAATTTAAGGCAAATAAATGCTAAGTGTATGTGTGCGTGCATGCATAATTTTTCTAAATGTACCTCTAAGAAAGAGACAGTGAGAATGAGGATTCATTTAAATTACAGTGCACAGACTGAGAGTGGCAGGCCGAGGCAATGAGAGGGCACATGATGCCCTGTTTCCTCTCCGTGGTGTAGGAGCTCAGCCAGCACCCACCACGTCTCCCCTCTGCGGCCTGCTCCGCCCTGCACCCTACCCATCACCGTGTCTGCAGAGGACCCTGGAGAAAACACTAAGTGGCACCTTGCTCATATTGCACCCAAAGGAGTCTTCTAGATAATTAGCCCTCTGTCTGCCCTCTATGGTCACATGCATTATCTCCAGCTCGTTCCTATGGTTGCTCAGGGTCATGCAGTGCACTTACTCTAAAACAACACACGCAGCTGAGAGGCATGCCAGGCTTACACTAGAAAAACACCAAACTAACAGTGACTGCTGCTTCACCTCAGCTTACTCACTGTGGGTGCTTTCACACCTGACAGTCCGAACCGTGTTCCGAACCAAGGTTCATGTGTTTGCTACATTGTATATATTTGGTCCGCTTATTTTTGTTTTCACACTGCAGTTTAGGGAGCGCACCAAAGACCTTTGTGTGATACTCCTACATCCTTTCATCATCACTTACGTATCGATGCGCTTTCCTTAACTTGGCGCTGATTGGTTTTGATAACACGTTGGCGTGTTGATAATTCAGCGGGTGGTTCATTCGGTGGAAAGCCTTTCCAGGATATAGGAAAAAATAAATGAACAGATTCATTTCGTCTCCTTAGTAGTGCTGCTACTGTGTTTATATCATCAGCAGCAGCAACTTCAGGCACAGTACTCTAGGTCAGTGTTTCTCAACCAGGGTGCCGCTGCACCCTGGGGTGCCGTCTGGCTTCATCGGGGGTGCCGTCAAAATATTGCGCCTCACGTGCATATTTCCTTTCCAGAGTCAGCTCGTGTCGGGGTGTGTCCCAATTCACAGGCAGCATACTCTGCAGGATGCGACCCACAGAGGCGGTGTATTACTGCGCAGCTGTGACGCAATCTGTCTTCGAATACAGCCTCTGAAGGATGCAGCCCCTAAATTGGGACACACTGTAAAGTTTTTGTCCCCCCACGCGATGCACGCGCTATTTTATTTCATATTCCGCCAGCAACACCCATCGTTCTCACCTGAAGTACTGCGCCAGCACCCCCCCCCCCCTCCCCCCTCCCCCCTCAAATTCGCCAAACGAACGTGCTCGTCCGAGAGGGTACTGACTGCAGCCTGCAGGAAGGCGGAGTTGGACGTCCAGTGCGTCCACTTTGTTAGCGTCATGTCGTCCAGTCCCGCCCACTTTGTCCGCATCATGTCTTAGCTCCACCTCTGAACGGAATTAAACAATGTACAGGGCAGCGGACTTTAAATATAATGTGCGGCGTCGTCCGGCTTAAACACTGTGTATACACTACAAGCTTGCGAGACTGACAAGGCGTGGCGTGGACAACGTGGGTAGGACTGGACACGCTGGACGTCTAACTCCGCCTTCCCGCACACTGCAGTAAGTAGTAGTTGTTTTTTTTTTCTTCTGCTGCCCTTGTTGAGGAACGCCTGATCAGCTTCCTGTAATTGGTTCAAAAGTTCGAACCATCCAGAAAAGCGCTTTCACACTGCAGGCGAACCGGACCATGGTTCAGAAGATCCGGACCGATTTTGGTCGGACCAAAATCTGGTCTTTTGGTCCGGACCGTGGTTCGCGGCCCCTTTCATACCTGCTACTTTGGTTCGGACCAAACTGAAAAGTCCGCAACCAAACGAGGCAGGTATGAAAGCACCCTGAGTCTGCTTGATATAGAGAAGTGGTGCTTGAAGGCTGTGAAAGATAATTCATTTCGCTGCCATCTAATGGTAAAGAGCTGATTGACACAAAAAACAGTATAAAAAGCTACAGTAACACACAGCAGACTGAAAATAGGCACTTTTTGTTTTTATGTCGCTTCCATGTTGAATGGATTACATATATGAGAGTCCAAATAATCGTATATTGAAAACCAGTAAAGAAATAAACAAAAAACAGTCAAGTTTCAGTCGTGTTACAATAATGTGCTAAAACAGTAATATTTCACCAGTCTATTCTTACAAAGCCATCTCTGAGACAAAGTTTGATTATGATAAGCAGATAATCACTGAATCTGGTTTTGTCTTCAAAAGTAAACACAGTTCCTTCATTTTAATTTCATTTTTCAGCAACTGTACACAATTACAATGTGCATTTATTCATCCTTGTATTGTTCTCATGTTCCTGCTTACAATTTGGGTTTTGAAATAAATCAAAAACATATTCTGTATTTTTCATGTCTGTATAACAATTCAGAAAGCCATGTGTCCAAAGAAAATGTTCATATTCTGATGTGCATTGCATTTTGTTATGAATATCACTTAAAGGGATATCAACCGAACTCTATGCTTCAGTCACAAATAATGGTGTTTGGTAATTCTGTTTGGCATCTTTACAAAACGCATCCAAAGTTCCCATTAAACAACAAATGTAGAGATTTATGTCTTACCAGCTTCAAAATGATTATATGATATGATGCCTTGTAATAGGAAGAACAGCATATCTGTCAGAATCTTTGGTAGAGTTGCACAAACTGAACACTAAGACATATTTGTGTAAAATCCTGTAATATCAATTTACTGCTTTAGTCCTCATGCTTCATTCACTTCAGAGGACAGTTCTGTATCTCTTAGCTTGTCCAGAAAGATATGTGTGTATGTGGTGTGTGCTCATAGCATGACTTGTATTAATTATGGATGCATAGCATTTAAATTGGATGCAACTATTTAACTAATCTGTTATCCCTGTGGGGATTTATAGGATACCATGAAACACTGTGTAGTATATGTCACAATGCAGTCAATTATTTTTGATGAACTAGTTATTCTCTATTTTAAGTTGTTTGTTTTTTTGCTGAGTAAGAACCATGAAAAGACATTATTAAGAACCTGCAGAAATAAGGCATGTTTAAAGCAGCTTAAAGTTCTGCAAAGTGAGACTTCTGATATGTACAGTATAATATATTGTTTTAAGGAAACTCTCTTTGCTGCAGATAGGAACATGAAATGTGACTGACTGACTGAGAGTTATGGCATGTATCACATAATCACTCCATAAAAAAACCCCAAAAGAAATATGTTCTTATAAGGATAATAAGCCATGATTCACATATAAAAAAAATCACGCCACCTTGGATGGCTAATTTTATGGTAGCATTCCAAACAAACTGGTACCCAGATGATCAAGGAGGTCAGAAATAAAGTAATTTTGGATTTTTTAAATGGCCATGAAAAACAAAATATTTATATTTCTTGAATATAACATTATATACATGCTAAGTGATTTTATACCTGTAATGACTGACAGCATATTTTCACAAAAATTGTGTAGGTGTATCATTTATGAGAAAACAAAGACTGGATTATTATCATCTGATATTTAGCATTAGGGTATCTTGATCATAAATATGTATAATGTGCTTTTTCTTATATTTATACATGTGTAAAGTTCAACCTTCTTTTCACATATACCTGCTTAGAAAGCCCTCTGGAGCACATAGGGTTAAGAACTTTGCTAGAGGGCCTCACTGTGGCACATTATCAGACATGAGTATTGAACCCAAAACCCTGCAATAGGGCATACATGAATGAGATTTTTGCTGGTGTACTGTAAAACTTGCTCAAACTCACTACAGCTACTATGAAGAATGTCTTTATGGGTGGAGCATGTTCAGGTCAGTTGTGAACACAATGTTCTGATTGGCAAGCAGTTTTTCTGTGCTTTTTAACAGTCTGTTGCTTTAATTGAATCAGAATGCCCCGATCTCTGTCCCCCAGGCCTGTGCTGTCTTACTGGATACACTCATGCCCCTGAGCCCCGGAGCCGGAGGCCCCAGAGCAGCAAAGGGTCTGAAGGAAATGTGAGGATGGCCAGCAGAGGAAGAAGAGGGAGAGGAGGAGGAAATAGAAGAGGGTGAGGAAGAGGAGGAGCTAGGAGGAGCAGGTGGGGCAGAGTGTAGAGGTGAGGTGACAGTGGGCCCCTCTCTAGGTGGCTCTGGCAGTCTGTGAGGACGGGATGTGATTGACGGTAACCTGCGCACTAAAGATATGGCAGGACTGAGGAGCGCCCCCTGGCTGCCCAGAGGAGCCACACGCAGGGCTGGTGAAGGGTAAGCCAGGAGGGCAGCGTGAGGGGTTAGGTCACGGCGGCCGTCAGAAGTGAAGGGGGCTGACGTGATTGGTGGGCTGGAGGGGCCGCCGAGTTGAGGGAAGGAGCCCCAGGGCCAGGGGGTGAAGGGTAGGGTAGATGGGCTCTGGTGTACAGGGTCTAGTTCGCTGGCACAGTGGCTTAGGTGGGAAACCAGGCGTGCCCCGATGGGATCTGCAGACTCCACCCCCTCCAGAGAACTGAGGTACCTCACTACCTCTCCCACGCATTCACGAAAACCCAGCGTCCTGTAGTCCACCGCTAGTGCACGGGCATCAAAGTAACCTGAAAGAAAGACATTGTCACATTGTTAAAAGCTACTCACAGTGTACATGCCAAATCTTATGGGACACTTGCATTCTGAAAACAAATGTGGATCCATAGTCACTTGTCTTTTTATAAGGACAATTCTAGCCATATGCTGCCAGTCATAATCATTGCTACCCACTGCACTGTCCACTTTAAATCAAAATGTTTTCTATTATGAATTCCCGGTACACATGTGACACTGGGGCCTGCACAACTTCAGAAAAGAAATGTCCCATCCATCTGGCTCCCAATATAAGTGAGCTCAAGCCATATACTTTGATTAACATAAAAAAAAAACACCCTTGAAGGTTCAGATGTTCAGCGGGCTAAACTCTGCCACTATGCTCGGGAGATCGATGGCTTGAATCCTGTTCATTGAGCTTGCCATCAGCTACTGGAGCCCTGAGAAAGCACAACTGGCCTTGCTATCTCTGGGTGGGTAGATGACGCTCTCTTCTCACATCACTTCAAAGGGTGATGTCGCTCAGCACGAGGCATCTGTGAGCTGATGTATCAGAACTGAGTCGCTGCGCTTTCCTCCGAGTGCGCTGTGATGCTACTCGGCAATGCTACATCAGCAGCAATTCGAAAAGAGGTGCTTGCTGACTGATATATAAATAAAAGATTCACCCTTTAACGTAAGCAAAAGGATGCCAAAGGAACAAGTCCCTGAATACAAAAAAACAAATAGAAATAGTAAAAATGTCTATATGATGCTAAAGTGGAATGCAATATTACATATTTAGAGCTGTTTGAAAAAATTAAGAAGCTAAAAATGCTGTATTATTAAAAACACTTCTTAAATAAAAGGTGATTAGGCTTATCTCTAATCTTTCAAGCCATGGGCCTAATATACTTATGATCACATTTGTCTGACAACCCACAGTTCAAGGCTCTCAGTCTACCCTGAAGCAGAACTAAAGACTAATTAGTGTTAATTAAGTGGGAGCAGAAGAGTGAATAAAACTAGCTGTATGTATCAAACAGGTGGTCTTGGAGAAACAACTGTTTTTATTAAATCATCTTCTAGACCAGTGTTTCTCAACCGGGGTGCCGTCTGGCTTCATCGGGGGTGCCGTCAAAATATTGCGCCTCACGTGCATATTTCCTTTCCAGAGTCAGCTCGTGTCGGGGTGTGTCCCAATTCACAGGCAGCATACTCTGAAGGATGCGACCCACAGAGGCGGTGTATTACTGCGCAGCTGTGACGCAATCTGTCTTCGAATACAGCCTCTGAAGGATGCAGCCCCTAAATTGGGACACACTGTAAAGTTTTTGTCCCCCCACGCGATGCACGCGCTATTTTATTTCATATTCCGCCAGCAACACCCCTCGTTCTCACCTGAAGTACTGCGCCAATATAAATGGTAAAATACAGTAGATCAGTTATTTATTGGTTAAAATATCCTGAAATTCTATATCATTTTAAAAGGCAGCTGTTTTTTTATTATTTATTAAATGATTTATTATAAGGAATTAAAAGCCTAGGCTTATTTATATACAGGTACAAATGAACTTCAAATTGCATTTAGTCTTACTTATCATGTCTGCTTACCTTTCCCTCCCATGGCGTGCAGCAGTTTGAGATGATCCACCGTCATTTGTAGAATCTCAGCCTTCTCCAGTTTAGATGAACCCTGAGGAAAAGTGGAGTAGATGCATTTACTTATCTGGATTTGAGACATATGACTGGCTACTATCAAATGTTATATATCATTGCTGTCCAATCAACAAACAAACAAATTAATGTATGTAAATTTATGAACAAATCTTGAGATCATGTTAACATAATGGGCTGAGAATTATTTTTCCAAATACATAAATATGACAGTATACATAAATTTGTAAGTATACATAAATTTGACAGCAACTAATAACTGATGATGTTTTGCAATTTTAGAAAATGTACTGCATTTATCGTTCACTTGCATGCCATAACCCTCCTGTTATGTTACGGGTCAAATTGCCTCATTTTAAAGATCTAGAAAAAATAGTTGACAGGAACTTCGTCTGCTTGCCTTAATTAGAGTATTTAACATATAATAAGAAAATGGTTTATGTGACATATTTGCAACCACACCCTGCAAAAACAAAAACTAATACAAAATTGCAATGTTATGTTTCAATGTTGTATAAAACTATTGTGTTTTATATGTTGGTCTTTTAAAATATTAGAGTAGAGAAACATTTAAAAAAATTGAACATGTATTTTTTTCAATCCTAATTGAACCATTACTTGTTAGAGGTAAGGAACACCATAGCACTCAAAATTGATAGAATAGTTAGCAATGGAGTTATTAATTAAATATTTATTTACTGCTAGATTTTTTTGGTTTCAGACATCTTTTGGTTAATTAAACATGCACCGGGTCAATATGATGCCATTGATGTTCCTGGCAAATGATAATAACAGGAGGGTTAAAGCAAGTTCAAATGGGGCCAGATGGATGGGACATTTAGTTTCTGAAGCTGTACGGGCATTTAACATTCCTTAAACCACATCATCATTTATGTACTGGCATAATGCTATAGAAGGTATTACCACCCACAGTGGACAGCACAGTAGGTGGTAAGGATTATTACTAGCAGCATCTGGCAAAAATTTAATTGTCCTTATGAACAGACAAGTGTTACTGGCAGAAATCACATTTACATTTGATGCTTGAGCCCCATAAGCACATTTCGCAGGTCAGTGCAGTCGGTTTTTTAGCTTTCATAGTACAGCACATAGCATATTAGTGGTACATGATACTAATTCCTGCCCAATGATACGTAAAACATCAGTGCATATTCATTGTAAAATAGCAGTCCTACCTGTTTCTCAAAGGCACTGGGAACAAGTCTCCTCAGCTCGGACAGACTGTGGTTAATCCTGTCTCTGCGCCTCTTCTCGATGATCTAAAGCATTCAGAGATCACTGCTGAGTGTTGAGTTTACAAAGAAACATCTTAAAAGGGCTTTTGCTTTCTTTATTTGTCTCTATGGACTATATAGAGCCAGAGAAAAGGAAACTGCAACACAGTTGTTTTCTAAAAAACAAAAACTGCAATATAAAGATTTAGAGAAAAGGTAAACTCACCCCTCTTCTCTTTTTCCGGGCAAGGATCTGTGATGTACTGCCTGGAGACATGGAACCAGTGACAGGACTGCGACAGAGAGAGAACGAGAGACACAGAGAGAGGAAGAGAGAGAAAAAGAGAGAGAGCGGGACAGATCAAAGCTTTGATGTCATTGCATATTGTTGTCATTATTGTGCTTAATACAAGGCAGAAACACAGTTGCACATCATCAAACTCAATCTAATTTGACTTTGAGAACAGCTAGACACAGGAGCGCCTGGCAGCGAGAGAGAGCTGGATTATTTTGGTTTAACGCGTTTCAGGACATTAGTTTCACTTGGCTGACATGCCACGCTTCGTGCATCTTACCAAAGCAGTTTTTTTTAAGCTAAGAAGACACGATGATTACATATCTGTAGGGCATGCTAGAGCCGGGTTTGCGTGAGTTTTTGGGTTCCTCCTCAATCCTCTCGGTGATCCTTCCTCAGCATGGATCAGCATGGATGGTTTGCTTGGGCCCTAAGAACCACTTCCAGGAACATTACACTGTGTGTTTGGCTTTGTGATCTTGGTGACTTATTCATGTGAAGCCATTTACTCATAATACCATTTACAGTAAAGGCAAGCGAAAAGATTGGTCTAATCATCTTGTCTAATCTCTTTGTTATTTGTTGTCACAAGGTTTGGTCCTCCAACTAAATTAGCATGCTACAAGCAGTAAATATAGTATATAGAATAATTATAAGTAACTAATATCATATCCATTGAATTTTTCACATTGTCTATTGCAGCTAAATAATGCAGCATTGACCTGTGTGATATGCTCATAGGACATCTTGCATATATGAATATGAATGTGATTTCTGCCTGTTCATATGGACAATTCTAGCCAAACACTGCCAGTCACAATCATTACCACTCACTGCACTGTCCAGTGCTAAATGTTCACGCAACTTGAAATGAAAATGGAATGTCTCTTCCATCTAGCACACACTATCAGGCCTTGCTCAAACTCTAATAATTCATATTGCCTTGCCATAAGTGATAAGTAGTAAGTGTTGGACTTCAAAGGACTCACAAGTGTAAAGGCCAGAATGGAAGTCCAGAACTCGAGACACATTTCTTACAGAGTTCTGTAAAGAGTTCAAAGAGAAAATATTGAGAAACTTTTACACTTCAATCTGCTCTTAATTTCTGTACAAAGCTTTGACACAGCTTTTTTATTAAGGGAAATGAGGAAACAACATGAGGGATAAATTAAAGTGTCTCTGCGTTTATAATACAAATAGTGTGAGGAAATGGCCAACTTTAATATGAAATCATTTGTATGGCACCCTGTTTGACTGTGGCTCTCCACTGGAGGAACTTCTAAATGACTCAAAGCTAGTTCTGATTCCTGATGGTACACCTATAGTCTAGACTTAGTAATACCCTTAGTTTAAATTGTGATAAAAAACCATGATACCTTAAATTACTACTACCACACATATCTACATGCATTAGGAAATGATGGCTAAGAAATGTTGAGTGGGAATAACTATTTATGTCTATCTTAAAACTCAGCTCTGCAGTATTGCATGGTGTGTGTTTCAGCGTCCTCTGCAAGTCTGGGTAGGCTGCTACTTTGCTTCTATAAGTGTATACTCTTACTTCTTACTGTCATGCAAAACCTTGTAAATCCAAAAAGTTTACAGGTGAAAAAAAAAAAAATTCAGTGGAAGTCAACGTAAAAAAAGTCTTCAGTCTAAGCATTTCTTTTGGTCCATTCATCATACAATTTAGGCACAGTGCAAAGGACAACTGACAGCTGTACATTATGTCAAAAAGTGAAAAATGACAAAAAAAAATGTGACTGTGATGATACACTACAAACAAAAGATTATATATAAAATATAAATTAATGAAATTAAGTCACTGAATCTAAAGTGCGGAAACAGACCAGTCTCACAAAAACAACTTTCAAGACCAAGACCAAGCCACATTCTGGATTACAGCACATAACCCCCACGGAGGACCACAAGCCTTCAGAAAGCTGACAGACCATAACTGTCCCCAATGCTGCAGTTAGTTACAACCTTGAAGCAATGCTCCGCATGCAAATTTATACATATCCTGTCTTCCACATCATGTATCAGTGGTACTCGGTGGTCCCCTGTGTTGGACAGTGCCCTCAGCAGGACAGTGTGTGGGTCAGTGGTGAAGGCCTTGGTGTGTGTGAGCTCAGTCCTCACCAGTAACTGTCCTCCTGTCCAACATCGATCAGCTCATCCGTGTCCGAGTCTGGAGAGCTGTAATCGTGGGGTCTCTTCATTTCTCTTCTCTTTAAGTGCCACTCCTCTTCTCTTCTCTCAGGATGGACAGAAGAAGAACCGGTAGATGAGGGTAGAACGTTTTGGAACTTAAAGTTGATGATGGTGGACTCACCAATCTTCTGCCCTCCACAAACAACTGAGTGTAAAACAGACAGCCTCTGGTGCCAGCACGCCTCTCTCTCTCTCTCTCTCTCTCTCTCTCCGTGTCTCTTTCTCTCTCTCTCTCTCTGTCTTTCTCTCTCTCTCTCACCACAATAAAAGTTCTAAGTTTAGGGGATCTTTATTAGTGCTCTCGCGCTCTCTCAGTCTGGTCTCTCTGTCTCTCTCTTCACTGGACCCCCAGCGCTCTGCCACTTGCCAAGTCACATTCTCTTCATCCCTTTTGTACAGTGGCACTTCTCTCTCTCTCTCTCTCTCTCTCTCTCACACACACACACACATTCACATTCAGAGTCTGTCTTGTGCTCCTCTTGTCACTCCTTTTCCTCTTACACTTTTACTTTTTCTCTTCATCTTTTACTTTTTTTATTCTTTTTTCTCACATTTCTGTCTCTCTTACTCTCTTTCCATCCCCTAATCATTTGTCCCCCTCTGCCTTTCTGACATATTAATACTTTCTAATTAATACTGGATCTATTATGTCTTCTGCCTCATAATTTGTTTTTCTGTCTGTCTGTCCTTTTCTGCGTTTTATTCTCTCTCACTCTTTTTTCACTTACTTATCTCTATTATCTCTAAAATTAGTCCCTTTTACTCGTTCAATAAACAATAATAATAATAAGAAGAAGAAGAAAACAGCATTTTTACAACACTGTGTTCGTGTGTGTGTGAGAGAGAGAGAGAGAGAGAGAAAGAGAGAGAGAGAGAGAGAAAGAGCGCTTTAAGCTACTCTGATATGGATGCTGTGCTCATGACCTGTTGTATGAACAAAGAGAAATGTGGGTCAAAAGAGGAATCAGCAAATGAGAGCATAGATAATGTTGATATAATGCTCTCACACACTTTCTCTGTCTCTCTCTCTCTCTCTCTCTCTCTGTCTCACACACAGGAGACATGTGATTATTTTATAACATTTCTGTACAGCCTATATTAGTGACAGAACCCAGAACCAATCTTAAGAGTTTAATGCCCAAAATCTACTCCAAACTAAGCTATTACATAAAGTGGTTACCAGAATTAGACCTGCAAAATGCATGTAGAATAAAAAGTTATATTTAATGTTTTGTATTTGTTTAAAGAAATAACAGTTCAGTTTCTCTGCCTTTATAGCAAGTTGAGTTAGGGGATCTTGCACAATATATTAGAGCTAGTTTTTTACATTGTATTTTAAAAGCCAGCAATGTGGCAACATTATACCAACACTCTGCTTTCACTCACATCTTTCGAGTAGTTCTGGACAAAGAGGGTTATCTCTGTTCCTTGTACACACACTTCATTCACACTTGCTGCCACTGGAGCTTTGGGCACTTGTCACTTGTTGTAGTGGGATTTAAATGTTTGAATGACATGAAACTACTTCTGGCACCAATGCAGGAGGAAGCCTTTTCAGTACCTCTGTGTCGCAGGTCATCTAAACTAAACTAAACTTCCTTAGTTTACCTATATTTCTATCTGTCTGTCTGTCTGTTTGTCTGTCTGTACTTTGTGGTTTACTATTTATTGTTAGATTTAGGCTGAGGTACTGAATTTGTACAAAAAGACACATCAGAGAGTACTTGTAGACAAAGAGAGTTTTAAATATCCATCAAAGTTTTTTTTTATTAAAAAAACCTCTTCAAAAAGTTTTTTTTTTCCAAAATCATTTTAAATACAAAAAAGAATTTAAAAGCATGTTATTCTGAGGGTTGCAGTAAAAAACTGTAGAACTGTAGGATTGTGCTGTGGAGCATTGGAACTGTGTTCTCTGGAAAGTTTGAGCTCCATTTATTACTTTTGGGAATGGTTGGAAAGTTGGAAATGAAGTAGAGTGGAGAACATCCAATATCATGATCTCACTAATATTTTTGCCACTGAACACAATCAAATCCTCACAGCAATGCTCAAAAATGTAAAAAAAAAAAAACTACAGTAAAGTACTGTAAAGACAGTTACTCCAACAAAAGCATGGTAAACTCTTTTTACAATGCTTTTTCAATAGTGTTGTCAATATGGGGACAGTTTCCCATAGTCTCAGTCTCAGGATTCATCTCTGTTTGGGACAGGCACAGTCTAAAGGCACAGTTCTGTGAATTTGTAGCCATATTCCTTTTCTGTACATTACTTGTTCTATGTATGCACACAGGCACGTGTGTGTGCGCGCCTGTGAAAGTATGTGTGTCTGCCGCTGCTGTTAGCTGGGTATTAGCTGTGTAAAGACCCACACTTCCTTTGGCTCCTGCAGTTCGTTCAGTGCTGTGAGAAAGAGGTGGTGGATGTCATTAGTAATAAAGCGGAAGCGTGGCGTTCGGCCGTCGCCAGAGGCTTATGGTGTGGTGTGTGAGTCAAGATGAGTGTAAGAGATCCCCCTTTTCCCTCCATCCCCCAACTCCATCTCCTTTCATTACCAATCCCTCTTTCCTTCAGGTCTGGATCTTATTTCTAACCCTCCGCCTGAAAAACAAGAAGAAAGCAAGCGGAGAGAAAAGAGTAATCTATGAAGTCGGGCCTTCATGTGTCTCTGTTGTTATTTTTATCATCTCTCCACTTCAAAGCTTTATTTCCTCTCCTTCATTCTGAATATTTTTCTTTCACAAGACTCTCTCAGGCTCTTTCGCCTCTTTTCCTCTCATTCTTCCTACTCGTCCTTCTTTTCTGCACCTTTTTGATCTGCTTTGTGGCACACTTCCTCTTTGGGGGGACAAATAAAGAGAGAAAAGACTGAAAAATGAACAAGAAAAGAATAGGACTATAATTAGGCCAACAAATAAATAACATCATTTATAAAAATCAGTTTGGAAGGGGAAAAAAACAGAGGGCAGAAGAGAACAAACAGAACGCTGGCACAGAGCGAGGGAGCGAGGGGGGATTCAGAGAGATTTTTGGCGTTTTTGCTCGGCCACTTCAGTGCTTTCGCTGTGCCCTCCCTCCTCACCACAACAAGGCCGCCTCCACAATTGAAATTAACAAGCTCATATTTTTACGAGTCTCACACACACACAAAAGCATATGTGCACATGCTCGCTCACACTCCGGCCTTCTCTCTCCTTTATGCACATGCATGTGCTCACGCACACTGAGCCAAATGCCATTATAGGCTGCAGTTTTGCAAGTGATCATAATGCAACCAAGAAAACTGTATTTACTGCATGTATAACTGTATTTATACCCACAGTGCATTCATTATTACAGCCTGTGCATGTCTGAATTTCTCTTGTGCTAGTGGCAGACTTTGAGTTGATTTCTTTTTAATCTGACACACTCACTTAAAAATAAGTTAAGCTGTGTCAAACAAATTAAAGTGGAAATTACTTAAACATAAAGCATGATCCATGATCTAGAGCACTTATTTTAAAAGATTATCTCTTCATCTAAACAAAATGAGATTTGTTGCCTTTTACTGCGCTTTCACATTAAAAGCCGCAAACAAATTTAGTGTTAACATTTAATCCGAGTTCAGTGAGTTGCCTTTCCAGGTGTTGTGCCGAATTGTAAACCCCTTCTACAATCTGACTCCTTTTGTATACTTTTTTAGTTGTTACTGAATAATAAGTTTTGTACCTGAATAATAAACCTGGAATTGAAGAGGTTAATGTATAAAAATAGTTCTCTGATTATAAATAATAAATTTTTTGATTAAAGCATTGTTTGTATCTTCTATCATGTAAGCATTTATCTTATCCCTAAGGCATTATGGGGTATATTATAAAGTATAAATAAAAAAATATACATTATAAATGTATAAAGTTGGTTCTTATATCCCAGTTGTGTGTGTCTCATGTTAGGGTTTAATTGTACACTAGGAGTCAATGAAACTTATAAGATGTATTACAGCCGAATATGGACCAAGTTACTTGCTAAATAAAGGTACTAAAATGTGACTTTAAAGACCCCACCCAGTAATATGTGTTTGCTCCATGTCAAGAATGCTGTAAACATTTCAGCGGATTCTAGTCCATTCAGTTATCCAGTATGTATTAATCAGCTTTGTTATTTTACTCCAGAGAAGGTTTTAGAGAAAAAGGCTAGGCTAAGAGGAGGCTAATTTGTACAACATAATTTATGAGAGACAAATATAGTTATCTGCAAAACAGAGCAAAAGCATCCTGACCAATCCACACACGCACACACACACACACACACACACACACACACATACAGACGTGCTGCATGTGACAGTGTGGAGACAGTGTGGAGAGTGGTGTGAGAGAGGCTGGCTGTCTCTGACAGTTTGAGAGAATGGTCGTGGTGCTGTTTACCCACTGGGCCCTGCCTGCCTCATCCGGCTCCCTCAGGATAAATACGGAGGGTAAAAGCCAATGAGGAGCAGCAGAAAGGGCCCTTTGTGGCCCCTGGTGAGGTCCCTTTCAAGCCCCGTTCCCACAGTGCAAAGCCCCCGATAGAGGGCCTGACTGCGGTAACTCTGGCTGGTGCCGAGGACGAGACGGGCCCGTTAGGCCTCACCAGGCCACAAGCAGCCATTGTCTGTCACCACAGAAACCAGCGTCTTCATGTCAGACATGTTTTCTGTTTGTTTTCTTTTTTATGTCTTTAATGTGGCCGGGGGAATGTTTCCTCCCCTTTGTCCACCCCCCAATCCCCCCGATCTCATCCGCATTTCATTCCCCCCTTTTTTCTCTCTCCCCCGAAACGCTGTCGTCCTCTCTCCGTCTGTCTTTTTTCCCCTCTCGAAGATTGTCATTTGTAAAGCTCTTTAGTAGTAGACAGGCCCTATCTTTGTCGTGGTGTTGCGGTCTCCTTCCCTCCGTCTCTCTCTTTTTTATCTCAGTTTATGAGGTTTTGGCACAAGACGCCTCGCTTTTTTCTCGCTTTAAAAAAAAAAACGGCAAAAAAACAAAAAAGCAACTCTAAAACAACAAAACCTATCCCCAAAAGAATTGCGCCGTTCCCACGCTAAGCCAATTTTCTCCTCAAGATTAAACAAGCTCCAACAACAGAAGGAAAGGAAGAGAGAGAGAAAGTGGAAAAAGAGATCTGGTTATGATTCGAGGCTCAAAACCAAGGGAGGATGCCCCACAGACATCGAGTGAGAAAAACAAATCCAAAAAAAAGAGAGAAAGAGAACTGTTTCTATTTTTAAGAGTCTAAAGAATGTCACTCTGTGCCATGACTCACAGCGTTTGCAGCTCCACGGTAATCAGTTCATTCTGACTGAAGCCCTCGACCACATCACACGCTCCTCGATGGCTTTTATGAGCCGGACACACGGAGGAGAATTCCTTTCTTCCACTCAGCCAAAGCAACAGCACCAGTTTGGCAAGGACTGCTCTAAATGTTGCTGTCCAGCATTTACAGCCACTGCTTCTCTTTAGCTGAATTAAAGGAGCGAGTGCTGGTGGCATCGCTGCTTTTTCACTGTTAAGCGGTTATAATCATATCTGGTTCTGTGTTGCTGGAGGAATAATAGCAGGTAAAAGGGCAGATTGTCCAATCTTGTGTCCACTTTCTAATATCCGAAACTGTAATGGATTGTATAAAACAAGTGTTTTAAAAAAAAATCTCATGTTTTCAATAATTCTATTATCTTAAATGGACAAAATGAGACAGTACAGAAAATGAAAAACACAGTGTTTCTTACATTTACTTTGATTTTATTTTAATTGCAGACAGTATGATCCCAAGATGTCAAGCTTTGTCTGGTAAACTTAATTTCATTTGTTAACATACATCCATTCCTGTATTTCAGGCCTGCAACATTTTCCAAAAAGGTTAGGACAGTTCAAATTTAGGACTGGTAATGAGGCAAAAGAAAACTTAATTAATGATGCACCTGTTTTCAAACAGGTGATGTTAGTAGGTTACTGTAATCCTGACTTTATACAAAAGCAGTAGCTTCTTAAAAAAACTCACTGTCACTGAGGAGCAAAGCTGGGCAGAAGATCTCTAAGTCTGTCAACAAAGGCATATGAAAATGTTTAAAAACAATATTAAAAGGAGTAAAATAGATTTGCACGTCTCCCTTTACAGTGCATAATATTCTTAAATGATTCTATCATTCAGGCCTTTGCAGGGATGCTCATGTCTTTTTCAATAAGACAATGTAAATGGCATGACTGTGGAGAAAAAGTGAGTTGGGGTTCTGGACTGGTCTGCCTACACTCCTGACCTGTCCCCAATAGAGAATGTGTGGAACATTTTAAAACAGAAAATGTGACAATGTGACCTGTATTGTTGTATTAGAGAAAACATAACATATATTGACTTCTGCAATAAAATAAGACGCATTTTAACAAATGCATTGAATTTAAAATTATATTATAATATTAGTATATACAGCAGCTTTCATTTTACCAAATTAAAAACCTCTGGAATATAATCAGGAGGAAGATGGATGAACTCAAGCCATCAAACCAAACTGAACTGTTTGAATTTTTGCACCAGGAGTGGCATAAAGTTATCCAAAAGCAGTGTGTAAGACTGGTGGAATAAAACATGCCAATATGCATGAAAACTGTGATTAAAAAGCTCTGCATCTTTTTCAGCCATTTCTCATTTTCTGCAAATAAATGCTCTAAATGACAAAAATTTTATTTTGGAATTTGGGAGAAATATTGTCTGTAGTTTATATTATTAAACAATAATGTTCATTTTACTCAAACATTTACCTATAAATAGCAAAATCAGAGAAACTGATTCAGAAACTAAAGTGGTGTCCAGAGCTGTATATATATTTTGTTTAAGTTATTTAAAGTTTTTCATTCGATCTGATGCCACAGTCTCACAAGGGAATGTATGTGTTTGAGTTTGTAGATAACCACATGCCAACCCATGCCTCAGAAATCAGGACCTGTAAGCTCCTCCACATTCAGCACTCTTCACTGAGGTTTTATCAAAGACAGATTGCTGTGACACTTCCTTCTGAGGGACGTTTAGGAGAGCGTAAATAAACTGGAAGGATTTATAAAAGGTGTCGGAGCAATCCGAAGAGAAGTTAATTTTAGAGCTCATAGAGCAGGATTATGCTGGGTGTGCAGGAGGAGTGGAGGAAAGTGGAGTGAGAGAGGAAGACTGGTGATTCTGCTGCTCGATCAGTCCTGTGACGCAACAGAGAGTCTGCTGCCAGTCTGTTAGAGATTAACTGATGATGCAGTGATTGTGGCTGCAGAAAGATACAGAGGGAGGCTGAAATACTTGTAGAACATCATATTTTTATTGTAAAAACACATGTATATCAATGAAAAACGAGTATCTACACTTTTTTACATTTTGTAGTTTACAACATACACTAAGTCTACTACATACTACATGTGTCAAAATTTCTTGATGAATGGACAAATAGATATTCTCTAAAATGACCTAAAATATAAACTCTTTTTAAATGGATTTTTATTGAAAGTTAAGAAGGTTTTTTTTCCTTGATGTGATGTCACAATAAGGGAGCATCCGAATGAATTATCCTAGAGCTTTTATAGGGTGTTTATAGGGGCAGTCTATACTCAAAAGCTTGCAAAAAGTGAGTTTTGGATCATTTTTACACTTTAACAAGAATTATAATCATTTATGTGATTATTCCTGAGCATTACTGTGTGGTGAATGTCCATTAGTTAGCATTAGCTTTTAGCCTCCTTTCTATTTTCATCTGAAGTAGCTGCGTTAACTTTAAAAGGCTGCTGCTAACAGGGTGGACGTACACTATAAACTTATATACTCTTTTTTAGAGTATTACTTTGAGAATTTGAGAGCAATTATTTTACCAAAACTTCTCTGAAGAAACTGTGTGTGTGCATTTGCAAATCTGTGTCAGCATTGGGTGTAAATTCAAGTAACCAAATGCAAAAATTAGAAGTGGCGTCCACAAACATTTGGACATATAATGTACATATTGGAAGAAGTATAACGTGTATTATACATATGTACTAGTGCATCTCAAAAAAACAATGAAAACCCAAAAATCAGTCTCTTATAAAATGTTTATATTATTTAAGGCCAATTGGTACTTTTGGCAGTGTGCCAAATCCTGCTGGAAAATAAAATCTGCATCTTCATAAAAGTTGTCAGCATAGGGAAGTGTGAGGTGCTGTAATATTTTCTAACAATAAAAAAAATAAACGCTTAAAATAGATCACTCTGTGTGTAATACATCTATATAATATGTGAGTTTTAAATTTTGAACTGAATTACAGAAATAAAGTAACTTTTCAATGATATTCTAAGATTTTTGAGATGCACTAGTATCTGCAGCCGAAATGTTTTGTTAGGAGTAAAACCATTGACTCTGTCCTTTTGCACAGTGGTCTGGGCAGTGTGTGTGTGTGTGTGTGTGCTGAGGGAGAGGTGAGAAGCAGGCTCGGGCTCAGCCTCAGTGTTTGGCGGGTGTTAGAGAGCTGTCAGTGTGTGGTCAGGCTGCATGATAGTGAGGGCTGCAGGCCTGCAGCTCTGTCCACCACGCTGCTATGTTTGAACTTAATTACATCCAGCCAGCCCTGTCATTACAGCCCAGCTTAGTGCACCGTCTGCCGGCCCATAGGTAGCAGCAGCAGGAGGCCAAACGCCAGCACGCCACAGTCACACACACTCACACACTCTCACACACTCTCAGAGCGCTCCAGACTCACGGCCTCTGGCACGGACACGTACCCATCCAAACCACACAGACACAAACAGAACCATGCAGGCAGGAGGACACACTCTGCCCCAATGCAGTTTCACAAACACTAAACCAGCCTCTCAGATCAGACCATAGTGCAAGACTTGACATGCAGTACCAATCAAAAGTTTGGACACACCAGATTTGATGCTTGTTTTCGTCCAAATCATAATTTGTAATTATTTTTGTGATGAAAAATGGTTAAAAAAAATTGTACATTTTTTAGTCAATAATCGGTTTGATTATTCTTGCAGAAGATGTTTCAAATGAATTACAGTAAAAAAAAAACATGCCTGTCAAAGTGATATACTGACATGACAAAAGTCATGGGACATCAGTATGTGCAATGCTCAGGTGTTACATCAGAGGACAGCTTAGAAACTTAGAAACACCCACACCAGTGTATGCTGTGAGTGTGGCTAAACACTGGCAAAGCAATATGTTTGTAGGGACATTACATTTCTGAAGCTGTGTAGGTATTTAACATTTGTCAATCCATAGTGTCATCTATGTACCCCATAGAAGCATTATGACTCACAGTGGTTGGTGTAGTGGGTGGAAATGATCATGTCCAGCAGCGTCTGGCTAGGATTGTCCATATGAACAGACAAGTAACATACATGTGGTATGTTAATGTATTCTCAAATATCCTTTTTAAAAATAATGAAAGGATTTATTATTGGTTAGATTTTGATACTCAAGTATTACTAAATTACTCAATTAATTGTCAAGTGTCAAGTGAGTGTGTTAAGCAGCATCAAGGCAAAAAGATAGAGACTATTAAGAATTTAACATTAAAATATTATATTATAAGCTTTGCTCCCAAAACCTACTGTATGCTCATGAACAATTCAGCAGTACCCAAAGTGACTGAGAAATAGATGGGGTTAACCGGAGGGGCTAATGGCAATAGTTGCTAAAATGGCAATAGAAAAAAGAAGTGATAAAGAACAGTAATTCAATATGGTTCCACAGATTTAAGCCACATGAGTTTCCAAACTTAAATACATAAAAACATCCGCATCCAAATAAATATGATTAGACTTTTATTCTGTGTGTCATTTAATTTTGGCCATGACTTGCACAATAAAAAGTGAACTACACAATAAAAGTGAATTATATTTTAAATCCCATAAATTGCACATTTCTGATGGATCTATGGATAAAAACTTCCAAACAGAACAGTTAAGGAGAACTTTTTCATTCGAACCTTGTCTGAACTTTGTGTTGCATCTAACCCCACTGTGTGAAGGCCGTACTTTAGACAGTCTACCTGCCACTGTGAGTTATTTACATGCTTCCACATACATACTTAAAATCAGTATAAAATAAGAATAAATTCTGGGACACCATTTCCACTGAGTAATGGTAAATTCCAGTTGCCCCTGAGCCCAAAGGAGTCGACTCCGCTTCTGGACATGGTCAACATATGGCTTAAGGCTTCTGTTTTGCACAGTAAAGTTTTAAGTTCTATTCTTTAATGTAACTTCATATTGTGGAGCTTTCCCTAAGTGATCCTCTGTCCATGTGGTTCTTTTAAATATTGTTGTTAAATCACAGTACTTGATGCAGTGTGTCTTAGGGATCGGAGATCACAGGGGTTTAGCTTTACGCACTAAAAGTTCTTACTGATTCTTTAAATGGTTTAATGATATTATGCGTTGTAGAAAAGGAATATACAAAGCCCTATCCAGATGGGATTAGTTTCTCAGGGGGACGTCTCTGAAAAATATTTCACACTTCTACTCAGTGAGAAAACTCTTGCATCCGGATTGCAATTGAAAACCAGGAGGACAAGTGAGTTTTTTGGATTTCTCGGTCACATGACATCACGTTCAGTAGCTTTCCACTGTTGTGTTTACGTGGATCTTCATGGAAATGAGTGCCCAAAGTGTAATTACGGTGTGAGACAGTGGACAAAAAGCTATTTATTAAACACGAGGAGACAAACCTCAGAGATGTGTGTCCGGACGGGATTAAAATTACCGGAGGACCACGAAAAACAGTAGATAATTCAGCCTGTAAATTTCTCAGAGGACGTCTTAGAAAAACGCATACATGGTCGTTCCAGATGGGAATAAAAGATTAGATTTAGATTTTGTAACAATGGAAATATAGCAGTATTGGAATTTATGTGTTATATGATATATAGTTACTCTTTTAAATGTATACACGTCAAATCCACAAAATTATCAAGAACAAAATAATAAATAGAGCAACATTTCCCTTGAGCAGCTGCGTCCAAACTTTTTAAGCAGTCACTTTTAGGTGCTGGGTACTATCTAAAGTCACATGCAATGACAAAGGGCTGTTTTGGACAGATTGATGAATGGAGTGGAGCCAGCAAGTACCACTTGAGTTGTAGACAGCAAAGCCATGCTCAGAACTAATCCAGCGCCGCCGGAAGCGTGTGGTCTCGAGGACAGCATTTATTATTCTCCCTCTGCTTCTATACACGCAGTAATAAAAAGCCTGACGTGTTTATTTCTGGCAGCCGTCAAATCTTTGAGAGAAAGAAGGACGCGGGGAAAAAAAAGAGTCAATGTCTCCAGAAGGCACAGGCACATTAAGTGGTAATTACAGAGAGAGGAGATTTCCCTTTCTTGCCCACGACCACAGCAGAGAGTGGCGTCTTCAGGCCAAAGAGGGGCGCCTGTTCTATTAAGCCCAAAAAGATGTGATCATATCATCCACCCCCTACTCCTCCCCCTCTGAACCCATTGTCCAATCCTCTAGACTCTCTGCGGTGGGTTTTAGTAGATGTGCACATAACGCATTCACACACACTCACGCACACACAGACACATGCACAAACACATGCACACAACAAAGACAGTCGAATGAGACGCTGCTTCAAATCTTATGATCAATGGAAGAGGGTCTGCTCCGGTCTGCTCTGGTGCCTCAAAATAAATTCCAGAGATTCTGGGATAACTCAAACGTTTCACGGAGCATTCCTATACCCCTGAGAGCCGGGGCCCTGAAAATCCAAATGCCATCATTCCAGAGCAATCTCTCCCCATTGTCTTCCTCTTTAATCAGTGTTTCTCTGTGGCTCTAAATATGCCCGTGGTGTGCGTCCCCGTCTGGGAAAGTACAGCTCTTCTCCCTGCTTAAGCACACCAAAACACCACACTGGCCGCATGTCTGTACTCAGGAGAGCAATGATTATAAACGCAAAATACCAGTGGTCAATTTCCAGATCTTTCCACTGCAATGCACTGGAGTGCCTACGGACGTACCTGGAGACACTATGGGGGAAGCATATAGTGCATACATGTACACCCCTTCAATAGTGAGGAGAGAGCATCAAGCTTTTGTAATTATTTACAAAACAAGCATGTATTTCTCAGCTGCAACCATTCTTACAATGTTAGAACTGGAGAAAAAGAGCATAAAGAAAAAAAGAAAGACACCTGCTTATATCAGCCACAAGATGCTGTCAGTTGCATATTCACAGTTTGCATTAAAACAGAACTTTCCCACAAGGGACAAATGTGATAAATCCAATTTAAAATAATTCTGTGCAGTTCTGATTGATAAGTATTGTAGTACTTATTGACTAAGGTTTGGAACAGGGGCGCCGCATTGCCTGGGCTTTTAAGGCTACAGTCCCGAGCATATTTTAATATGCTGGGAATAGAATCACTTTGTTCGTTTGTCAATCACTTAAATAGATTAAAAAAGTAACACTACATATTATACGGGGTGCTTAAAAAATCCTATAATTAACTGGGCTGAGCCCCAGATCTTTACATACCTAAGCAATGCACCTGTTCATATGTATAAGTACCCATGTTGGACTGAAACACTATGAAATAAGCAAAGATTTTGGCCTCCTTAGATTACTTTCACTGTGTCAAAATGATTAAAGCAGCAGTTTTTGAAATTTCTGGGTTCGATTCCCACGCTTTGTGAGCTGCCCTTAACCCTCACTGCTTCCTGAGTACAGCAGTAATGGCTGCCCACCCTTCCAGGCATTTGTGCTCACTGTATGTTACTAAGTGTGTGTGTGTGTGTGTGCGTGTGTTCACTACTGTGTATGGTCAAATTACACCTGTGCTTCCAGCAAAGGTATATTTACTATGATTGATTTGTCTTGTCTTATCACAGTCAGGTTTTTAATGCAGAAGATATTTTTTCCCTTTGGAACCAATGTGGTTTTTAACCAAAATGATGCCAAAAGTAATTTATTTAAACCAGGGAAAGAACTATTATAGGAATTATTAGGGTTCAAGCACCGAAGGTGCGTAGAACCCTATTGTTTTTGCTAAGATTTTTCTTCTTCTTTTTATTATTAGGGTTCAAGCACCGAAGGTGCGTAGAACCCTATTGTTTTTGCTAAGATTTTTCTTATTATTATTATTATTATTCTTTTTCTCCTGTAAAAACAGTTGTGCAGCCTAAACCGTAAGTCATAGAGAAATGGAACTTGGTAGGTAGATGTAGGATCAGTGCATCTCGGTGGACAACAAAAATGGCACCGATTGGTCAAGTGGTGGCGCTATAAACAAGGAAATTCATTTTTCACAATTTTCTCAATAACTCAAAAACCATAAGACCTACATTCAAAATTCTTTTTTTGATGGATTCCTTGGGTCAATACCAACAACTTTCCAATTTGGACCATGCACTTCCGTCTATATAGATTTTGTGCTAATTTGCATAATATGCAAAACCTACTTTTGCAAACTAGTCCTTGGAATTTTGACCAATCCTGGCATGTTTGGTATCAAAACACTCGTGAGAGCATGCGCTTCAATATTCATTAAGAAAAAGTTGAAATATGTAAACAATATGGCCGCCATATGCAAATTAGTCCTTCCGGATATATGCCCCATTCACTTCAAGAGGTAAATTTGGAGCACTGTTTCTCAGCAACCGTGCAACCTAGCAAGTTGAAACTTTGCATGCAGAATCTATCATACAGCCTCTAAAGGATGTTCAAAGGGCAACTTAATCAATCAACATGGCTGAACACCATCAGCCAATCAGCATTCAGCAGACATTTTGGCAGGCTGAATGTTGCCCAATCTGGATGATATTTGGCAGTTATGTTCAGGTGGAGACACTGTAGTGACCTGCAAAGTGCTGAAACAATCCGCCCACTGGGGGGCGCTGTTCCAAAAAAACGAGTATATGTCAATCATGCTGTACTATTTTGACATCTAATTGTTTTTGCCATATTTAGTACAGTGGCTCTGACAAATTTCTCAATACAACTATGTTTAAAAAGTGCTTTGTTCATTCATAATTGCTAATTGTTTGAAAATAGCTATATTGAAACTACTCTCTGGATATTTGGCCTATCACCTCCATTTCAGTCTTGCTGCACACTGTAGAGTCTCTAGGTAAATGTTCATTAAAAACATTTGTGAAAATTTCACATTCAATACTCTCCAGGCATCAAGCAATCTGTGCGTCCATGGAATTTCTAACCTAAATTGCTGTAACTCTGCAGTATTTGCTGTAATCTCACAATGTTAAAGACCTCTGTACAATATCACTCTGATGAAGCGCCATTTAATACAGAACTAGATTAAGAATAACTTGACATTACATGTCATATCAGAACATTCACTCCTTTGTGCCTCTTCTCAACATTAATAACAGGTGAAAGACTTTTGATCATTTTAAATGTGACAGAATGTCTCCAATTGTGTTAGACCTTCTTACACATCACCATCCTATGCTCTAGTAGGCACCATTGTGCTAGTTGGTGCTTGATGAAGCGCCATTTAATTCAGAACTAGATTTATAATAACTTCGTAATTACATGTCATATCAGAACATTCACTCCTTTGTGTTAATTTAAACTTGTTTGGTCAAACATTTCAGCTTGTTCTGCAAAGGTTCAAAGGTCAATCTGAATACCACTTTGTGAACATTCTGGTTGAAGCCACCTGATCAATACCAATAACATGTAGACACCTTTTGACTAGTTCTAACTCACTTAATGAATATCCTACAAAGTTCACTAGATTTACATGTGAATTTAAGCACTGATCAGGTTGAAAGGCCTCTGCTCAACATTAATAACAGGTGAAAAACTTGATAATTTCTAAATGTGACAGGGCATCTCCAATCATATTAGACCTTCTTACACATCACCATTCAATGCTCCAGTAGGCACCATTGTGCAAGTTGGTGCTTGAACCCGATGATTGCCGCTTGCGGCTATATTTATTATTATTATTATTATTATTATTATTATTCTTTTTCTCCTGTAAAAACAGTTGTGCAGCCTAAACCGTAAGTCATAGAGAAATGAAACTTGGTAGGTAGATGTAGGATCAGTGCATCTCGGTGGACAACAAAAATGGCACCGATTGGTCAAGTGGTGGCGCTATAAACAAGGAAATTCATTTTTCACAATTTTCTCAATAACTCAAAAACCATAAGACCTACATTCAAAATTCTTTTTTTGATGGATTCCTTGGGTCAATACCAACAACTTTCCAATTTGGACCATGCACTTCCGTCTATATAGATTTTGTGCTAATTTGCATAATATGCAAAACCTACTTTTGCAAAGTAGTCCTAGGAATTTTGACCAATCCTGGCATGTTTGGTATCAAAACACTCGTGAGAGCATGCGCTTCAATATTCATTAAGAAAAAGTTGAAATATGTAAACAATATGGCCGCCATATGCAAATTAGTCCTTCCGGATATATGCCCCATTCACTTCAAGAGGTAAATTTGGAGCACTGTTTCTCAGCAACCGTGCAACCTAGCAAGTTGAAACTTTGCATGCAGAATCTATCATACAGCCTCTAAAGGATGTTCAAAGGGCAACTTAATCAATCAACATGGCTGAACACCATCAGCCAATCAGCATTCAGCAGACATTTTGGCAGGCTGAATGTTGCCCAATCTGGATGATATTTGGCAGTTATGTTCAGGTGGAGACACTGTAGTGACCTGCAAAGTGCTGAAACAATCCGCCCACTGGGGGGCGCTGTTCCAAAAAAATGAGTATATGTCAATCATGCTGTACTATTTTGACATCTAATTGTTTTTGCCATATTTAGTACAGTGGCTCTGACAAATTTCTCAATACAACTATGTTTAAAAAGTGCTTTGTTCATTCATAATTGCTAATTGTTTGAAAATAGCTATATTGAAACTACTCTCTGGATATTTGGCCTATCACCTCCATTTCAGTCTTGCTGCACACTGTAGAGTCTCTAGGTAAATGTTCATTAAAAACATTTGTGAAAATTTCACATACAATACTCTCCAGGCATCAAGCAATCTGTGCGTCCTTGGAATTTCTAACCTAAATTGCTGTAACTCTGCAGTATTTGCTGTAATCTCACAATGTTAAAGACCTCTGTACAATATCACTCTGATGAAGCGCCATTTAATACAGAACTAGATTAAGAATAACTTGACATTACATGTCATATCAGAACATTCACTCCTTTGTGCCTCTTCTCAACATTAATAACAGGTGAAAGACTTTTGATCATTTCTAAATGTGACAGAATGTCTCCAATTGTGTTAGACCTTCTTACACATCACCATCCTATGCTCTAGTAGGCACCATTGTGCTAGTTGGTGCTTGATGAAGCGCCATTTAATTCAGAACTAGATTTATAATAACTTCGTAATTACATGTCACATCAGAACATTCACTCCTTTGTGTTAATTTAAACTTGTTTGGTCAAACATTTCAGCTTGTTCTGCAAAGGTTCAAAGGTCAATCTGAATACCACTTTGTGAACATTCTGGTTGAAGCCACCTGATCAATACCAATAACATGTAGACACCTTTTGACTAGTTCTAACTCACTTAATGAATATCCTACAAAGTTCACTAGATTTACATGTGAATTTAAGCACTGATCAGGTTGAAAGGCCTCTGCTCAACATTAATAACAGGTGAAAAACTTGATAATTTCTAAATGTGACAGGGCATCTCCAATCATATTAGACCTTCTTACACATCACCATTCAATGCTCCAGTAGGCACCATTGTGCAAGTTGGTGCTTGAACCCGATGATTGCCGCTTGCGGCTATATTTATTATTATTATTATTCTCCTGAAAAAACAGTTGTGCAGCCTAAACCGTAAGTCATAGAGAAATGAAACTTGGTAGGTAGATGTAGGATCAGTGCATCTCGGTGGACAACAAAAATGGCACCGATTGGTCAAGTGGTGGCGCTATAAACAAGGAAATTCATTTTTCACAATTTTCTCAATAACTCAAGAACCATAAGACCTACATTCAAAATTCTTTTTTTGATGGATTCCTTGGGTCAATACCAACAACTTTCCAATTTGGACCATGCACTTCCGTCTATATAGATTTTTTGCTAATTTGCATAATATGCAAAACCTACTTTTGCAAACTAGTCCTAGGAATTTTGACCAATCCTGGCATGTTTGGTATCAAAACACTTGTGAGAGCATGCGCTTCAATATTCATTAAGAAAAAGTTGAAATATGTAAACAATATGGCCGCCATATGCAAATTAGTCCTTCCGGATATATGCCCCATTCACTTCAAGAGGTAAATTTGGAGCACTGTTTCTCAGCAACCGTGCAACCTAGCAAGTTGAAACTTTGCATGCAGAATCTATCATACAGCCTCTAAAGGATGTTCAAAGGGCAACTTAATCAATCAACATGGCTGAACACCATCAGCCAATCAGCATTCAGCAGACATTTTGGCATGCCCACTGGGGGGCGCTGTTCCAAAAAAACGAGTATATGTCAATCATGCTGTACTATTTTGACATCTAATTGTTTTTGCCATATTTAGTACAGTGGCTCTGACAAATTTCTCAATACAACTATGTTTAAAAAGTGCTTTGTTCATTCATAATTGCTAATTGTTTGAAAAGAGCTATATTGAAACTACTCTCTGGATATTTGGCCTATCACCTCCATTTCAGTCTTGCTGCACACTGTAGAGTCTCTAGGTAAATGTTCATTAAAAACATTTGTGAAAATTTCACATACAATACTCTCCAGGCATCAAGCAATCTGTGCGTCCTTGGAATTTCTAACCTAAATTGCTGTAACTCTGCAGTATTTGCTGTAATCTCACAATGTTAAAGACCTCTGTACAATATCACTCTGATGAAGCGCCATTTAATACAGAACTAGATTAAGAATAACTTGACATTACATGTCATATCAGAACATTCACTCCTTTGTGCCTCTTCTCAACATTAATAACAGGTGAAAGACTTTTGATCATTTCTAAATGTGACAGAATGTCTCCAATTGTGTTAGACCTTCTTACACATCACCATCCTATGCTCTAGTAGGCACCATTGTGCTAGTTGGTGCTTGATGAAGCGCCATTTAATTCAGAACTAGATTTATAATAACTTCGTAATTACATGTCATATCAGAACATTCACTCCTTTGTGTTAATTTAAACTTGTTTGGTCAAACATTTCAGCTTGTTCTGCAAAGGTTCAAAGGTCAATCTGAATACCACTTTGTGAACATTCTGGTTGAAGCCACCTGATCAATACCAATAACATGTAGACACCTTTTGACTAGTTCTAACTCACTTAATGAATATCCTACAAAGTTCACTAGATTTACATGTGAATTTAAGCACTGATCAGGTTGAGGCCTCTGCTCAACATTAATAACAGGTGAAAAACTTGATAATTTCTAAATGTGACAGGGCATCTCCAATCATATTAGACCTTCTTACACATCACCATTCAATGCTCCAGTAGGCACCATTGTGCAAGTTGGTGCTTGAACCCGATGATTGCCGCTTGCGGCTATATTTATTATTATTATTGTTTTGTACATAACTTTTAAAAGACTTGTCTTAAATATATGTCGTTATGTGATATGACTAGAGAATACACATACATTTTACTGCATATATTTTTTCATTTAGACCAGGAACTTAAAAATAGCACTAATCTCAAAAGGAGGTTATTTTTCTTAAGTCCAATAGAACATAATTTTCTTGCTTATTTCTCTGACTGGGTTGGATGGCACTCCCTCTCCCCCCACACCACCCATTGCCATGCTAGTCAACTAGGGTGTAAATATGCAGCGCAACGGAATTAGCAATTAGCATTTATCATCAAGCGTATTAAGCTTCTTCACATGACTCTTAGGAAGAACCTGCCGGCATCATGTGATAATAGGAGTTGCAGTCAGTGGGTGAAATTCAGCAATAACTGAATTGGAGGAAAGGTTCAGACTTTGCCAGTTTGACAGTGTGTGTTGAAGAAAGCTCATTTAAATTTAAGAATCAAAGTTCTTCCTGTGGTCACACTGGGGTGTCATGTGGCCTACACAGCGTTTGTAATTGTGTAGCTCTGTGTTTACAGTGTTGGGGACACCACTCTGGTTTATTCTAGGGTACATATAGGCATTATGAGCATGAATAATCTTTATGAGGCGCTATAAATTTCATTTTAAAAGAAAGGCCATGCCTGCTTCTGCCCGTCTGCCTACACTGTGGTTTCGAAGGGCCACCAGGAAGCCTTTGTGCTGCGAGGGTTTACTATGGGAAAATTCTTGACACAAATAAGTCACCCTGTGACACCTCAGTGTATAAAGCACGTCTAAGAGCTGGGGTTGTGCTGCATGGGCGTAGTGTGTCCTGCAGGAACCGTGTGTTTACTTTATCTTCTTCCAAATGTTAAAAAAAGCTATTGGCAGGCTGGAGGAAAGCAAATAAATACACATTCCAGAGCAAACACTGTGGGCGAAAGTGACTGGACTGACAGTCACACTGACATGGCAACATGAGCGATTGAGGAACTGAGCTGTGCTATATTAGGAACTGGACTTCAACAAAAATGTAATTGTCTTAAGGCAAGGATTATCCTGTACTGTTACGACAATAGTTTATTTGTGTCTGACATTTGCATTTAGCTCCTCTGCAAATATGATGGGGCCAAAAACATAGGCCTATTAGCATTATTTCTGGGGGGTTTTACTCCCCCATGTGATGAGGAGAGGTACTGCATTAGTCTTTAATGGAAAGAGGACAGTACAGTACAGTAGAAACAGTAATAAAAGTATAATATAGTAATAATTTAATAAAGAGCAACTGAAATACAGACATAAACCTCAATGAGTTTAATATACAAAGGAACATACAAAACTGCGTTTAAACATACAGCATCTATTAGCAGAGTTTATTAAGATCAATTATTATATTTTAATACACTTTTTTTGTTCTAAAAATTTAAAATTTCCCTAAAATGTGAGAGACTGCCCAAATCACCTAGCAATCCATACTAGGGATGTTGCAATATAATCTAAATAAAATACACAGGCATATTTTCTAATCCTATATTCTAACAGAACGCCCTCTGCTGTTCTCCAGACGCCATTAACAGACATTATTCCCAGCCTGCAGTATAAAGCTGTTGTTATAATTATGCTGTTGTAGTGCTTTGAACAAAAAAAACTATAGTTGAAGGATAATACAAACATGCCCTATAAAAATACAGAACAGCATCAGATTGAGTGTATGTTAAAATATAAACACATCAGAAAATTGTAGAAAAAATGGGCTACCAAACACAATAAATTAATCGAGAATATTACATTTCTAAAAACAATTTGATTTTACTTCAGTATTAGTTAGCAGCATATACCTAAACAGTGCAATTGTATTATTTAGAGAACTGTTTACAAAAATGTTACAAGTTACTGAGACTGAGTCAGAGATGGGGAGGGGATTGCAACATTTATAATACTGACACAGTAAACATACTTATTACGCTTTCCCTGGCAGGGGGTCTTTTTTCCCCCTGGATTTCCTTTATAAAGCCTCTCCAAATTTGTAATAGACGTCTCAAAATTGTTTGGGACACATTCTAAGTCTAGACAATAAATGTTTTCCCTTAGATAAAGCCTGCAGATTCAGAAGTTCATGGACATAGGGAATTGTGGTAAACTGAGAAGCTGGTGCTGTTGTCCACTACAACACACTGCACGTGGTTACTCAGGTTTGTGGACGGTGGAGTGGGTGGATGCCAGAGTATCAGGCTGCCTCCATGTCTATGTTACCTTCTGGCTCTCTCCCTTTAGTTAGGGGTTATATTCAGATCAACTGGAGTCATTAGCCACACTCTGATATTGTTGTGTATTGTCTGTTCTCCTTAAATCCAGTCAAAACTAATTCCAACTTTTTGCATTTCTCTGAGTTATTGACTGCTTTTAACTTTTATTATAACATTAATTTATAAGTTGCCTGACCACAGGAGGATGGGTCCCCCCTTATACTGTATATTAGCCCTAATAGTACATGTGATAGTACAAGGTACATGTGAGCCTTGGTTCATCTCAAGGTTTCTTTATTTTCCAGCCTTAAGGGAGGTTTTCTTTGCCTCCATTGCTGACTGGAGGTTCTGTGTTTAATATTTTGTCTGATTCTCTGTGCTGCCACCACCTTTCTGTTAAGCTGCTTTGCGACATCAGTTGTAAATTATGCTATATAAATTAAATGGAATATATTTGATACATAAAAAATGTAATACCCAAACACATTGTGGGTTTAATCACAAATGTATTTAATATATTTTAAAAAAGACATTGTTTTCTCGTTTAAAAATAGTAAATTAATCTGTGTGCAGCCCTGAAATTTACTGTGGGTGTAAAACAAATTATTTTATTCGAACAAAACAAAATATAACATTTTTATATTAATTTTGGAACCAAATCCTTCTTTATGTGTTTTCACTGTCCTTCATCAGACCCGCCCCCAAAGCAGGATATCCCCTTTTCATTGGTTTGTCCACGTGTCGTCACTGCCCACGTGACTCAACATGGTTTCCGGATGCAGTTGGCTACGTTGGTTAGCAGTTTAGCTACAGAAACAGTCCCGGATCTGTGAGAATAAAAAGCCCGGTCTTCAGCGCCTTCGGTACAGCAGGTAACACCGCCGTCCGTCCGCTACATTTACCTCCATTCAGTTCAGAGACTTCTGATTCAGGGCAGGCAGGGAAGCGGCGGCGGCGGAAGCTGCGTGCTGACCAGCCGCCGTCCTTTTAAATAATGGCGAAGCGTTGCTGCACTCAGAGCTAGCTTACCTCCTCCAGCTACTGCTGATAAATAATGTCCCGAAGCTTTACTGCAGTGGAGAATTAAATGTCCTGAACGGTGTATAATGTGTAAGAATGTGTATAATACCTTTATAGATCCGGTCCTGTTTTAACAGCTAACGTTATGTCTATGTATGTATATACAGCTCTGAAAAAAAAAAGAAAACTTAAACATGACAGATTTCTTTAATTTTACCAAATTTAAAAATATCTGAAATATAATCAAGAGGAAGATGGATGATCACAAGCCATCAAACCAAGCTGAACTGCTTGAATTTGTGCACCTCCATTGGCATAAAGTTATCCAAAAGCAGTGTGTAGGACTGGTTGAGGAGAACACGCCAATATGAATGAAAACTGTAATTAATTGGGATAAATACGGTGGCCGAGAAAGCCCAGCGCAGTGCAAATTGAAAAGCGCTGCAAAAGCACAAAACACATCCATCAAAATTACAACACAGGCGCAGCAAATAGAAAAACGCGCTGCAAATAGAACCACAACACAACGGAAGTGAGTCACAACACAACGGAATTTTCCCGGGGGACCTTAAAAGATTCTGTACCAGCTGTATACAAAGGACAGTAACTTAAGTGGCAAACAAGCTTCTGAAAAGTAAGTTATGTTTATTACCTGTGATTACCATGGTTGTGTGCATATTATTAAAAGTTCTGCTTTACAAAACGCCTTGTTTGCCACTTATTGTCCTTTGTACACATAGTGAAGTCCGAGACGTTACTGAAGACGCAGCTTAGCTGGTACAGTATCTTTTAAGGTCCCCCGGGAAAATTCCGTTGTGTTGTGACTCACTTCCGTTGTGTTGTGGTTCTATTTGCAGCGCGTTTTTCTATTTGCAGCGCGTTTTTCTATTTGCTGCGCCTGTGTTGTAATTTTGATGGATGTGTTTTGTGCTTTTGCAGCGCTTTTCAATTTGCACTGCGTTGGGCTTTCTCGGCCACCGTAGATAAATGTTGTCCGTAGTTTATTGAATAAAACAAAAACGTTCATTTTACTCGAACATATACCTTTATAAATATATATTAAATCAGAGAAACTGATTCAGAAAATAAAGTGGTTTCTTAAGTATTTTTCAGAACTGTATATATCTAACTAGTTGGTGTAAAGAGTCCAGTGTGATTAATTTACCTGGACTTTACAGGTAAACATTAACTGGGCATTATGTTCAGTTAACTTACCAGCTGAATTTCAAGTCAGGTTATCAGGTAAAATATAAAAAAACAAAAAAGAAATCTTTTTAATGAGATAAACAAGTAGATTAAACTGATATATGAGCAAAAGTAGCAATGTATGGGAGAGTGTTTCCAGATTATTGGCACACCGTAACATTGAAGGCACTAATTCATAAGCAATATATGTGTAAAATAAAATCAATAAATGTTTATGGGGCAACCATGGGCAGTATGGGGAGTAGCTTTGGCCTAAAGGTTAGAGAAGTGATCTTTGGACTGGTGGAAGGTGGGGGTGCGGGACGTGATAGAGCAAGGCCCCTAATCCCCAATTGTGGGTTTATGGTCTCACTGCCTATAATTACTGTTGTGTGTGTGTGTTTATGTCCACTTCCATGGACACAATTCGGCACTGTGGTACAGCAATGCCAACATGTTTTATTAATGTGTGATTACTCAATTGCAGCATGTATTAATCATTAATAATCCTTATTTATCTGTTTCTCTTTCTTTGGCAAATAGACCCAGCAGATCTAGGCTGCATGTAGACGAAGAAGATGGAGGTGCCCTCTTATCAGTCCAAGCTTTTGTGTGAGCTGAATGAACAGCGCAAGAGGGACTTCTTTTGCGACTGCAGCATCATTGTAGAGGGCCGGGTATTTAAGGCACACCGCAACATTCTGTTTGCCAGCAGTGGATATTTCAGGGCTATGCTGGTGCATTACTTGCAGGACAGTGGTCATAGACATAGCACAGCTTCGTTGGACATTGTCACAGCTGAGGCTTTCTCCCTCATTCTGGATTTTCTGTACTCAGGTCGGCTACACCTGCGGAGTGACAATGTTATTGAAATCATGTCCGCCGCCAGCTACCTGCAGATGACTGATGTGGTGAACTTTTGTAAAGGTTACATCAAATCATCCCTGGAGATTTGTAATCGAGAGAAAGAAAGCCAGAGAGAGAAAGAGGGACCTGCTGACAGTGGCACTCCAGCTTCAGTCTCCTCTGCCCCTGCAGCTTCCACCTCCCAAACAGACCGGGGAACTCCTCAGGACATGGAAACACCCACATCTCTTGAGGCTCCCTCTGACATCCTTACCACACCAGCTGCCACCAGTAGCAAAGATTCTGAAAGTGAGAATTCACAAACTGGATTTCTGAGCCAGCCCTCTACCAGCGCCCCTAGTAAGACCAGCTTGGGGCAGGACTTGATCAACTCATCTTCTTCAGGGATGTTTATAGGGTTGGGACACCCCAAGATTAAGTTTGACCCTGATGAAGAAGGCGAGTGTTCACTTGAGTCTAAAGACATGACCATCTATGTAGACCCAAGTCATGGTGAGGACAGGGCCCTCAGTATGAGTCCCTCACCCAGTAGTGAACCAACATCCCTGCCCTGTCCGAACTATCAGGTGAAGCAGTTTGTAGATGTGCTGCTTCGTGGAGGCCCCAACTCAAACCGTGAGGAGCTCCTGCCTCACTATTCCCACAGCTTGGGGAGCAGTAGTATGGTAGGCCGTGTTGAGGAGGGTCTTGGGCATGGAGGCCCATGTGGTATGGAGCTACAAAGTGATTGGTATGTGGAGGATGCAGGTAAGAGCTTTAGCAAAATTCTATCTCAAAATGGTAACCGTGTCTCTGTTCAGACTGTGAGCATTTGTGTCTAAAGTTTTTAATTCAAATATTTGAATTGTATTTTTAACCAAATCTCTGAAGAACAAATGGTGTTCAAATAAATTAATATATAATGCAAATTCTTGAGTATAACATCATGTTTGTGCACAGCTGTAGGTTTTATACATTCATTAGCAGTAGATTTATAGTCAGTAAAGCAGCTCTAACAGCCTTCCATCAGCTGTGCATGTTCAGACACATTTGGCTGACCAGGCACTGTTTCTTAATGAAGGTTAAAGCTGCTGACTTATTTCATGCAAAAAAAAGTTTCATAAAGAAGCCAGATAAGAAAATATTTAATTAATATTAATTAAGTACATGAAAAACAAAAAATTGTCCATATAATCATGTTTGCACCACTTGTGCACAATTCTGTAATATATGCATAACTTTAGGTTAAGTGATTAGTTGTCTGTTTCTAAAGAACTATTTTAAACTATTTAAACTATTTTATATAATATTAAATGGCATTCTGCTTATACAGGAAGACTGCATAAATGTCCATTCTGCCCATACACGACCAAACAGAAGGGCATTCTGAAGCGACACATCCGCTGCCACACAGGGGAACGACCCTATCCGTGTGAGATCTGTGGAAAACGTTTTACACGACAGGAGCATCTACGCACACATGCTGTTACTGTAAGTCAGCTTTACTCAAAATGATTAAGCACTTCTTTTCCCTGCTAGTTGACCGAGTTTAATGCTAAGGTACAAATTGCTGTAATTTCTAAGTTAGTAAGGTAAAAGACATCACTTTCAGGATCTGAGCTGTCATGATAATTAAGTGTTCTGGCACTTTGAGTTTATAATATGTGGACAATTTTGCTATAGTAAACATTATATTTTCTGAATTATATGACAGAGTATATTATATTAGAAGGTTGTCAAACACTAACAGAGTCAACGACAGTATAAGCTGTTTGGCTTTGGCAGAGAGGATTTGGATTTTTTCATTCTCATGCCGCAAATGCATGTTCCTTACAAATGTGGTTCTGTTTAAAAGGGAAATTAACAGGCTTTCCAACAGTGTAAGATTCATTAACAAAAATTAATCTACCAAACACAAACTTCCTTACTTCCTCATCTTGATGTAACTGTGTTTATCTGCCCTTGCTCTAACAGGTCCACCGCTCCAGCTGGCCCATTGTGTGTAAGGGCTGCAGGCGTGTCTTCTCTGGAGTCGTTTCACAGGGCCTGAAGAGATTCGGCCTTTGCGACAGCTGTACTTGTGTCACTACAACTAATGAGGACTCCCAGTCTATGAATCTCAGTCAGTCTGTTAGTGTGGAGCATGGCTCGGGAGATTCCGATTGGCCCATCTTCATGGAGGATGGAGACGAGGAGCCCAGCGCTGGCGCTGGTGAACTGGATGATAAGAAGGAAATCCAGAGGCAGCTTGCTGAGGGTGGAAATCTTCTATAGTCATTCCGTCCTAATTTAGGATTTAATTTCTACCTGGCAGTATCTTTATTACCTCAACCACACTATACAAAATCAACGGTTAAGAAATATGTACCACATGTTGGTAAAGACTTAGAACAAGACAGAGACCAAATCTCAGAAACAATAATCGTGATGTTCTGTGTGGCAGTGTTGCCATGCTGATGCAGAACTACAGACATGTTAATGGCCTTTAAGTTTATCTAGACTGATTTTCACAACTCCACAGTTTGACAGTTTGACAAAAGGGGAATTCCTGCATAATTCAATCTTTAATATGAAAATTATATTAATTTGATGTGAAATGTTTGAAGACATTTTTTATTATTATTATTATACTAATATTCCTATGTAATAATATTACTAGCTTTGGATCTTATTCACCAGTGACTTACTAGACATTTTCTTGAAATTGTGCTTGAGAAACGGCCAAACAAATGTAATTTTTCAGCTGCAAGTACCTACACTACTCCACTCTACTCCCAGATTTGGGTACCAGGGCAGCAACATTACTTCATGGAAAAGCAAAAAACAAGTGGAACATATGCAGTGTAAAAGCACCGCAAGAGTCTTAAACGTGCAGAATGGCAGAAAAATGAAGAAAAAAAAAAAAGGAAATTCCACTCATGATTATCGGAAAGTTTTAAGGTGTTTCACCACAGCACAGAACTCCCAGTCCTACTGAATGACTGTTACAATATCAGAACGTAAAAGGATGACTTTGTTTCAGCCTTACAGATAAATAAATAAATAATACAAATATAAATAAGAAGAAAGTAAAATACAGGTCAATAGGTCAACACATTTGTGTAATTATGTCTTGGTAGGTCAGCACATTTACATTCAGAGAGAAAAAGGGAAACGAACAATAAGCAAGATGAATGGGTGAGAGTACCCTTGGGCGTCTCGTCCCCTAATCAGTTAGAATAAAAGTCTAAGAATGTGGTTATCTCCAGTCACATCCTTCAGTTTTTGTAAAGCACTCTTTCAAAGGGGCTGTATATTTTTGGGTACGATTTTTTTTGCTATCCTTGCATGCATCTTTTAATCATGCATCACATTTTATAGGATGTGTTTTAAACCACATCAAACATTATCTCCGGCAGCAGAATAATGTAATAACTTTTCCTGCTTTACTGCTGTTTAGCTCTTACTGGAATTTTGTTTTGCTCTAACGTTTTCCCATCACCACCACTGTGGGCATTTCACGTCAAATCACTCTAAAAACTTTGTTTACGAACTTAAGGTTGAATTGTTCAAGAATGTTTTGGAATCCGTTTCTATTTCAAGTGCTAAAGTTACAAGTTACAGTGCTGTTATCATGTAATTAAAATATATTTACATATTTGTTTTAATGGTACAGTAGTAAGATTTTTTGCTCTGGCTTGTTCATTTAAATGTGATGCAAACAATGCAAAGTTAAGATTGTGAAAATGGCAAACTCTGCCTATGATCTAGGACCATAAGACAGGTTTGAAATTTTACAGTTTGTATTACAGTTATTTATGTTCATTGTGTATGTAAATAACATCAGTTATTTAGGGACTAGTCTTGGAAAATGCTGTATTATAGATTTCACTGTGCGGACACAGGAGATGATAAGAAAGCAAATGTTAAGGCAATCATATTTAAAAAAAAAAAAAAATGTTAATTCTTTTGTTTTGAAATTTTCTTTCTGTATTAGTTTGTAACACTTAGTCATACTCTGTCAGCCCACAATCAAGAAAGCTGTTGTTCATGGGTTAGTATGGTTATTGTGTGCAACTGACATGTGACCAAAGTGCAACTTTTATAACTTGCAGGCTTTATTTACTGTCCTATGTATGCAGGTACTGTATGTAACAATACTATACAGTATGCTCACCTTTTATAGTGGTTGTTTTGGACAGACCGCAATGTTCTGTGATTGTAAAATAACATGCAGAAATAAATGGTGACATTCTATATTTTGGCCAAACTGCTGAGTAATCTATTTACCAGACTAATAGAGGGCAATGTACTTGCTTTAATGTTAGTTGTTAGTGTTGTAGTATCTGTTTTCATGCAGGAACTTGTAGCTGCTCTTAAGTTAGACCATACCAACTGCGATGGTCTTTGTCTACTGAGTAAAGTTTCTAGGAAACGGTTTCATGTTTCCAGGGCACCCATGTTCCCCAGGCACAGGGATTGACTCTATATTCCCATGTTCCCTCACTGAAATTTTTTAGAAAACATCTGTGTCCCTGTTGCCCCATATTTTAGACCTATGTTGCTAAAATATTTGTTCTCTCAAAATGAAAACAAGACTAACATCAGGACTGTTACTCATTATTTATGTATTATTAGGGTTCAAGCACCGAAGGTGCGTAGAACCCTATTGTTTTTGCTAAGATTTTTCTTCTTCTTCTTATTATTATTATTATTATTCTTTTTCTCCTGTAAAAACAGTTGTGCAGCCTAAACCGTAAGTCATAGAGAAATGAAACTTGGTAGGTAGATGTAGGCACCGATTGGTCAAGTGGTGGCGCTATAAACAAGGAAATTCATTTTTCACAATTTTCTCAATAACTCAAAAACCATAAGACCTACATTCAAAATTCTTTTTTTGATGGATTCCTTGGGTCAATACCAACAACTTTCCAATTTGGACCATGCACTTCCGTCTATATAGATTTTGTGCTAATTTGCATAATGTGTAAAACCTACTTTTGCAAACTAGTCCTAGGAATTTTGACCAATCCTGGCATGTTTGGTATCAAAACACTCGTGAGAGCATGCGCTTCAATATTCATTAAGAAAAAGTTGAAATATGTAAACAATATGGCCGCCATATGCAAATTAGTCCTTCCGGATATATGCCCCATTCACTTCAAGAGGTAAATTTGGAGCACTGTTTCTCAGCAACCGTGCAACCTAGCAAGTTGAAACTTTGCATGCAGAATCTATCATACAGCCTCTAAAGGATGTTCAAAGGGCAACTTAATCAATCAACATGGCTGAACACCATCAGCCAATCAGCATTCAGCAGACATTTTGGCAGGCTGAATGTTGCCCAATCTGGATGATATTTGGCAGTTATGTTCAGGTGGAGACACTGTAGTGACCTGCAAAGTGCTGAAACAATCCGCCCACTGGGGGGCGCTGTTCCAAAAAAACGAGTATATGTCAATCATGCTGTACTATTTTGACATCTAATTGTTTTTGCCATATTTAGTACAGTGGCTCTGACAAATTTCTCAATACAACTATGTTTAAAAAGTGCTTTGTTCATTCATAATTGCTAATTGTTTGAAAATAGCTATATTGAAACTACTCTCTGGATATTTGGCCTATCACCTCCATTTCAGTCTTGCTGCACACTGTAGAGTCTCTAGGTAAATGTTCATTAAAAACATTTGTGAAAATTTCACATACAATACTCTCCAGGCATCAAGCAATCTGTGCGTCCTTGGAATTTCTAACCTAAATTGCTGTAACTCTGCAGTATTTGCTGTAATCTCACAATGTTAAAGACCTCTGTACAATATCACTCTGATGAAGCGCCATTTAATACAGAACTAGATTAAGAATAACTTGACATTACATGTCATATCAGAACATTCACTCCTTTGTGCCTCTTCTCAACATTAATAACAGGTGAAAGACTTTTGATCATTTCTAAATGTGACAGAATGTCTCCAATTGTGTTAGACCTTCTTACACATCACCATCCTATGCTCTAGTAGGCACCATTGTGCTAGTTGGTGCTTGATGAAGCGCCATTTAATTCAGAACTAGATTTATAATAACTTCGTAATTACATGTCATATCAGAACATTCACTCCTTTGTGTTAATTTAAACTTGTTTGGTCAAACATTTCAGCTTGTTCTGCAAAGGTTCAAAGGTCAATCTGAATACCACTTTGTGAACATTCTGGTTGAAGCCACCTGATCAATACCAATAACATGTAGACACCTTTTGACTAGTTCTAACTCACTTAATGAATATCCTACAAAGTTCACTAGATTTACATGTGAATTTAAGCACTGATCAGGTTGAAAGGCCTCTGCTCAACATTAATAACAGGTGAAAAACTTGATAATTTCTAAATGTGACAGGGCATCTCCAATCATATTAGACCTTCTTACACATCACCATTCAATGCTCCAGTAGGCACCATTGTGCAAGTTGGTGCTTGAACCCGATGATTGCCGCTTGCGGCTATATTTAGGGTTCAAGCACCGAAGGTGCGTAGATCCCTATTGTTTTTGCTAAGATTTTTCTTCTTCTTATTATTATTATTAGGGGTTCGAGCACGTAGTGCTAGAAACCCTATTGTAATTGTTCTGATTATTAGGGGTTCGAGCACGTAGTGCTAGAAACCCTATTGTAATTGTTCTGATTATTAGGGGTTCGAGCACGTAGTGCTAGAAACCCTATTGTAATTGTTCTGATTATTATTATTATTATTATTATTATTATTATTATTATTATTATTATTATTATTATAGTTCTTATTCTTTTTCTGCCATAGAAGTGATTGGGCAGAAGAAACCGTAAGGCCTACAGGGCTGAGACTTGGTCATATGGTAGTACTTCTCACCGCTACTCAGATTCAAAAGATGAGCCCGATCGGCCTCAAGGGGGCGCTATGGTGAAGGTCAACGCGTTTGGCCCCGTAACTCCTACGCCCTGATAGCTAGAGCAAAAATTCTTGCATTATATGATTCCTTGGTTAATGGCAAATCAAAAAGGTCAATAGAACCACTAAGCTCCGCCCACTTAGATTTTTTGCTATTTAGCATAATATGCAATACCTACTTTTGAGAACTTGTCCTAGGGTCATTGACCAATCCTGTCATTTTTGGTGTCAAACAACTCAGCAGAGTCCCAACCTCAATAATTATCAAAAAAATTGTGAAATTTGTAAACAATATGGCCGCCATATGCAAATTAATCTTACCGTGGCACACCCAAATTTACTCTAACAGCTGTAACTTTTGAATGCTTAAACCTACACTAATGCCACTTTAGACCGTTGATGCCAACATGATTCTGAGGTAGCCCGTCAATCTGTGTAGACATACGCCCCCAGGGGGCGGAGCCAAAGCTAAAAATCTGTTTCTCAGGAACCGTACAAGCTATGAAGCTCTCCTTTGGCATGTATCATCTATGGCCTATGTCCTAATGTTTTACAGAAGGAAAATTTGATATGCAAATTTTTGCGATCGTTATTAGCCAATTAGTTTCCAGCAAGCTTTTGACATGCTAAACAATGACCAATCAGGACGATACTTATACCCTACATGTATCTCAGGGCCTTCTATCATCCATTAAAATATGGCGTTGATTGGCCTCAAGGGGGCGCTATAGCAGAAAATCAGTTATATCTAAAGGTACAAGTGGCCTAGGCTTGTTATTCTTTTTTAGTTGTATACGTTGCTGTAGCCTTTACAACTTTGTAATTACATGTATTTACCAAAAATGCAAAGATTTTCATCAGTGGCCAAAAGAGTAAAAATTGCTCTTTTCGAACTTGTCTTTAAGTCCTTAATCAATCAAAATAACTTTGGTCTTGATGCAATCTTGAGACCATGTAGGTAAATAATTATCAAAAAAATCTTGACAATTTAACTACTTGAGGCCCATAAACCTTGATCAAACATGTACGTGAAAGCCTTTTCAGAGTTATTTGGCCAAAACTCTGTCAAAGTTTTAAACATGCCAAAACTGTTGAAGCTACTAATTAACAATGACATTTGAAGCACATTTGCCAAGTATGAGCCAAATAAGTCTTCAGTAGGCTCTACAGTGAAAAAATAACTATTTTCAATTTATTCTATTTATCGCTATTTTCCAACCTAAATGGACAGAAGACAGGAACCTTTCACCCTATCAACACACAAATTTATACACATATATAGACTGATAATCTGATCTTGATTGCAAATTTTCAGCCAAATCGGACATGTTTTGCCTCTACAACGGCTGGAAAACTACAGCGATTTTGTAGGCCTCAAGCCTGTATTATCGCTTTTTTCAAACCTAAATGGACAGAAGTCAGGAACCTTTGACCCTATCGACACAGAAATTGACATACATATATAGACTGATATTGTGATCCTGATTGCAAATTTTGAGCCAAATCAGATATTTTTTGCCTCTAATATGGCCAAAGAGCAACAGCCATTTTGTAGGCCATAAGCCTGTATTATCGCTTTTTTCAAACCTAAATGGTCAGAAGTCAGGAACCTTTGACCCTATCAACACACAAATTTACATACATGTATATGCAGACCACTTGATCATGAGTACCAATTTGGAGCCCAATCGGACTTTTCTTCTCTTTTTAATAAATAGAAACACACTGATAGGGAATGTTCTGTCTTACTTATAGAGTGATAGATTTCCAGCAGGTTATATGTGGTCTCTTGCTGCGCTCTGGTGGTCATTTGGTGAAACAGCTACATTTGAATTATTCTAAATTAACCCTCTCATGCATGAATTATAATAAACTCAGTCAGGATTTTTTTTCTAAGTGTTTTTATACATCCTTAGGGATGTAAAACAAGGTTTGAAAAAAATATATATTCTATCTTTATTCGATAAAGAAATATTTATCTGTCCACTCAAGTGTACTTCATGCATTTTTCGTTGTAAAAAAAACACAAATGTAATTCAGTTATACAGTTGTAATATGGTATTCTGTTGGAATAGTGGAACTGAGGAGGATATTGTGACACAAGAAAATGTCTCTGAACCGTAGAACCTTATAGAATCTTGATTGTGACTGGTATTATCATACTGTATTCTTGTCAAGTCTCTGAACTGTTAAGTGAGCATATTCTCTTATAGTATTTTATAGCATGTATCATATTTCCTGTCAAATCATGCTTGTTGCTAATTTCTGAGACTATTTTCTATGATGGTTGCCAAAGCATACAGGGCACAAAGCTACAAGACACTGCATGCAGATGTACTTGGTTCTTCGTGTGCTGGCATTTTATACTTTCTTGAGCTGGGCTCCTTCATCTCCGTTCCTCAGCCTCAACTCCCTCAGTAACATTTCCAGACTCACCTTCACTATCACTGCTTGACCCTACTTCTCTGCTTGCAACTGTCTGTACTGGCAGACATTCCTCAATTAAAGAAGTTGATTTACAGCCAAAACATTAAACAATATGAATTATTTTAAAAACAACACTGGAAGTAATTGACATTGCATAAAAGTTGAAAAATAGCTAATGATGCATGATGTACAATTAAGTGGACAGATGATTAATCTACAATTCCCTCAAATATAAAATCAAAATTTCGAAAATCTTTACATAATATGTCACCTTAGATGTTACTTGATGTAATTATATATTTTTTTACCTGCGGTGATATAATTTTATAAAAGGTAGAAACAAAAATAGCCAAGGTGTTTGGTGGTTTTCCCTGTCTGCCGGCCATCTTGATTTCATTGACTTCTTTTTCCCATTACAATGACCAACCAATGGGATTTTTTTGTATAGGATGATGCAATAGCTTCCACTACAGTGGACTATATGCAGCAGTGGCCAAAATTGCAAGCATATTTAAAGAAAAAAATTTTTTAAACAGCTGTACACTGTAGTGACCTCTATGCATGAAAGGGTTAAAGCTCTGCTGAACTTATTTAATCTTTTTTGTCTTGCTTAATTGAACATATTTATCCTTCTTGGTCATGCTGGTCAGCCGCCTGGGTCATTCTTATTTATGCTCCACCCACTTAATTTTTTTTTAATTTGCATAATATGCAAAACCTACTTTTGAGATCTTGTCTTTGCCTCCTTGACCAATCATGACATGTTTGGTGTCAAACAGTTCAGCAGAGCTTACTCCTCAATAATTATTAAAAAAAATCTTTACATTTATAAACAATATGGCCGCCATATGCAAATGAGTTCTACCATGGTGCAGTAAAATGTCTTTAACACTTATAACTTTTGAATGCTTAACCTGACACTAATACCACTTCAGTCCTTTGATCATTACATGATTCTCAGATACCCTGTCAGTTTAAGTAGACATACACCCCCCCAGGGGGCGGGGCCAATGCTCGATAGCTGTTTCTCTAGAACCATACAAGCTATCAAGGTCATCCTAGCCAATTATCATCTATGGCCCATGCACTAATGGTACACCAAATGAAAATTTGATATGGACACTTTTGTGGTCACTATTAGCCAATCACATTCCAGCAAGCTGTTGACAGGCAGAATGTTTATCAGGTCAAAACTTATACACTATATATGGGTTATTTATATGCCTTTTTTATGCCTTGTGTTTTTTTTAATTTAAGAACTGAAGTTGTTTCACCAAATGCCCACTAGAGTGCAGCAAGACACCACATAAAACCTGATGAACACTACAGCTCAATTTATCAATGCTTTTCAACTAGTTTACTCACACCACTCATCTAGCATTGTCATTATGGTCTTTATGGTCACGCTGGTTACCCAGCTTGGTTATCCAGTTTGGTGATGACGGTCAACCAGCAACAGGTTTTAAGCCTAACTGGCCTCCAGGGGCCTCTTTGCCTGTGACGCTCGAACCCCGTAAATCGCCGCTTGCGGCTATATTTAGGGGTTCGAGCACGTAGTGCTAGAAACCCTATTGTAATTGTTCTGATTATTATTATTATTATTATTATTCTTATTCTTTTTCTGCCATAGAAGTGATCGGGCAGAAGAAACCGTAAGGCCTACAGGGCTGAGACTTGGTCATATGGTAGTACTTCTCACCGCTACTCAGATTCAAAAGATGAGCCAAATCGGCCTCAAGGGGGCGCTATGGCGAAGGTCAACGCGTTAGGCCTCGTAACTGCCACGCCCTGATAGCTAGAGCAAAAAATCTTGCATTATATGATTCCTTGGTTAATGGCAAATCAAAAAGGTCAATAGAACCACTAAGCTCCGCCCACTTAGATTTTTTGCTATTTAGCATAATATGCAAAACCTACTTTTGAGAACTTGTCCTAGGGTCATTGACCAATCCTGTCATATTTGGTGTCAGACAACTCAGCAGAGTCCCAACCTCAATAATTATCGAAAAAATTGTGAAATTTGTAAACAATATGGCCGACATATGCAAATTAATCTTACCGTGGCACACCCAAATTTACTCTAACAGCTGTAACTTTTGAATGCTGAAACCTACACTAATGCCACTTTACAACTTTGATGCCAACATGATTCTGAGGTAGCCCGTCAATCTGTGTAGACATACGCCTCCAGGGGGCGGAGCCAAAGCTAAAAATCTGTTTCTCAGGAACCGTACAAGCTATGAAGCTCTCCTTTGACATGTATCATCTATGGCCTATGTCCTAATGTTTTACAGAAGGAAAATTTGATATGCAAATTTTTGCGATCGTTATTAGCCAATCAGATTCCAGCAAGCTTTTGACATGCTAAACAATGACCAATCAGGACGATACTTATACCCTACATGTATCTCAGGGCCTTCTATCATCCATTAAAATATGGCGTTGATTGGCCTCAAGGGGGAGCTATAGCAGAAAATCAGTTATATCTAAAGGTACAAGTGGCCTAGGCTTGTTATTCTTTTTTAGTTGTATACTTTGCTGTAGCCTTTACAACTTTGTAATTACATGTGTTTACCAAAAATGCAAAGATTTTCATCAGTGGCCAAAAGAGTAAAAATTGCTCTTTTCGAACTTGTCTTTAAGTCCTTAATCAATCAAAACAAATTTGGTCTTGATGCAATCTTGAGACCCTGTAGGTAAATAATTATCAAAAAAATCTTGACATTTTAACTATTTGAGGCCCATAAACCTTGATCAAACATGTACGTGAAAGCCTTTTCAGAGTTATTTGGCCAAAACTCTGTCAAAGTTTAAAACATGCCAAAACTCTTGAAGCTACTAATTAACAATGACATTTGAAGTACATGTGCCAAGTATGTGCCAAGTATGAGCCAAATAAGTCTTCAGTAGGCTCTACAGTGAAAAAATAACTATTTTCAATTTATTCTATTTATCGCTATTTTCCAACCTAAATGGACAGAAGACAGGAACCTTTCACCCTATCAACACACAAATTCGTACACATATATAGACTGATATTGTGATCTTGATTGCAAATTTTCAGCCAAATCGGACATGTTTTGCCTCTACAACGGCTGGAAAACTACAGCGATTTTGTAGGCCTCAAGCCTGTATTATCGCTTTTTTCAAATCTAAATGGACAGAAGTCAGGAACCTTTGACCCTATTGACACAGAAATTGACATACATATATAGACTGATATTGTGATCTTGATTGCATATTTTGAGCCAAATCAGATATTTTTTGCCTCTAATATGGCCAAAGAGCAACAGCCATTTTGTAGGCCATAAGCCTGTATTATCGCTTTTTTCAAGCCTAAATGGACAGAAGTCAGGAACCTTTGACCCTATCAACACACAAATTTACACACATATATATACAGACCACTTGATCATGAGTACCAATTTTGAGCCCAATCGGACTTTTCCTCTCTTTGTAATAAATAGAAACACACTGATAGGGAATGTTCTGTCCTACTTATAGAGTGATAGATTTCCAGCAGGTTATATGTGGTCTCTTGCTGCGCTCTGGTGGTCATTTGGTGAAACAGCTACAGGTGAATTATTCTAAATTAAAGCTCTGCTGAACTTATTTAATCTTGCTTGTCTTGCTTAATTGAAGATCTTTATCCTTCTTAATCATGCTAGTCAGCCACCTGGGTCATTCTTGTTTATGTTCCACCCACTTAATTTTTTTTTATTTGCATAATATGCAAAACTTACTTTTGAGATCTTGTCCTTGGCTCCTTGACCAATCATGACATATTTGGTATCAAACAGTTCAGCAGAGCTTACTCCTCAATAATTATTTAAAAAATCTTTACATTTATAAACAATATGGCCGCCATATGCAAATGAGTTCTACCATGGTGCAGTAAAATCTCTTTAACACTTATAACTTTTGAATGCTTAACCTGACACTAATACCACTTCAGTCCTTTGATCATTACATGATTCTCAGATACCCTGACAGTTTAAGTAGACATACACCCCCCCAGGGGGCGGAGCCAATGCTCGATAGCTGTTTCTCTAGAACCATACAAGCTATCAAGGTCGTCCTTGCCAATTATCATCTATGGCCCATGCACTAATGGTACACCAAATGAAAATTTGAGATGGACACTTTTGTGGTCACTATTAGCCAATCACATTCCAGCAAGCTTTTGACAGGCTGAATGTCAATCAGGTCAAAACTTATGTACTATTATTGATATTATTGGTTATTAATATGTGCCCTTGTCATGCCTCACTGCTAGGCTCTCCGAATGCCCACTAGAGTGCAGCAAGAGACCACATAAAACCTGCTGAAGACTACAGCTCAATTTATCAATGCATTTCAACTAGTTTACTCACACCACTCATCTAGCATTGTCATTATGGTCTTCATGGTCACGCTGGTCACCTAGCTTGGTTATGCTGCCCATCCAGCTAGGTCATTCTGGTCATTCACATTGGTCATTATGGTCCTGCTGGTCATTCAGCTTTGTCATCATAGCAATGCTGGTCATCCAGCTTGGTCATACTGGCCAAACACCTTTGCCATGCTGGTCATCCAGTTTGGTGATGCCAGTCAACCAGCAACATGTTTTAAGCCTAACTGGCCTCCAGGGGCCTCTTTGTCTGTAACGCTCGAACCCCGTAAATCGCCGCTTGCGGCTATATTTATTATTATTCTTATTCTTTTTCTGCCATAGAAGTGATTGGGCAGAAGAAACCGTAAGGCCTACAGGGCTGAGACTTGGTCATATGGTAGTACTTCTCACCGCTACTCAGATTCAAAAGATGAGCCCGATCGGCCTCAAGGGGGCGCTATGGCGAAGGTCAACGCGTTTGGCCCCGTAACTCCTACGCCCTGATAGCTAGAGCAAAAATTCTTGCATTATATGATTCCTTGGTTAATGGCAAATCAAAAAGGTCAATAGAACCACTAAGCTCCGCCCACTTAGATTTTTTGCTATTTAGCATAATATGCAAAACCTACTTTTGAGAACTTGTCCTAGGGTCATTGACCAATCCTGTCATATTTGGTGTCAAACAACTCAGCAGAGTCCCACCCTCAATAATTATTAAAAAAATCTTGAAATTTGCAAAAAATATGGCCGCCATATGCAAATTAATCTTACCGTGGCACACCCAAATTTACTTTAACAGCTGTAACTTTTGAATGCTTAAACCGACACTAATGCCACTTTAGACCTATGATGCCAACATGATTCTGAGGTAGCCCGTCAATCTGTGTAGACATACGCCCCCAGGGGGCGGAGCCAAAGCTAAAAATCTGTTTCTCAGGAAGCGTACAAGCTATGAAGCTCTCCTTTGGCATGTATCATCTATGGCCTATGTCCTAATGTTTTACTGAAGGAAAATTTGATATGCAAATTTTTGCGATCGTTATTAGCCAATCAGATTCCAGCAAGCTTTTGACAGGCTAAACAATGACCAATCAGGACGATACTTATACCCTACATGTATCTCAGGGCCTTCTATCATCCATTAAAATATGGCGTTGATTGGCCTCAAGGGGGCGCTATAGCAGAAAATCAGTTATATCTAAAGGTACAAGTGGCCTAGGCTTGTTATTCTTTTTTATTTGTATACTTTGCTGTAGCCTTTACAACTTTGTAATTACATGTGTTTACCAAAAATGCAAAGATTTTCATCAGTGGCCAAAAGAGTAAAAATTGCTCTTTTCGAACTTGTCTTTAAGTCCTTAATCAATCAAAACAAATTTGGTCTTGATGCAATCTTGAGACTCTGTAGGTAAATAATTATCAAAAAAATCTTGACATTTTAACTATTTGAGGCCCATAAACCTTGATCAAACATGTACGTGAAAGCCTTTTCAGAGTTATTTGGCCAAAACTCTGTCAAAGTTTTAAACAGGTCAAAACTGTTGAAGCTACTAATTAACAATGACATTTCAAGCACATGTGCCAAGTATGAGCCAAATAAGTCTTCAGTAGGCTCTACAATGACAAATTAACTATTTTCAATTTATTCTATTTATCGCTATTTTCCAACCTAAATGGACAGAAGACAGGAACCTTTGACCCTATCAACACACAAATTTATACACGTATATAGACTGATAATCTGATCTTGATTGCAAATTGTCAGCCAAATCGGACATGTTTTCCCTCTACAACGGCTGGAAAACTACAGCGATTTTGTAGGCCTCAAGCCTGTATTATCGCTTTTTTCAAACCTAAATGGACAGAAGTCAGGAACCTTTGACCCTATCGACACAGAAATTTACATACATATATAGACTGATATTGTGATCTTGATTGCAAATTTTGAGCCAAATCAGATATTCTTTGCCTCTAATATGGCCAAAGAGCAACAGCCATTTTGTAGGCCATAAGCCTGTATTATCGCTTTTTTCAAGCCTAAATGGACAGAAGTCAGGAACCTTTGACCCTATCGACACACAAATTTACACATATATATATACAGACCACTTGATCATGAGTATCAATTTTGAGCCCAATCGGACTTTTCCTCTCTTTGTAATAAATAGAAACACACTGATAGGGAATGTTCTGTCTTACTTATAGAGTGATAGATTTCCAGCAGGTTATATGTGGTCTCTTGCTGCGCTCTGGTGGTCATTTGGTGAAACAGCTACAGGTGAATTATTCTAAATTAAAGCTCTGCTGAACTTATTTAATCTTGCTTGTCTTGCTTAATTGAAGATCTTTATCCTTCTTGGTCATGCTGGTCAGCCACCTGGGTCATTCTTGTTTATGTTCCACCCACTTAATTTTTTTTTTATTTGCATAATATGCAAAACTTACTTTTGAGATCTTGTCCTTGGCTCCTTGACCAATCATGACATGTTTGGTATCAAACAGTTCAGCAGAGCTTACTCCTCAATAATTATTAAAAAAATCTTTACATTTATAAACAATATGGCCGCCATATGCAAATGAGTTCTACCATGGTGCAGTAAAATGTCTTTAACACTTATAACTTTTGAATGCTTAACCTGACACTAATACCACTTCAGTCCTTTGATCATTACATGATTCTCAGATACCCTGTCAGTTTAAGTAGACATACACCCTCCCAGGGGGCGGGGCCAATGCTCGATAGCTGTTTCTCTAGAACCATACAAGCTATCAAGGTCATCCTAGCCAATTATCATCTATGGCCCATGCACTAATGGTACACCAAATGAAAATTTGATATGGACACTTTTGTGGTCACTATTAGCCAATCAAATTCCAGCAAGCTTTTAACAGGCGGAATGTTAATCAGGTCAAAACTTATACACTATTATTGATGTTATTGGTTATTGATATGTGCCCTTTTATGCCTCACTGCTAGGCTGTCCGAATGCCCACTAGAGTGCAGCAAGAGACCACATAAAACCTGCTGAACACTACAGCACAATTTATCAATGCATTTCAACTAGTTTACTCACACCACTCATCTAGCATTGTCATTATGGTCTTTATGGTCACGCTGTTCACCTAGCTTGGTTATGCTGCCCATCCAGCTAGGTAATTCTGGTCATTCACATTGGTCATTATGGTCCTGCTGGTCATTCAGCTTTGTCATTATAGCAATGCTGGTCATCCAGCTTGGTCATACTGGCCAAACACCTTTGCCATGCTGGTCATCCAGTTTGGTGATGCCTCTCAACCAGCAACATGTTTTAAGCCTAACTGGCCTCCAGGGGCCTCTTTGACTGTAAAGCTCGAACCCCGTAAATCGCCGCTTGCGGCTATATTTATTAGGGGTTCGAGCACGTAGTGCTAGAAACCCTATTGTAATTGTTCTGATTAGGGCCCGAGCACCGAAGGCGCAGGCGAAGCCTGCACCGGAGGTGCAAAGCCCTATTGTTTTTGGTCCGTTTATTATTATTATTATTATTATTATTATTCTGCCTCTTTGCGTCCATTTTTGAGGCATTTCCGATACTCCAAAACTCACGCATTTTGGCACAGGCCTCAAGCTCGGCGAAAATTGTAAAGTTCCATAGAGGCTGGACTTTGGCGTTGTTCAGGAGCTCTATAGCGCCCCCAAACGTCGGCAGTGGCCGGGATGAAGTTTGTCCAACGTGCACCAACTTTGGTATGCTCATTGACCTCCTCATAAACAACAAGAATCACTAGGTTTTATTTGACTCCGCCCAACAGGAAGTCGGCCATTTTGACAGGAAGTTGCAAAATAAAAAGTTTCCCGCTGGGTTTCGGAGGGGTTAAGATGTTTGAAAACTGCTAAAATTTTACAGAGCTATTTAGCGTAGGCCAAACTTTGACCTTCAGTTGGAATTTCGTAAATTCGTGTTTCATCAGCTCTCTAGCGCCACCTATTTTATATCACATTTATAAAAAGCTCTCAGCCTCTTGATGATTGGCAGATTCAATAAGTCTTTGAAATGATTTAGAAATATTTTGTCGTTTTTCTCATGTGTAGCTAGATGACTCTACAGCGCCCCCTATTTTATTTAGGCCATTAAATTAGCTGTAGCTGTCTCAAAATTTCTCCAATATTCTCGATTTTTGGCAACAACATAGAGAGTATCATCCCGCACATATTACCCATTGGCTGGTATTAGCTCCGCCCAACAGGAAGTCGGCCATTTTGAAATTTGTGGAATTTTTACACATTTTTCATGAACTCATTCAAACTCCTCCTAGAGTCTTTGTCAGATTATCTCTAAATTGGGCGCGGGTAGGCTCCAGACATACGTGGTGATAAATTGCGAAGGAATAGTCGATAGCTGAAACGATGACGTAATGGCAGGCAATTAATTTAATGGAGAAGCAACACTAAACAAAAGTGAAACCATGACACGGTCATAACACAGATGATTGAAAATTCATGAAACTTGGCAAAAACACAAGAGACATCATAAGACACGTTTTTAGTATTGGTAAGACTGACTCCGCCCAACAGGAAGTCGGCCATTTTGAAAAAAGTGTGTTTTACACACATTTTTTGCATACTTTGTCAAACTCCTCCTAGGGAATTTGTTGAATACTCTTGATATTTGTCTGTAATAAACTGCTAACAAACTTGATTGTAAATTGCGAAGGAATAGTCGATATCTTAAACGAGGACGAAATGGCGGACAGTTGAATTGCTTGAGATGACGCGTTAAAACAGGAAGTGAATACATTCTGGTGTTAGTAGGTGTTTGAGGAGGTTAAAAAGGTTGAAAACTCTCGAAAATTTACAGGCCTGCTTGATTCAAGCAGTAGTTTGATCTGAAATTAAAATTTCATATATACGTATTTCATTGGCTCTATAGCGCCACCTAGGTTTCAACGCATATTTGACATTACGGGAATGCTCAAAACCTCTTGAAAATTGACAGATTGCATAAGACCTAAAAACACTTTACAAATATTTTGACAATTTTTTCATGTATAGCTAGCGGACTCTACAGCGCCCCCTAATTCGTTCATTTAATAAATTAGCTGTCGATGTGTCAAAATGTGTCTAATCTTCTCAAATTTTGGTAGTAGTGTAGATAGTATGACCCTGCACATATTTGCAATTGGCTTGTATTAGCTCCGCCCAACAGGAAGTCGGCCATATTGGAATTTGTAATATTTTTACACATTTTTCACAAACTCATTTAAACTGCTCCTAAAGTCTTTGTCAGAGTACCTCTTATTTCGCTGTAAATGAACAACAGACATATTTGATGATAACTGCCAAAGGATTAGTTGATCGGTAAAACGGTGACCCAATGGCGAGCAATTGATTGACTAGAGACGCAACACTAAACCAAAGTGAAACCATGACACGGTCAGAACACAGATGATTGAAAATTCATGAAACTTGGCAAAAACACAAGAGAAATCATTACACACGTTTTCAGTATTGGTAGGACTGACTCCGCCCAACAGGAAGTCGGCCATTTTGAAATATCTGCATTTTACACACATTTTTTGTGTACATTGTCAAACTACTCCTAGCAAATTTGATGAATTCTCTTGGTATTTGGTAAAAATAAACATTGAACATATCTGATGATAAATTGTGAAGGAATAGTCGATATCTCAAACGAGGACGAAATGGCAGATGGTTGAATTTTTGAGATCCCACATCAAAACAGGAGGTGAAAACCTAGGTAATGCCAGGTGTTTTGAGGAGGTTATAACGGAGAAAAACTCACAAAATTTGACTGGCCTGCTTATCTAAGGCTGTTGTTTGATGTAGAATTAGAATTTCAAATACATGTATTTTAACAGCGCTATAGCGCCACCTGTATTTTAAATGGATATTTCACATGTTTAACAGGATAGAAAACTCTTGAAAATTGGCACACTCAATAAGACCTTAAAATTACTTTTACCGGTTTCTCGGTTTGGCCCGGTACGATTTGCGCTGTTGTGCGAGGGCCCTACGTCCCCCTGTGACAGGGGGACAACTCGTTATTATTATAGTTCTTATTCTTTTTCTGCCATAGAAGTGATTGGGCAGAAGAAACCGTAAGGCCTACAGGGCTGAGACTTGGTCATATGGTAGTACTTCTCACCGCTACTCAGATTCAAAAGATGAGCCCGATCGGCCTCAAGGGGGCGCTATGGCGAAGGTCAACGCGTTTGGCCTCGTAACTCCTACGCCCTGACAGCTAGAGCAAAAATTCTTGCATTATATGATTCCTTGGTTAATGGCAAATCAAAAAGGTCAATAGAACCACTAAGCTCCGCCCACTTAGATTTTTTGCTATTTAGCATAATATGCAAAACCTACTTTTGAGAACTTGTCCTAGGGTCATTGACCAATCCTGTCATATTTGGTGTCAAACAACTCAGCAGAGTCCCAACCTAAATAATTATCGAAAAAATTGAGAAATTTTTAAACAATATGGCCGCCATATGCAAATTAATCTTACCGTGGCACACCCAAATTTACTCTAACAGCTGTAACTTTTGAATGCTTAAGCCTACACTAATGCCACTTTACTACTTTGATGCCACCATGATTCTGAGGTAGCCCGTCAATCTGTGTAGACATACGCCCCCAGGGGGCGGAGCCAAAGCTAAAAATCTGTTTCTCAGGAACCGTACGAGCTATGAAGCTCTCCTTTGGCATGTATCATCTATGGCCTATGTCCTAATGTTTTACAGAAGGAAAATTTGATATGCAAATTTTTGCGATCGTTATTAGCCAATCAGATTCCAGCAAGCTTTTGACAGGCTAAACAATGACCAATCAGGACGATACTTATACCCTACATGTATCTCAGGGCCTTCTATCATCCATTAAAATATGGCATTGATTGGCTTCAAGGGGGCGCTATAGCAGAAAATCAGTTATATCTAAACGTACAAGTGGCCTAGGCTTGTTATTCTTTTTTAGTTGTATACTTTGCTGTAGCCTTTACAACTTTGTAATTACATGTGTTTACCAAAAATGCAAAGATTTTCATCAATGGCCAAAAGCGTAAAAATGTCTCTTTTCGAACTTGTCTTTAAATCCTCAATCAATCAAAACAAATTTGGTCTTGATGCAATCCTGAGACTCTGTAGGTAAATAATTATCAAAAAAATCTTGACATTTTAACTATTTGAGGCCCATAAACCTTGATCAAACATGTACGTGAAAGCCTTTTCAGAGTTATTTGGCCAAAACTCTGTCAAAGTTTAAAACATGCCAAAACTGTTGAAGCTACTAATTAACAATTACATTTCAAGCACATGTGCCAAGTATGAGCCAAATAAGTCTTCAGTAGGCTCTACAGTGAAAAAAAACTATTTTCAATTTATTCTATTTATCGCTATTTTCCAACCTAAATGGACAGAAGACAGGAACCTTTCACCCTATCAACACACAAATTTATACACATATATAGACTGATAATCTGATCTTGATTGCAAATTTTCAGCCAAATCGGACATGTTTTGCCTCTACAACGGCTGGAAAACTACAGCGATTTTGTAGGCCTCAAGCCTGTATTATCGCTTTTTTCAAATCTAAATGGACAGAAGTCAGGAACCTTTGATCCTATTGACACAGAAATTGACATACATGTATATACAGACCACTTGATCATGAATGCAAATTTTGAGCCAAATCAGATATTTTTTGCCTCTAATATGGCCAAAGAGCAACAGCCATTTTGTAGGCCATAAGCCTGTATTATCGCTTTTTTCAAACCTAAATGGACAGAAGTCAGGAACCTTTGACCCTATCAACACACACATTTACACACATATATATGCAGACCACTTGATCATGAGTACCAATTTGGAGCCCAATCGGACTTTTCTTCTCTTTTTAATAAATAGAAACACACTGATAGGGAATGTTCTGTCTTACTTATAGAGTGATAGATTTCCAGCAGGTTATATGTGGTCTCTTGCTGCGCTCTGGTGGTCATTTGGTGAAACAGTTACAGTTGAATTATTCTAAATTAAAGCTCTGCTGAACTTATTCAATCTTGCTTGTCTTGCTTAATTGAAGATCTTTATCCTTCTTGGTCATGCTAGTCAGCCGCCTGGGTCATTCTTGTTTATGCCCCGCCCACTTTTTTAAAATTTGCATAATATGCAAAACCTACTTTTGAGATCTTGTCCTTGGATCCTTGACCAATCATGACATGTTTGGTGTCAAACAGTTCAGCAGAGCTTACTCCTCAATAATTATTAAAAAAAATCTTTACATTTATAAACAATATGGCCGCCATATGCAAATGAGTTCTACCATGGTGCAGTAAAATGTCTTTAACACTTATAACTTTTGAATGCTTAACCTGACACTAATACCACTTCAGTCCTTTGATCATTACATGATTCTCAGATACCCTGTCTGTTTACATCCCCAGGGGGCGGGGCCAATGCTCGATAGCTGTTTCTCTAGAACCATACAAGCTATCAAGGTCATCCTAGCCAATTATCATCTATGGCCCATGCACTAATGGTACACCAAATGAAAATTTGATATGGACACTTTTGTGGTCACTATTAGCCAATCACATTCCAGTAAGCTTTTAACAGGCTGAATGTTAATCAGGTCAAAACTTATATACTATATACGGGTTATTTATATGCCCTTTTTATGCCTTGTGTTTTTTCAATTTAAGAACTGAATTTGTTTCACCAAATGCCCACTAGAGTGCAGTAAGACACCACATAAAACCTGATGAACACTACAGCTCAATTTATCAATACTTTTCAACTAGTTTACTCACACCACTCATCTAGCATTGCCATTATGGTCTTTATGGTCACGCTGGTCACCCAGCTTGGTTATGCTGGCCATCCAGCTTGGTCATGCTGGCCATTCACATTGGTCATTATGGTCCTGCTGGTCATTCAGCTTTGTCCTCATAGTAATGGTGGTCTTCCAGCTTGGTCATACTGGCCAACCACCTTTGCCATGCTGGTCATCCAGTTTGGTCATTATGGTCCTCCAGCTTGGTCAATATGGTCAACAAGTTTGTCATCCAGATTAGTCATACTGGTAATCTAGCTTGGTCTTCACGGTCATGCTGGTCATCCTCATCCAGTTTGGCGATGCCGGTCAACCGGCAACATGTTTTAAGCCTAACTGGCCTCCAGGGGTCTCTTTGCCTGTAACTCTCGAACCCCGTAAATCGCCGCTTGCGGCTATATTTATTATAGTTCTTATTCTTTTTCTGCCATAGAAGTGATTGGGCAGAAGAAACCGTAAGGCCTACAGGGCTGAGACTTGGTCATATGGTAGTACTTCTCACCGCTACTCAGATTCAAAAGATGAGCCAAATCGGCCTCAAGGGGGCGCTATGGCGAAGGTCAACGCGTTAGGCCTCGTAACTGCCACGCCCTGATAGCTAGAGCAAAAATTCTTGCATTATATGATTCCTTGGTTAATGGCAAATCAAAAAGGTCAATAGAACCACTAAGCTCCGCCCACTTAGATTTTTTGATATTTAGCATAATATGCAAAACCTACTTTTGAGAACTTGTCCTAAACTCATTGACCAATCCTGACATGTTTGGTGTCAAACAACTCAGCAGAGTCCCAACCTCAATAATTATCAAAAAAATTGTGAAATTTGTAAACAATATGGCCGCCATATGCAAATTAATCTTACCGTGGCACACCCAAATTTACTCTAACAGCTGTAACTTTTGAATGCTTAAACCTACACTAATGCCACTTTAGAACTTTGATGCCAACATGATTCTGAGGTAGCCCGTCAATCTGTGTAGACATACGCCTCCAGGGGGCGGAGCCAAAGCTAAAAATCTGTTTCTCAGGAACCGTACAAGCTATGAAGCTCTCCTTTGGCATGTATCATCTATGGCCTATGTCCTAATGTTTTACAGAAGGAAATTTTGATATGCAAATTTTTGCAATCGTTATTAGCCAATCAGATTCCAGCAAGCTTTTGACATGCTAAACAATGACCAATCAAGACGATACTGATACCCTACATGTATCTTAGGGCCTTCTATCATCCATTAAAATATGGCGTTGATTGGCCTCAAGGGGGCGCTATAGCAGAAAATCAGTTATATCTAAAGGTACAAGTGGCCTAGGCTTGTTATTCTTTTTTAGTTGTATACTTTGCTGTAGCGTTTACAACTTTGTAATTACATATGTTTACCAAAAATGCAAAGATTTTCATCAGTGGCCAAAAGAGTAAAAATTGCTCTTTTCGAACTTGTCTTTAAGTCCTTAATCAATCAAAACAAATTTGGTCTTGATGCAATCTTGAGACCCTGTAGGTAAATAATTATCAAAAAAATCTTGACATTTTAACTATTTGAGGCCCATAAACCTTGATCAAACATGTACGTGAAAGCCTTTTCAGAGTTATTTGGCCAAAACTCTGTCAAAGTTTAAAACATGCCAAAACTGTTGAAGCTACTAATTAACAATGACATTTGAAGTACATGTGCCAAGTATGAGCCAAATAAGTCTTCAGTAGGCTCTACAGTGAAAAAATAACTATTTTCAATTTATTCTATTTATCGCTATTTTCCAACCTAAATGGACAGAAGACAGGAACCTTTCACCCTATCAACACACAAATTTATACACATATATAGACTGATAATCTGATCTTGATTACAAATTTTCAGCCAAATCGGACATGTTTTGCCTCTACAACGGCTGGAAAACTACAGCGATTTTGTAGGCCTCAAGCCTGTATTATCACTTTTTTCAAATCTAAATGGACAGAAGTCAGGAACCTTTCACCCTATCAACACACAAATTTATACACATATATAGACTGATAATCTGATCTTGATTGCAAATTTTGAGCCAAATCAGATATTTCTTGCCTCTAATATGGCCAAAGAGCAACAGCCATTTTGTAGGCCATAAGCCTGTATTATCACTTTTTTCAAACCTAAATGGACAGAAGTCAGGAACCTTTGACCCTATCAACACACAAATTTACAGACATATATATACAGACCACTTGATCATGAGTACCAATTTGGAGCCCAATCGGACTTTTCTTCTCTTTTTAATAAATAGAAACACACTGATAGGGAATGTTCTGTCTTACTTATAGAGTGTTAGATTTCCAGCAGGTTATATGTGGTCTCTTGCTGCGCTCTGGTGGTCATTTGGTGAAACAGCTACATTTGAATTATTCTAAATTAAAGCTCTGCTGAACTTATTTAATCTTTTTTGTCTTGCTTAATTTAACATATTTATCCTTCTTGGTCATGCTGCTCAGCCACCTGGGTCATTCTTATTTATGCTCCACACACTTAATTTTTTTTTAATTTGCATAATATGCAAAACCTACTTTTGAGATCTTGTCTTTGCCTCCTTGACCAATCATGACATGTTTGGTGTCAAACAGTTCAGCAGAGCTTACTCCTCAATAATTATAAAAAAAAATCTTTACATTTATAAACAATATGGCCGCCATATGCAAATTAGTTTTACCATGGTGCAGTAAAATGTCTTCTAACACTTATAACTTTTGAATGCTTAACCTGACATTAATATCACTTCAGTCCTTTGATCATTACATGATTCTCAGATACCCTGTGAGTTTAAGTAGACATACACCCCCAGGGGGCAGAGCCAATGCTCAATAGCTGTTTCTCTAGAACCATACAAACTATCAAGGTCATCCTTGCCAATTATCATCTATGGCCCATGCACTAATGGTACACCAAATGAAAATTTGATATGGACACTTTTGTGGTCACTATTAGCCAATCACATTCCAGCAAGCTTTTGACAGGCAGAATGTTTATCAGGTCAAAACTTATACACTATATATGGGTTATTTATATGCCCTTTTTATGCCTTGTGTTTTTTGAATGTAAGAACTGAAGTTGTTTCACCAAATGCGCACTAGAGTGCAGCAAGACACCACATAAAACCTGATGAACACTACAGCTCAATTTATCAATGCTTTTCAACTAGTTTACTCACACCACTCATCTAGCATTGTCATTATGGTCTTTATGGTCACGCTGGTTACCCAGCTTGGTTATCCAGTTTGGTGATGACGGTCAACCAGCAACAGGTTTTAAGCCTAACTGGCCTCCAGGGGCCTCTTTGCCTTTGACGCTCGAACCCCGTAAATCGCTGCTTGCGGCTATATTTAGGGTTCAAGCACCGAAGGTGCGTAGAACCCTATTGTTTTTGCTAAGATTTTTCTTATTATTATTATTATTATTATTATTATTATTATTCTTTTTCTCCTGTAAAAACAGTTGTGCAGCCTAAACCGTAAGTCATAGAGAAATGAAACTTGGTAGGTAGATGTAGGATCAGTGCATCTCGGTGGACAACAAAAATGGCACCGATTGGTCAAGTGGTGGCGCTATAAACAAGGAAATTCATTTTTCACAATTTTCTCAATAACTCAAAAACCATAAGACCTACATTCAAAATTCTTTTTTGATGGATTCCTTGGGTCAATACCAACAACTTTCCAATTTGGACCATGCACTTCCGTCTATATAGATTTTGTGCTAATTTGCATAATATGCAAAACCTACTTTTGCAAACTAGTCCTAGGAATTTTGACCAATCCTGGCATGTTTGGTATCAAAACACTCGTGAGAGCATGCGCTTCAATATTCATTAAGAAAAAGTTGAAATATGTAAACAATATGGCCGCCATATGCAAATTAGTCCTTCCGGATATATGCCCCATTCACTTCAAGAGGTAAATTTGGAGCACTGTTTCTCAGCAACCGTGCAACCTAGCAAGTTGAAACTTTGCATGCAGAATCTATCATACAGCCTCTAAAGGATGTTCAAAGGGCAACTTAATCAATCAACATGGCTGAACACCATCAGCCAATCAGCATTCAGCAGACATTTTGGCAGGCTGAATGTTGCCCAATCTGGATGATATTTGGCAGTTATGTTCAGGTGGAGACACTGTAGTGACCTGCAAAGTGCTGAAACAATCCGCCCACTGGGGGGCGCTGTTCCAAAAAAACGAGTATATGTCAATCATGCTGTACTATTTTGACATCTAATTGTTTTTGCCATATTTAGTACAGTGGCTCTGACAAATTTCTCAATACAACTATGTTTAAAAAGTGCTTTGTTCATTCATAATTGCTAATTGTTTGAAAATAGCTATATTGAAACTACTCTCTGGATATTTGGCCTATCACCTCCATTTCAGTCTTGCTGCACACTGTAGAGTCTCTAGGTAAATGTTCATTAAAAACATTTGTGAAAATTTCACATACAATACTCTCCAGGCATCAAGCAATCTGTGCGTCCTTGGAATTTCTAACCTAAATTGCTGTAACTCTGCAGTATTTGCTGTAATCTCACAATGTTAAAGACCTCTGTACAATATCACTCTGATGAAGCGCCATTTAATACAGAACTAGATTAAGAATAACTTGACATTACATGTCATAATCAGAACATTCACTCCTTTGTGCCTCTTCTCAACATTAATAACAGGTGAAAGACTTTTGATCATTTTAAATGTGACAGAATGTCTCCAATTGTGTTAGACCTTCTTACACATCACCATCCTATGCTCTAGTAGGCACCATTGTGCTAGTTGGTGCTTGATGAAGCGCCATTTAATTCTGAACTAGATTTATAATAACTTCGTAATGACATGTCATATCAGAACATTCACTCCTTTGTGTTAATTTAAACTTGTTTGGTCAAACATTTCAGCTTGTTCTGCAAAGGTTCAAAGGTCAATCTGAATACCACTTTGTGAACATTCTGGTTGAAGCCACCTGATCAATACCAATAACATGTAGACACCTTTTGACTAGTTCTAACTCACTTAATGAATATCCTACAAAGTTCACTAGATTTACATGTGAATTTAAGCACTGATCAGGTTGAAAGGCCTCTGCTCAACATTAATAACAGGTGAAAAACTTGATAATTTCTAAATGTGACAGGGCATCTCCAATCATATTAGACCTTCTTACACATCACCATTCAATGCTCCAGTAGGCACCATTGTGCAAGTTGGTGCTTGAACCCGATGATTGCCGCTTGCGGCTATATTTATTATTATTATTATTATTATTAGGGTTCAAGCACCGAAGGTGCGTAGAACCCTATTGTTTTTGCTAAGATTTTTCTTATTATTATTATTATTATTATTATTATTATTATTCTTTTTCTCCTGTAAAAACAGTTGTGCAGCCTAAACCGTAAGTCATAGAGAAATGAAACTTGGTAGGTAGATGTAGGATCAGTGCATCTCGGTGGACAACAAAAATGGCACCGATTGGTCAAGTGGTGGCGCTATAAACAAGGAAATTCATTTTTCACAATTTTCTCAATAACTCAAAAACCATAAGACCTACATTCAAAATTCTTTTTTTGCTGGATTCCTTGGGTCAATACCAACAACTTTCCAATTTGGACCATGCACTTCCGTCTATATAGATTTTGTGCTAATTTGCATAATATGCAAAACCTACTTTTGCAAACTAGTCCTAGGATTTTTGACCAATCCTGGCATGTTTGGTATCAAAACACTCGTGAGAGCATGCGCTTCAATATTCATTAAGAAAAAGTTGAAATATGTAAACAATATGGCCGCCATATGCAAATTAGTCCTTCCGGATATATGCCCCATTCACTTCAAGAGGTAAATTTGGAGCACTGTTTCTCAGCAACCGTGCAACCTAGCAAGTTGAAACTTTGCATGCAGAATCTAACATACAGCCTCTAAAGGATGTTCAAAGGGCAACTTAATCAATCAACATGGCTGAACACCATCAGCCAATCAGCATTCAGCAGACATTTTGGCAGGCTGAACGTTGCCCAATCTGGATGATATTTGGCAGTTATGTTCAGGTGGAGACACTGTAGTGACCTGCAAAGTGCTGAAACAATCCGCCCACTGGGGGGCGCTGTTCCAAAAAAACGAGTATATGTCAATCATGCTGTACTATTTTGACATCTAATTGTTTTTGCCATATTTAGTACAGTGGCTCTGACAAATTTCTCAATACAACTATGTTTAAAAAGTGCTTTGTTCATTCATAATTGCTAATTGTTTGAAAATAGCTATATTGAAACTACTCTCTGGATATTTGGCCTATCACCTCCATTTCAGTCTTGCTGCACACTGTAGAGTCTCTAGGTAAATGTTCATTAAAAACATTTGTGAAAATTTCACATACAATACTCTCCAGGCATCAAGCAATCTGTGCGTCCTTGGAATTTCTAACCTAAATTGCTGTAACTCTGCAGTATTTGCTGTAATCTCACAATGTTAAAGACCTCTGTACAATATCACTCTGATGAAGCACCATTTAATACAGAACTAGATTAAGAATAACTTGACATTACATGTCATATCAGAACATTCACTCCTTTGTGCCTCTTCTCAACATTAATAACAGGTGAAAGACTTTTGATCATTTTAAATGTGACAGAATGTCTCCAATTGTGTTAGACCTTCTTACACATCACCATCCTATGCTCTAGTAGGCACCATTGTGCTAGTTGGTGCTTGATGAAGCGCCATTTAATTCAGAACTAGATTTATAATAACTTCGTAATTACATGTCATATCAGAACATTCACTCCTTTGTGTTAATTTAAACTTGTTTGGTCAAACATTTCAGCTTGTTCTGCAAAGGTTCAAAGGTCAATCTGAATACCACTTTGTGAACATTCTGGTTGAAGCCACCTGATCAATACCAATAACATGTAGACACCTTTTGACTAGTTCTAACTCACTTAATGAATATCCTACAAAGTTCACTAGATTTACATGTGAATTTAAGCACTGATCAGGTTGAAAGGCCTCTGCTCAACATTAATAACAGGTGAAAAACTTGATAATTTCTAAATGTGACAGGGCATCTCCAATCATATTAGACCTTCTTACACATCACCATTCAATGCTCCAGTAGGCACCATTGTGCAAGTTGGTGCTTGAACCCGATGATTGCCGCTTGCGGCTATATTTATTATTATTATTCTTTTTCTCCTGTAAAAACAGTTGTGCAGCCTAAACCGTAAGTCATAGAGAAATGAAACTTGGTAGGTAGATGTAGGATCAGTGCATCTCGGTGGACAACAAAAATGGCACCGATTGGTCAAGTGGTGGTGCTATAAACAAGGAAATTCATTTTTCACAATTTCCTCAATAACTCAAAAACCATAAGACCTACATTCAAAATTCTTTTTTTGATGGATTCCTTGGGTCAATACCAACAACTTTCCAATTTGGACCATGCACTTCCGTCTATATAGATTTTGTGCTAATTTGCATAATATGCAAAACCTACTTTTGCAAACTAGTCCTAGGAATTTTGACCAATCCTGGCATGTTTGGTATCAAAACACTCGTGAGAGCATGCGCTTCAATATTCATTAAGAAAAAGTTGAAATATGTAAACAATATGGCCGCCATATGCAAATTAGTCCTTCCGGATATATGCCCCATTCACTTCAAGAGGTAAATTTGGAGCACTGTTTCTCAGCAACCGTGCAACCTAGCAAGTTGAAACTTTGCATGCAGAATCTATCATACAGCCTCTAAAGGATGTTCAAAGGGCAACTTAATCAATCAACATGGCTGAACACCATCAGCCAATCAGCATTCAGCAGACATTTTGGCAGGCTGAATGTTGCCCAATCTGGATGATATTTGGCAGTTATGTTCAGGTGGAGACACTGTAGTGACCTGCAAAGTGCTGAAACAATCCGCCCACTGGGGGGCGCTGTTCCAAAAAAACGAGTATATGTCAATCATGCTGTACTATTTTGACATCTAATTGTTTTTGCCATATTTAGTACAGTGGCTCTGACAAATTTCTCAATACAACTATGTTTAAAAAGTGCTTTGTTCATTCATAATTGCTAATTGTTTGAAAATAGCTATATTGAAACTACTCTCTGGATATTTGGCCTATCACCTCCATTTCAGTCTTGCTGCACACTGTAGAGTCTCTAGGTAAATGTTCATTAAAAACATTTGTGAAAATTTCACATACAATACTCTCCAGGCATCAAGCAATCTGTGCGTCCTTGGAATTTCTAACCTAAATTGCTGTAACTCTGCAGTATTTGCTGTAATCTCACAATGTTAAAGACCTCTGTACAATATCACTCTGATGAAGCGCCATTTAATACAGAACTAGATTAAGAATAACTTGACATTACATGTCATATCAGAACATTCACTCCTTTGTGCCTCTTCTCAACATTAATAACAGGTGAAAGACTTTTGATCACTTCTAAATGTGACAGAATGTCTCCAATTGTGTTAGACCTTCTTACACATCACCATCCTATGCTCTAGTAGGCACCATTGTGCTAGTTGGTGCTTGATGAAGCGCCATTTAATTCAGAACTAGATTTATAATAACTTCGTAATTACATGTCATATCAGAACATTCACTCCTTTGTGTTAATTTAAACTTGTTTGGTCAAACATTTCAGCTTGTTCTGCAAAGGTTCAAAGGTCAATCTGAATACCACTTTGTGAACATTCTGGTTGAAGCCACCTGATCAATACCAATAACATGTAGACACCTTTTGACTAGTTCTAGCTCACTTAATGAATATCCTACAAAGTTCACTAGATTTACATGTGAATTTAAGCACTGATCAGGTTGAAAGGCCTCTGCTCAACATTAATAACAGGTGAAAAACTTGATAATTTCTAAATGTGACAGGGCATCTCCAATCATATTAGACCTTCTTACACATCACCATTCAATGCTCCAGTAGGCACCATTGTGCAAGTTGGTGCTTGAACCCGATGATTGCCGCTTGCGGCTATATTTATTATTATTATTCTTTTTCTCCTGTAAAAACAGTTGTGCAGCCTAAACCGTAAGTCATAGAGAAATGAAACTTGGTAGGTAGATGTAGGATCAGTGCATCTCGGTGGACAACAAAAATGGCACCGATTGGTCAAGTGGTGGCGCTATAAACAAGGAAATTCATTTTTCACAATTTTCTCAATAACTCAAAAACCATAAGACCTACATTCAAAATTCTTTTTTTGATGGATTCCTTGGGTCAATACCAACAACTTTCCAATTTGGACCATGCACTTCCGTCTATATAGATTTTGTGCTAATTTGCATAATATGCAAAACCTACTTTTGCAAACTAGTCCTAGGAATTTTGACCAATCCTGGCATGTTTGGTATCAAAACACTCGTGAGAGCATGCGCTTCAATATTCATTAAGAAAAAGTTGAAATATGTCAACAATATGGCCGCCATATGCAAATTAGTCCTTCCGGATATATGCCCCATTCACTTCAAGAGGTAAATTTGGAGCACTGTTTCTCAGCAACCGTGCAACCTAGCAAGTTGAAACTTTGCATGCAGAATCTATCATACAGCCTCTAAAGGATGTTCAAAGGGCAACTTAATCAATCAACATGGCTGAACACCATCAGCCAATCAGCATTCAGCAGACATTTTGGCAGGCTGAATGTTGCCCAATCTGGATGATATTTGGCAGTTATGTTCAGGTGGAGACACTGTAGTGACCTGCAAAGTGCTGAAACAATCCGCCCACTGGGGGGCGCTGTTCCAAAGAAACGAGTATATGTCAATCATGCTGTACTATTTTGACATCTAATTGTTTTTGCCATATTTAGTACAGTGGCTCTGACAAATTTCTCAATACAACTATGTTTAAAAAGTGCTTTGTTCATTCATAATTGCTAATTGTTTGAAAATAACTATATTGAAAGTACTCTCTGGATATTTGGCCTATCACCTCCATTTCAGTCTTGCTGCACACTGTAGAGTCTCTAGGTAAATGTTCATTAAAAACATTTGTGAAAATTTCACATACAATACTCTCCAGGCATCAAGCAATCTGTGCGTCCTTGGAATTTCTAACCTAAATTGCTGTAACTCTGCAGTATTTGCTGTAATCTCACAATGTTAAAGACCTCTGTACAATATCACTCTGATGAAGCGCCATTTAATACAGAACTAGATTAAGAATAACTTGACATTACATGTCATATCAGAACATTCACTCCTTTGTGTTAATTTAAACTTGTTTGGTCAAACATTTCAGCTTGTTCTGCAAAGGTTCAAAGGTCAATCTGAATACCACTTTGTGAACATTCTGGTTGAAGCCACCTGATCAATACCAATAACATGTAGACACCTTTTGACTAGTTCTAACTCACTTAATGAATATCCTACAAAGTTCACTAGATTTACATGTGAATTTAAGCACTGATCAGGTTGAAAGGCCTCTGCTCAACATTAATAACAGGTGAAAAACTTGATAATTTCTAAATGTGACAGGGCATCTCCAATCATATTAGACCTTCTTACACATCACCATTCAATGCTCCAGTAGGCACCATTGTGCAAGTTGGTGCTTGAACCCGATGATTGCCGCTTGCGGCTATATTTATTATTATTATTATTATTATTATTATTATTATTATTATTATACACTTAAATTCACATTGTATTAACACTGAAAACACATCTTGTCTCTGAACACATCTTCAAAGAGAACATCTACCTTTATTTTAGTCTATTTCAGTTATTTTAACATGCATAGAAGCCTGTTCCCTTTGCCTTCCCTTTAGATTTATTACATTTTATTTAGATACTGTTACAAAATGCTGATGTAGAAGAATGTACTTCAAAACAGCCACTTTAACAACCACAGTAAACATTACAATGTATTCAAATTTTGAGTGATTAAGTTTTCAAACTGTTCTGCAAGGCTGTTTTTGGTGTGTATTAATTTTTGTTGGTTTGTTACAGTAAATGGGGACTGAAACAGGGGAACCAAATATGTCCATCCTGGTCTACATTTGGATCCAAATCAGACACACTAACAGCCCAATTTTCAGCAACTATTTTGAGCTAAATAAAGGCTGAGAAGTATTAACCCTATTTAGTCCAGTGAACAATGACATCTGGTGTTTTTTGGGTTATGTGTCAGGGCTAAATGTGATTTGTAAAAGACATCCATCCTAGTCTAAGTTTGGACCAAACAGACATACTAAACACAGCCCAATTGTGAAAGACTAGTTGAGGGATACATTAAAAGCACACCATGTATAATTAACCAATTTTTTGAGAGTTAGACTAGTTAATTAAACACATACAGTCATGTTTACTGGAGTGAAAACCTACACCCACACCGGCCCTTTCCGGATAAGATTTGGTGACTCCTGAGCTAAATAAAGACTAGGGAAGTCTGGCCAGATTTAGCCCAAAAACACAACATCCAAATGACCTCTGGTGGGTATTGCTGCTTGGTGGGTATTGCTGTTTACTAGCTAGCAGGTAAAGGCTACACAATAACCACAGGAGGGCAATTCAGTTTGGTTTAAATTCAGGTTTAGAGAACCAAGTACAAAGTAACGGCTTTGTTCTTACTTTCAGAAACAAAGGGGTTAACATCACAAAGTGTGTCGCCCAATGTGACTTGGCAAGTCATATGTAGGGCATTCTTCCTCCTTCTCTATGAATGTTCACTTGTTCGTTGCTTTGTTGATGAGTTTAAAAATCATAAATACAGTGACAGTTACTCTGTAGAAGCACAAATAAGAGTGTTGATACAAAGCCTACCACATGCAGTGGTATGCACATTGGTATTTAATTTAATTCACTCTGTAATGGCCAAAAGTAAAATTAAACTAAATTACACAATTACTATGTGTACATGATTAAAAAAATGGCTCTTTGCTATGTGGTGTGAAGAGCTAGAGTATATTCACTAATCCACCAAGACATTTAAATTTTATATTTTATATTGTGTAGGGCCACCTTTTACTTTCCAAACAGCTTTAAGGCATGAACTCCATTAGAGATATCTAGCATTAACTTTCAGCAGTTTGTTCTGCAACAGCTTTTCTTTGGAATCAAACCAGAGAAACAGTCCTCACTTCCCATGTACACTTTTTTTAAGCTCTTTGAAGCATGCCATGATCTTAGGATCCTAGGTACTGTGTCTTGCACATTTGATTATTGGTGTAGAATAGTGAGCAACAACGCTTTTACAGTTTGTATTTCCCATACAGGCAAGCACACAGTTCTGCACCAATAATTGCAGTCATTTCAAGACTCCAAACAATACACTAGCCTGAATTTGTAACAAGATTCAGTTGTAAGCTGGTTTGGATAAGATCGCCTGTAAGTAAATAAATGCAAATCACATTGGATGGCTGTTTCAACACACCCACCTCTACTCTAGAGGAGCTTATGGAGCTGGTTTGTTTTAACAGGTGTGTCACACCAACAAAACCGAGAGGTGGGGCCAAAACCTGAAAGGTGCAGAGCTCTGCTTTTGGACTGGAGTTTATTTATGTGTATATTGTGTGCTTATTGTTAAGAATTTCGCTAAACTAAGGACTTTAATAAAATCCAAATTGGTCAGATGTGTTGGATGCGTGTGTACAGAGATATTTAAATATAAAAATACATTTTATGAGCAATTTATATTAATGTATAATATGAAATAATCTGAAATAAATGATGAATAAATATGCTCATTATTGCCATGTTCCATTAATACACAGATAAATGTATTGGATCAAAAGATATTTAATTTTTTTCACCACTAATAACCCTAATTAAAAGAAAACATGTCCAGCTTAAGCTAGTCAATCTGGTTGCACCACTTTAGCTCTTGACTAGCATAGGTTGGTCCAAATTCCTACAATTTGTAGAAATTTAATTTTCAGTTTGTACTGGGGGCTCTATTCTTATTTTTCAGTTAATAAGAGTTAATATTGGCCATGTTTTTGTTAATCCCTGTCATTTCTACGTAATGTTTTATTGGTTTCAAAGTAATTGCAATATATATAAAAAAATAGCACAATCAATCTCAATTCAGAAGATAAAACCATTTTAGCGCCTACTTTGCTAGGTTTACATAAGTTTAAGTACAATGTAGTCTGTAGTAAATAGTACAAATAAGGAAAAAAATATTGATGAGTATATACAGCTCTGGAACAGAAATGAAGAGAGCTCTTTAGTTTCTGAATCAGTTTCTCTGATTTTGCTATATATAGGTATATGTTTGAGTAAAATGAACATTGCTGTTTTGTTTTGTTTTTCGATAAACTACAGACATTTCTCCCAAATTCAAATGTCAATGACAAATGTCATTTAGAGCATTTATTTGCAGAAAATGAGAAATGGCTGAAATAACACAAAAGATGCAAAGCTCAAATAATGGAAAGAAAACAAGTTCATATTCATTAAGTTTTAAGAGTTCAGAAATCAATATTTGGTGAAATAACCCTGGTTTTTAATCACAGTTTTCATGCATCTTGGCATGTTTTCCTCCACCAGTCTTACACACTGCTTTTGGATAACTTTAATGCCACTCCTGGTGCAAAAATTAAAGCAGTTCAGCTTGGTTTGATGGCTTGTGATCATCTATCTTCCTCTTGATTATATTCCAGAGATTTTCAATTTGGTAAAATCAAATCATAATTTTTAAGTGGTCTCTTATTTTTTGCAGAGCTGTTACTGCATGTGACATCTGATCAGTCAGGTGAGTTATAGTGTATCTTAGTGTAGGTTAAAGCACGTGAGGCTCTGAGTGTTGTATAAGCTCGGTTTCCTGAATGAGCAGAGCTCTCGGGTCGGGTCATATGATCAGAGCGGAAGAGTAGAAGAAAAACACCGGTAACCGGTCCAACTCGATCTCAGTCCAGAAAGACCAGCCGCGCTCAGGCACGAGGTACTGTCTGCGCGGCTGTAGTTAGGTAGCCTACAGTTCTCCGTTTACTTTAGAACGGCTGTCCCCCGCGCAGCTGTAGTTAGTTATAGTAAACATGGGTTCAGCGGCTCCGCTCTCTCTGCTGCTGCTGCTGAGCGCGGTGCTGCTGCTGCTGAGCAGCGTGTCCGGCAGCACAGCCCGCTACACCCCGGACTGGAAAAGCCTGGACGCCAGACCGCTCCCCTCCTGGTATGACCAGTCCAAATTCGGCATTTTCATCCACTGGGGGGTCTTCTCAGTACCGTCCTTCGGCAGCGAGTGGTTCTGGTGGTATTGGAAGGGTCAGAAAATTCCTGGGTACATCTGGTTCGTGGATAAAAACTATCCTCCTGGATTCGAGTACGCAGAGTTTGCCCCTGGTTTCAAGGCAGAGTTTTGGGATCCAGATGAATGGGCTGAGATCTTTGAAGCTTCTGGGGCGAAGTAAGTAACGTTAAATGCAAAAGGTCCACAATGCTCTATTACAGAAGGAGCACACTTAAACCAATCAACCTCCTTTAAGTTTATTGTACAGTATTTGGGACCTGTAGGGGAGAGAATCAGACGTTACAGTAGATGGTCGCCGGCATGTTTATGTCGCTGTCAAAGTATATGTAGTATTAGCTAACAAACTAACACAAGTAGTGACTGATAAACTCATACAAACTCATTTCAGACACTCAAAAACACCCTAAAATATTTTAGGGCAATAGGAGCCATTAGGGTACAGCCTTTTTGCTGTTTGTAGCAAAATAAAAAAATCACACTGCTCTCATTTACCATTAAATTAACTACAAAAGAGTGCTTTATTAGTAAAAAAAAAAGAGTGCTTTATTAGTAAAAAGAGTGCTTTATTAGTAAAAAGAGTGCTTTTTTAGTAAAAGGAGGAGAGTCGAACAGCACTTGTATAATGGCGAGTATATGTATTTAATTGATGGATAAAAAACACGCTCATTTCGGCCTTTAGGAAAGCCTAAGGCTGAGAAAGGACTAAGGGTAGAAACATTTATGTTTTATTTGAGAGACAAATAAATATACTGGTGATTATACGAGTGCATTTCGTATTGTCTATTGTGGATTCAGCACATTAGAAGTATTTGGGATAGGAGCCTGTTTGTTGACTCTTTGTGTAATATTAGATGGATCACTGACCTTACAATCTGGTAACTAACTGATATCTCATCATATCGTGTGCAATAATATTGGCAAGTAAAATTGAATTTTAATTTTATTGCGCAATGTATTCTTCAAAAAAAAAATTACATCAGTTTTCACAAAAATAACATATTGCCCACCCTTAGTGTCAAGTGCTGAACTGGTCTTCACACCTCTTCAATTTAAACACATAGCTGTACCCAGGGTGAGTGGCTCTCCACACCCCAGGTACTTCTCTTGGACTAGCTGACATGATGTCTGCATTCTCAGCAGTAAGCTGTGCTCAAACTCAGGCAGGCTCATGCACATCTTCCCCCAATTTGCTCCGTTGTGGTGCTGGATTGCATTAGTTAATGTTGGGTCTGTGATCATTCACCCAGACCTTTCTTTGTTAAGCACAGCATTGCACAAAAATTTACGCATTGTGGCTGCACCCCAGCTAGCAGTGTCCCAGTTTCAGCTGCTTTAATGTTTTGCCACACCAAAGTGCCCCATTCTATTTGGGGCATGCACAGCACCAAGCACCATGTTCTGCATGCCTTCTATTCCAAGCTAGCTGTGCAAATTTTCAGTTCCTTCTTGAACCTGCTTTTAAAATGGGTGTTTTAAGAGTGACAGACTTCCACAAGCCCCAGTGGCTGACTTAGACTCACAACTCTCATATTATAGCTGTCTACCTTATAAGCACATTGTTCTTTAAGCTGGCCTTAGTCGTGATTCTACAGAATAGTTTAGATCCTCTTTCACTGGTATTGAGCTGTAGTTTTTCCAAAAGACTAACATTACTGGGTGAGATAAAAGGTGGCACCAGGTTTGTGTTAGACATAAATATTGTTTTTATTTCCTTAATGATTATTTATTATACAATGTAAAAGGTTTTTGGCTAAGCTCTTGCTGTATTGCATAAAGAGTTGAGGGAATATCCAGTTTGCACTGAAAGCGTTAAAAAGCTATGAAAGCTATTTGCCCCCAGCACTCCCAAATACAGGCTTTCAGACGATGCTCCCAACAGGCTTACAAAAAAGCAACGTGACTGCCTCAGAACAGGTTGTGTTGTGTCACAAGAGTTTCAAAGCGTTTCAAATCTTTTTGCAAGCTTTGGTACATGCCTAATTGCAGGCAGCTGATCTGAGATCAGAATGTTTTCTCCCCACGTTTCTAAATGAGAGCTGAACTGTCATTTCTCTGAACTCAGAACAGTGTTTGTTGTCAATATGATACACAACAACATTATCACATTTCAAAGAAGCAAAACATTGAGAAAAATCACACACGTTGCATTGCTTTATTATTTATTGCTCATAATTTGTCAAAACCATTAGCATTTGTGAAATGGAAGTATCTCAAAAAAGACTTGGGTCTGCTTTTTGAGATAATTTTGGACTTTAAGACAAACAGGTAAAGTGTCTAATGGTCCCGCACTGTGGTGGATGATCATTGGAACGTCTCAAATCCTTTTCTGAATCATTTGGTTCGATGTCCCAAAGTCCCCCCCAAAAAATGTGATCACGTGTTCTATGTGATGTCCTTTCAGTTAGTGCAGTTTCTATTATGCAGCAAATGTGCATTCCATGGGGAGGAGTTAGTGCCAAATTGAAAAGCAAACACTATAATGGAAAAAAGGACATACAATTTACACGATGCATTGCTTTTACTAACTAACATGCAGAATATTTGCCAAAATGAAATGCAGAACCACTTTTACATTTCACTGCACTTGATCTCTTTATTATAAAACTATACATGAATTCACCAACAACACATTATTACACAAATTTCTCTCCATATGTGACTGCCTGGAGTACTAAAACCTCAGCTTCCTGAAGGCACAAAGAGGCTGCTGTAGTATCAAGCATAGAGCGCTGTGAAATGAGCAGTCATGTGACTTTCCTGCCAAAATAAAAGTCCGCTTGTGATATTTTACATTTAAATAGAACTCCTTTGTTTTCGAATTGATTTTAACAGCGCGGCAAACCACTGAATTTGTCTATTTGCCTAGTATAAAATAATGCTACTTTTATTAAAATGCTATGTGTTGTGAGTCAGAATATATTGATAAATTACTAGGGTTAAACCAGCAACACTAGTATTGGTTTCCTACCTTTTCTTTTATGATCTACATATATTCAATCATATATATATATGGCATTTATTGTCTAAGACTCTGTATTTTCTTCAACTTGTTAATAGTAATTTATTTACAGACAGGTTCTAAAATCGTTTTGGACTCTGGCCGAGCAGCATTGTGATTCTTGTAACACTTGGCCAGAGTTCAAAACGATTTTCTTTCAAAATAAAAGTCCCCCTAAAATTTAATAAAACTCTGTTTTGATTCTGTAAATGGAATACTATGAACTAGTTTGATAATATATATATAGTTATATAGAGCAAAACTAACGTAAAGCTTTTTCAAACTTAAACACATAGAATAATGTAGATAATAAAAAAAGTAAGAAATTGTTCTGAAATAAGTGTTGATAGAATCACAACGCTTGGCCAAGCCCTCGTGTCATATGATTCTGTAAGGTGTCTGGTCATATGATCAGAGCGGAAAAAAAAAAACATAAAACTGGTCCAGCTCGCTCCTGAGAGCCGGACACGGGCTCGAGATACTGTCAGTGCGGATGTAGATAGATAGGTTAGACCCCTCTATGTTTTATTAGAGACCGCTGGCTGTCCGTCGTTATTAGTTAGTTAGTTAACTTATAGTAAACATGGGTTCAGCGGCTCCGCTCTCTCTGCTGCTGCTGAGCGCGGTGCTGCTGCTGAGCAGCGTGTCCGGCAGCACAGCCCGCTACACCCCGGACTGGAAAAGCCTGGACGCCAGACCGCTCCCCTCCTGGTATGACCAGTCCAAATTCGGCATTTTCATCCACTGGGGGGTCTTCTCAGTACCGTCTTTCGGCAGCGAGTGGTTCTGGTGGAACTGGAAGCAGAATTCTTCGAGTTACGTCTCGTTCATGACTAAAAACTACCCTCCTGGATTCGAGTACGCAGAGTTTGCTCCTGGTTTTAAAGCCGAGTTCTGGGATGCAGATGAATGGGCTGAGATCTTTGAAGCTTCTGGGGCGAAGTAAGTGACTGCATAAATGCCCTGCTTAAAAATCCAGCTCATGGCCAGCTGCTCATCCAGAAAACTCACATCCCATAGGATGGTAGTAGTCCAGCTCTTTAAGTAGTTCTTGGCCAGCATAGGATAGGTTTTTTATTATTTTTTTATAGATGACCAGCTGATCTTTAGCTGGATGATGGAAGGATGGATGGTGTGATGTGGGGTGGTGTAAGGTTAGGGCTGGATGACAATTAAATAAATGTAATTATCCTTAATACAATATAAAACCCCTAATAGTGTGAAGTATTTATTGTTCTGTGATATTTTGCAATAATACAGTAGTACAGTGCCAGTATTCAAATAAGCCAGTGGTCCAACATGTCTTAATACTTAATCCTATACTGATACTAATCTAGCTGGTGTATCAAAGATTGGAGTAAAATTAATTTTATTTACAGGGATGCAGCAAAAACTAAGTTTAAATATCTTGCATCTTTTTAACACTTAAACACATTCAACAGGGTTTAATATGTTTTATTATTGCCTCTTAAATAAGGTATATAGGTAATTACAAAACCTACTAAGAAAAAAACTATTTTTAATTGATGTCATGAAAAATTGCAGCAATTACAAAAGTCCAGATTATCCATCTGTATCAATCAAGTTGTAGCATGATGTTTGTGATATTTTTATTTATTTTAGTATATGCCTTACACACATGCAGTGTGTATGATTACAATGCTGAAACATCATTTTGTAGTTGCACTGTTTATGAGAAGTGATGAAATGGAGAGGGGTTAAACATGTACACTGACCGTTTCCTGAAAGTCTTCATGGTTTCGTTTCATCCTGTAAGCTGTGGTAGTGATTACATATCAGCTTTGTGATCAGCAGAAAATGCAGTCGGCTCGGATGTTAGAGAGGAAAAAGACTGAATTTATGCACTCTCTATTTCTTCTTGTGAAGTAGATAGTTAGGTAAGATAGATAAAATACACAGTAAAACATAAAGCTCAGCGCAAGTGAGCTGAATCAGTTTAAAGCAGCAAATTTAGACCTTTTAGAATTCCTTCATAATAAAACAAAGATCAAGCTTTACTGGATTGAAAAATATGATTTACTAATGTTTTCATTTTTGTGCTGAACAGATACATTGTGTTTACTTCAAAACACCACGAAGGCTTCACCAACTGGGGATCCCCAACTTCATGGAACTGGAACTCTGTTGATAACGGGCCTCACAGAGACATCGTCGGAGAGTTGGCAACTGCTGTTCGTAAACGAAAGTGTGTTTTCAATTTAGTCTCTGTTGGTGTCCTTCAAATATGCATGCCTTTCATTTAGTACAAGTAATGCAGATATTGGGCTTAATGCCATGTTTGTGTTTTTTATGCTATAGGTCTGTGCACTTTGGACTCTACCACTCCCTGTTTGAATGGTTTCACCCTCTTTACCTGAGCGACAAGGCCTCGAACTTCACAAAACAAGACTTTGTTTCCAGCAAAGTCATGCCTGAGTTCTATGATCTGGTCACAAGGTAACTGGAAGCACCTGCACATTCAGCATGTCATGTGGTGTGTCATAAGGAAATGTTAAAATCCCATTGGTCTTTGCAACCTGTTGAGTATGCACACAATTTAGATTGTTTAGCTTCCAAGTGTTTTGCGTAAGCAAATAAGAAATGCCATCTTTTCAGGTACAAGCCAGAACTAATATGGTCTGATGGCGATTGGGAAGCCCCTGATACTTACTGGAACTCCACAGAATTCCTAGCTTGGCTCTACAATGACAGTCCCGTCAAGGTAGAAAACCTGTTGTGTAATCTTTTTTTTGATCTGAAGTTTGTTTTGGCATTCTTTTATTTATCTCCGTTTTAAATTTCTCCATGCAGGATGTAATTGTGGTCAATGACCGGTGGGGACAGGGGTGCTACTGTAAACATGGCGGTTACTACAACTGTGCTGACAAGTACACTCCGACTGAGCCACCCAAGCACAAATGGGAGAAATGTAATTCAATGGATAAATACTCCTGGGGTTATCGGCGGAACATGAAATTCAGCGATGTGTTGGATTTACCTGCCATTATACAGGTGAAAAAGAAGTTGTCATGTAATGTAAGTTATGTTGAATCTTTGTAGCTATCTGCGGAATTATTGCTAACTTTTGCTCCTTCTGTATCTCTGTCTCCTGACTGCAGGACTTCGTCTACACCGTGGCTCTTGGAGGGAATTATTTGCTCAACATCGGGCCTGCATCAGATGGCAAGATCCCAATCGTGTTTGAAGAACGTCTCCGATCCATTGGTGCATGGTTGAAAATCAATGGGGAGGCTATTTATGGCACCAAACCATGGAGGCTCTCCACTGAGAATGGCACTGTGCCCGTCTGGTGAGTTTTATTTGTTTTATTTTTTTTTTACACTGGAAACACCATTGTTAATTTTGGAAGCTAGAGAACAGCTCATTTTCTAGCTGTATCAGTAACGCTACAGTAGAATATCTGCTTTGTCATGTGATTGTAGGGCACTTTAAAGTTCTTGTGAAGGTTTGCAGAGTTATTTAGCAGCAGTGTTAAGAGTGCTACACATTTTTTGTCACAAGCTGTCACAAAACAGCTTTACAAAGATACGGGCAGAACTGCCAAGCTTAAAAGAATTTTATTAGTACAACACCCCTACCCAAAGCCCTATCCCTGGTGAGTGTGTCTGTGAGCAAAAAAAGAGTGCGTAAGAGTGTGAGCAAGAGTGTGAATGAAAGTGTGAGTGAAAGAGAGTGAGGTTGAGGGAGAGTGAGGGAGGACCACATGCCTCCTCCGATACATGTATCGGAGGAGGCATGTGGTCCTCCTGATGTTGGGGCATCACTAGTGATAGGAGGAGTCCTAATGAGTGGGTTGTGTAATTGGCCGTGTAAATTGGGAAAAAATTTGACATAAAAAAAGAAATGTTCTAAATGACCTAAAATAAGCTATTTATACATTGAACTCTATTATTAAATTTTTTATCCCCCTCCTGTAAAGTTGCTGTTTTTGAGATGCTTGTTTTTAATTGGACAGCAATGATATGCTGTGCAGCTTCTAATCTCTTCACATAAACAATTATTGGCAGCAGTTTCAGTTCTGAAATTGTGGTACACTTTGCTTGTGACCTGTGGCTTTAGAACCAGAAGAGAAAACATTTAAATGTGAGCCTTTGTTTATAAGATGATGTAATTTGCCACCAATCGCCACCAAAGACCTTTCCAACCTATTCACCTCAACACACTTACATTTCACCAGTTCTTATCTGCCAAGTTCTGTATGTCCATAGAAGATGACATCTGTTTTAAATCATTAGCCTAGCTAGCATTGTCGTTGTGAGGGTAATAACTAAGGAATCCGTAAACTTTAGCCATAATTCACATATCATATGAAGGTACAGAATTTTTACGCTCTGACCAGAACAAGTGATTAATTCAGCTCGGAAATAACGCTAGCATCACCAGTTAGCTGTAAGCCATTGTACCTAAACTGCTATTTTCGGGCCAGCTTGTGTATTTATACTTGTATACCAAGAACATTCTTTTTTTTTTCATTTGGAATTTACTAAATAACCTTTTGATCAAAATATGGTGAAAAATCACAATTTTCTTAATATTTGCATCTTATTTTAAAGCGTTTTAAGCAGGGCTGGTATACTTCATTTTTACAGAGCAACACATTTCAGCTATTAATGTAAAAAATGTCTTAAGAGTGTAGTTACTCTTTACGACATACTTGAGTAGCCTAGAATCTCCTGAAAATACCCTCTGGCAGCGTTTGACAGTTTCCTATAAATTATTTGTCATTAAACACATTTGGCCTAGTGTTGTAAGAGATATATGAAGTATTTACACTATGGACTTCCACTGTCTGCCAGTGCCAGCATGTATGATGATGTACACCACAGGCAGTGGCATTTATACTATTCATATAGAAATTATAATATATCGACCAAAATTAAGAAATATATTGCAAAAAAAAAATTTGCCATTTAGTCCAGCACTAACCTGTAGTGTGAAGGACAAACTACAAGAGTTGGCCATCTGAGGGTCATGTGATTACAATGGAGAATAGTCCATGTGATGTTCAATTTGAAGCCCCTAAAACACTTGCATTTTTGGATCTTAGTTCTCATTCATCTTGAGAGGTTTTAAGTTTAAGTTTCAGCTCAGTAAAGCACTTTAGGTACCAAAAATGTTTTTCAGTAGAATTGTGCTTCAAATACAGAACTTTATGTTAAACAGATTGTTAGTTATTCAATAACAAGTCAACATTACCTATATTGACAGCGAAAAAAAAAGTGAAGTTAAGCTGTGATGTTAAATGCAATGCTGTCAAAATAATTTGTGCTGTGCCAGTGAAACCAATACAAAAAGTTTGTCTAAAGCCTGAGGATATTTTGTATATTTGGATCAGGGCAAAAGTATCTTGATCAAAGTTTGTCACATACATAGTCAAACATAGAATGAGCAGTAAAATGCTTTGATAACTTCCTGCGCGCGTTAAACAGTGAAAGAATTTAGATCAAACTAATTTGGAAAATACAAAATGAACAAAATATTTACAGAGATAAAAAGAATTTGGTACAGAATAAAATAGTAATATATACACAGTAGAGAAATAAATTGGTGCCATGTAGAGATGAGTGTAGAAGTGCAAAGCTCAATATGTGCTAGAATATGCAACAAAATGCTGTGCATCACCCAGAGGTAATAAATAATTATAATGTTACTTGATTTGTAAGAAAGCAGTGTGTTTAAATACGTTCCTCTGCTTTTCCTCCCAATTACAGGTACACTTCAACAGACTCTGCTGTGTATGCCATCTTTCTAACCAATCCAGGGCAGTACTCTTTTCAACTCTTTACCCCTGTAACCTCGGAGAAAACCGTGGTACGTATTTCTGTGGTTGTGTGCACTGTTTTACACTATTGTCATTCAACTGCAAAGAAAATGGCAAATCACTGCTGTTAATTCGTGTATTTGTTTTTAAATGTATTTTCCATTTAGGTGACACTATTGGGCATCCCTGACCCTCTAAAATGGGCACCTCTGCATTCATCTGGCCTCGTCATGCTTCTGCCAGAACTGCCCTACACTCCTGCCCAGGCGTGGGTCATCAAAATGCAAGGAGTAGCTTAGCACTGTGATGACATTTTTAAATATTAATTTTGTGTAAGTGACCTTCGACAATCAGGGATTTTATATAGACGTGAAGATTAATGTGTAATTTCTTGACTCATCACTTTACTTGGCTCATAAGGGATTTAATAATTTGAATGTAATTTTTACATTTTTTCCAGACAGCGCACATTGTAAACCTGGCTATGTGAAGCTGAATAGCGCACTGTTGTTTAGTAGATTATAGATTTTCTAAAAGTGGACACAGTTAGTTAAAATAAACATTAAAAAGTTGGTACTTTGTATCAGTGACAATGTGTGTCTTTGCTTTAGGGTGGACCAGGGAATGAGAAATTTATTTTTTTACTTTTCCAGTTTTTTATTGGACATGCTGCCTTACTGTATTTGTCCATGCCACTTTTTACTGTTTTTTAATGATATGCATTTTATAGTTAACCCTTGGGAAAATAAATGTTCCAAATATGGGTATTAGGGTATTATTGCACTGTCACTATCCTTGTTAATTCTATGTGTTTACAAATCAAATCTTTTTTTGCTGACATTTTACAGAATAGCACATAATATTGCAAGACTGAATGAAATATTCTAAACATTGTAAAAAAAAAAAAAAAAAAAAATCTGAAACTGTCACAATAAACCAGATTCTTTTTTGTCTCATTGACTGTGATTCGTTTGCTTTATTTAAAAAGCTATTAAGCTGCTGGGACAGATTAGATGCTATCATATATCTTCCTCCCTTCTGTATCCTCCCTTCATTGCCTTCTGCTCTGTCAGGGGACTGCTTGAAGGGATGGGGGAGTAATGGCCCTGCTCGCGTGCTGTTACGTATACTGCAATGCTGCACTGAGCCGCAGTGTGTGTGTGTGTGTGTGTGTGTGTCAGCTGGCCAGACGGGAAGCGTGCCTCCTGCTACTGCTGCTGCTGCTGTTGCTGCCACTCCACAGTGAGGGAGAGGAGGGGGAAGGACTGAGAGAGAGAGGGAGAGAGGAAGGAGGGAGAGAGGAAGGAGGGAAAGAGAGGGAGTGAGTACGGGCCCTCGCCAAATAAAGCCATGGGGGCTTGGGCTGGGACGGCCCGTTCCACGCTATAAATACGCTGGGCTTCTGCCGATTCGGGTTTGGTGGCTGGACCTGCACCGCAGTAAGCGCACCGGCCCAGCTCAGGAGAATCTCATTCACACTCAGGCCTTCAATCATGCCACGGGTGGACGCGGACCTCAAACTGGACTTTAAAGATGTCCTGTTCAGACCAAAGAGGAGCAGCCTCAAGAGCAGGTCAGAGGTAAGGTCATCAGGTTATAGTACAGGTATAGTACAGATCTACAGATGGATTGCTGTCCTTCATTGATTCCAGAGGGGGTGGGTTTGGTTGTTGCAGGGGGAGAACCACACGAGACATAACAAGACATTTAGAAAAGATATAAACAGTCTCAGAGAATAGTGGTATCAGAATATCTATGATTAGGTTTGTGTGTGTGTATGTTTATATTAATCAGGGCTGAATGCTGTATTGAAGTTTGTATAGGTGTTAGGCTAGAACTGTGTATAGGGGTGTGTTTGTGTGTGTGTGTGTGTGTGTGTGTATGTGCAATGGGGCTGACCTTGCTGAGGTCACACTAACTTGCCTCAGGCTTTGTTTAGGCCCTTCCCTATTACTCTGCTCTCAACCAGAGCTGATCTGACAGCAGGTTGTTTTTGCATCTCTTCTTCATCATGTTCTGTTCTGTTGCTGCAGTCCGAAAACTAACCCAGATACCCAACCTCGAGGGAATGGGCCAGCTTACGGTGACAACTGATCAAGCTAGCAAGGTAGAGAGAGCAACATGAGCTGGGCCAGTGTGCTGAAAAAGTGTTAAAAATAGGCCTGCAGAGCTCTGAGCTAAATATCATCGAGAGATTTAGAAGTTTCTCTTCCTCCCTATACAAAACAGGAACAGTTAGATTGCAGCACAACATTAAGAAAAGCTCAGGAGGTTTTCTGCACTGGAGGAATGTCACACAGTACCTGTTCCTGGTAGCAACCTGATCTAAGGGGAGGGTCATTTTAGGGGAGGGCCACTTTGCAGGAGGGCCTCCTGGGGGTCTTAAACAGTGTCAAATACCAGAAGAGCACAGCTACTGGTTTGTTTGTGTTTGACCATAAATAGTACACTCCTCCAAAGCTGAGGAGGTAAATGACGAAGAATTCATATATCAGGAATTGATTTACAATCAATCAAATAAGGACTATACACTATATGGGCAAAAGTATTGGAACACCTGCTCAGTACTCCAGAGAATCCTATTCCATTGGGAATACCAGCTATGTGTGTGTTCGGTTCACATCTGTGTCAGCAGCGTGTGAGACTTAACTTAACAACTGAATGCCTTTAAACATATGGGTATATAGTGTACGTTTGTAATGCTACTACAGAAGCAAAGATACCCACATTAAATTCACTTGTATTTGACTCCTCTGCTCAGTGCTTTTCTCTTTCAGAATTAAAAAATATTCACAGTAAAAACCCAGCCCAACCCATTGCTGCTGAGGCATATAAGATATACTGGTTCATATCTGGTAAGAGCTTCACTGCTATTGATCTCATAAACGAAAGGAGGAGATTCAGTTTCACTCTGCATTTCACTGCAGGATGACGTCAAAGACAGGCAGAGCCTGTGACTGCTCGGCTAATTCAATTTGCCAGGTTAAGATGGCCATGACACAGTGGTGTGTAAAGTGGTGTTTGCCCCCCTCATAATTTTCTCTTTTTTTTTTCCTTCCATGTTTTTCACTTTTAAATATTTCTACACAAGTAACACAAAATGCAGTTTTAAAATGAAGGTTTTTATTTCTAAGGGAGAAAAAAATCCAAACCTAAATGACCATAATTGAGATCAATCTGTTTGGAATGGTTATAAAGCCATTTCTAAAGTTTTGAGACTAAAGAAAACCACAGTGAGATGCAAGATGTTTCACTATTCACATGGAACAGTGGTGAACCTTTTAAGGATTGGCTGGCCAACTAAAATTAACCCAAGAGCGCAAACGGTCACAAAAGACCCCACAACAACATTCAAAGAACTGCAGGCCTCTCTTGCCTCAGTTAAGGTCAGCATTCATGATGGAGGTCATGGAGGTGTGTGTCCCATTACATCTAGTGTAAAAGTAACACTGCATTAAAAAGAAGAACATCATACCTACAGTAAAACATGGGGGTGGTAGTGTGATGGTCTGGGGCTGTTTTGATGATTCAAGGCCTGGAAGACTTGCTGTGATAAGTGGTACAATGTATTCCGCTGTCTACCAAAAAGTCCTGAAGGAGACTATCCGGCTATCTATTTGTGACCTCAAGCTAGAATTTACTTGGGTTCTGCAGCAGGACAATGATTGAAAAAATACCACATCTGAATGGCTGAAGAAAAACTAAATAAAGACTTTGGAGTGGCCTAGTCAAAGCCCTTACCTGAATCCGATTAAGATGCTGTGGCATGACCTTAAAAAGTTCATGCTCGAAAACCCTCTAATGTGGTGGAATTACAAATTACAAGATGAGTGGGCCCGATTGCAGTTGTTGCTGCTAAGGGTGGCGAACCCACTAATTATGTTTAGGGGCACAAACGTTTTCACACAGGGCCATGTTTAAAAAAAAAAAATCTCCCTTAATAATAAAAACCTTCATTTAAAAACTGCATTTTGTGTTTACTTCTGTTGTCTAAGCCTAATATATAAATGTGTTTAATGATCTGAAACATTTAAGAGTAACAAACATCCAAAAAAATAAGAAATCATGAAGGGGGCTAAACACCATTCAAATGGTCCTGCATTTACAATAAAAAAAAACACACCATAGGACATGGCATGTCATGGGACATGATACTAGTTCCTGTCCAAGCAATTTTGGCATGTCCGTGTACTTACTAACTAAAGCCTTTTTTGTGTTTTCACATGTGCAATTTCACATACATGGTCAATACAGTCTACAGTGAATCAATCGACAGTTCATTTAGTAAAATCCCACAAACCACATTTACTAGGGCCCTATGATTTTGACGATGCGGAGAACACAAATAGAATCACAGAAGTGAGAAATACATGAGGAATCATTGTATTACATGGAATACGCACTGAAATACACAGAATTAGACATTAATTCATCTCAGAAAACAGTTAGCATTCAAGCTAACACTCTCTAATCCTTACTGCTGAGTTGGCTGTTAGCTAGCATTAAGCTAGTAGCTGCGTTCTGAGCTCAATAAGTAAACACTCAAGTGAACTAGAGCCATAATCCACATTCCATATTATCCCACATGGCTATTCAACTAAATTGAATTTTATTTATATAGCACTTTTACAACAAATGTTACAAGATATGTGTCCAAGCCTAAAATGAAATAACTTATGTTTAGACATTTTTAACTTAAGACATCTTACTATACTGGCGGTTTTATTTTGTTGGTTTCCAGAAATAAAAAGCAAATTGCATGTCAAAGATTCTGACATGATCTTAAAATATTAGCTGACAATGTTCTCAGGTGAACTGCATTAATACAAGGCATACTACACTAATACCATCTGTTGATCTCAAAAACAGCCTTGTGGTATGGTTTCCCCCAAATACTGTATCCAGATACCAAGGACATTACTGTAAGATTGTGGTCCATGTTGACATGGTTGCACCACACAGTTTTTGTAGATGTTTTCTGTCCCACTACATTTCAAATATGTTCTTTGACATTGGTTTTAAATCTGGTAACTGGAATCATCATGTTCAGGAAACCAGTTTAAGACTACTTTTCCTTTGTGACATTTTCCATCATCATGCAGACTGTCAGCAACAAAACTGAAACATACTGTGGCATTCAAGTGGTGACTGTGACTGACTGGCATTAGGAGGCCCAAAGTGTGCCAAGGATACATTCCTCACATCATTTCACCACCTGCACCAGTCTGGACTGTTGACACAAGATTCTGATTCTATCATCTGTGTTTTTAATTAAATGCTCAATGAAGGAGCAAGAGGGATGTGGGTGCTCATGCATATGTATACGGTCTTGTTTACCCACTTCAAAGGTTGACCTGCAGAGGACCTTCACATTCCGCAACTCAAAGCAGACCTACAATGGCATCCCAATCATTGCAGCTAACATGGACACCACAGGTACATTTGAGATGGCCCAGGTTCTGAGCAAGGTGAGCCCCTCTTGAGATTTACTACAGTAACAGAAATCTTTAAGCCTTTTTCACTTTAATCAAATAAGCAAAACCTATAATCACTGCTTCAACTGCTGGTGTAATGATCTGAGGAGTCATTGCATTCAACAGTCTTCCCTAGTAGTGATAAGAGGGACACTAATAGCTCACTGATATGTACAGGACATCCTCCAGCCACGCACAATCGGCATTTTTTTAGCAGGATAAAGCTGGCCCAAACACTGCAAGGGATTCCCAGTTGCAGGGATTTGCAACACTTTTTTGGATTGCCCAATAGCTAGATTTATCAACAATCAAGCTTTTAATGGTCCAGCAAGAATGCCAATGTGCCCCAACATAACAGACACAAGATGTTGTAACCCCATGGTTAATGGATATGTGAGGGCTGGGCAGGACAGACAGAAAGGCTACTGTGGCACATATTACAGAATTAATCAAGAGTGCCCATGCTAAATCTTGCTAAACCATGTCTAAAATAGGCACCAAACATCTGAACTGGACCTATGAGCAAATTTAAACATACAGGTCTGGAGAAAAAAAAATAAGGGACCACTTAAAAATGATGAGTCTCTTTGATTTTACCAAATTGAAAACCTCTGGAATATAATCAAGAGGAAGACAGATGATCACAAGCCATCAAACCAAGCTGAACTGCTTGAATTTTTGCACCAGGAGTAAAGGCATAAAGTTATCCAAAAGCAGTATGTAAGACTGGTGGAGGAGAACATGCCAAGATGCATGGAAACTGTGATCAAAAAACAGGGTTAGTCTATCAAATATTGATTTCTGGACTCTTAATACTTTATGAACATGAACTTTTTTCGTATTATTTGAGGTCTGAAAGCTCTGCATCTTTTTTGTTATTTCAGCCATTTCTCATTTTCTGCGAATAAATGCTCTAAATAATATTTTTACTTGGAATTTGGGAGAAATGTTGTCCAGAGTTTATAGAATAAAACAAGAATGTTCATTTTACTCAAACATTTACCTATTAATAGCAAAATCAGAGAAACTGCTTCAGAAACTAAAGTGATCTCTTGATTGTTTCCAGAGCTGTATTTTTCATATATTGCTTTTTTCTTTATAAAGTTTTCACAGACAACCTTTAATGGTCTTGTAGAATAAGCTGTGTTGATGGCTTGCAGATGACTCAGCACATAAAGCATGGTTTGTTTTAATGTTTTGAGTGATTGCAACCTATTGTAACAGGCATTTTATCTCACTGTTTCTGCTTTTTACCTTTTTTAGCACATGCTCTTCACCGCCATCCAAAAACACTACTCCCTGGAAGAGTGGAAGACGTTTGCTGCAGAACATCCAGAATGCTTAGAGGTAAAACAAAACAAGCATCCGTGTTTCAGATGGTTGAAAGTAACAGGGTCATTGAGTCTAATCTCAGCCAAGCGCATGTGATATAAGGCAATGAAGGAACCAAAAGCCATGAGTCCCAAACCTGGCTGAATTATGTTAGTGATTTACGCTCAGTATGTGAGGTTCTGTTCTCTGGATTAAGGCTGGTTTTAGTTTGATTTTTGATGTGCTGACAGCTGACCCCTTTGGCAGTAGTGCCAGATGTATTCGATATGAAGTGCAGAATGGGAAGGCCACCCATGCTGTGGACCAAAGATTTTTTTTTTTTTTTTAAACATGAGCCAAAGAACTTTCACTAACTTAGCACTGAATAAAATCAACATCTGTCCTGCTTATATATTCTTGCTGTGTGTTAGATCCCTGCCGCATTGATTAATATTTAACGTAACTCACAGAAAGCAGTTACAGAAGATTGTTTGACTCCAACACATCTGATAGTTCTATATGAAATAGATCATCAGAAAGAGTTTACAGATATGTCAAATAAAATGATGGAGGAATTACATACAGTGGCTTTTAAATGTATGACACCCTGGTCAAAACATCTAACTGTGAATAATTAAGCAAGTATTTTTTTCCCAAAAGGCATAAAGATATATTTTCAGTCATCTTTTCAGTCATATTCTTTTTTCCATAATAATTTCTTTCAACAAGCTATAACCTTAACCACTTGTTGAAGTCATAAGATGCTGGCAAAAGTGACCTTGGAGCTCAAATCTGCCCAAAGTTTGGCACGATGACCTTTTTTTTTTTACTTTAGAATTCTGTCAGTGATGCTCCAGGCCCAAAACACAACTACTGTGCTATGTAACTGTGGTAGAACATGTACATAACCTTTTTCACAATAACTGTGTATTGCTGCATAACATCAAGCATATCTGTGTAGAAATAATGCAATATTACTCTATTGTGGCAGTTCACTTGATTACTTTACGTCAGAGGCAGATATTTTTATCTCTCAGCTTGTAAAATGTATGTATGTAAACCTATGTAAAGCATGGATTACACTCCCAACTGCATTTAATTACTTGTATTATTATTTACATGTATACATTTGTTAATTATGACTAAATATTTTATATTTATTTATTTTTTTAAATTAGGCCCATGTGGGTTTTAAACATGTAAAAACTCTAAGATCATAGAATTCTGAGATGAGATGAGATGATACTGTGACCCCATCTTTTTTTTTTTATTATTTATCCCGGGCCTCTGTCCATTGGCCTCACCACTATTGCATTTGTAATTTTTTCCCCATCTTATTATCATGTTTCCATTTATCGCAAAAAAACAAAAAACAAAAAAAACAAACAAGTAGGTCCCCATTACTTCCCTCCCATCACCCATACTCCCAAAACTAAAGCTAATATGACCCCATCTAAATAAAACTGCTCCATGGCTCATATAATCTGACGGATCTTCACTCTTATTCTCAGCATGTGGCGGCCAGCTCAGGCAGCGGCAAGGCCGATCTGGAGAAACTCTGCAGCATTCTGGAAGCCATTCCACTCGTTAAGTACATTTGCCTGGATGTAGCCAATGGATATTCAGAGCACTTTGTGGAGTTTGTTAGAACTGTTCGGGAGAAGTTCCCCAACCATACCATCATGGTGAGAAAGTTAAGAATTATCTAAGCAAAGCAAAAACACCTCCTCTGTTACACTATTCACTTACTGTAAAATGCCAAAATTTGTAGTTCTGTGTTCTGATTGGCCCAACAGGCTGGAAATGTGGTGACAGGAGAGATGGTGGAGGAGCTCATTTTGACTGGAGCTGACATCATCAAAGTGGGCATCGGGCCAGGTCTGTACCATGTCTTCATTTTTACTGTTAATCACAAAATTAAAAGCAAATTTCAAGGTCAAAACAAGATAAAGAGTCAGATCAGAGAAATTTTAAATCACAAGTAATCATTACTTCCTAAAGGGTTTCTTGAATCTTCTTTATTTTTTAAACCCTCAAACCCCAGGCAACCAAAATCTGTGTTATCTAGCTTCTGTAAATGTGTGCTCCATCCATATATTTCCATTACCAATAAATGACAGATGTAATTCAGGACATTTCTCCCTTTTAATATGAAGTGCAAAGGGTCTATTGGGTAACACCTTCACCAATCACAAGGTAGTTTTACTCACCACGATTAATCAAGACTACAACAACTAGCAAGCTTTTAAGCCAAAGCTGCTGGCTCATGTCATCATGTGCTCATCTAACTAGTCAGACCAGTATTCCATGAACAGATCATCTGTATGCTCTACTGGCAGTAGTCAATGAGCTGAACCTTCTTCAAGGCGTTGCCACACAATAACTGCTCAAAGGTTTTCATGCACTGTAAAATTCTGTTGTTTTTTTAAACTAAGTCCAACTTCCTCTTACTTGACCTAATTCCCCTCAGTAGTTCAGGACTTTCCCTGTCACAAAATGTTGCTAGACTGGCGAACTCCCAGCTGAGCGGTGCTGGCACTGCCAGGATTTAAACAAGATTATGATCTCCTGTCTTCTAAAAATCATGCAGTTAGACAGTTACACCACTCACATTATTGCATTGTCCCTCACAGCAGTAAAAATATAATGTATATACACTGACAAAAAAAACAGCACTAAGACATTGTTGGTAGAATCAAAACTATTTATACGAAAGTATGAAATTCTGATATATATAACTGATTACATTATTAGAGAAAAACGATACGTTTAACAGGGAAAACTGTATTGTATTGAAAGAAGGCTCGAGTACTCTTGTAGGTGCCATGTGACAATGCTGTTAATTATACTGTAGTTCCAGTAAGGAAGGTAAAGTACAGGATGCACAGTGAGCCTTTAGGGGAAGAATGTGTTTTGTGTTTGAAATTGTTAACGTACCAGAGGTGGGGTTGCTGGTTAGATTAGCTTTTGATACATTTAAGAAATAGGCTTAAGTGCACACCTGTGCATGTTACTCCTTTCATGCTCCTCTACTTTTTTAGTGATGTGGTGTGATTAGTGATTCCACTAATAAACAGGTTTTATCTGTCCTAGCAAATGCTAACCATGAAATATGATCCCTTATTCCTCTTTCCTGCTCTTTCCCTGTCACCTTTTATTATGCCCCTACCTTTAACCTTAGTAAACACATGATTGAGAAGATAAAGTTGAATGCTAATGCTACTGTAGATTATATCTACAATATGTGGTGAGATCTAGGGAAATCCTTCACGCTTTGCACTTTGCACTGGCATACGTCCAGGAAAGAGTGAAAATGTGTTGAATAGCAATAATTTGGTAAAATTGCATTTTAATAAATGACTTTCTTGTCTGTGATTGTGATTATGTGTTTATTAGTTTAATGTTGTGATTGTATTTGGAATGACAGCCTTTACACCTGTATTTAAACCTCAAAATACTATGTTTGAAGACAATACTGATCAGCCAGCTTTGGTTAATCACAGCATTTGATACAGATAAGACGACAGATTTGGAAAGAGATTTCAAGTGGAATTAAAATAGTGAAGTTTCAACATGTGGAGTTTTACCCCAGATCCCATTATAAAGAAAAGCCTGTCAGGTCTAATTCTATGTAAGAATTAGCCTGCATGACACATTTTATAGTTGTAATAATATGCTATACTTTTCTTAGCTTATAATATTAAGCCTGACACACAGGCCTAAAACTAGGCTATTAACAAATTACACAGTGTTGGTCTGGGGATCCTCCCCTAAAATGTTTAATGAATAAGATGTGTTTCCTGCATTCTGGTGTATTTTCAATAGGTTGTTAATTTCATTTGTTTATTCAGTGACTATTTTAGAGTCAGACACAGCTCCCTTATCAGCAGCTCTAGCTCTATGCAAATGTCGAAATGTCTCTCCCATCTCCCTACTCCGTATTTAGTGTTTTGCTCCGTAGGGAGACTCTATTTACTACTATTTACTAGTTTAAGTAGCGGTGAAAACACGAGTTAATTCGTTAAAAAAGTAAAAATATTTATAAATAAATGTATTGAGAGTATAAATAGTGCCCAAGGTAAAAAAAAAAAAAACTTATTTGTAGTAATAGTATCTCTTGTTTTAATGTTATATTGTTGCCATACTGGGTGGTTTTATGCCAAATGGTCGATTGTGTTTGAAATAGTTTAGAGGAAACACTCTTTGGACTAAACAAAGTGTTAAGACTGTTAAGACTTTGGAAACTTTGACTTATTAATGTTGCAGATAGTTAACCTAGCTGAGACAGTGCTAGTCCTGCTGATGGAAATTTGAATAATCTCGGTTTATATTAGTTATCATATATTTACTTCTTAAGATTAGGATAGAGCAATAGAGAAGTAGCCCATGTAAAGAGCACCAAAAGATTAGTAACATAGTATTTAGACAAAATTAATTTAAATTAATACATTAATAAATTAATAAAATGATGTATTACATATGTATATACATTACATATATATATATATATATATATATATATATATATATATATGTAATGTATATACATGTAATACATCATTTTATTAATGTATATATATATATATTATAATATGGTGTAGATATATATATATATAGGTATAGATTGTACTATAACAGCAGTGTTCAACTGGATTTTAGTCTTGGAAAAAAAGCAAACACTTAAGGTTTTTTTGCATGACAGTGACGAACCTTAACATTTTTGTATTGTAACTTCAAAAGTCAGACAAAGTCAAAACAAATATAAAAATGTAAGTGATTCAAATGACTGAGTATGGGATTACACATTTTTCCTTTGATGGTCTTTGTATTGATTGGAAGTGCATTTTTATTACATAAATTAATGTGATAAAACATCTAACATTTACATTTCAGTGTCCCACACTTTGAACAGAACCATCCCCTACTGGGGAATAGATCCTGTAAGATAATTTGGCACTGAGGGTACTGATATGTCCACCTTTTCTGCAATACAGTAGATAGATTTTCTCTTTTAATTAGATTAAGACACATCCTGAAGATGTTATATATTTCAGAAGTCTGAGATGCAAAATTGTTCCACATTTAACATAATATTATGAAAGTAACAGTTGTATAATTGACTGTATGTGGATTAATGAAAGCTTAAAATCACTGTGTTTGCAGGTTCTGTATGCACCACCCGCATCAAGACTGGAGTAGGTTATCCTCAGCTGAGTGCTGTTATTGAGTGCGCAGACTCGGCTCACGGACTAAAGGGACACATCATCTCTGTGAGTCCTCCGTAATGATCAGCACCTTTAGCCCTTACGCTGTAATGCAGAATGATGACAGGTGATTTATAACATGAACTTCCATTTACATGTTGTTACCACAAGAGGGCAGTATGTGCTTGTGTATATGAGTTTTTGAGTATTTTAGTTATAATGTAGGTGATGACTTTAGATATTGGAAATAAAGATATACTTTATTTTTAGTAAAAGTTAAATATTGAATTCTAAGAAATTTGGAGCATACCTTTCAAAATGTGAAGCAAAGCAAATGAAGATACAATGATTTTGGATGGCAACTACAATAAAGTTTATGTTTAGGCTTTATTTGCTTAGGAATAAGAATAAGACTTTATTCTACACTGTAAATAGACATCTTTTTAACCTAAAAACTTTTTTTGAGTTTTTTCAACTTAATGCTTTTTACTTAATGCGTGATTTTTGTTTTTATTTCTATTTACTTGTATTTTCTAGTGGCTTGTTACCACATGAAGCCAAACAAAAAACTTTTACAGTAACTAATTTGGGGGGGAAAGTCTTAAGAAGCCAAATTTCCACTAATATTGCTTTATTACTTTTATATATTATGTTGCACTTACATTTTTTTTCAGGATGGAGGCTGCAGCTGTCCTGGAGATGTTTCCAAAGCTTTTGGTAAACAATTCTCTCAATGAACATGTTCAGAGAAAATTAACTGGCAACATAAATCATATGTCTTTAGACTTAGGCATCACTCTAAATGTTGTTTTTTCTGCTGGTTTGTGCTTTTGTAGGAGCAGGGGCAGATTTTGTCATGCTGGGAGGCATGCTGGCCGGGCATGACCAGTGTGCTGGTGATGTCATCGAGAAGGATGGGAAAAAGTTCAAGATGTTCTATGGCATGAGCTCGGACACAGCCATGAAGAAATATGTCGGTGGTGTGGCAGAGTACAGGTGAGATGTATGACTGCTAGTGGTTTGTGTCTACCCACTCCATCCAGTTCAGTACTGTGGTGGCAATAGGTTAACAAAGAAGCCGGGCCTCCTGATCCCCAGACACTTCAGCTACGTCTCCTTTAGAGAACCCTGGCCAGCCAGGAGATATAATCCCTCCAGCGTGTGTCCTGGGTCAGTCCCGAGGTCTCCTCCCAGTTGGTTGTATCTGGTACATCCATAATAGGAGATGACCTGGGGGCATACTTATCAGATGTCCGAATCACCTCACCTGGCAACTGTCAATGCAAGAAGCAGCTCCTCTTTATCCAGAGACTCTCCTGGATATCAGAGCTCTTCTTCCCATCATGAACAGTAAAACCAGACACCTGGAGTGAAGTCTCATTCTGGCTATTTTTTGCACTAGTGATCGCATTCTTTTGGTCATTACCCAGAGTTTATGACCACAGGGGAGAGGGGGGACATACCAGTGTAGATCAACCGGTAAATTGAGAATTTGTTTCACAGCTCAGCTCAGTTTGAAATAGGCACAGCAATACTGTGGATGCAGCACCTAACTTGTGGTCAGTCTCACATCCTCCCATTCCCGTCACTCAGCCTACAAGTTTTTAGACTGTTCAGTCTTCACATGTATTTTTTAATGTGCTCATTTTAAAGTAATTTAAAAGAGTTAATTTGCTGATATGCTAAACGACATAAACTATTATCATATCCCATGACTTTTGCCATGTCCCAAAGAACTACAGAATGCTGCACTGATTTGTGTGAAAATATGTGGGTCTCCTGCATTAAATGTGGATGGGATTTTTGTAAGAGTTGCTTATTTATTTGTAGGGACAATTCTACCCAGACATTGCTGGTCACAATCATTACAATGCTGTCCACAGTACTGTCGGTAATGTCTTCTATCATATATTATTTACACACTGCAATCCCATGTTCTTTGGCATGTCAGAACCAAATTTTTCATACATGATGTTTTGTAATAACAAAAGTTTGGGAGAAGGACCACGCCCGAACTCTACATTCTAACTCCACCCCGTATCAATCAGCCGCCCTATAAATACCTGCCCTGACTAACTACCTCTCGTGACGAAAGTTCGCAACCCACCTCCTGCCCAACAACCCCCTTCTTCTACTCTATCACTTCCTTTTAAAAGGGGGGGATATAACTGCACGCTTCTTCAGCACGCAGTTCAGAACTCCAGCCCAAAACTCCCCGAGTTCCCTCCCCTTTTCTTCCTTGTTTCTCTACTTCAATCAGGCGTGGTCCGCACTTAGCAAACAGATGATAATGCACATTATCAATAAACGTCTATTTTCTGGTCTATATTTTTACATAAGGCGCACCGTATAATTTGGTGCATTTTATGCGCCTCTAATGAGGAACAGGTGTGTTTCCTTCTATTTCAGCAGGTCTCGCCACTGACCTGTAAAGCTAAGCTAGGTTACGTAAACAAAACTGTAATTCTTAAAAAAAAAATAATAATAATAATAATTCAGACAAGTCAATCGAGAGCTGGATGTTAATCTACACAGATTTCTCTCCTGAAAACTGTTCATTTGGGTGAGTAATAAGCTTCTGTTTATTAACAGCTTAGATTTACAGATTCACACTGAAGCTAAAGCATTAGCATTAGCAGCTAACTGCTAGCGGGTAACGCTAATGCCACTCCAGCAGTGCTAGCTGGGCATAGCAGCAGGCACAGGCCGATAGTACTCACCTCTGAACGGTTAGCGGCTAATGCTAATACTGCAGGAGAACTAAACAACAACCTACAACCTGACTGGTAAAATTCATACATAAGGCGCACTGGATTATAAGACACACTGATGATTTTTGGCAAAATGTAAGAATTTTAATTGTGCCTTACAGTGCGAAAAATACGGTATATTATTATGCTGATAGTATTGCTTTTGTAAGTTTTGTATGTGATTGGATATATTTTTTTACATTCAACAGAAACACTTTATTTAGATTGTTTTATAGTTTTTCCTCTGTATTTTTTAATACTGGTACAACAATTTCACTCTGTGTATGTAATGTAAATGTACATTATAATATTGATCCTTATTACTGTCTTATGTACTTATGGAAATTTCAACTAAACATTTACACTAGACCTTGTATTCTGACTATTTTGACTATATTGTGTGTACAGGGCGTCTGAGGGCAGGACAGTGCAAGTGCCCTACAAGGGTGATGTGGAGAACACCATCAGAGATGTCCTGGGCGGAGTGCGCTCCACCTGCACCTACGTAGGAGCAGCCAAGCTGAAGGAGCTCAGCCGCAGGACCACCTTCATCAGAGTCACACAACAGTCCAGCCAGATGTTCACCTAGACTCCTAGCCAGCAGTGCATTCAGATTACACACACCTTCTGTACTGTACACACACCCACCAGGGTACCATGCAGACAGGCGATCAGCCACACTCACCAACCCAACCAATGTCTGTAGCAGTCAGTAAAGCACTGGAGCAGCAACTGATACATAAACGCCTTGATCTCGGAAGAAGAAAAAGACATACAGCCTACAGTACCTCACTGGGTCAGCCAGGGCGTCCTGATTTCTGCATGTTTTTAGAGTACAGGGATCTTTCATTGAGAATAAACACACAAAACACACACACGCAAATAAACACACACTACGACAATGCCACAGATTCATTCAGTTTTCGCTCAGGACCCGTGCTGCACGCCGTTATATGTTTCCTTGTGAGAGCAGCCAATTTACAGCATGATTCAGCCTGTTTTTATTGTAAGCCTTTAAGCTCTCCAAGCATGGTGTGTGTGTGTGTGTGAGATGACAACGAAGACAAGGTACGAGAGAGGTTGAATAGGGACTCAAATAAGCCCTTAGGGAATACCATGCTTGAAGAATCCATTCATTGAAACTATGCAACAGCGTTCGCAATGAAAAGATATGAGCCATTGCCAGGTCTGAAGATGAATAAAGGCATTGCTCATCCTCCTTTTACAGCAGAGTTACATGTTGACTGTGTGAAACCTTGCGACGGCTTCCGGGTGTGCTAGCACTTCACATGTTTTGGTGTATGATGTAAGCTTTGACTTGATTTAAGCAGAAACCGGTGCACAGCATACTGTACTAGGTCTGCTGGCCTGCGTCCTACATGAATGTACACTGGGTGTGGCTGGATGTAGCTGCAGACCAGGGGAATGTAAATGGCTGCACTGGCCAGTGAGTTCTTCATGCAGGTTATTTGTGCAGTTCAGATCAGGAAAAACTCTGTATGTCTGTGAAATGTGACACTGTGACTGGAGGTAATAAAGATATACTGGTGATGACTTTGCGATTAGAGCGAGTTCACTTTGTGTAAAATCAAATTGTGAAAAAAAAATGAAATAATGCATGCAGCTTAAATAATATTTTCAAGAATACCGAAAGGTCAGTTTTGCAGTTAACAGCACACTATCATAAATGAGCTTCTTTCATAACTGTAGACCTGGTCTGATTACTAAAATAAATATAAAGTGTTTTTCATGAACACTCAGGGCCATTGCTTGGTCCAGTAATTTGTCTTGCATAGTCATCAACATCTGTACTGTTAAAATAATTAGAGCAGAACTTTTGCTGAATACTTTACTGAATGTTGTATAGAGATGGATAAAACTCTATTTTATATCGGGATATTTTCATTTATCTGAACAATAATAAGATAATCACAATATAAAAAAGATATTACTAAAAGCTCTCTAAGAGAAAGCTGCTAAAATAAAACATTTAATATATATATTTTTTTCTCCATCTAGACAATGTATCACACAATGTGAGTATCATATGCACTATATTCCTACAAAAAATAATAAAACACACCAAAAAATGTAAATAATAAAACATAACAAAACTACTACTTCCACCACTAATAATAATAATGGCAACAACAAAAATTGTACTACTACTACTACTACTACTACTACTACTACTACTAATAATAATAATAGTTATTTTTGTTGTGGTTGTTATATTATTTAAATTATAATTCCCTTATTATATTATTGTAATAATAAAGAACATATAATTTGTAAAGCACTTTGAATAACCGTTGTGTATATAAGGTGCTATATAAATGAATTGCCTTGCCTATAGAATAGTTAGAAAAATGGTATTAAAATTGTCAATAAAAATGATCAATATGATTTTATTTTATAAACGAATACTTATTTTATAGTACCGTTTTGAGCAACCCACCCCTGGACAATTCATGTATATATATATATATATATATATATATATATAAAAAAAAAGGTCACACACTCTAATATTTTGTTGGAGCGCCTTTAGCTTTGATTGCTGCACGCTTTCACTGTGGAATTGTTTCGATAAGATTCTGCAATGTCACAAGATTTATTTTAATCCAGTGTTGCATTAATTTTTCACCAAGATCTTGCAGCATTAATGATGGTAGAGTCTGACCTCTGCTCAAAGTCTTCTCCAGCACATCCCAAAAAATCTCAAGGTTAAGGTCTGGACTCTGTGGTGAACAATCCATGTGTGAAAATGATGATCTCACGCTGCCTGAATCCCTCTTTCACAATTCCAGCCCAATGAATCCTGGCATTGTCATCTTGGAATACGCCCGTGTCATCAGGGAAGAAAAAATCCATTGATGGAATAACCTGGTCTATATTCAGTATATTCAGGTAGTCAGCTGACCTCATTCTTTCAGCACATACTGTTGCTCAACCTAGACCTAGAACTTCATATGTATTTTTTATATATTTACAGTTTGTGCTAGAAAGACTACTACCGCTGCTGTTAATAATAGTTATGATGGGCCGTTCACAAAACCATCTATATCATGTATATCGTATCGTGTGTGTATGTATTATGAAGCATTACACCTAAATTTAGTTTTCTGCATCCCTCACTCCATTAATATCTACACATATCTGAACTATATAGATAAGGGCTATTATATTACACTTCCTTTACATCATCTGCAGCTCTGGGCTGCATTTGCGCCTCTGGGCTGTGGTTAAAGTTGCAGTGTTTAGTGTTTAGAGAGGCGCTGAGTTGTGCAGGTGCTGAGTGAATCTGTGCTAATTGTGTTAGAGCTGCTCTCCACAGAGCCGTGTGGGTTTCAGTATCTGTGATTAGATCTGATTATGCCTTTTGTTGACACTTATTTAAATGAATGAGCCGGCTACTAATGGAAGCTGATACTCAAGACAGCCACCTCATCTCACACCCACACTCCATTACCGCCTCTGTCAGGACCTGCCCAAACAGAGCTGGAGCTCAGGGAGCTACACCACTGTTTTTCTAACCCAGAGCACGGAAAACGCACCTACTGACACATTTGGGTAGGCATGATCTCCTAGCAACAAGTCTGTGTTTGTTGCATTACCAGGAAATACACAGAAAACAGAAAGAGATTCTGCAAGCACTGAACACCACCTAACAGAGAATGTTATACAAGAACCTTTAGGAACGTTTTAATACGGTTCCAGGAAGGTTACCCTGCAACGTTACAGAAATAATGTTTCAAAACTCATGGGAATTAATAATTGCTTCTGTCACAAAGTTATTAGAACGTTTCTCACGTAACCTTTCCAGTTACAGGGATAAAAATCCATAAAAAATGCATAAAAATGTTATAAGAATATCCACAAAACCTTCGACTCACCAAAAATGATTAACTGGTACTGACCAGACATATAGAACAAATATACTGAAATTATTTGTCTTCAGTGGTTTGAAATAAGCTTATTTAGTACACATATAGTAAATGTTGTTCCCTAACTCTAGAACTCCTTACCACCTGACATAAGAACATAAACTCACTTTCACAGTTTAAATTCACACTTAAAACCCACACATGAAGGCAATGTGCTGACATTTGGTCAAAGGTTAATAAATTATACATAATTCATAATCAGAATAAAAACTGATTGGCCTCCATTACAAGATGATTACTTACAAAATATAAAAAAAATCACCTGCAGTTTTAGGTTTTGTTTGTCTGGGTTTCAGTAAAATAAAATATTTTAAACTTCTCGTATCGTTCTTGTCTCGTTCACCCAATATCGTATCTCGTCTCGTGAGATGAGTATGTTGTCACACCCCTTACAGAACATATATACGTGAAAAATACCAGTAAGTAAAACACACAGATAATGAAAAAAGCGCTTCTGGTTGCCATAGCAACTCTACAGTTTAAAATTAATTTCCTTTTTTAACAGTTTCTTTTAGTTTTCTTTTAGAGTGGTGAACATCCCACTGCTACCCCTGTAGTTGAAATTTTAATAGGCCTGCTGACCGAAGTCATTGGACAGCAGCAAGTTAATTGATCATAATGTGTTATCTCAGGGGACACCTTGCGAACGCTCACACCTGCATAAGTTGTGAGGTGTTATCTTGTGAGTGTGGCAGAACACTGGCCGGTTTCTTCATCATAAGGCATTGTGAATTTGTCAGATGGATATACAGTATATTACCATGTCCAACAGGTACATGCAGTGTTCTTTAGCTTTAATAAGTTCGTAGGACACAATATTAATACTTCTTCTATTATTTTTGGCATGTCAGTGTATTTACAATGAGATTTCACTCATCAGTGCTTGTGTTTGATATCACCAGGAACACATATCATTGACAAACTCCAAAAAAATCCACATTTCGCTATTGGCACTGTAATTTTATTAGTACGTGTATACTGAAACAATAAACTTGTACTGGTATACAGACGATTTCTTTTTTTTTTTTTTTAAACAAATTTGTTCATAACCTGAATCAAATCTTGTTTTTTGTTATTCAGAATAATGAAATAAGTTCTAACTAGAAAACCGGCAAGCACCATCAAAGAAAGGGACCATAAAATCCAAGAAAATGGACGTGAGTGTATCCTACAAATAGACACACCACAATTAGAAAATAGAATTTCAATTCTTGAATTTTTATATTAGTTTCCATTTTTAAAAAAAGCTAGTGCAAGTACAATATTTTACACAACTTACAGAGTTTGCACGCATATGGAAACAAAATGAAACAAAAATAATCTCCTTTCACAACGTTAAGTTCCTACTTAGGCCTTTATGCAATCATATATGGTGCAAAACATTCCTCCATCTCCCAGAACTGCTTCTCGCTACTGGCCTGAATCCTCCGTGTCAACCCCGTAGAACGCTCCGTCTCGGGATCAGACGTGACATTCGCTGATTTTACATTTAACAGTCTTATTAGACTTGGTATCTTACATAAAATAAGACCAGTAACTGCAAAGCTCTGAAACCATGTCATCACGTACGATTCTCTCTAAAAAGTACAGCCACCTCCATCCATCCATTCACCCGTTCATTCATCTATTCATCCATCCTTCCATCCATCCGTCTGCTTCAGGACAGCAGCCTGCGTCGCATCAGGTGGTTCCACCTTGGCGACTCCTCCCCTAAAATGGCAATTGAAAGAAACTACAAACAGCCTCCATTCTCCTTCCAGTGGAAGACATTAAATCTCTTCGCGACAACAACAGCAATAACAACACTAACAACAACCACCAGAACACCACCCTGCAGCACCCGTGTCCAGCCTGTATAACACTACTACAGCTTCAGAGACCACTCTTTCCTGTGGAATGACCAATGGTTTCTTCTGCCCCTATGCAACCTCTCACTCACTGCCCAGCATCTCGGAACCAAAGGGGGGATTACCAAAAGAATCAAAAGAACTAGACGTGGCAGGAAAAGCGTGCACATTTAAAAAGAGCTAAACACCCTCCCTCTCAGTCCTCAGGTCATGAGCAGATGGTGCCGTTTCTCTGGAGGGTCACTAGGTGGAGCTTTTCTGAGCGTGTCTGGCCTCAGCTGGAAAAAGCTGCTTGCTGAGGTAGGCCGGAGTCTCCTCTAAAGGCCTGTCCTCTCTTACTCTTGGGACAAATGTACATCCTCCAGTCATTAATATTTCACCATATTATATATATGTATAGATTTTCTCTTACTGACTTTGAACTTTAGAGGCAAGAAAGGATGGAACTTTTTTTGTGAAATACAGATTTACATCAATGTCTTATTGAGCATTCATTGGCAACATACTCAATGGTACAAAACGGTCATTTTCTTTTTTTTTTTGATGTCAGAGATTTGTCTTGACAGCAGAGTAAAACAATTCAATTTCTGAAGGATAAATACATACACCAACCAAGAGGTTGTTGTTATATACGAGGATGACACTGGGTGTGTGAGAAGAACAGCTTTATACACAAGTCGCACGTGGTCCTTGGGTCCAAGCCCGTGATCATCAACTAGTCCTTGGTTTCAGTTCTCGGTGCTTAACCGAGGCAGGGGTGTGTAGCCGGACCTGAAACGGACAAGCAACCCTTTAGTGTCCCAAAGAACAGGGGTTCAGAAGTCTCTCGCAGAAAGGGTTTCGTTCTTTTTGATTGACTGACTGATTGTTTGTTGGTTAGTCTTTCTCTCCTTGGTCTGGCCGAGCCTAAGACAGCTGGGTAAGAGGGCTTAGGAGGCAGGGCTGAGTGGGAAAGAGAACAGAACGGCCCCTCTCTCTGAGTGAGTGTTTGTCAGTTTACCAGCTCATTCAGGGCTGGGCTGGGATCTTACTGCAACATTGACATCCTCAAAGGAGTGCACAAGGTTTTACTATCCAGCATGAACACAGCTGAATAATCATCACCACCATCATCATATTAATAATAAGAATAAGAGCATCATGATATTAACAAACAATCAATCTAGCCCACGCACACTGTATAGGGTCAAACAAGAGAAAAAAAAAAGATAATGTGGGCTTGTTGAAGTTTCTCAGCCTGAGATTATTGAATCCAGCGATTTGGACATTGACAAGACGTCAAACAACAGTCAGATTTGAACAGAGGACTCCTGGTTGATTTTTCAATTCAGTTAAAACAAAAAAGAAAAAGAAAAAGAAGGTATTGACATGATTTGAGAAAGAACTTCCTAAAAAAACATTTTCTAGAAAAAAAACTCTTTCAAAAAAAGAATAAAAGAACAAAAAGAAAGAAAAAACAAAAACATGCTTTTGATTATTTAAAAACTGCTGACATTCTTTTCTTGTCATTTTTGTGCCAGGAAAACAAAACCAGTAAAACAAGGAACTCAGTGGTGTCCCAGAGCCAATCAGATTCGTCACACACATTCGCTTAACACGTTCCTCACATCTCCTACCACAAAATCATAAATCAGAGTGCTACACAGAAGACCAAAGCAAAAAAAAATAAAAAATAACTATAAAAAAAAAGAAATAAAAAGATCATAAAGAACACATCGCCTTGACATAGAACCCATGTGACCTAACAAAGAAGATCAAACCTGTGTCAGAGCACACCTGCAAGTGTGCAACGTAAAGTCACGGTTTCTGGTTCCTACAGGACCAAGCAAACTTTGAGACGGACTGTCTGGCCTCTGACCTCTCGGCTCGTTGGACCCAGGAACGAGCAGAAAGCGAGGCAAGGCCTCGCGCGAAGAGGAGAGAAACTCCGTCGCACTCCGTCTTTCTTCCTCACTCTGTTTCTCTCCCTGACGTTCTCTACTGAATTGAATGTTACTCCTGAATAAAAGACACTTGGCACCGCGACCAAAGCCTTTTCTCCGGATTAGAAAGTGCTGAAACAGTATCTTATAAAGTCTACTCTATAAATGACAAAAAAATGTGCATTTTATTTTCTGTTTATTTTTTTTTTACAAAAAGTGGTCCCCACTTTAATGAGGTTTTATTTTTTCCTCTTTTCTGATGCGTTTCTCAGTCTGGATCACTCGAAAACAGGTGAGGATCAGGGTTTATGATGTCACAGACGACGAGAAAGCAACACCACCAGAAAGACTAACATATACACTCTCACACACATACACACACACACACTCACGACTTAAATACAGTCTAAGACACATAAGCAGTAATACGCAGACAACAGAGAGGGTCAGGAAGGCCTTACGAGGGGCGGCCTAAGCACTGGGGCAATGAAATGACTGCTTCTGCTTACAGCAGTTTAAACACACTCACACACACACTCACATTCATTAATTCACACTTATGTTCACACTCACTCACAAGAGAGTATCTAAGCACACTAAAACAGACACGCGTGCTCATTCAGACACGCTCCTCATCCCTGAGTAAAGCCCGAGGAAAGATCTAAAGATCTGTGACGTCAGAACTAAAGCCAATCACGTGAAAAAAAAAACAAAAAAAAAACTAATCAAGAAGCCATGGTCTCCAGACAGGCTCAACAAACAACACAAAAAAACAAACAAACTGGTGAAACGTGTTGAGAAAGAAGAGAGGAAATGTGCAAAACTGGACAAACGCAATGTAATAGAGGGGTCAGCTTCTCTAACGGGAAATGAAGTTCACACACACTCCCTGGTGTGTGTGTGTGTTTGTGTATGTGTGTGAACCAATACAAGCAAACAGAGGCAAACAGTACTTATTAATCAATCACAGTCACATCACACACGTAACCACAAACTAACTATGATCTAATGCTACATGTACTCTGCGCACTTTTTTTAAATATTTTGCTTCTTCAAGAGGTGGAGGGACGACCTTTTAAAATATTCACAACTTAATTAGTAACTGTGATCGTTAACAGGATCATGAAAATCAGAGATTGAATCATTTTGATAGGAAAGCTCACATTTGTGTAATATTCAGTGAAAAGTGTCATTTTAATGTACATTACTGTTTAAAAGTTTGGAATCACTTATGTTTATCATTGCTCATTCTTTTTCTGTAAATGTTATATAATGAAATGTTAATAGTTAAAATGTTAAAAGTCATTTTAATTGAAGTTTTTGGGGAACATTTCTGTTATTCTAACTACAATACACACTTTATTAATACAGCATACTAATATTATATAGTATAATTTATTTTAAAAAGCTTGTGTCTCCAAAATGACAACTTAACAGGACATCAATATAAACAGATTTTACTCTCTGTCATTTTGGACCATTTCATAATGAAATTTTGATGTAATATGATGATAAACTGACAGATTCACATTATGACAAAAAGAGAAACATGATTGAGATACCAGGTTTTTGCTTGACATCAACACTACAGTATAATATAAACGTGTATTTTTTTTCTCTTGCAAATCAATCAATCAATAGATTTGCCAGGTAAACGAACCAGAATTGTTTTGTTCACGTATCTGCAACTGATTCGATTTATATTGGCTGTGTGTATTAATCATTATATTATTCTCTGTTTTTTTATTATTATTATTAAACAGTGATTGCAACCTTTTAAACAGTAGCGTAGTTCCACTCACTTCTCTGATTGATGAGGATCTTGGAGCACTGGGTCACTTTGTTTAAAGATAATAATCACTTTTAACATTTCAGCCAATAAGAGTGAACACTGATCAGTCACTGCGTAACATTCAAGTACTATGGAATTCTTTTATGCAAAAAATAAAACAATGTACATTAATTATGTTCTAAGAAATAAAACATTAATTGTGTCCTAAAAGCAAAACAACTGTAAATGGAAACAATATGAAGAGACTACAGCTAAAACTACTATAATGTCAAGAATTATTAAGTGTGCAAATAATAGAATTCTGAATGACATAGAGCTAATCTGATTTCAGCTCGGCTACCAACTTCTTATAATACATATTATATCAGGTAATGTATGATACATCTGTTCTCTGTATACTGTTGGTGGCTGTGGCTACCATAGGTGGTGAATCTAGGCGGTTGGAACAAAATCCTGGGGTAGATTTTAACTTTCAAGACCTGGATTGGCCACCACTGTTGGCTACTAATGAAAATTTGTGTCAGTCATACCATACATTACAACCTAAACGCACAGACATATACACACACACAACCACACACACACATATATATATATATATATATAATATATAATTTATATACATATATAAATTTCCATTAACACACACTCACAGACAAAAACATATGGTCTTTACTGCTCTGCTGGTGCCGGTAACCTTCCTAGCCAATAAAAAAGTGATGAGTGACTGTATGTATAAGGGATTATACAGTAAAGCGTGCATCTGTTCTTCCATCCATGTCTAAATTTCCTTTTGTTCCATAATTATCTAAAACACAGTGAAGGATTCACACATTACAATCAAACTAGGATATAGTAATAGTATAGTAATGTAAATACTGACTGGGATCTATGGCTCTACAATGTAAATGATAGAGAAAGAAAGAGAGAAAGAGAATGAGGAAGGGAGAGAGAGAGAGAGAGAGAGAGGATGAAAGAGAGTAAAAGACAATGTGCTGAGGAAGGGTGAGGGGAAGGCAGTTGCACATAAAGGCCGAGCCATAAGAAGGTAGCTGGCGGTTGTGGCAGGTAAACAGGCGCGAGGCGTAACTGGTTTTGCATGGGTGTACCTGAACAGGGTCTAGAGGTCACTAGCAGTAGAGGGTTGAGCTGGCTGGCTGGGTTCTGAGAGGGACAGACACTGTCACTGCATATATATATATAGATATATTCGCTGTACGTTTCTCCCTGAAGATACAACGGGCTGGCCGTGCAAACTGCAACAACTTAAGAGTAAGAGTAAGCAGAGCTTCTGCCATCAATATTCAGCTTTTTTTTCCTTTTGGTTTGAATACTGGAGACTAGGGTTATTGCTATGTCCTTATTTGGAATGCTTCTTATATATATTTTTATACCTGTAGTGAAACTATGCAGTCAGAAATGAGAGAAGCTGTTAAAGAAAAAGGCTGAGAAAAGATAGATAGAAAAGAAACAGCACACAGAGAGGTATTGAGGAAATGTAGGCTAAAAGATAAGCAGCTGATTGAGCAATGCTTCAGTGAGATGGGTGAAAACAAACTAATAAAAGTCTATATTTTGGCCCAAAGCTAAGATTTCATTAAATCACATCAGCTGCATCTGCCTCAGAACGCTCTACCTTCTAAAAACACACCCACACACACTGTACACACACACTGTACACACACAGCACAAACACACCCACTCTTCGAAGAGAGTACGAAATGAAATGTCGGAAAAGAAAATGCACGGTCGTGATGATCTGAGAAACCCTGTTTTTATTATAAAAAAATAAAGCATTTTCCAAATTGAATATGGGGTGCATCCATCCACCCGCCACCATCCATCACAGGCCATCCATGCAAGCATCCAATTGATTATTCATTCATCCATCCATTCATCCATCGGTCTGTTACATTCCTCCATTCATCCATCCATCGCCATCGTCATCGTCATCATCATCGCCCACCTTTGCTATGTCACCCGTTCAAATACACCTGAACAAAGCCGCTAACCAGAGAGCTCAACCACATATGCTGGCTTTAGTGGCGCCTTTCTACCCACTTTGAGGTGTTTCTGTGCATGTGTGTGTGTTTGTGTGTATTAGACAGTCCTCTCAAGTGTCTGAAAACGTGTAGGTGTGTGTGCGTGTGAGTTAAGTAAGCAAAGGAGTACAAAGGAAGCCACGTCAGACTAGCAAACCGAGCGAACGTGTTGAGTAACTGCTGCTACATTTTAGTAAAATGGGTTTCCAGACAGTGGCTGAAAACAAAACAACAAAAAACGTCATGTTACTACCTCTCCAGATGTGCAAACGGCAAGATTCTCTTAAGTAGAACTTTAAACAGAAACACTGGACAAATATATATATATATATATATATATATATGAGATTTTATATATATACCTATACAGACGCACATACACATAGAACTCTCACACCTCACACATTTAACCATACACACATACATATACAATAAACATGTACAAACACATATGCACGTACACACACACAGACATATTGAAAGTCTTGGGAGATTTTATGTCATAGAGGTGTCCGCAAAAGGCTCGTTGTGGCTTAAGGTTTTCATTTTAAACAATTAGCAGCTTTCCTAAATCCACTTGTTTTATCAGTTGGTCAGTCTTTAATCAACTCATCTACTTGGCTGGAATGAAAACCTGCAGCCATGCAAGACAAGACACCTCTGGTTTATCATCACAGCATTGTAAGAACAAAACCTTGAAACTTAAATTCTGACTTTTTTTTTGTTCTTTTTTTAATATTTATATCAAATTTTTGTAAATGGGTAATATTGTGATGGGTGTTTGTACTGTGCCAAAATGCATGATTAGGAAATCTCGATCCATTGACTTCTATTCAAAACTGTGAATTTATTTTATTCCATTTCCTGTAAAATCACATTTTAAAGATGCAAGGTTTAGTTCCAGCTGTGACGATATCCAGTTCTACACATGTTAATAAACAAAAGACACATATCAGGACATGAGTGAGAAGTAAATATGTGCTTATGTGTGTCTGTGTGTGCGCATGCAGATATGCATGCACATGTAAATACGTACATTAAAAACAAAGAGATCTATTGGACACCCTTAAACCTCACGAAAATGTCTGTGTCAAGAGTTTCTCACTCTCTCTCTCTCTCTCTCACTCTCTCTCTTTCTCTCTTCATGGCATATTTGGACAGTCTCATTACCTCTAAAGCCCTTCTCCTGCCTGTGCTCGCACTTCCACGCATGAATTTCCATGATTAAAATGGCAGTTGGTTCATGAGCTACGCCCATGCTACACTGTGTTAAAGTGTCGCTCGCTGCTGTAGCCTTTCTAGCCTTTCCAGCTCGCTGTTTACTGAGGAAGCAGAGCTTTACAGACCAGAGCAGCACAGCGCTTCCTTCTCCAAACTCCAAACTCTAGTTCTCTCTCTCTGCCTTTCTGCCTTTGCACTGTCGCTCTTCGGCACCATTCACATTCACTCTTTTCACAGATCGAGGTGCCAGTGAGTGTGACAGGTGCGTAAAGTGCTTTGTCCACCTGTCCCTCCCTTCTCAGGTGACATGCTTTCACTTTCTTTTAAATAATAATCAGCTTTTTTCATTAAAATAAAAATATTAATAATATAAAAAACTAAAAAGCTATCTCATTGTCCCTCCACATATAACTGAAATCAAAGGCAACCTTTTGAGACATCCTTTTACGTATATAACATAGACAAGAACCCATTCTTTGTCTAAATGACTGAAAGTGACCCCTGATTGCAAGGTTTACACATTCATTGCAAAAAAGGAAAGGAAAAAAAAAAAACAAGAAAAAGAAAAAAAGTAAAATGCTACCTATCAGGTCAGATACGTGGGTTTCAACTGAGGCAGAAAAGAAAAAGAAGCAAAACTACAAACTACAAAACAAAAAAGTTGAATATATGTATATAAACCTATTACTTTAGTTCCCTCTTTCTCTAAAGAACAACTGGCACTGCTTGATTACTATATAATCACTTCTCACCTTCTCAACATGACTGACTTCTGACCTCTCTGACTGGATTATGAACCCCAGCCAGGTTTGTTCCTTTACATTCAGGTGCCTTTCTCTTCCTTAAAATAAACGCCAACACGATCTTTACCGACCTGACTGACTGCACTTACGAAATCCCTCTAATCTCTTTGCGACGGGCTTCAGATTGTCGTTAGTTTTAAGTCTGAATCTCAGATGAGACTGCTTGAGCAGGATGGCTGACATCATGTAAACTCCCGCATCCAGTGAAGGAGTGATTTCCGTCCTGCCTCCCTGAGCAATGTCATCCACACCGGACCCCACCCTCCCACCTCCATCCTCTCACGATCAAATATGGATGGAGCAGGGACTAATGCACTACACGTGCAAAGGCATCCCCATTTAGTGCTACTTCAGTGGGTGTCCTTCAACGTCTCCCGCTCGTGTTATGACAGGACAAACAGATGTAGGGCTATAAAGGTTGTGAGATATTTTGTACCCTGGAGGGCATCATACAGTGCTCAGGTGTCCTACATAAACCCTCCTCCAACAACTTCACCTTGCATTATACCTGCCCCAGATTTACCAGCCAAAAAAAGGGAAACAATAAAATAAAAACTCTGCACCAATTGCCAGTATATATTCAATGCACCTATTAAAATGTTATTACTACACATACGATGATAGGTATAGGCCTATACGGAGTTAATTTAGCCTATGGTACAGTAATCTGGATAGAAAAACAAAATAAGCAAAATCAAATTTAAAATTATATAAAAACAAAAAAAAACAATAGTCAAAGATCAAAACAAAAGAAAGACGAACATTGTGATGGGTAATTGACTTTTCGTCTCATTCAATTCAATTCAATTCAGAACCACAACCTGACAGTCCAATGGGCTTTTTCACTTGCCATTATTTGATCTGCCTTCAATGCTGATTTTAACCTCCTGAGGGATAAAAGAAGGCTTGGGAAGAGTCAAAGGGGGTTCCTCCTCTGGCTTCTCCACTTTGCGGCCCTCAGGGGCCGACCACCTCCTTTTTCGGCCCGGCGGTTTGCTGATGGACTCCACCTCTGAGGGCTGCTGAGGAGCTTTGCACGTTCCCCTCTCCCCAATTCTCAGTTCTCCGTTCTCTGTGCTGGCCTGAGTGCCCGGCCCTCCCTGAACACCACGCTGCCCCAGTCCGTTCTCCTGCTCTTTGTGCCGCACCCCACCTCGCGCCCCACCTGAAGGTGGCTTAGGTGGTTTGAGGGGTGGTCCAAGGCCTGCTGTGTCTGGGATCTGCCCTTGGCTCTTCTTCAGAGAGCCGTTCTTCAGGTTCTTGAGGGTCAAAGAGATGCAGACGTCGCCCACCGACAGCTTAGCGCACGGCAGCTCCAGCAGCTGGGTGGTACGCTCCGGACAACAGGATGACCACCCCTGGCCAAAGACGAAGAAAGGGTACTCCACTAGCACCTCCACACTGACCTGAGACAGGAAATAAGACACAGAAAGAGAGAAGAAAAAAAGGGAAAACATAAAACACACTTAATGTTGTTTACACACAAGGCAAAATGAGGTGAGTTAACTGCTTTGATAAAAAGATGTCATATTCAGTCCTGAGTCTCACTGCTGAATGTGTGTGTGTGCATGTGAGTGAGTGTGCATGTGAGTGTGTGTGACAGACTTCAGACTTGCAGTTTGAGTGGGTGGCCCAATCTCAATTCACAGACAAATGAAACAGATTTTTCATACAGCCCCCTCACTTCAGAACAGAAGGGAGCTGAACTGAGGGAATGACTCAATTCTGCCTTCGTATCCCACACAAACAGCACCAAACAAGGGCAGCATACGGTAACAGGCGGAAGAACTGACTGTGGCGAAGGCAGGGGACCGATATAGCTGACGTCCAGAACACTTCCTTTCTCCAGCATGAATGTAAGAGAACTTGTAAACTAGCAGCAGAAAGCATTCACACCTCCAACGCATGATAATCAGAATGAATACCATACGCTTGACCAAACTGTGAGAAATCTACATCTACAGCAGTGTTTCTCAGTTCAGTGCTCAGCATTCACATTGTGTAGCCACCCCAGCTCTCTAAATTAAGTTATTAAGAAAGCATAGTGTGAACACGTGTGGCAAAGAAAAACAATTCCTATAGAACAAGAAGAATATAACAGAAAATAATATTCAAAAGAGGATCTCATCCTCTTATAGCCGACATCAGAAAGCACAACAAATAACTGCAAACACATGAAATGAAACTAATAAAGGTGATGATATAACTAACCATTTAAAATTGTCAAATTCAAAAAAAGGCAGATATTTTACAAAAAATTACAATTTATTCTCTGTTGTAACAGTAGGTTCAAAAAAGGATTGTGAATACAGCACTGCATATCCCACCTGTGAGCGATGTTCTCCCACAGCAAACTGAATGATAGCATAGTTGGGTGTATGGCTGCTGTCGATGCGTTCTACAGTGCTGGAGTCGATCTTCAGCTCACTGCTGATTTCGGCGCTCTGGATGAAGTCTTCTGTCTTTAGGTCCTCCACTCGCTTCAGCTCTCCGTCCGCAAGCTGGATGATGGAGCCCTTGATGAAGTAAGGGGGCAGCGAGGGGGCTGAGGGTGGAGGTGGAGTGGCCAGCAGGCTGGCAGGGGCAGGGACCATGGGCAGGTGCAGCTGGGCCTGAACCACAGCTCCAGCGGGGTGGGGGTAGGAGGCCAGGGATTCAAAGGTTTCACCTTTTGGGGCTGTGGAGGTGACAAATGCATGGGGCAGTGCTGTGGGAAAGGCTGTGGCTGCGGCTGTGGAGGTGGCAGTTGCCTCTGCACTACTTACAGGGATGATGACCGGCTGAGCCCCAGGGATTACCAGGTGCGGGGGCAGGTTGTGGTAGCTGAGAGGCGGTTGCTGCCCTGTGCCTGCAATGTAACCTATAATGGGCTGATGAGCAGGGTAGAAGTTGGCGGAAGTGAGGCCCAAGGACAGCGGCTCGGTAGCGTTGTGTGTGGTCTGGATCACTGTGTGAGGAGATAACGTGGTGACTGCTGCCTTTAGACTCTCCACAGACAAAGGTGGGGGTGGAAAGGGAAGAGAGGTGCTGGACAATGAATTGGAGGGGGTACGAGTTACAGGCTTTCCTGCACAAATCCCTCCTTTTTCATGTGTAGAGGGAGGAGGCAGTTTGTCTAGAGTGCCCCCTGGATCAGCACTGCTCGAGGTGTGACTGTTGGGCAATAACACTATTGAGGTCCGCAAGCCGGAGCTACTGTCCTGTGCATATTCAGCCGGTAGCACCACATGCCGGGCCTCATAGTGGTGCTGCTGCTGGTGGATATGGTGCTGTTGGCTGGAAGAGCCTCCCTTGCTCTGCTTTCCTGCACTGGACTCAGATAAGCTAATTCGCTGGCCTTTGTCCAGTTCACCATTTAGCACCTCTCTGGGTCTAAGTTCCTCCTTTTTGGGAGCTGGTGCATCAGTGTACTGCAGCACGACCTGAGCGTGCGGAGGGTGCAGGTGGAGGGGGAGGTGGCCGTGGGGTGAGGGGATAGTCCGAGAGGCAGAGATTTGGACGTACTGGGTCGGGTGGGGTGAAGAGGTGCTGTCCAACATGGACGGCCCGGGAGGGCGGCCCAGGATGTGGTGATGCTGCTCAGATTTGGATGAAGGAGAGTTGGTGGCGCTGGTGTAGGCATCAGTGTGTCTCTGGGAGGAGGTCGTGGCAGCGGCTGAGGCTGGTGGAGGGGGTACCAGGGGGACGTAGCCAGTATACGGTGCAGCATAAGGGGGGCTGATGAAGTGCAGGTTGGGGGGTACAGGTGTGTACTGGATGGTGCTCCCATGCTGAGAGATGGGGGACGTGTACACGGCGGGGACGGTAGTCACTGCGGTCGCACTTCTTGTGGACTGAGAAGAGCACTCGACCAGTGGTTTGTACTGAGGGCCGTCGGACTCTGCAGGAGTCCTGGTGCGATGACTGCCACTTTCCTGCCCGCTGGCCACGCTGGCCAGCCATGCCAGGTTTTCTGTGTGCTGGCTTTCCGTGGCTGGCGCCATCATCACGGGCCTATCATCGGAGGGCAGGGTGCTCGCTGGAATCTCACGCTTCTTTGGGGGCAGGCACTCGTTGCTCCTTTCCTGGTTCGATTTCATGTTGCTTGTGGCTGCTGGACTCTCCCTGTTGATCTCTCTCTCTCTCTCTCTCTCTGGATCTTTCCCTCAGTCCCTTTCTCTTGTTCTTTCTGTTTGTCTCTCTGACAAACAGCTCTGGTCGGCTGTTGGAGGGGATTGGGGTGGGGGTAGAGAGTAGAGCAGAGGCGGCAGGAGCTTTTCTCCTCTGTTTAGGGCCAGGTGGACGCAGATCTCAGTCGAAAGCAACAGAACGCACGTCTGCCATGAAAGAGCTGTGCATTTGGTTCATGCGGAATCATTTCCTTTGGAAAGCAAGGTCCCAGGACTTCAGTGAAAACCTGCAGAATACACACAAACACAAGATACAGAAAAATGTCAGAAAAGTCACAGGTGATGCTACACTAATTCATGGTTTTAAATAAGTATGGGATAAAATCTAAACTTTGTTCTCATATGTTGCACATACAAGGACTTATCTAGCACCAATGGTTTCACAATAGCAGGGCATCTGAACAGACGTTTTGTTGCGGTGTGAATATATATCTGTGTGTGTGTGTGTGTGTGTGTGTGTGTGTGAGCAGCTCTACATCCCCACCATCTGCACACACTGTGTGTGTGAAGTGTAAGAGTGGACCCCCTGCAGGGAGAGATGGAACACTCAGTATGAGCATCATTAATAATGAACTGGCAGTTCTGCACTCAGGACTGATTTCAAACCAGTAGAAGAGCGTTCTTAAACACTCTGTCATTCACTTTTACATGCACACAGACAGACAGACATACAGGCTTTGATCTATATGCATATTCATAATTACTGTAATATGCTCATTAAGGCACATACATATAGTTTGCATTAATTCATATGATCCATCGATTCATATTTACTACAGAGCACAGAGAGTCTTGCTCTCTACAGCCTGTGCATGAAAGAATGTGTTGATTAATTACATGATCAGCCAGTGATCTTTTGGCTTTATTGCTTGTTTGACGTTCCTTCCTGAGCTGCATTGATTGCACCCACCCAGCTCTGTCTGCTCTGTCCGATACTCGTGGGAGGGCTCTTTTGCATTTCAAACAGGGACTTGATGATTTAAGAGGTGTCTCAGTGCAATAAGAGCCCGGGAGCACTGCTGGAGAGAAAGAATGCGCTCATTATGCTGATGCCTATTTAACCGTTCTCTTTATCTTATGCACGCCATCCCATAGCTGTAGAGAGGAAAGACCCAGCCACTCCATGCCGGCACAATGATCCTCACTCATCACAAGCTCTACAGTCCTCCTCAGTCTTTATCACTTCTGTCTGACTCGCTTTTCTCATGATTTATTCATCTGAGGCAAACTTCCCCAAACCGAGAGACCTTCAGCGCATCACACACATAACGGCGCTCTAAGTCGCTCTCTAAATCTGAAACCAGCCTCCTTCACAAAGGAAAAACAGTGTGCATACCATGTCGATCTGCAAAAGACTGAGATGCAAATCGCAGAATCTTCCCATTAATATGTATTTTCCATCAGGCACAGTGACAGAGAACACTAGAGTAGTAAAGTAGAGAAATCATGACTAAATAAAGCAAAACTTTCTATTGCAGATGTTATATGTGGTATAATGACATTATTTCAGTGTAATATTGAGACCCAATAACTCCTTTACATTTCAAGAATCTTGAGCATCAGTAGCAGGTCTGTCATTATAATTACATAATGTTAGTAATTACTTACTCAAATAATCATACAATATATGAATATGATCTCAATATATTTTGCTGAACTTGATATAGGCCAATCTGTTTTTTTTTTTTGCTTAGCAAGAAAAAGCATATTAATGTGAATGAGCCAGTATGTAATTTTTAATAAATGTTTAATTTATTTGTTTTATATGCTTACAATATGTACATATATATGCATTGTTATTCCAATATGTAAATATGCTTAGTAATAAAAAAGTTGACTGCTATTTTAATGTAATATGTTTTATAATATTATATTAATGCTATATCAGTGGTATAAAACAATCCTAAAAAGAGAATTTTAATCCAGAATCCAGGAAAGGCTTTCAAATTACTAAGGACAGGATGTTGGATGATCAACATCCCTAATTCACCTCAACCAGGCCCCCAGTTCCCCACTTTAAAGTAGTTCAAACTTTAGAAAAAATATATCCTTATAATATTTAAACTTTAACTTTGTCATTTGTAGTCCAGTTCATGTTCTCTTGGTAACCATTTGATACATTTGGAATGCCTGGGAATTTAACTAAAAATATGCTGCAAAATATTATACAGTACATTTTTAGTTTCCCTCATTCTGAAGGACCTTTGCAGCTGTAAATGATTTACTTGCACTTAACAGAAGGATATGATTCATTCATCAGCTCACACAAAATTTCCAGCAGAGAGAAAGCATTTGCTCTTGAAGATGGAAGTTCAGAGAAACGGTCATGCAAAAAAAAAAGCTATGGACAACTTTTCTCACAAATTACAAATAAATATATTGGTATTTAAAGCATTTATTTGCAGAAAATGAGAAAAGGCTGAAATAACAAAAAAGAAGTTCATATTCTTAAAGATTTAAGAATTTAGAAATCAATATTTGGTGGAATAACCCTGTGTTTAATCACAGTTTTTATGCATCTTGGCATGTTCTCCTCCATCAGTCTTATGCACTGCTTTTGGATAACTTTATGCCACTCCTGGTGCAAATTCAAGCAGTTCAGCTTGGTTTGATGGCTTGTGATCATCCATCTTGCTTTTGATAATATGCCAGAGGTTTTTAATTTTGTTAAAATCAATTTTTTTTCCAGAGCTGAATACTGTATATATATATATATATATATATATATATATATATATATATATATATATATATATATATATATATATATATAATCACACACAGACTATATAAGACGTAAAGATTTAAGAAAAGCTTTGAGAAGCTTTGAGTAAATGGAAACTCAATGTGTTTCATACAGATCTGTAATGTGGCTGCTTTATAGTACTAAAGAAGGATGGAACAATGAATTAATTCATTGAATTCCTGAATTAATTAATTAATTAATTAATTAATGATTGTTCCCACAATACCTCAAACAAAATCTGAATAGAAATGATGGCTCTGATCAGGCTGTTGCAGGAGAACTGCTGCACATGACAGAAGCACCCTACAGTGGACATGGCAAAAGTATTTGTCATTTTAGTGCAGACCATTCATTCTCTGCAAGAAAAAAATTGCAACGTCCTGATAATTTCATGATGAGTTCAAACTCAAATGCTTTAACCGTAATCTAGCTTCTCTTTTGTCCTTTTCTGTGGTGTCCAGATCATTCTCTTAGCAGCTGAGCATGCTAATGAATAAATTACCATAATCATGTTCATACAGTGTCTGTTCTCTTAGATGACAACAGTCCTTTGTTGGCACAGCAACAAACTGCAGTGGACTAAGTTTATCTGCATAAGAAATAACCTTTTATCCTCCTAACTAAAAACTTTAGAAAAGTGTAAAAAACATGTTTATGTGTGCTGACCAGCAATGACTGAGCATCATATCAACCAGTATTTCTCAACTCTAGGCTCAGTGACACTCAGTGTACTGCTCAGATTTGAGAATGATTTCCTCCCACACATCAACATTTCATGTGTGGGCATTCTCATGCTGTTTTCTGGGGTTTTTACAATTTATAAGCAATTTACATACAACCATCCCATGACTTTTGGCATTTCAGTGTATAAATCATATCAAAAACATCTGAAGTGGTGGTGCACTGTTTTACCTGTCGGAGTCCAGCAGAGTTTTCTGATTCTCTGCTCTGAGAGACTTACATACTAAACTTGTCAATTAACAGGTGAGTTTAAGCAGCTGTAATTAAACAGGAAAAGCACGAATTCAGGGTTCATACACTTTTTGACCAAAAAATTTCCATGATTTTTCCAGGACTTTTCCATGTCTTCACGGCAAATTTTCATGACCATACGATCTTCAAAACATTAGTGCAAAAATCAACTAAAACTATAACGATAAAAAAAAAAATTCTTTAAGCAATGTTGACACAATGAGCTGATATATTTATTAGTTAAAAATAGCTTTTGTTAGTCAATAAATGGAAACACATTTGTAGATCACAAATTTCCATGACTTAACCAAAACTTTAAGGGTGTTTCTATTTTTCCAAAACTTATCCAGGCCTGGAAATGGCTAAATTCCATGACTTTCCCAGGTTTTTCATGATCGTACCCTGCAAACTGTCCAGGAATTCAGGCCTGGAATTGCCCACCTCTGAGCTAAACCTGGAGACACCTGAGTGGTCCAACAGGACAGTAACCGCAAACAAACAAACAAACAACAAAGGTGTTTGTGGAGTGGATAAAATAGGCTAACATTGAGCTTTTGGTAGGCTTTTCCATGTTTATAAAAATAGTTACAGATATTGACATGAAAAGCAGTTTCTTTCGCTTAATATTTTTAAATCAGCAGTTTTAAACTCCTACGTTTGATTCAGGTTTAGAAATCCATTCAGTGCCCTTTCAGGCCATGCCTCTATGCCTCTGTGCAGAACATCAATGAAAATACTTCATCAAATGGCTAAATACGTTCCCCTACAGGGACAGAGTGAAGCGTTCCGAAACAATTCCCTAGAGCTTCCACTTTTGGTAGCTCACGGAGGACGGTGGGAGGCTGAGGTGGTGGGAGAGAGCATGTGCAACTTAACTGACTATAGCCTACACTAATTGTTAATGAATATCTAAAACTGCCAGAGGCCTGCAAGGATTAATGAAGCTGCTGCCAATAACTGCTATTTTACACACACACACACACACACACAGAAACACACACACACAGAATCACACAAACACGCCTCAGTCTGTTCCTCCATCCCAGCGGTATCCCGGGGAAAGCCAACTCCTAATCTTCCACTGTTGCGGCCTCCCTGCTTTATCCCTCTGGATTAAGAGAAAGGCTCGAATCACGGCTCAGTCTGCTCTCCCAGCATAGAGACAGCACAGCACAGCTCAGCACACACACACACACACTGCACTCACTGGAGCTGGGAGGGAAGGAGCAGAGCAGCCTCTACTGACCTACATTAGAGGGAACACCACTCAGCACACACACACACACACACTCACAGTGGTAGCTGTACACTCACACATGAAACAAGCGCACACACACAGCAAAAGGGGTGAGTAAAGGGCTTTGTATTATGCATGCACGTACTTGTAAAATACACACACAACCACATACACACTGACACGCACACTCAGCACACATATACACACACCCAAAGGACTGCACTGCCACTGCTGCTGTGCTGTAAATGAACAGAAAGCGCTGTAGGAGAGAAGAGGCGAGATGCATCAGCTGGATCTTGCTGAGCACACATGCTTTTACCTTCTAAAAAGCCCAGACTGTATCAGATGACCTGAAATCTAAACGCATTGTCCGACATCAAGCCTAAAGAACTACCGCCTATAGAGCTCAAGGTCTTTGAACTCAAGAAGGAGAAGCTGTTTTTCCCATATTTTTATTAGACCCTGCATTATATATACAGAGTGGTTTGTTACATCTTACGTTTTTATCGTTGCTTTCAACCAAAAAAAACTTGTAACATCTCAATTTTTGCATTTTCACATTTTGACATCACTTGAATCTGGCAGTTATTGCTCACATTGTGTTTCTCACATTTGAAATATGCTCCAATTTTTGCATTAAATTTCACTGAATGCACAGAACAGCTATCCTAATGCAAGGTGACCAACAGCTACATCCAGGCACTGGATAGACCCTATATGACACAGACACTATAAATAATGCATTAAAACATTCTTTTTAAAAACACTTTGCTCTATGGATGGATCCAGAAGAACCTTGGCTATTGGAACTCAATAGACTGTTTAAATGCTTGAATGGTTTTCTGCTTAGTTAAAAGCTTTTTCAAATACCCTTCTACTAATGTTTCTATATAGCAGCACCTTAGCTTAAGGGTCCCAGCAAAGTATCGACAATTAATGCATTATTACAGTTCTAAAGTAATGGTTCTAAATGCAAGAGCCATAGCACCTCAAATGATCAGTTCTTTAGATTGTTAAATGGTTATTTGCTTGGTTAAACTGCAGATTCTGTATCTTGTAGAGAGTTCTCTATAGAACTGACTAACAAGCTTTAAATATAGCACCAAAACATGTTGCACTATTAGTTGACTCTTCTGGCAACATCTTTGCTCCAGGGTTTCAGTGGTAATGTACATGTATATGGTTGTTCTTGCACAAAAAAAACCTTATTATCTCACTTTTTGACATCAATTAAATCTGCAATCTGTTTTTCTTTACATTGTTGACACAACTGTGAATATTCAAGGTGTTTGCACAATAGCAATGATATAAAACATATAAAACAGCACATTAACTCAAAAGGGCTGCAAAAAGGCTCTGCTGGAGTGTTAAAAAAGAAAAAAAAGAACACTGAGCTCAATGACAGTCACCACAGAACATACTACAGCCATACTACCATCTATACAGATGACGTTTTCATCTACACAGCCATTCCCTAACCTGTACATAATGCAATCCCAATGATCAACAGTTACCAAGCAGGAGTTGCCTCTGTAACAGTGACTGCTGCTACAACAGGCTGCTGTCACTTTAAGAGGTGGGCATGGGCTTAGAGTACAATCCCTGCTCTCGCTGGCTTCCTGATCGCTCCGAGTGCCAGTTCCTCACAAAAGCAAGCCAGCCACCTCACTGCAGAAGCACAGGAGCACGAGCAGGCGGGGAGCGAATGACGAGCAGAAGAGGAGAGGGCATGAAGGGAAAAAAGAGAAAAAGAGAGCGTGAGAGTAGAGGTAGAGAGGGAGTGTGCTCTAGAGAGAGAATGCGAGAGAACTCTAGAGAGAAAGAGAGAGAGAGAGAGATAGAGGAGGGTTTCCAAGCGGCCGCATGACTTGCACTTTCCCTCCCCGTTGGGAAGAGAAGTCCCACAGCTAGTTAAGAGAACAGCAGCTCGTCTTAAACAGCACGCAGGAGCTCAGGAAGAGGCTGGACCGTCCAGCAGGAGCCGCTGAGGAACTGACTGCAGAGGGACCACTGACTATTGGCAAGCAACAGGAGAGAAGCACTGGAAGCTGGTGCGTCAGAAGTGTGCAAAGACTTACCGTAGCGTCCAAAAAGCCTCCTTAAGGCACTCTCTGTGCTGTCCCTCGCTAGCGTCCACTCAGAAAGTCCACCAGAGTCTCTCAGAGTCCACCAACTCTTCTGCCCTGCTGCCCAGCAGGCTGGCTGTTCTCCCTGCGCTCCTGCTCTCTGTCCACCACCCCCCTCTCTCTCTCTTTCTCTCTGTATGGGTCTCTCTATCTGCTCTCCCCTCCCTGCCGTGGCACAGAACAGTGTGTGGGGCTCCACAGCTGGACAGTGCTGCGTCCAGTGTGCCTGAGTGTCACACACACAGGCTGCCCCAGAGCCTGAGCCCTGACCGCCCGCTGCCCGCCTGACCGCCTGCATGCAGCACTCCAACGTGTGTTATGCAAGGCCCTCACTCACTCACTTACACACACACACACACACACACACACACACATTCTCACTCGTGCACACTGTCTCACACACATACGTACACTCACACACACACACGCTCCCTCAGTTCCTCCCATGCCTCGCCTCACTGCCCTCCACCAACTTCATCAGGTATTCATTCAAAAAACACACACGCCAGCTGGCACTGTGCCCAGACTCCACTCACAAGGAGAGAGTGAGAGAGAGACAGAGAGAGAGATAGACAGAGAGAGAGATAGAAAAAGGGGAGGGAAGAAGGGAGGAGAGACAGGAGAGTGGGAGGAGGACACTCGCAGATAGACGATGAAGGGTGGGGAGAGAGAGCAGATGAGTGAGATAGAGAGACAGAGAGAGAGAATAAGTGTGTACACTAAGCAAAGCAGTGATGGGAGGGAGAGATAGAGGGAGGGAGATAGAGATAGATAGGAGGATAAAGAGAGCAAGCTAGATTAAAAGGGGGAATGATAAAGAGAGACTCTCCCTCCCTCTCTCTCTCTCTCTCTCTCTCTCTTTTACACACACACACAAAACTCCTGGGAGAAAATGTTCCACACTCTTTTTTCTAACTTCAACATGGTTCAGCACTCACTCTGTGCAATAAAGCCCACACACTCTAGTATGCACACACACACACAACCCGCACACACTTCCAGGTGTGGTCAAACACTTAACACACTTCTGAAAGTACAGTACAGCCATACCAAGGCCATATAGCCAACACATATATTTAGTTTGTTTTAAAATCAGCTCAACATCCACAATAAATTCACTATTACAGTATTGAAACAGGCTCTTCATTGGCTCTTTAGGAAAGACAATGATTCTACATACAACTATGCCAAAGGACACACACATGTTTAAATGGTTCTTTGCTTGTTTAAATAGTTTTTTCCTATAGAAAGGAAACAGCTACAGCACCAAAAAGGGTTCAACTACTGTGCTCCTGGTTCTGGTGGCAGCACCTTAGCTCACGTGTATTTTTAGACTTAGAACGTATTTGCATCAGCTACCAGCAGAGCTGAAGTGTACACACACACACACACACACACACACAACTTCAGGTGTGGTCATACGCTTAACACACTTCTGACTGTACAGTATAGCTATGCTGAGGGAAATATAACCAACGGCTATGTCCAGACTGTTTTATATTCTGCTCATCATCTATAATACACACATTTAGTGCAAGTAATAATTATATATAGAACCATAGTCTATCAACAGCCCATTAGAATGCTCACAGTATGCTCACTCTTGGGGAAACTCCAGTACATTTTTCTTTTCAGAAGGTTTTTGCACAGCATTATTTATAGACCCTTCTTTAAAGTTTTTTTTTTTTTTTTTACAAAGCACCAAATAGTTTTTACTACTGTACTCTACTGTTCTGGCAGCATATTTGCTCATATTTCAGGATCAACTCACCATCCACAATAAATGCATTACTACACTAGCACCAAAGAGGATTCTACTACTGTGCTCCTGTTTCTGGCAGCATCTTAGCTCAAGGATATTTTTAGACATCAGCTTAAGGCTACATTGGAGCAAATAAAGCACTTCAGCTGGTCTCTCTGGATGACACTGTAAATCTAACTGGAAATGTCCTTGTTGCACTTCTGTCTGTCCTCCACCAGGGTGCGGTAATCCCGGTATGGAGCCCTGCCTGGGCTCCATAGCTACAGGCTGCGGTTTGTTTCATTGACCTAGTTAATGGAGCACTTTTGATAAATATGTATTTCCCACTGCAGTGAGGAATGTGTGGCACGCACAGTTAGCGGGGATGGCACAACACAGACAGACAAGTAGACAGGCAGGCAGACAGACAGACAGAGACATGGAGAGAGAGAGAGAGAGAGAGAGAGAGAGAGAGAGAGAGAGAGAGGGATACAGTATGCATTAAATTAAGGTCTGATCTGAGCTTAGTGGATGCAGGCAGGAAATTACACAGAGGAGATTAATTAACCCTTTAAACCAAAAGCTTCTGTATGTGGGTCCCCACCTCAATTCCTTATACATACTCCTACATAAAGAGACCACTTCAGATTCTTAATCAGTTTCTCTGATTGTGCTATTTATAGGTATATGTTTGAGTAAAATGAACATTGTTGTTTTATTCTATAAACTACAGAAAACATTTCATCCAAATTTTAAATAAAATTTTGTCATTTAAAGCATTTCTTTGCAGAAAATGAGAAATGGCTGAAATAACAAAAAAAAAATGCAGAGCTTTCAGACCTCAAATAATGCTAAGAAAACAAGTTCATATTCATAAAGTTTTAAAAGTTTAGAAATCAATATTTGGTGGAATAATCCTGGTGTTTAATCACAGTTTTCATGCATTTAGGCATATTCTCCTCCACCAGTCTTACACACTGATAACTGATAACTTTTTGCCACTCCTGGTGCAAATATTCAAGCAGTTCAGCTTGGTTTGATGGCTTGTGATCATCCATCTCTTGATTACTATACAAAGAAACTCATCATTTTTAAGTGGTCTCTTATTTTTTTTTCCAGAGCTGTACATATCAGCTTTAGACTAGTTGCTGAGAAATGTAGAATCGTTGTAGGGTTAATAACTGAATAATAAGGCTGTTGATGAAGTGGTTAAATTATGTTACTAATGGCCCGTCCACATTTCAGCAGGGTCTGAGTGGAGGACAGTTGGCAGAATCCATCAAACAGCTATTAAAGCAATAATAAAGAGATAAAATGCTGACATTAATGTCGTTACTGAATGCAGTGTAGCAGCAGAATTGGACCTGGTGAAGTAAGGAAGTCAGGGGAGTTCCCAGGAGTGCCCTCCACTGAGATCTGCTATGGAAAGTCTGAGAGACCAGAGTGCGTGTGTGTGTGTGTGTGTGTGTGTGTAAAGTGCTAGTGCCAGTCCTCTAGGAACAAAGGGCAAGGAGCTAGGCTGTAGATAGTATGTAAAGGGGGGAGAAAAGTGATGGAGTGTGGGAATAGAGGAGTAAAGAAGGCACGGAGTGTGAGGGTGAAAATATGAGTGAAAGTGAAATGGAGCAAAGAAGTGATATAGTGAATGAAGAGTGAAAGAGTGAAATTGGAAGCGTGAAGGAGATGAGGAGTGAAGGAGAATGAGAACAGGGTAAAGGAAAAAAGTAGAGAACTGAAGGAGTGAAAAGTGGAGGAGTGAAAAAAAAAGTATGGTGTGAAAAAACAGAAGAGGCAGTGGAGTTTAGGAGTGAGGGTGTGAATGAGTAAATAATTAGTTAAGGAAAGAAACTAGGAGTGGAGGAATGAAAGAGAGGATGAGTGGAGTAATGAAGGAACAGGACCAGGTGAGAAAAGGAGTGGAGAAGTGAAGTGTGAATTTGAAAGAAGATGTGGGGTGGGTGTGTGAAAGGTAGAGAAGTAAAATAAAAATATGAAAGAAAAATACAAAGAAGTAAAAAGGTAAAGAAGTAGAGGAATGAGAGAGGAGAGGATCAGAGTAAAAGAATGAAGGAGTGAAGAAACAGATGAGTGAAGAAGTGGCAAAGTGAACGAGTGGTGGTGTGGAAGACTGAAGGAATGAAAGGTGGTGCAGTGAAAAATGAAGTAGAGGAGTCTGGGTTTGAGGAGGGGGAGGAGTGAAAGAGTGGTAGATTAGAGAGTTAAGAAGTGGATGCATAAAGAAATGAAGAAATAGAGGAATAAACAAGAAAAGTTAAGTACAGGATGAGTGGAAGTACGGAGGAGTGCATGAGTGAGGGGTGAAAGAGGAAATAAATCAAGGAGAAAAGGAGTGAGAGAGTGAAGGAGTGGAGGAGTGTGGAAGCGGAGGAGTGCATGTTTACACAACTATGACAAAGTCACGAAAAAATTAGCTGAATGCAGCGGCTTGTCTGTTGCCATGGTACCTAGTTAGCCATGCTCTCTGTTTCAGAACTATTAGAATCATTTATTTAATTTCTGAGTGTTAGGTCAAATATGTGTGCAACCACTTGACAACGAGAGAGAGAGAGAAAGAGAGAGAGAGAGAGAGAGAGAGAGAAAGAGGTAGAGACAGAGAGAATAGCAAATGAACAAAACAAAAAAATAACAGAAAGATCACATTTCTCGTTATAAATCTTCACTCGACGGATGAGGGCAATGCTTTAAATAAAACATATCTAAACTACAGCATCTTCTCTCAGATCTTACTGGTAAAGCAGGTCAGTGTCTTTCATCCCGTGTCTAAGCAGAGAGTGATGACCTCTCAGTCCGCCTCTGTACACACTGCAGCCTCTCAGACCACCTGCTGAGCCTCTCAAGACTTCTTACATACACACACAAGACTTCAAAAGAGCTGCCTACAACTCTTCAGTAGTGTAGTGCATGCTCTCTCGCTCTCCATCTCTCTGTATTTCTCTCTCTTTGAGTTCTTTCTCAGTTCTTTGTTCTTCTCCTCCACCCGTTCCCTCAAGCAGCGGGCAATTCGTTTCACATGTGCTTGAAAACTCCAGTGGGAAGAGTACTGGAGGCAGAGAGAACTGTAGCTGTAGAGTTTTCTCCATGGAGCAGCGTTCTCTGATGCTACAGTGATAACACACTGCTCAAAAAAAAAATAAATAAAAGCCCAGCAAAGTCCTGAAATGTGTCACTCAGTGACACTTACTGCGGTCAAGCCTTCTGCACACGAAGAGCACAAACCTGAAAAGGGGTCGGACTTTTACAATAAATGATAATTGCTTTTGAATTCCTTCAACAAAGTCTTTGGAAATCCTAATGAGTAATGTGCAGTCGATAAAAAGGAAATGGAAGCTGCATCATACCACCCAGATTCTGCTTACATGAGGCTTGTTCTGCAAAACATCTTGTTCTGCATCAAAGCATCAAGCAGACTTTATGAGAGAAGCCACAACGAGCCCAACAATCACTTTGAAGGATCTGCAGAGTTCAGAGGCTGATCAATGATATACGTAGTATGAGAGGCTGACTAGGACGTAGCCACTATAATTAATTTTAAACTGACTGCTAAGTCCTCAACTAACACCAACCCAAATATTAACCCTTGTGTGGTGTTCGGGTCTGTGGGACCCGTTTTCATTTTTCATCAAATGATACTAAAAATATATTTTTTCTAACTCAAACTCATTGGCATTGGCTCATTTTTTGTGAAAAACATATATCAAAACACATTTTCGATAAACACACACTGTACACCAACCCCCCCCCCCCCCCTCCTCCCTACACATTTATATTACATACAGTATGTTTGGCCAAGGGCTAATAAACATTGCTTCATTTGTAAATTTGAAACTAAACAAATTTTCTACTCATATCTTGAGTTTAATTCATTTTCTTTTACATTTTATTAAAAACCTAATAAAAAAAAAGAGTAGCACTTTTTGAAAGAAATGTAACATAAGAAAGTTTAAGGGCAAATATTAACCATGTAAACTGTTTATATTGCTTGCAATTTAGGTGAAGCAAGTATGTGTAAAATTGCTTAATTTAATTAATGTAAAATTGCTTAATTTTGCTGAATTAAATACAAGTAACAAAGTAAACGAGTAACAAAAATATGAACACCACACAAGGGTTAAGCATGTGGGTGGCAGCATCACGTTGTAGCCATGCCTCTCTTGAGAATTGACTAGTAATCTTGACGGACACATGAATATTGGTGCAATGTACAGTGTACAACTCATGCAAGACAACCAGCTTCAGTCTTCTAAAAAACAAGGCTTGGGAGAATCTTTTATCTAAACAATGATCTTAAGCACACTGTCAAACAACAACAAGTCAATAGTCAATTTAAAATGTATGGCACTATTTGAAAAGTGCAATCCACAAAGGCCAACTAAACAACCTGAGCAAAATGAATCTGGCAGGATCTGGCACAGAATTTTGTGCACACTAAACAGTGTTTCAATACTAGACACAATTAAAATGCATACATGTAATAGTATAATATACAGCTTCTTATAAAAAAAATAAGAAACCACTTAAAAATTATGAGTTTCTTTAATTTTAGCAAATTGAAAACCTCTGGAATATATTCAAGAGGAAGATGGATTGAATGAACACAAGCAATCAAACCAAGCTGAACTGCTTGAATTTTTGCACCAGGAGTGGCATAAAGTTATCCAAAAGCAGTGTGTAAGACTGATGGAGGAGAACATGCCAAGATGCATGAAAACTGTGATTAAAAACCAGCGTTAATCCACCAAATATTGATTTGTAAACTCTTCCAAACTTTATGAATATGAACTTGTTTTCTTTGCATTTTTTGAGGTCTGAAAGCTCTGCATCTTTTTTGTTATTTCAGCTATTTCTCATTTTCAAATTTAAAAAGTTAAATAATGTACCATTTTTCTGCAAGGATTCAAACTATATATAAAAAAAAACATACAAACTCCATAAACTCTCACACAACTTTTCTAAATGGAGTAATGAAGCGCTCAGGTGTTCTGGCCAGGCTTTGCAGGACAGCACATTATGCCAGACATAAAGCTAATCTGCAGCCATTTCTCTGCTAGCAGGCTCAGCGTGGGGTTATTACTCTACAATCAAGTCTCCAGCCTGCTGTTCACTGCGGTAGCACTGTGCGCTCCTACCCGTCTGTCTGCTCACCCTGCTAATGAGCCACTGTTCTGCTATTAGAGGCAGACATATGACGGACCAGGCAGAAAGGAGGATTAGCATCATCTCAAAGGATATAGATGTTAAATAGAATAGTACAGTATAGATGACGAAAGAGTGAGTAGATGCTGACTTTTTTTTGCGTGGGTGAGCTCTGATTTGTTTTAGGTTTGTGCGAGCGTTCTCTCATTTTGTGTGTGGGTACAGTGCTATCTACTATAATTTAGATTATAGATTTATATTACTTCATTCTTTGCCAAATCGAATCATTTCCCCTTTGGTACTCTGCAAAAACACAGCAAACCTGTTAGTCCAAATGTTTTTGCATCCAATAATTATTGGATTATTGAAGTTGGGAATGAGGTGGGGTGGTGAACATTCAACATGCTGACCTCACTAATGATCTGGTTGCTGTGTGCAATCAAATCCTCACAGAAGTGTTTTGAAATCTAGAAGATTTAATGAAATTCTCTTAATTTTCATAACTTTTAATATCCTCGATTTCAGAAGAAACATTTAAATGAGCAGGTGTCCCAATACTTTTGTCCATATAGTTCATTTCAAGCCATGTGTAACTAAAACCAATTAAATGTTATCAACAGTGATGGAACGTTTCACTTTTTCCAGCTCCGATTCCGATATAAAACTGACATAAAACTGTTGATACAAATAACGTTAAAATGGCTCTTTTAGTTTTTTGCACTGGTTGTGCAGGAGACTTTTATTTTGACACATAGTGTAGTGGATTAGCTGCAATGGATAATTGTATTTCCGAGCAGAATTAATCACTGTTTTTTAATAACATATTGATTTCTTATTGCTGGTTAGAGTGGGTAGGATCTGTGGTTTTTAATATTTAATGTGGATTATGGCTGTAGTTCACTTAAGATAGTTACTTATTACATTCACAATGCCGGAATGCAGTTGTTGGTCCAATGCTAGCTAGGCTTACAGACTGCTGGTGTTAATCTGACATTTTTGTTGTAGACAAACAGTTAAAGTTTACTCAGTCAGCCGCAGACTGAATCTGCTTGGGGTTCAGGGTAAACTGTGGAACTGGAATCTGGATCAGTGATGCGTTTCGTGTTAAAGTTACGGCTGGTTTATTGTCCAGCTCAGGCTGCGGACTGGAATATGGATCGGTAGGTGGATCATCCGTGCTCACCCGATATCTGATACACTGATTGCGTCAATATCAGCCCCGATACCGATATTGTATCGGATCGGATCTCTAGTTATCAAATGAATAACTGATAAGGCAGTACTGATTATAAATTACTTCAGTCTCCGTAATCTTATTGCAGCTCGATGAGAGTATGCTGTTCTTAAGAGCTTACACACACATACACATATACTCACTATCTCTTTACTTATATATACAACATTAGCTCTCTACTTCATTTGCTCTACTTTTATCTCTCATACATATACACAAACACTCTCTTTCTTCAGCCTTCCTCCAGTTTTGTCTCCTCCCTCTTTCCCTCATTCCATAAGTTTCTCTCTCTCTCTCTCTCTCTCTCTCTCTTCGAGGGTGAAGGATTTTTCTGGGTTTTTTTTTTCAACCAGCTCTAGAACACAATTCTACACCCACAAGGATTGTGTGTGACGGACGGTGCACTGACTGACCTGCAGTATGTGTGTGTGGCCTCCTGCACTGAATATTAATGTGATATTAGCTGCCAGAATTAGCTGCCTGTTTGCATGGACAATTCTAGCCAGACATCACAGGTCACAATCATTACCACCCACTACTAGTCAAGTCAAGTCAAGTCAAGTTTATAATATAAAAGAGTGGGAGACACTATATGTTCAATACAGCAAGACACAATAAACATACGTAAGACAATAGTGCAATATTGATGGTGATTGAGATGGAATGACAGTAAAAATAGTAAATAACAGTAGTGTTATTACCACTCTGCTGTGGGTGGTAATGCCTTCTTTAGCCCTATCCGGATGGAATAAGTTTCTCAAGGGGACGTCTGTGAAAAATATTTCACACTTCTACTTAAACTCTTGCATCCGGACTGCAATAACTTATGGTCGCTCCAGACGGGAAAAAAATCACAGGGGACTCCCCCATCAAAAAGAGAAAATTAACCCAGGATCCCCTGAGAAAATAATCTTATCCGGATGGGGCTCATGACATATTCCCGGTACGCACATGGCACTATATACCTGCACAACTACAGAAATGTCTTGTCCATCTGGCACAAACTATCAGGCCTTGCCCAAACTCACAAGATAACACCTTGTGGTACTCCCTGAGGAAACACTTAATGATCAGTTGACATAATGCTGTCCCAAGATGTTTAAATTGATATGTCAGTGTATTAACCATTAGGCAGGGATAACAAATGCATTAAAAAAACTCTCTATGAATTAATTCACTCATAACTCATACAGACCAAGCAAAAAACTTTACTTCAATTAAGATTCTAATCTTTTAATCAATATCACATTCCTGTTTATCAGCTGATAAGGAGAAGATCATTTTAATATAATTTGAATTTGAGTAAGATCTTTTTTATTTCTATAATAACATTTCAATGGTATAATACAATTATACTGTGTGATAAACTAGAGTATTTGTTCTAGTGCTCTAAAGGTTAACACAGTTTAGTAGTTTTATAGTAACTCGCAGTAACATGAGGCGGTCAGTACAGCACTACAGTGTAATAGTGAGCAGGTTGATTAAACACAGCCACATTTGGATGAAATACAAGCGGCGATGCAACAGAGAGCCGCAATAGTGGGATGAGCTGCAGAGGTGACCTTGCTGTGGAGCGCCGCCTTTTATTTGGAGCTCAGAGCAAGAGTGAATAATCTCTCAGTGTAGATCCCGGCCATGAACACAGCAAGTGATGAGGAGTTCAATGCAATTCCCATTTCATTTCAATGAATTAACAGAGTCAATGAATCACAAGAGAAAATACAGGTAAATTTGTCCAGTTAGGTTTTCTACTAGGTTTGAGGCATTGCTATTAGCACTGCATTTAGCAACAATACTGATAGTGAGAGGTCAGCATCCTTAACTCCTTAACTTATACCAAAAGTATGATTAGTGGTTGATTAAAAGTATGATTAGATTTAAACCCCTTTATCCGAACCCTGGTATTAGGCATGGTGCCAAATAAGTTAATGTTATCCGTTCAGATATTTCTACTCTGTTTGCTGCACTTTTCTACAGTATAGCCAAGCTATGTTTGTGCATTTGCACATCTGTGTCTGGTGTGGGTGCAACTTAATGTAACTGAATGCAAAAAAAAAAAAAATGCACATAAAGTGTATATAATAATTTTATTATATGGGGAAATACCCCATATTATATACAAAATAAGAAAGGGGAGGTAAGTTGCTGAAGTTGCTTACGGGTTGCAATTTTAGGGGCTTAATTTGTTAATAAAAGCATGGCAAGGCAGGCAATATTAAGGATTTAACCCAAAGCAGTGTTAAACTTATGGTTTAATGCTTGTCTGACTGGTAAGTCAAAAACCTAGTCCACTGTAGCTAAGGAGGTGTTGTTATCCACTATGCTACACCAACTCTTATTGTTTTGTTTGCTTCCCTTATCTTTCTTAACCCTGGTTAACCACTGATTAACATTAAGATTACATGTAATAGCATTTAAGTAGCGTAGTCCAAGGAGATCGCTGGTTTAAATCCTGTTCATGCAGTTTGTCATCGGCTCCTGGAGCCCTGAGAGAGCATAATTGGTCTTGCTCTTTCTATGGGTGGGTAGGTGGCGCTCTCTCCCCACACCCCTCCAAAGGGTGATGTCGATCAGCACAAGGCACAAGTCTGTGAGCTGATGTATTGGAACCGAGTTGCTGCGCTTTCCTCTGATCGCAATGTGATGCTACTTGGTAATGCTGCATCAGCAGGAGTTCAAAAACAGGCGGTGTCTGACTTTACATGTATCGGAGGAGGCATGTGCTAGTCTTCACCCTCCTGGTGTTGGGGCATCACTAGTGATAGGGGGAGTCCTAATGAGTGAGTTGGGTAATTGGTTGTGTAAATTGGGGAGAAAATGGGAAATTAAATCATATCTAAAAAAAAAAAAATAGCATAGCCCAGCATTAAAAGTGGAGCAGGGTAATACCATTAAACATGACAAGGGATGAAAGGAGAAAATAAAAGCACACACATTCATCCCTCACCCTTGCTGTGTAATTGGAGCTAATCTATAGCTGTTACAGTAACGACTTATACATGTGGTAAAGCATAGTGGATAACACCACAGCCCCACAGCCCACCACTCTGCAGACAGAGGGCCAATTCCCTCTACAAAACTCTGTGCCCAGAGCTGTGGCCACGTCTGCAGCCAAACTCCAACCTAAACCAATTTCATACATCTCTCTGTCCTCGGCAGGAAGCATCTACAAAGCGCAGGTGACCTGCCTGCTGTGCCCGCTGTGCCCACTGTGCCCACTGCCCACTTTCCTGTTCATCCCTCTCTCCTTATCCATTCACCCAAACATGTCTAAATCCCCTGCTATTAGGCCAGACCCACAGAGTGCTAGGGTTTGTGTGTGTATGTGTGTACGTGTGTGTGTGTGTATTACGCTCAGGCAAAGCACTGCTAAGCTCCTCTATTACTCACTAATCCCAGGGGAGTACACATGGTCGGCAACACACAGTGATACGCTGACACAGATACACACACAGCGCACGGAAACACTCAACACACACACTTACGAATACACACTCGCACACACTTGCCTCAATGCAGCACACCATGGCAACTACACCATAGAGACTCTGGGCTAAAAAAAATCCTCTATGTCACATGACTGCTGTTATGGTCTTCCCGTTATTGCTAATGAAAACACATTTTGTCATCGCTGAACCATATAAATGCAGACACATACATACACACAGCTGGCTGGTTGTGTAACTGTATGTACTGTATGCTTCATTACATTTCTGCCCCCACTTTCAGTTTGTTGTTTTTTTGCCGAGCAGCCGACAACAGCAGCATGGGGCCCGAGAAGTGAAGCAATAAATACTTACATTGTATGTCCATGCTTGTGTTTGTGGATACACTTTCTAATCATTGAATCATTTTAAATCAGCTACCCATTGCAAACAAAAATATAAAAAAATGAATACACAAAGAAGTACCGGTATTACCAATAGAATAGGGCTCTCTGGAGATGATAAACAGAAACCTATTGGCACCAGCATTGAGCTGTTGAGCAGTATTCTTTGGAATGATGGTTCTCCATCCAGTACTTTTGAGATGAGTTGGTTAGTGAGTAAAAGATGAGTTAGGGACGGGTGAAAAAGGGACTTGATCATCTAATCATGTATAAAATTCAAGAAGAAAGTCTTCTCTGGACAGTAGAGACAGTTACTTCAACAAAAGCAGGATAAACTTTTTGCTATAGCCTTTGAGAATTATCAATGAGTAAGTGTCACGCCTGGCGCTGATAGCGCTCATGTCCCTCCCACACTTAGTTCTGTCTGCGATCTGCACACACTGAACTACATTGCCCAGGATGCACCACACACAGAAAATACACCCAATTCCAATCACATGACACAGCACATGACACTTCCAGGAAGTGGGTCACCTGAGTACTAGCACATGGTTTAGCCCTATATAAGGGGCTCATTTGCTCTTAGTCTTATTGATAGTATTGATGGTTCTATCATCGCACAACGCGTTATCCTATTGCCTGTGTTTATCTCTTGTTTTTTTTTAAGTTGTTTTGTTCACCGAGGCCGATATCTCTTTGTTACTGCTGTTTGCCATTGTTGACCCATTTCTGTTTTTTGCATCCCTTTTCCTTTTATTTTTGTAAATAAAGTATACTTTTATCTGTGTGTGAGTTCTGCCCAGCCATGACAGAAGGTTTCTCAGTACTTTTGTCCATGTGTACAGGTGGTCCTCTCAAAAGGTCAACCAAGGATTGGGCAGTATGGCATGAATAAACGTACAATCTCTGATTGGTAACAGCTGATAAAAAGCTGTCCTCTTTATAGTGGTCCTCACAGAAGATTGTAATATGGATTCACAGAGGGGGCTGGTGAACATCCTTTGAATGGGCAGAAAGATAAATGGGACACTTCACAGCCTCTTGGTCCTTGTGGGCATGGGTAAATGAGGATTACAGCACCACAAGTGTGCCATTTGGTACTGTGCTTTTGTCTGGTACGGTAACCCCAAGCATATTGGTAAGGGGTGTATGTCATGGGAAAAATATGCAATTTGACATAACATTTGTTACGTTTGACATAATTGTTACGTGTAATGCACTTTGACTTTGCTGTTATTCAAAATGTCATCACAGCTCTTATGATGTGGTCATCATGGAAATTCATATTATAATAATAGCCCTCTTGTAGTCCTAATATTGGTACATATTACATTGTATCTTCACATTTGCACAAAAAAAACTTGTATATTAATTTTTGGCATTTTTTAAAATTTTAATACAGTAATAGAAATGGTACAAAATCAATTCTCTAAAATCTTTACATTTAATTCCACTGATAGAAGGTTTCTATCCTTCTTTTGTAAAATTAACTGATGAGATACCATTTTTGCAAGATAAAGAAAGTACATGTTGATATGAAAGTATATCTGTTTATAGTTTAATTATAATTCTGTGCCTCAGGAATGATTGAATTCAATTTTATAGAATTTTAGCATTAAACTACTATAATTGTATAAATGTGACTACACTAGTAATAGAATATAGGCAGTAGTAACAATGTAAAGCTTGTGTTTTAAAAGGAACATTTATTTTAGCAAAAATACTTTCAAATAATAATCCTTTTATTGCTGGTAGATATAATCAATTACAACAATCCAAAATCTAGTTGCTCCTGCAGTAACGCATCACAGCCATAATTATCATTATTATTATCATTATTACCCTGGCCTGGATAATCTACACCTTCCTCACCGCTGCTCCTGCCTACCGGCCGACGCACGCCTCTCTATAATCTACAGTTCATCACGCTGGGTCAGAAACATACGACCATTATCCCTGAAAGCAGAAATCAGAATTTCAGAGTCCCTCAAGGACACACTCAACCACCACTCGCCCACAGCAGCACAGATGAGCTGCCTCTCTGCATGCAGTCCTGCTCCAGTCCATTCAGCGCCCCAGACGCCTGCTGTGGAGCTCTTTGTGTGTCTGACAGCACGAGGCTGGACGACAGAGCAGCTCTGTGGGGCAGGAGCTCTTTGCTTTGTGGACAGAAAGGTGGACGTGCTACTGCGCTCCGTGTGGCCTTGTCTGCCTCCATTCTGGCTCTGCTGGGCTGCACCAGGCCAGACAAAGCAGCAGGCCCGCTTTAAGGCCACCGCTGATCTCCACAAAGGCTTGCTTCAAACTTCACAAGGCTGACTAATGCACGCCTTGTCTGTTCAATCACACAAATACACGGCCGGAGTTACATCCTGAATGAGGTTTTTATGCCAGTGTTCAATGCCAACTAACACAAATTCAGTTCTGTTGTAATTTCTGCAGGGTGACCGCTGACGAGACGGTGCTACAACAAAAACAGACCTGTGGGAAACAAAGTGCTATGCCTGCTGGTGAACACATGAACAATGAGTATTTCTCATTGAAATGACAGAATACATAGAAATTTTACAGTTGAGCACTTACAACTTACACCTATATTCATATAAAATTATTTATATATATATATATATATATATATATATATATATATATATATATATATATATATATTTTTTTTTTTTCTTACATCAAAAGACTTTTTATATAGATACATATATTCATATAACATTATTTTATTTTATTTATATTTAAACTATCTATTAAAATTGTTAAACTTTGCAAAGACTTCTGTAACCTCATGTGATGGACAGCCATTTACTGGAAAGAATTCACATATATGTTAACAGCCAGAACACAGTAGGTACTCAAAAACTGTTGAAGATACTAAATCTTTACCTTACATCAAAATTTCCTTTAAAAACAGAAACTTATATTACTGATATTACACAATATAGCAAATAGACAGAATGTGCTGCAGTTGATCAATGAACAATTACATAAAAATATGTCCATAAAATAAAACAATATATCAATGTGGAACATAGTTTCTCCAGTATTTATCAGAATTGCTTTAGAAAACCTGACAGTGAATTTTGTTCTCTTTTACAAACTCGTTTACGGAAACTCACTACCAACAGGACTGCTTGAATTTAATTTGGGGAATTAATACATTTTATATAATTTAAAAGCCACTGCTACTCCCCACATTGTGTAAAAAAAGATAAAAAAAAGAATGAGAGATAAATTAATAAATATTCCCCTGATTAATCAAAACAAATGACTGTAAAAAACATAGACAGTGTGTTCCAAAAGTGAAGAAAGCACCTGTGGCTGGCCACATTTTTCTATTGTTAACATTCTTGTCATCTCCATTCCATAATTCCAACAGTTTGTCTTTCCTTTGCTAATATTGCTAATATAATTCTGCTTTATCATAAGACAGTGGGGTTAACCTAATGGATGAAGTGATAGATAAACCTGGCTGGATGAAATCATCTGCAGGATATGCTTTGCACCATCTGCTTTGCTTCTGTTCTGTGCAATCAGAATAAGGGGGGGTCTGAGATAGTATGATGATCTGGGGAAAAGGGGAAGGTCGATACAGTGGAAAAGTGTGTCTAACTACTCCTCTGGTAGCAAAATTTAACAACATGGCGGACAATTTTGGCTTTATTTCTATAGAATGAAAGAGAATAGAAACAGGGTGTCTATGTTTTCGATAGTCATTGATCAGAACCAGAGACTGTAAAAAAGATGGCCACCGTATCGCCGTTCTCATTCATTCAATGAAAATGAAGCCAAAATCTTCCGCCATATTGCCGATCCTGAGACCCGAGTCTGCGCAGTAGAGACCAGAGGAGAGAGAAAGACTGTGGAGAGACAGCCTACTCATTTGAGTAACCCCGCCCCTGAGGGCTGCCTCCACAGAGCTCACATATTCTATGGTCCCACCCATACAGTCATTGGACCCACCCCGGCTGGGTGTCACTCAGCCCTTTTACAATAACCACACCTTTTTTGAATAGAGCTGACTAACGTTTTTAAAAGCGAATTCTGTGGGGATATAAAAATGTTACAATATAAGCAGAGGTTACACTAGCTGTTGCATTTAAATAATGGAGGTAGAATTACAGTTTATTAGAAAAAAACGTATCTCCCCAAGTGCATATAATTGTGACAACACTGGCCATGCTGTCTCAATAGTTAGAGTGCTATATTTTTGAGCAAAGGGTTAGTGGTTCAATACTCTTGTGTTATAAGCAGACGCCACTTTCGGGCCATTGAACAAGTACTATGATCCTTTTTTTTTTGGATGTGCAGTGCTGGCTTAGCGGTTATAGCTGTTTGAACAGGGCTCACAGGGTTGTGGGTTTGATAACAAGGTGTGGTAAGCTGCTGCAGCTGTAGCATCCCTGGCCAGGATGTGTAAAAAAAAATAAAATAAATAATTTTACAGTACAAGCGTACAATTATAACTGTACAACTATGAATCATCTAATACATTGTTACAGGGCTCATTAACACACTGAGGCTTTCTGAATATCAGTATTGCAGCAAAGGTCAACGCTTCTATGCCAGTCAACAACTGGCATATTGTGTATGATTAATTGCTGTGTATTAGGAAAGCCGGCGTATCTCCAGTGCCGTTACACAGAGCACAATAGAAGTTCATTGTGCAGTTCAAAATAATAGGCTGTGGTGTATTGTGAGGTCCTGAAAGAAAGCATCTTCACAAGCCACTGTGCAAGATAAACTAACAGCCAGGAATCTGGCATGCTGGGAGTCTTTTTTTTTCTCAGGCCTGTGATCACTCATTCGTGGCAAATCAAACGTTTTGCTAACACTGAGCTAATAAACACATAGTGAGTAATGAGAATAGAACTACACCCCCCCCCCCATGCCCTCACAACCCCCACCAGCAGCCTCCTCTATAAACAGGATGAAATCTGATAGCATGAGAACCACACGACCTGGCAGAGAGGGAGAGAGAGAGAGAGAGAGAGAGAGAGAGAGGACTGCACTGGTCTGCTCTGGACCACACTGAAGGTTGTAGATCACTGGCTGTGCTTTAGGTTGATCTAAGTGCTAGCTTAATAAACAGTCGTGTTTGTTCTTGGACATGACAAATCGCTTGAATGTTTTGTGCCGTTAATCATGAAGAGAGGACGGCTCCAGCAGATTCAAAAACACTGATGAATGATTGCTTGATCCACACATTGTTCTAAAATCCATCAATACACTAGTCAGTGCAGTTAAATGTGATGTGCCTTTAGTGCATGTGGGCAGACGCTGCCTGCAATAGAGGCACTTGATAATCTCTACGTCACACCACTTTAAAAATACAGTATTTGTTTACTGTATACAGCTGTACATGAGCAATGTCATTACGTATAACTGGAGCCTACTGATAGGACCAGCCATGTGCAGTACCATGTGTATTTACACGTGTACTTAGACTGTGTATACAGATCTGAAAACAAAATAAAATAAAATACTACTTAACAATTATGAGTTTCTTTGGTTTTACTAAATTAAAAACCTCTGGAATATAATCCAGAGGAAGATGGATGATCACAAGCCATCAAACCAAGCTGAACCGCTTGATTTTTTGCACCAGGTGTGTCATAAAGCTATCCAAAGGCAGTGTGTAAGACTGGTGGAGGAGAACATGCCAAGATGCATAAAAGCTGTGATTAAAAACCAGGGTTATTCCACCAAATACTGATTTCTAAAGTCTTACCACTTAATGAATATGAACTTGTTTTCTTTGCATTATGTGAGGTGTGAAAGCTCTGCATCTTTTTTTGTTATTTTAGCCACAATATACTGTTAGTAGACTATTCTCAGGCCACCAATGACAATGAGTTGTTTTATGGTCAAATGAGAAGACTTGAGTTTTTGGCCACAATGATCAGAAGTATGTTTATATGCATAATGGTGAGGCATCCGACCTCAAGAACAATGTACCAGATGTTAAGCATGGTGGTGGTAGCATCATGCTTTGGGTTTGTTTTACTGACTGTGAAATTATTATTATTTCACAGAGTGGAAGACCACTTTCACATTTTTCAGCATATCCATATACGTTAGATGGGATTTCAGTTCAACCAGAATCCTGGTTGGAGTCAACATAAGATACATAATGTATAACCAAATATAAGGTGTTCTGTATTTATCTTCTTACGATGTAAACATAAAATATATATTAATTTCTTGAAGGTTTAAGAGATACAGAACTGTCACTGAAAGTAAAAGAAGCATGTCAGCTGATAAGTGATGCACTGAACTGATTTTACTCAAATGTGTACATCAACTCCACATGAGCTCTGTTTTGTTTGTCAGCAGCAGTGCTGATGTCATGTTTTATTCATGTGGAGATTATTCTAATACAAAATACTGCACTGAATCCTTAATTCACTGTAATAAAAAGCTCACTAAAGGATGTGCCGGATTAACGCCAGAGATACTATAGTGTAATATGAGACTGATGAGTGTGTATGTGTGTAGTCTGACTCAGCACCCTGCCCCGCTGACCCCAGATCAGGCTGCTGAAGGTCGACGTGTCACCTTCCACACAGCAGCACAACTCCTCACCCACAGCCATTGTTTGCAGGGATAATATAACGCTTAATTGGTTTTCTAAGAACTAACAAGGACTGCGAGTCGTCAAAGCTCAGGATCCGGTGACGGAAGTAAAACGCGTCTGACGTTTGCTGAAACCTGAGATGCTTTAGAGACTTTTAAGGATGACAATGTTTGACCCTTAGAAATAGTGGACTACTTTTTTGTGTGGCTCAGGGATATGAAATATAGTAAAAATAAACACAGCTCTGCTCAGCAGGCTGAGGGTTAAGTATTGGCTGGTTTGAGTTGAGACAGAATTTACTGGCGTCATCTCTGGAAACAGATGAGGCCTCCCCCTGGATTAAAGTGGGAATTCTCTTTTATAAATACTTGTACTCCAGGACTAGATGTTATCTGGAAAGAACTTGTTCTTGGTTTACTTTAAAAGCATAGCAATGAAATCTGTGTGTCCACTCTCGTCTATCAATGTTTTACATAATATACGTTTAAAAATAAATATGGAAAATATAAAGTTGAAGCTATATGTGTCTAAAATATTGATCAGAGCTGTGGATGATTCTAAAATTACTGAGAAAACTGTGCAGCATCAACAACTATGTTGTTTTTAATTTTGTTTCAATAACTGATAAATTTACTACAACTACAACTACAATACACTGACATGCCAAAAATTATGGGATAACAACAACTGTCACCTTAGGGGACAGATCTGGAATGCCTACACCTGTATTGTGAGTTGTGAGACGTTATCTTGGGACACATGTAGTTTGAGAGAGGCCTGATAGTGGGTATAATTTCTGAAGCTGTGTGGGTATTAACATTCCTTAATCCACAGTGTTGTGTATATTGGGAAAACATCATAGAAGGCATTATCATCCATAGTGGACAGCGCAATAAGTGGTAATGATTGTGTTCGGTGGAGTCTGGCTAGAATGGTCCATGTAAACAAACAAGCGACTCTAATAGATAATACAAGGGCTGTACAATGAAACTGAAACACCTGGTTTTAGACCACAATAATTTATTGTCCTGATGGACAGTTCTGGTGGAAACAGGAGAGTTGAGGTGCACGTTGAATTCTGCCGTGATTTGGGCAGCAGTGGTTTTATGTTTTTTGGACAGAATCCAGGTTAGCACCCGAACATCCCTTTCAGACAGCTTCCTCTTGCATCCACAGTTAATCCTGTTGGATGTGGTTGGTCCTTCTTGGTGGTATGCTGACATTACCCTGGATATCGTGGCTCTTGATACATCACAAAAACTTGCTGTCTTGGTCACAGACGCGCCAGCAAGACTTGCACCAACAATTTGTCCTCTTTTGATCTCTGGTATGTCACCCATAATGTTGTGTGCATTGCAATATTTTGAGCAAAACTGTGCTCTTACCCTGCTAATTGAACCTTCACACTCTGCTCTTATTGGTGCAATGCACACAACATTATGGGTGACATACCAAATTTCAAAAGAGGACACATTTTTGGCGCCAGCAAGACATGCATGTGTGCATTGCAATATTTTGAGCAAAACTGTGCTCTTACCCTGCTAATTGAACCTTCACACTCTGCTCTTACTGGTGCAATGTGCAATTAATGAAGATTGGCCACCAGGCTGGTCCAATTTAGCCATGAAACCTCCCACACTAAAATGACAGGTGATTTAGATTCATTGTCCAACCCCTGTACATAGATAATGCTAGTTTTTGTCCCATGATAAATGTGTATCAGTATAAATGGGTTGGAAATAGGTAATTAAAGTACATATCGGTGAAAAAAACACATATAAATATCTAAGATACATTCTGGAAGGTAAGGCACCTGGTGAGAGGACGAGAAGACCAGAGATGAAGTGTTTGGGTAATAGAGAACTCAAAATATGTACTTATACAGCAGTGGGTGTAAATATTGGTAGTCTAACAGCATAAATGTCTCATGTCCAACAGTAATCTAATGGAAAGCAGCATTGAGCCAATTTCCGTCCGTTTTCTGATTTTTCGTCTGCGACGCCAGATGTGAGGGGACTGAAGGTGAGTTGAGCCAGCAGTGCAATGCCACATCAGTCTGAAGGCTAAAGTGGCTAGCCAGGTCTGCCACAGACTTCAGAGGAAATTCCAAGTCTCTGATGTGCTCTGGGTGGTCCGTTCCTCAGGGGAAGAGAAGGGCCGAGCTGAAAAATAAAGGATGATTCACAGATCCTTCCTTTCGGAGGAACACATACTCTAAACCGTGGGTTTCACAATGAAAGAGATGAAAGGAATACACTAAGATGTGTCAAAGCTAGTGTAGGAGTAAGAGTAGAAGTACAGTACTGGAAAAAGCACAACACTGGAATCATGATAATCTGCAGTCAGATTTATAAAACTGATAACAGTAAAAGTATCTATAGATTTAAAGTCAAGATTTAATACACTAAGAAAGGCTGACAGTAGATCAGTTCTCCTATTTTAACCTTCTTTGTACATAGAGGCTCACGTGAAGGGTATTCCAAAGTTCTGAAAAGTGCAAAGTAGCAATCAGATTAATAAATTAGGCCCTGTCTATAAGCCAACAGTTCAGTTTTTCACTCTCACAACTACATAATTGCCACAATTAACAGCAAATCAGTTTTGCAAACCCTAAAACCGAACCCTGTGGGATTCCACCAAATGCAGTTCATAATGGTCTACGCATAATGGTCTTAGGACTAAGTATTAGGAATAATAAATTTAGGGTTCGACATGTTAATCATGCAAAATTGCCAGATGATATGACCATAGCCAAGTGTTTTATTTAATTGAATCTAATTTTACTTCAATTATGATTAATGAATGATTATTTTAGTCTTAGCGTTAGTTACCCAAATTCAATAGGAAAAAAATATCTACAGCTCTGGAAAAAAATAAGAGACCACTTAAAAATGATGAGTTTCTTTGATTTTAACAAATTGAAAACCTCTGGAATATAATCAAGAGGAAGATGGATGATCACAAGCCATCAAACCAAGCTAAACTGCTTAAATTTTTTCACCAGGAGTCATATAAAGTTATCCAAAAGCAGTGTGTAAGACTGGTGGAGGAGAACATGCAGAAGATGCATGAAAACTGCAATTAAAAACCAGGGTTATTCCACCAAATATTGATTTCTGAACTTAAAAAACTTAGAACCTTATGAATATGAACTTGATTTCTTTGCATTATTTAATGTCAGAAAGCTCTGCATTTTTTTTTTGTTATTTCAGCCATTTCTCATTTTCTGCAAATAAATTATCTAAATGTCAACATTTTTATTTGGAATTTGTTTATAGAATAAAACAACAATGTTAATTTTACTCAAACATATACCTATAAATAGTTACATCAGACTGATCAACTGATTTAGAAACTGAAGTTGTCTCTTAATTTGTTCCAGAGCTGTATACTAGCAATTTTTTACAAATGCGGTTTGTCTATACATTTTAGACAAACACATTTATCAAACATAGCAACTAATAATAAAAGGCCATAACTAAAATCTGAGCTAAATCCGCAGCTGCACTCCTGCAGTTGCTCTCTAAAAGCCACACTCAGCACAGAGGTCATTTATTTTTTTTTTGACTGTCTGCTTTCTCTGAATTTCAGCGAGAGCCAGCAAATAAATCAACAGATTGGCAAAGCCCGCTTCTCTGACCTCTTATTGTCACAGTTTAGCCCATGTCTGTCTCCCTCATTTGGTCTCTTGTGCTCCTGCCCCTCTGTTTACCTGTCATGTGTTCCCTGCCATGTGCTTGTGTTGTGTTTCTGTACCTGTTTCCGCCCTAGCCCCGCCCTAGTCCCGCCCTAACCATTAGTGTTCTCACCTGTGTCTTGTTTGTAACCCTGCCCCCTCGTTATCCAAGCCCAGGTGTTCCTCACTCTCCTCATGTATTTAAGCCCCTCTGTTTGAGCGTTCAGTGTTGAGTCTTTTGTATCCTTGTCCTCTGTATGTAAGTGTTCCAAGTTTGTTCAGGTTGTAATCTTTGTGTTCTCAGGTTATTTTATGTTTAGAGTTATATTTAGAGTTTCATGTTTCCTCAGTTTTTCTAGTCTTTGTCTTAGTTAGATTTATATCCTTATCTTGTTTTTTTGAGTTATTGCGTTACCCGTGTTTTGTTTTCTGTTTTTATATCTAGTTTGTTTAAATAAAATATATTGTGCACTTACGTCCATCCCTCCATCCTCATTCGTGACTTAAGACTCAACCTAAATATGGACGTAGCACAGTGGCATGCTACTCGGAAGGCGGACCTTGAATTTCTCCGGCTCCTCGCCGAGCAAATCCGAGGAGATATTCCGCTCCCAGCGCCTTTCCTCGGGTTGGAACCCTCCGAGCCTGCCCAAGCTGCACCCGCCGCTGCCCCAGCTCTGCAGCCAGCTCCAGCAGCACCCGCTGCCCGAGCTCTACAGCCGGCTCCAGCTCAAGCACCTGCAGCTTCCACTGCTCCAGCCTCAGCTCCAGCTCAAGCACCAGCAGCTTCCACTGCTCCAGCCTCAGCTCCAGCTCAAGCACCAGCAGCTTCCGCTGCTCCAGCCTCAGCTCCAGCTCAAGCACCAGCAGCTTCCGCTGCTCCAGCCTCAGCTCCAGCTCAAGCACCAGCAGCTTCCATTGCTCCAGCTCAAGCACCAGCAGCTTCCGCTGCTCCAGCCTCAGCTCCAGCTCAAGCACCAGCAGCTTCCGCTGCTCCAGCCTCAGCTCCAGCTCAAGAACCAGCAGCTTCCGCTGCTCCAACCTCAGCTCCAGCTCAAGAACCAGCAGCTTCCGCTGCTCCAGCCTCAGCTCCAGCTCAAGCACCAGCAGCTTCCGCTGCTCCAGCCTCAGCTCCAGCTCAAGCACCAGCAGCTTCCATTGCTCCAGCTCAAGCACCAGCAGCTTCCGCTGCTCCAGCCTCAGCTCCAGCTCAAGCACCAGCAGCTTCCGCTGCTCCAGCCTCAGCTCCAGCTCAAGCACCAGCAGCTTCCGCTGCTCCAGCCTCAGCTCCAGCTCAAGAACCAGCAGCTTCCGCTGCTCCAGCCTCAGCTCCAGCTCAAGCACCAGCAGCTTCCGCTGCTCCAGCCTCAGCTCCAGCTCAAGCACCCGCAGCTTCCATTGCTCCAGCTCAAGCACCAGCAGCTTCCGCTGCTCCAGCCTCAGCTCCAGCTCAAGCACCAGCAGCTTCCGCTGCTCCAGCCTCAGCTCCAGCTCAAGAACCAGCAGCTTCCGCTGCTCCAGCCTCAGCTCCAGCTCAAGCACCAGCAGCTTCCGCTGCTCCAGCCTCAGCTCCAGCTCAAGCACCAGCAGCTTCCGCTGCTCCAGCCTCAGCTCCAGCTCAAGCACCAGCAGCTTCCGCAGCTCCAGCTCAAGCACCAGCAGCTTCCGCTGCTCCAGCCTCAGCTCCAGCTCAAGAACCAGCAGCTTCCGCTGCTCCAGCCTCAGCTCCAGCTCAAGCACCAGCAGCTTCCGCTGCTCCAGCCTCAGCCTCAGCTCCAGCACCTGCTGCCTCAGCCTCAGCTCCAGCACCTGCTGCCTCAGCCTCAGCTCCAGCACCTGCTGCCTCAGCCTCAGCTCCAGCACCTGCTGCCTCAGCCTCAGCTCCAGCACCTGCTGCCTCAGCCTCAGCTCCAGCACCTGCTGCCTCAGCCTCAGCTCCAGCACCTGCTGCCTCAGCCTCAGCTCCAGCACCTGCTGCCTCAGCTCCAGCACCTGCTGCCTCAGCTCCAGCACCTGCTGCCTCAGCTCCAGCACCTGCTGCCTCAGCTCCAGCACCTGCTGCCTCAGCTCCAGCACCTGCTGCCTCAGCTCCAGCACCTGCTGCCTCTGCTACAGAACTTGCTCCAGTGCAAGCAGTGCCTGCCACTCTTGTGGTACCCACTGACCCTGTGCCCGCGGCTCCGGCCGCCTCTGACCCTGTGCCCGCGGCTCCGGCCGCCTCTGACCCTGTGCCCGCGGCTCCGGCCGCCTCTGACCCTGTGCCCGCGGCTCCGGCCGCCTCTGACCCTGTGCCCGCGGCTCCGGCCGCCTCTGACCCTGTGCCCGCGGCTCCGGCCGCCTCTGACCCTGTGCCCGCGGCTCCGGCCGCCTCTGACCCTGTGCCCGCGGCTCCGGCCGCCTCTGACCCTGTGCCCGCGGCTCCGGCCGCCTCTGACCCTGTGCCCGCGGCTCCGGCCGCCTCTGACCCTGTGCCCACTCCCAGAACTTTGTATGCCCCCAGGCCTATCCCCAGGCCTGCTCCCAGGTCACGGGCTCCTAGGCCCGCCCCAAGGCCCCCGGACCTCTGCCCAAGAACTGTGCCCAGGCTGGCCCCTCTAACTACCCCACAGAATTTAGCCAGTCCTGGGCATCCCCAAGTTTTGTTTGTTCCCATGTCTCTCCCTGTCCTGGTCCCAGTGTCTGTGTTTGTTCCCATTCCTGTCCCCGGTGGTTTTTCTGTTCCCATCCCTGTCACCGTATTTGTGTCAGTCCCAGTTAGTGTATTTGTCCCGGTTCCATCGCCCTGTCTTGTCCAGTCCCAGTTTGTCCAGCCCAAGTCCTCTGTCCAGTCTAAGCCCCTAGCCCAGTCTATGTTCTCCTCCACAGTCCAGTCTCTGTCCCAGTCTAACGTCCAGCCCCCTGTCCAGTCTCCGTCCCCTGTCCAGTCTTTCGTCCAGTCTCCGTCCCCTGTCCAGTCTTTCGTCCAGTCTCCGTCCCCTGTCCAGTCTTTGTTCATGTCCCCTGCCCTTTCTGCATCCCTGCCCAATGTACAGCCCTCTGTCCAGTCTCAGTTCTCGTCCCCTGTCCAGTCTCTGTTTTTTCCACCTCCCCAGTCTCCATTCCAGTCCCAGTATGTTTCTCCTGTCTAGTCTCCTGTCTCAGTTCCTGCCCCTGTGTTCTTTCTCTGGTCTTGTCTAGCCTTGTCTTGTTTTTCTGTTCCCTCTCTCTCGGCGCCTCTGGTAGTGGCGCCGTTGAGGGGGGGTAATGTCACAGTTTAGCCCATGTCTGTCTCCCTCATTTGGTCTCTTGTGCTCCTGCCCCTCTGTTTACCTGTCATGTGTTCCCTGCCATGTGCTTGTGTTGTGTTTCTGTACCTGTTTCCGCCCTAGCCCCGCCCTAGTCCCGCCCTAACCATTAGTGTTCTCACCTGTGTCTTGTTTGTAACCCTGCCCCCTCGTTATCCAAGCCCAGGTGTTCCTCACTCTCCTCATGTATTTAAGCCCCTCTGTTTGAGCGTTCAGTGTTGAGTCTTTTGTATCCTTGTCCTCTGTATGTAAGTGTTCCAAGTTTGTTCAGGTTGTAATCTTTGTGTTCTCAGGTTATTTTATGTTTAGAGTTATATTTAGAGTTTCATGTTTCCTCAGTTTTTCTAGTCTTTGTCTTAGTTAGATTTATATCCTTATCTTGTTTTTTTGAGTTATTGCGTTACCCGTGTTTTGTTTTCTGTTTTTATATCTAGTTTGTTTAAATAAAATATATTGTGCACTTACGTCCATCCCTCCATCCTCATTCGTGACACTTATCCAAGTTCCAGAACCTATGGCTTGCAATCAGTTCCAGTGAATCGGGGAGATTTGCTAAGCAGAGTGTTTTTAGCAGCTGAATGTGTAGCCAGGATTTGCTAACACTGGGTACAGCAAGAACTTCGATCGTTATGCAGAAGAACACTGGAACATCAGTCATTGGTCTGAGTATCAAGAATGACAGGTCTTGGCAAATATCCACCACAAGTTCTTCCCTTGCAGCCAAAAACAACTCTATAATGGCCCTAAAATAGCCCAAAGTGAGTCTAAACTGAATTAAAAGATACACTATGAAACTTGCATTGTGGTAGTCTATTAATCAAACTCGACAGCTATGGCTGAGCTGTCCAATGAATGACCCTTGGAGGTGGGCAATACTGTATGTCGATATTATATTGTATCGTGATACAATGATTTTCTTAACATATCGATAATATGCTTTAATAAGAATATTTAGGATATCATCAGCACTTGAGGAACATTGAACCAACTGTACATTTTATTACAGGTAGTGTAAAGATCCTGTTTGATTAGATGATGTGCAGCAAAAATGAAATAAAAGTCAATATGTGTTTTAATGAAACAGTATTCGAATAGCAGAATAGTAGGATCTGCTATTTTTCATTTGCTTTTTGTCTGTGTGTCAAAGCATGTAACATACTGTTTATTGTCTTTAAATATTGTGCTCCACCATATCATTCAGCTCTATCAGCGTGTGATTATGTACCCCAAGGGCATAGCTATACTGTTCATATCGATATCAGATTTATAGTGTGTTTACCAAAATATATTGTGATACAAATTTTGGCCATATCGTCCAGCCCTATTGATACTGTGCTAAGTGTGACCTTATTTTCCGATACTCATGAACTGATCAGGACAAATACTGCTCCATTATCCCTAAATGGCTAAAAAAGGCTGAGAGTCCATTTTTGCTGGTAGCTGATTGGAGATTTTGTGTGTTTGTGTGTGTGTGTGTTTATGATGTGGGCAAATGCTTTTTCAGGACAGTATTAGTAAAGCCTTAATTGCCAGCCTGGCCCCAGAAATGGTCCTAGCAACACCACAGTAACCACCTATCAACATCATAATGGCCCCCCTAAAATAAGGATAGCATAGAAACCACTTAACAAAACCATAGCAACCACTAAGCAATACCATAGAAACCACCTGGGAGACAAGGGCAACCACACAGCACTGGAAACAAATCATAAGCTGGGCAACAAATCTGAATTTCCATTAGAAAATGCTCTTTTCCAGTGTAATTCTAATTGTGTAATTGTAATTTTAAACCAGTCCAAAAACCTTTTTCACACATTTCTGAACCTGGCAACCCTGCTGAGTGCACACAACACGTGTCTGCTTTACTGCCTGATAATGTACAGTGTGTGATTGTGTGTATGGGTGAGTGTGTGTGTGTGTGTGTAGGTGAGTGAGGGCTTACGTTAGAATGAAAAGGTACAGCAGTACAACACTTATGTGGAGTTCCATAATGTTACTCTCTCTCTCTCTCTCTCTCTCTAGAAAGCTCTTAACTGAGAGCAGTGAGCGGCCGAACAGCTTTAAGTGGTGAGGGAGAGAAAGAGTGAGGCACAATGGAATGCCTCTGCTCGCCCTGCCAAGAACACTTTTCCCATGCAGCAGAGAGCCAAGACTTCCTTCAGCCAGCCAAGAATAGCACCGCTGTCCTAGCACACTCACCCAAGCCTAGACACACACACACACACACACACACACACACACACCATACACACATACACATCCCTCATGTCTGGAGTAACAGGGCCCTTAAAGGGCTACAGGGTGCTTTCCATAAGCTATAAATGAAAGGTCTAAATTTTAAATAGGCAGGTGGGCAGTGCAGACCACCAGAAAAAGATCAATTTCAGATGAGCCGGTATGAGTTACGAGGTTAACAGATGGCTTGCTGAAAGTTGTCACGAGTACACTTGAAGTTCCAGATCATACATTTTCCCAAAGATTTGCTCCGAGTTGCCAAATAGGGATCATGGTAAACACATAATGCTGAGTTTTACTAGGAGCAGCATTAGAGCGGGTCATACAGCAATAATACAACTTGACATTTTTATGATACACATCTTACATCACCATATTTAGATATTTTGTGGTTTGCATACAAGTTGGAATGGAAAATGAGCCAGTCACACAGCGTCATATTATTAAAATGACTGTGGAAAATTTTGATCTCAATAACGATAAATAAATCAATTTTGGATGGAAAAATAAGACAATCTGTAAAACAAGTGAGATTGTATTAAAAATGGTCCAATAAACAGTTAAATAAATGAGTTACTTGTTACTATTAGGGATAGAGCAATCTAAAATTGATGCTGGATTAGGTATATGACAATTAGGCCAATCCACTGAAGTCAATACCTTCACTGTGGGCAGCTGCAAGTCAATATTCTAGCTTTTATAACTCCGGTTCAGAGATACAGTATTTACCACTTTATGTACATATTATAACAAACAATAAGACAGTTTACTGAATGTAACCAGCATGGACACCAGCCTACAACATAACTAGGCTTTGCCATCAACTACCAGCGAGTAATCTAGCTAAGAAAATCAGTTAGCATTGCAGCTAACCTGCATCAAGGTCTAACAGGGGCAGCTTGGTGGACCTGTGCAGTAAACCCAGAACCCTTTTGATTGATAACCGAGCACCAAATGTTCTATAAGTTCAGATGATAGCCATGTTATACTCTGAAAAGTGTGCTGTGATGTACTTTATTACAATAATATGACTGTATCCTACTGCCCACCTCTTGTGCAGCTGCAATCACTTCTGCTGCTACTTTCCCTGTTAGCCGAGCCACAAATCTGCTGTGCTGATTGCAGTGATTACTGATTGGAGCTTACAGATTGCAACCTTTCACTCTATATCTGGTCTGAAATGTAAATCAGAGTAAATCACGACACAAAGGAACAGAAACCATTTCACTTAAAGAACACAGACAACAACTAATACCTGAGCACTGCCACTAAAACACGCTGGGAAAGGCAACACGTAGAAGTGGCTTGCTTAATTATTTGATGGATTTAAACATTTCAAAGTCATATCCACTCAGAGAAAACCTCAACAGAAAATCAAAGACAGGAGAAATTTAAAATATAAAGACAGTTAAAATCTAGAGACACTGGTTAAAATATAAATGGGAATACTTAACATGTTAAATCCTGTCCTTTAATAAAAAAGCCAACCAACACCCTCCTGGTGTTGGGACATCACTAGGGAAGTCCTAATAAGTGGGTTGGGTAATTGACGTTGTAAATTGGGGAGAAACTAGAAATAAATTTATATAAAAAGCCAATTAACTATTTTAAATACCAGACCCAGAAAGTTTCAGACCCTGATGAGAGACCAATAAGAAGTTTAGCTTTATTGGCTGTGTGTACTATACATGTCATATTGCTCTATATATGTCATGTACAGTACCAGTCAAATTTTGGGCACACCTTAAATTCAGAAAACAATTAATTAACAAATTATAACTATATGACTATGTTATATATTTTAGATTCTTTAAAGTAGGCCCCTCTTGCTGCAGCATGTTTTAGTCAGTTTTATGAGGTAGAATAACCTGGAATGGCTTTCAGTTAACAGCTTGTCAAGAGTTCATTAGTTGAATTTCTTGCCTCTAAATGTGTTTAAGAGCATCAGTTGCGTTGTGTAGAGCTATAGTTACACGTAAAATGTGAAAAGCCCTATTTATGTAATGTTCTAATCCATGTTATGGCAAAAACTACTCAACTAAATGAAGGAAAAACATACTTAAACAAATGAAGGTAGTAAATCTGAAAAGAAATCTAGAAAAGTGCAGTCTCAAAGACCATCAAAAGTGTCATGATGAAACTGGTACTCATCAGGACCGCCCCAGGAAAGGAAGACATGAGGTTACCTCTGTTGTACAAGATAAGTACATCAGAGTTACCAGCCTCAGAAACCGCAAGGTAACAGCACCCCAGATAGGAGGCACCTAAATGCTTTGGAGTATTCAAAGTATTTTGGTTTGTTTAATGCTTTTAAGTAACTACATGATTCCTTATGTGTTCCTTTATAGTCTGGATGACTTCACTATTCATTTACAATGTAGGAAAAATAAAATAAATAAAACATTGAATGAGACGGTGTGTCCAAATTTTTGACTTTTTGATCATACTTGTTATCTCCTCATAATATCCTAATGATTCCAAACACAGCTTTCCAGAAAAAATAGTTAAAATGTCTTATTTTGCTCAATTTGTAATGAAACAATTGTTTAGCAACAGATCATATCCACAATACTCTTAGAAAAGAATACTGTATCATAATTTATAAGGATTATAAAATTATGTCTCTATATCTAAAGTGATTGTGAATCTATTGGCAAGAAAACTTCAATAATTCTGCCTTTTTAGGTGCATCCACAGAGCTTTTTAGACTCATGCGTCAGTAGGGGGCAGCCTTGTGATTCTCCCGCCACAATCAATTAACACCCAGCCAGAGGAGAGAAAGGAAGTGACACAAAATCGCATAATTAATGGCACAACACTCTAGAATTAATTAACGAAAGGTACAATTTGTCTACTTATACATATACCAGACTCTTCTACCAGAGCTAACGTAGCACCTACTAATCACCTACAAGAAACATCTGGCAATTAAAAAAACAAGATTTAAAGTCAATGTAAAATAACATTTCTCTCATCTGTCAGCAGATTTCATGGGTAAAGCTTTATACGTGACCAGCTGAGGAGGAAACTAAACCCTTAGCAATGTTCTCATGAATGAAATGACCCCACTGACCAGCTTACATCACCAGCATAAAAATATATGAACCATCTGCATGATTCATGGACTGTTCCTTCAGAAGATGTGGTGAAAGAGTGGTGAAAGCAGAGTGTTTTTCTAACACATGTATCATTTGAGTACATGTGCTCACTGGCAGGCAAACATCTCATGCATAGACGCACACATGCAAGTAAACACATTACTGGATAAGAGGGGAAATTGAAGGCTTCTTGCTTTAAGTGCTTAAGAACTACAGAGGATGTAGTCATGTGAATATAATGAGGACGCCTCATGAAAACCTTATGAAAAGTCTTATTTAACATTTTTAAACAAATGTACAAGGTTTCTTCATTTTTAAAAAATATTAAGAGATTGACATAATCTAACTAAACAAATAAAAATAAATAAATGCAATTGTTTTGAGAGGAACATGTTTGGACACACCTAAATATTTTACTATTTGAAATACAAATAATTATAATCAAGTGAAACACATTAGCTGCAGATGATTATAACATGGTTAGAAAGGATTTTGGAGGAGCATGTCATATTTACACCTCATACATCAAGTCAAGATGTTTTTCCTTGATTTTACCAAATAAAAAAACCTCTGGAATATAATCAAGAGAAAGATGGATTATCACAACCATCAAACCAAGCTGAACTGCTTGAATCTTTGCACCAGGAGTGGCATAAAGTTATCCAAAAGCAGTGTGTAAGACTGGTGGAGAAGAACATGCCAAGATGCATGAAAACTGGGATTAAAAACCAGGGTATTCCATGAAATGATTTCTGAGCTCTTAAAACTTTATGAATATGAACTTGTTTTCTTTGTATTATTTGAGGTCTGAAAGCTCTGCATCTTTTTTGTTATTTAAGCCATTTCTAATTTTCTGCAAATAAATGCTCTAAATGGCAATATTTTTTATCTGGAATTTGGGAGAACTGTTGCCTGTAGTTTATAGAATAAAACGAAAATGTTCATTTTACTTAAACATATACCTATACATAGCAAAAATAGAGAAACTGATTCAGAACGTGAAGCAGTCTCTTTTTTCTAAATCTGTAATCTGTGATCAAGTTTCATATGTGGTATTGAAATCCAATATATATCCTGTATGCAATTATATGACAGCCAGATCGAAATGCATACCTTTTTCTTTAATCCATTAACTCTATATTCATTCAGAAATTAGTGGTGAAAACAAGTGAAAATATAAGATCTTTCTCTTTTGTGTATGTGTGTAAGTTCTGAAGCATGAGCGTATACAGCTCACAATAAAAAGTGTGATAGAGTGAATGGCCTAAAAAAATCTGAATTTGGCCACTTTACTTGCACTTTACATTTGGTCACTTCATCAGTCTGGATAAGGCCAAGCCACTTAAAAATACAAGTGTACTCATGACACATTTATACATATATACAAATACAATATAATCATTCAAACCACTTCAGGAGGTGGTATGAGATGGGCATAAGTAACATGTTATACCAGTGTAAATGCATCCCTGATAAATGAATGCGGCTAAAATCTTATCTGGATACAATTCAAATACTAGTCATATGAAATAACAAGGGGTACAAAAACATATTCACAAAAAAAAATTGCCATAAAAAACCTTGGAATGATTTTTTCTAGACACGTTTAAGCTAAAGTGAGCTGGACTCCGGTTGTGGGCGCTCAGAGTTGTTTGGTAAACAATAGCTCTGTTGCCAGGCAGACTAGTACTTCTACTCCAATCGGGGCTCGCAATGGAAGGGCAATGCGGTTATCACTCGTTTGTACACACACACATACACACACACAGCTCTACACTGCACTTACAACCAAAATCACAGCGCACACACATACATTCGTGATACATAGCAACATATTTCATCAGTAAAACTGCACTTTGTAGGTCAAATTGCTCATTAAGCAGCTGCTCCGCGTTCCTACACTCTAATGTACAGTAATCTGATTTGTTCTGAGTTATGGGTTAAGCTACAGGGCCTTAAGACATCAGTGGGCGGGAACAGAACAACCATTACTGCTGTCAAAGACAAACAGCTTAGATGTGAAAAAGCATGATGTGTGTGTGTGTGTGTGTAGTGTGTCTGTTTTTAACAAATCCTATCATACCTCATTCAGTTCAGTTCCTGTGTTCTTCCTCCAGTTTGTCAGCGTGTGGAGAAGCCCATGGGGGTCCTTACAATCCCAACACAGCACGCGTTCTCAGACTTCCAGCTCTGCCTGCACACACACAATCACACACAGGCTGGATTTAATACACTGTCAGGATGCGAGATTACACATGCATTACAGCCCAAATGCATTTTTATTATTATTTTGCTATTCAAAAAATTTCAATCAGTGTTTTAAATAATATGACACCAATTTGATTGCAGAAAAATATAAAAAAAAAATGGAGATAAATATGCTTGAACTCTTAACCAACACAGATTTCAGTCATTAGTAGGACACCACAGAGGTGTTACATAACAATAACAAGGCTTTGGGGATGTAACCAGACTGATGAACTGTGTCACACAAAATCATCCAATGACAAAAAAAAGATGTATTAGTATGCAAAAATCATTAAATGACAAATTAGTAATCAAACTCTAATGCAGATTACTTGACAAAAGCTAAAATAATAAAAATGCATATTAAATTTTATTTATTTAGCTTAGATATAAATTAAATTAATTGAAACATATATATTGTTTTGCAATACTGATAATGTATATTGTCATAGTCACACAAAAAAAAACAGTATCTCCAAAATGGCCTCTTTGGACAAGGAACATTTTTCTTAAGCTTTAATAGAATTCAACATAAAAAAAACTGCCAGATGGTTCATCACAAAAATGGGATTATACTGATATGGCTGCATTATACTGTATAAGCATATCAGCATATATAAATAATAAGTGGTTAATTTTTTAAAAATTACAATTACATCTACCTGGATGAGCATCATAGTAATATTTTTTAATTATATATTTTAATTAAAAAGAGAGACATTTTGCCCAAGCTCACCTACACATTTAGCTCTACTGGAGTGCTATAAAATATCAGTATAATATATCTAATCTAATTTATCTAACTTAAAAACATACAGTATAAATGTACAAAACATTAAAAGCAAATAAGCAATTATCTGATAAATCTACAGATACCAATATGTGCAAAAAAAGTAATGGTGGACCAGGTGGTTGCTGTGGGCTGTTCAATGGCTGCTAGGCAGCAGCTATGGTATGCAGGTGACTGCTGTGTGTTTGGTAGGTAATGTAGTTTGTGGTTGATTAGGTGTTTCTAAGTGTTTTCTGTGTTTTTGCTAAGTAGTAGCTAGTTGGTTGCTGTGTTATATTACATTTCATTTCCAATGTAAAGAAATATTTATCATGGATCATTTTATTGTTCTATATATCTATCCTTAATCCTGACCCTATGTCAATCGTTACAACCAAGAAATAGTTCTGCCATTTTAGTTAAAGATTTTATTTAAATTTTTTGCTGCTCCTGATTTAATGTGTTGCTGTCATGTTTATCTGCTTTTTGGTCCTGACAACGTAAGAAAACAAACACAGCGCAGATAATAAACACAATTATTCAGTGAAACTGCAATCTACGCCACAGCCTTCACCGCAAATGATACTTTGAGTTCCTATCAGTGGCCTAAGGCAGGGTGCGAAGCGAGCGACGAGCAGACATGATCACCGTGAGCCCACATCAAACACCCTCAGCTCAGAATACATTCCAAGACACACAGATGTACACTAGAGATTTGCTAGCACACACACTCTCTGACACTGTCTGTGATAGTTTCGATAAGTCTCTCATCTTCAGACACACAGCCCCGCTCGGATCAAAGAATGCAACAGTGACACGGTAGACGGCAAGCGGCTCTGCAGCTGCACGGAGACCAGCATCTGCCACTGCAGCCAAAGAGCTTGTTGCTTGTTAGCGCTAATCTGACATCAGAATCTGTTCAAACTAACCGGATTTCAACAAACTGAGTGAAAAAAGACCGGATCTACCTGCATTACAACTGCAGCTGATTCTCAGCCTTTAAGTTACAGATTGTCCAAAAATCTAATTTACACAACTGTCCCGTTATCTTAAAAGTAGCTGATCAGCAATGATGTGTCTGGCAACTAAAACTTGCCTGCAACTGGAGTTAGAAGGAGAATGCAGAAAAATGGAAACTTACTGCAACTGTGAAACACTGAACCAACCAGTGTGTGACTTCCATTTTGCTGCAAACAATCTAAGCAAACAAGCTTCTATATAGGACTTAAACGAAGTTCTATTAGTGAGAGTGGAACCTTTATGTTGCCATATTTTTTGTGGGAGGCACAACTTTGTTTTAGCTCCTTAGTTTATTTAAAGCTGATGTCCGAAAGTTTTGTGATTTGGGTGGTTGAGGACCCTCTCTGGTGAGGATGTGTAATTGCACAGAGCATGCGGAAGAATCATTTAAAACTAGGCGGGTGTGATACGGTCTCCTTTTAAAGTGGATGAATCCGAATCCAGGTTATGTTCAGTCAGAGAGAGAGAGTACGTTCAGTCAGTACCTTCACTTCAACTTCACACTTTGGGGGTTACAGCCGCGAGTAACACAAAAGTAACGCAATAGTTACTTTTACTGGTAACTAGTTACTTCTATAGCGGAGCAACTCAGTTACACTTTTGGAGAAGTAACTAGTAACTATAACTAATTACTTTTTCAAAGTAACGTGCCCAACACTGCTGCTAGCTGATGTAAAGGAACAGCTAGTACAATCCTCCAAGCATGTTTAGTCAAATTACCAATGATATTCTTTTAATAGTAGTTCGAAAAGATGTGTTTGGCCTGTTTCATAAAAGTTTTCACCCTCCCAGTAGTAGTTGTTTCAAGTGTCAAAAGGATTTCTGTTTACTAGGTCAGAATTGAAAAAAACTTCTAAACAAACATTGGAGAAAAAAAAAAATCCATCACTTCCACCAATCTATTTTTTGAGCCAAAGCATCCAAACGGTTCTTCGAGTGATAAAAAGATCCATTATTTTAGCTAAGGAACCCTTAAAGAAAACTTTTTGGTGCAGTATTTGCACAAAACAGAGCAACTTGACTATATATTATTGTTATATTATTGTCACCAATGTATTCGGCCATCCCGTTGTCCAACTGTATCGCTTTAAGCCCAGAACAGACTGCATAACCTTCTGTCCACTCCCTGCAACCGACCCAAGTCTCGCTTCAGTATTCTGCAGGAGTGTGCACTGAGCCCAGAGTGACCACTGGAGCACAGCTCGCAGTTTGCAGAAGCCAAAGGAGCCTCTATATCACAGATCTCTGGGGCTCTCCGCAAGAGACAAACTGTTGCTTTCAGAGGCCCAGATAAGATCAATACAGTCCCCTTACATGAGCAGAGCTTGTGTAAAGTCCCCAGTGGAGGACAGAGAAAAAAAAAAAGACCTGATTTCTGGTATTACATTATTGGAGGGACGAAGGGAGGAAGGAAAGGGAGAAGGGGAGACATAAGGATACAACAGGAAATTTAGCCTCTCTTAGTGCCTTAAAGACAGATATATGGAAATAATTTGCACCATAATTGGCTGGCTGCTTCAGTAGCTGTAATGATACTTTCACTTCTCAACCAGCACATATCCTCCATAGGCCAAACATGGAATTAAATAAAAAGTTAGCTTGTAGCTTGTAGTAAATTTGAAACACGTTTTGGTACTATATACAATGTTTGTCATATTTTAGAAAAAAATAAAACATTAATACAGAACAAAAAAAAAAAATCAGGACTGATCTACCAAACCGTGTTTAGGGGGCTCCTGAGTGGTGCAAGCCTGCTGAGTAAAAGGTTATTTGACACATAGACAAAGTGAAAACATTTGCAGTGTGGTGGCTAGGTGATTGCTAAGGTATCCCAGGTAGTTGCTACATGATCGCAAAGTGGCTACAATGGAATATTACAAAGCAGTACACAGAATGGATGTGCAACTTAAATGGCTCTCACTCCCATTTTTTTTAGGATATTACTACATGTTTGCCATTGTATTCGAGGTGGTTTCTATGGATTTGCTAAGTGGTTGCTATGGTACATTGCATAAAAATTTCAAAATTAAAAAAATAATTATTGAAATAATAATAATGAAAAAATAATAATGAAAAATTATCCCATTTTCTCCCTAAGTTACCTGGCCATTTACCCAACCCACTCGTTAGGACTCCCTAATGAGCATCACAGTGCATTCAAAAGAAAAGCGCAGCGACTCGGTTCTGATACATCAGCTCACAGATGCCTTGTGCTAATCGACATCACCCTTTGGAGGGATGTGGGAAGAGAGAGTGCCATCTACCCACCCAGAGAGAGAGCAAGGCTAATTGTGCTCTCTCAGGGCTCCCGTAGCCAATGGCAAGCTACATGAACAGGATTCAAACTGAAATAGTCAAATTTTAATCACATTTTAGAAAAACACACTATTATAATTATGCATTAAATATGAACAAAAACGGTATGTAATCAAAACAGTAAGATCCAAAGCTCGCTGCCTGACACCAGCATGTAAATACAAATTATAGAAGCAGTATTGCAAAAATTAAAACTAATACTGCAATACATTGATGAATGAACTTTGATACACCACAATGGGAAATACTGAAAGTACTAAAGGAGTGTTCTCACTATGTTTCATTCATTCTGCTCAACAGGTAATAACCAAGCAGGATATTACAGGCCTCATTTCAGGCATGGTACCCACCACTGTTCCGGATCCAGCTTCTGTTCCAGTAATTTAACTTCTTCTGCTGAACTAGACCTGACTAAACTGAGCCTGACTCTAGACTCTAGTGTTAATGTACTGTGAAACCAGGCATGGCACTGGAAGAACAGGCAATGCCCGAGCGCTCTCTGAATTCCTCGAAAGTTTGCTCAGAACCGAGCAGCAGTCGAGGCCACGAGCAGTAAACAGCACCAGTGACTCAAACCACTCTGCACCAATCAGCACCGCTCTGCACCGCTTTGTCCCGCTCTGCAAGTTACTCTGCGGGAGACCACTTACAGAGTAAACATACTGCATCTCTACGGCTGGGTTCATTAAACTATTCGCTTTAGGAGAGAATTTTAAGTGGATTTTAATGCAACATCCATAACATCCATGCACCTCTGCTTATGCACTGGACTACTGCTAGGACTACTTCAGCATTATCCTGAACAGCATCATATTCAGTTTAATATTTCATAGTAAAGTTCTGAGAGAGCTTGTTGTGCTCATACATTTCAATATCTAGGTAGTTACAAGGTAGTTGCTGTATTATGGCTAGGTGGTTACTAAGGTATACCAAGTGCTTGCTAAGATGTTTCTATAGCACATTACAAAACATTACTAAAGAAAATGCAGAACTAACATGCAGCTTATGTGGTTCCCACTGCCTGGTAGTTTCTAGACTGTGGTTACTTTGTGGTTTCCACGATTTTTAATGTGGTTGTTATGGTGTTGCTAAGTGGCTAATGTGGCACATTACAAAACAAGAATGCCTACCAACTGAGGTGGAACAATACTACAATACTAGAAAACATTAAATTACAATAATTTGTTGTTTTGAAGTATATTTTGCAATTATAATAAAATGTAGGAATTTTCAACATGTGATGATGTTACTGACATACTCTTTGTATATAAAATTAGAGTCAAAAAAAATTACACTGGGTAGATATAACCTTCCTTTGGTATATACAGCTTTGGAAAAAAATAAGAGACCACTTTAAAATTATGAGTTTCTTTGATTTTACCAAATTAAAAACCTCTAATAATGAAGAGAAAGATGGATGATCACACGCCATCAAACCAAGCTAAACAGCTTGAATTTTTGCACCAGGAGTGGCATAAAGCTTTTATCCAAAAGCAGTGTGTTAGACTGGTGGAGGAGAACATGCCAAGATGCATGAAAACTGTGATTAAAAAAAATATAGATTTTTGAACTTTTAAAACTCTTAAAACTGTATGAATATGAACTTGTTTCTTTGCATTATTTGAGATCTGAGAGCTCTGTATCTTTTTTGTTATTTTAGGCAATTCTCATTTTCTGCCAATTAATGCTCTAAATGACAATATTTTTTATGTTGTATGTAGTTTATATAATAAAACAACAATGTTCATGTTACATAAACATAAACCTATAAATAGCAAAGTCAGAAAAACTGATTCAGAAACTGAAGTGAAATTTTTTTTCAGAGCTGTATGTCATGACATTTCTTTTTTCAATTTCTTTTGCAGTAAAAACAGCAATATTTCTGTGATGTTGGTATTGCACATGCACACATTGCATTGACATTGCTCAAACAATATATTATGTAACCCTACTACCAATCTATACCCCTTTTAAAGGTATACAATCATCCATAAATGTAGACATCATACACGGAAAACATAAATGTTGTATATAATATACAGAGTCTATGCAACATGACTATTAACTGAACTGAACATGCACTGTGCTCACTCACTCTGTGTGCGCTGAGTAAGCTGTGTACGTGGACGCTGTGATGGGTTTCTGCTGGTTTGTGCAAGTTTGGTGTGGAAGCCTGGTGGCCAGGCCTGCGTTCCCTGATAATGAGCGTCTGACTTCAGCTGGCCAGAACCTGGCATGTTCCACTTCTGACGGATTGTCTGACAGATGGCCTGGGCAGAAGAATGCCCAACTTTCTGCTTTTTTTATTCTCAGGCATTCAACTCCAGCAGGCCAGGCCGCAGTAACATACCTCAGAAATCTCTACAGTACCTCAGGCCTCATTCCACTCAGTCTACAGCGCCAGTCCCAGCGCTCACGTTTAGAATGCAGACAGTTTTCTTACTTTAAGAGCCTTGAGACTGGAGTTACGTCTTTTATGGCAGAGATTTGGTCCCAATTTATGAGCAGACCTGGGGCTTGAGGTGTAATTGAAAATGGAAGTGACATTGAAAAATGCTCTATATAAAGTGAGAGCATTTTCCTCCCCGTCCCACTCTTCATCTAAATTGCTCTATCAGCGTAAATGAAATGGAATCGTGCCAGACCGTGCCACATCACTCTGATGTGATCGAATGTCCTCACACAGACAATAGAATACACAAGCTTTACCAAGGACACTCAGAAGGTGAAAGTGACACACACATACCATCAGATACCAAAAGATTTCAGATCTGGTTTAATAATTTTATTTTATATTCCAAACTGGGAAATTCGAACCCGATACCAATATCTGCTGTTTTTTTTTTTTTAGCAACATACATATCTAACAAAGCTGATATAGAAACATTTATAGTATAGTAATTAAGAGTAGGGATTCAGAGTACATCTACCTGAATTTTAATGCCAAAGAAATATATACTTAATTTTGGTTAGATTATATGAGTAGTTAATGAATAAAAGGCTAATATTTTAGGCCAGCAGAACAGTGTTGCATCAATATTTAGCTCTTCAATAAATATATAATCAATTGTTGGGTTAAAAATCTGATCAAATTTGAACATATGTCTAATGGGAATAATATTTTTTTACTATCAATTATCAGTCTGTACCAATACAATTCCAAATTCAGTGCATCCCTGTTTTATTTAATATTATTTATCAATATTATTATTATTTATCTGGAAAAAAATGAGACCACTTAAAATTATGAGTTTCTTTGATTTTATCAAATTGAAAACCTCTAGGAAGAAGATGGATGATCACAAGCCATCAAACCAAGCTAAACTGCTTGAATTGGCATAAAATTATCCAAAAGCAGTGTGTAAGAAATATTGAAATTGATATTTTTACAGGACAATGACAACAGATTTAAATTACTAGTTGAAAATAATTCCAAACAGTGGAGTATCTATGGAACAACTATAAAGAGAAACCACTAAAAGAAACTGTTGGCTACAGCTGTTTTTCAGCAATTGTTTTTCCCACTGCTGACCAGCGGAGCCTAGAGAGCCACATATGACATCTCTCTCTCTCTTTCTCTCTCTCTCTCTTTCTCTTACACACACACACACATACACACATATACACACACACACACAAACACTTCAAAACATCAGCTTTCAGTCTTCATTAGAGCAGTGTAAATATGTCAGCACTCCAGCACACCTGTGTGTGTGGAGAGCGCATGGAGAACAGTGATGGGCTGAGAGCTGGACCTGATGCCTGTCAACCGCACGTACACACCTCTCATCACACACTCACCCAGAAGGCCACGCACGGGAGAGGAAAAAAAAGAGATTGCTCAGACTCAAGCTGAAACCGAAGACAAAAAATGGAAGGATAAAAATGAATTGCAATGAACTGGATTTTCTGAATAAATAAAAAAAAAAAATCAATATATATACAGTGAGTCCAAGAAGTATTTGATCCCTTGCTGATTTTCTTTGTTTGCCCACTAATAAAGACACTATCCTTCTGCACTTTTAATGGTAGATATATTCTAACATGGAGAGACAGAATATCAAGACAAAAATCCAGAATATAATTTTAAAGAATATATTTTAATTAATTTGTATTTCAATGAGGAAAATAAGTATTTGATCCCTCTTGCCAAACACACTCAATACTTAGTGGCAAAGCCTTTGTTTGCAAGCACAGCGGTGAGACGTTTGTTGTAGTTAACCACAAGTTTAGCACACACACCAGGGGGAATTTTGGCCCACTCTTCTTTGCAGATCCTCTCTAAATCATGAAGGTTGGTGGGCTGTCGCTTGGCAACTCTGACCTTCAGCTCCCTCCATAGATTTTCGATCGGATTGAGTTCTGGCGACTGGCTGGGCCACTCCATGACCTTAATGTGATTTTTCTTGAGCCAATCCTTTGTTGCCTTTGCTGTATGTTTAGGGTCGTTATCATGTTGGAAGACCCAACCACGGCCCATTTTCAGATCCCTGGCAGAGGGGAGGAGGTTGTCCCTCAGGATTGTGCGGTACATGGCTCCATCCATCTTCCCAGTGATGCGGTGAAGTAGCCCTGTACCCTTGGCAGAGAAACACCCCCAAAACATTATGCTTCCACCTCCATGCTTGACGGTGGGCACAGTGTTCTTGGGGTCAGTTGAGGCCAAAAAGTTCAATTTTGGTCTCGTCTGACCACAAAACCTTCTCCCAATAACTTGGTTCATCTTTCAAATGATGAACTTGAGGCGCGCCTCCACATGTGCTCTCTTCAGCAGGGGTACCTTTCGGGCACTGCAGGATGTGAATCCATTGTTGCGCAAAGTGTTGCCAATTGTTTCCTTGCAAACTGTGGTCCCAGCTGCCTTCAGGTCATTTGCTAACTCCTGCCGAGTGGTTGCAGGACGATTTCTGACCGTTCTCAGCATCATTGCCACCCCACGAGGCGAAATCTTCTTTGGAGCACCGGGCCGAGGTCTGTTGATTGTCATGTTATACTCTTTAAACTTTCTGATAATTGCACCAATATTTGTTACTTTCACATCCAACACCTTACTAATCTTTTTGTAGCCCATTCCAGCTTTGTGAAGGTCAACAATTCTGACTCTGAGGTCCTGTGACAGCTCTTTGGTTTTACCCATGTTGGAGACTTGAAATCGGTGTGATCTGTCTGATTCTGTGGACAGGTGTTTTTCACACAAGTGATTAGTGAGAACAGGTGGCTTCAGGTCAGGTAACAAGTTGATTGGGAGTGTCTGACTGGTCTGTAAAAGCCAGAACTGCTAATGAATACTAAGGGATCAAATACTTATTTCACTCCATGAAATACAAATCAATTCATATATATTCCTTAGATTTATTTTCTGGATTTTCTTTTTAATATTCTGTCTCTCCATGTAAGAATACATCTACCATTAAAAGTATAGAATGATCATGTCTTTATTAGTGGGCCAACGAAGAAAATCAGCAAGGGATCAAATACTTCTTGGACTCACTGTATATATATATATATATATATATATATATATATATATATATATATATATATATATATACCAATACTTTTCAGAACTGCTTTTATTGGTGTCTCAATTTAAATTAGCTTCTCTCTTAACAACTAAGGATCAAAAAAAGGGCTTTTAAATTCAGTCTTTCTTTTTCCGTATTGCTGTCTTCTCATTGGCTCTCTCTTTTTTTCTTTCTCGCCTTATGATATACTACACAAAAAAACAGCACGTACACTGTGATGTGCTACAGTCATCACTACACCAAGCTGGGGGTGACCTTATTGTATGTTTTTTCCAAGTATTGTCTGAAGAGGAACAGCCTTTGTCCCTATAGTCTATTGTAAATGCATTAGAGGGCCCAGAGGGAGTGTGTGTGTGTCTTTTTCCACACTGCAAGCTCCAGAACTCGAGCACTATGGAGGATGTTATACACATTCTTGACATGCTCCCTTACATAGAGAAGCTTTGTTCTACACACTACTTTAGGCAATAATGTAAAAAGAGTTGTAGAATCCTAAATTACATATTAAATAAACCAAAAGATTTCGCTCCATATATTCACTTAAATAGCCCACACATAAACATACTATATGGCACTGATAGACATGCAAGAGCACAGCTTGGACCTGAAATAAAAAAAATGAGAAAACGTCTGCTGTGCAGTGACACCTGTACAAATATGCCCTTCAAGAAAATGTCATCAGAATAAACTGCACCACATAAAAAAAACACCTCTCCAGCTGTTAAGCATGAGGGTGGAGGGATCATCCAGGGAACAATTCAATAGTAAATTAATGGACTCAATAAAAAAAACAGCAAATATGGAAGCAAACATTATACTATAAAAAATGCTGTAATTAAAAGAAAATGGCTTCTACAGCAGATAATGATCCTAAACCTACAATCAACAATAACTTGCAAGCTAAACGTATTTGACCCGGACCTAAACATTAACCTTAAAAAGAGCAATGCAGCAAGGTTTGGCCCAAGAATCTCACAAATCTAGAATCCTTTTGCAAGAAATAATGGAAACAATTTGAAGCTTGCAAAATTACAAGCTTTGACAAGCCAAAGGGGATGTTAAAATGTACTGACAATACAAAGAGCCCTGTTCTGTTTTTGATATTTGCATTAAAGTCGTAAAAAAAAACATTGATGAAGTATTTGTATTTAACTTTATGCCTTTAAGAAATATTGTATATTTTCACTCACTTAAATATTCAAATAAACTAAATCTTGCCCAGGGCTGTCTAATGTAACTGTGCAGTAACTGTACAGTACATTTTTTATATTTTTCATGTAGCCAAGAAGATTATTTTTAAATAATAAAAAGCTAAAATTTGACAGATTCTTAGATCTCATCGAAGGTTCTAAGAGTTACTCTTCATTCCAGGAATGGTGCATCTAAGAGCAGTTGAGAGGCATTTAATGATTTTTTAGATATCTCATGTGTAGACTAAATATGTAAGATTATTCACAGGCCTGTTACAAAAACGTATCAGCCTTACTCTTATTTACAAGCATTCCCAGTGAAAATGTCTCTAGTAAAGATGATTACCAGTATGTATCCACTCCATGCTGACACATAATAATACACTAAAAGAAAGTCGTCAATGATAGTTCATTATAAGAACAATAGCAGTCTTGCTGCTGAGTGATAAGGTGGCGAGAAAGCAAAAAAGAGAAAGAACAGAGAAGCAGGAGCAGAAAAAAGCAAGACTCACTTCAGAAGCCATTTATTTCATCATTATTTAGGAAGAAAGGCATTTAAAAAGATAGAATATCTAAAAAGCACAGCACTATAGCTCCACTAATGGACACAACTTCCGTTCATCCACTTTAGCTGTTTAACTTCAGCCAAATGCATTTCGATGGGTACATAACTTAAGCTTTGTGAATCAGAACGCTCTGTGAACAGTTCCAGCTGGGTCTTGCAGCCGAAGGCTCCAGACAAATCAAGAGACTCGAAAGCAAATAAAAAGCAAAACAGGTACACTGCATACCGAAAAGCCCAGACAAAACAAGGGCCTCCTCACAACCCCTACACTGAGCAAACTAACAAACCCTGGGCCTAGAGAGCAAGAGAGGAATAAGAGGACTGAAGTAGGCCAACAGCAGCAGAAGCAAGTGGTAGGATAAGGGGCACGGCACTCAAGTCAAGCACTTTTAAGCAGCTGATGATTTGCTATGAAATGTTCCTCTACTTTTTACCTCTCACTGGCCCAGTGCCCTCTGAATTGGCACGACCACCACAGCTGTCCTGAATGTAAGTGTGTGAGCCAGACAGACGGAATAAACGACTGAGGCTGAGTTGGAGAGGGCCAACCCTTCCAGGAAATGCCTGTTAGATCCCAGTTTTATTTAAAGAGACAATCGTTCATTACTAGAAGTCACAGAACATGTACACATTCAGGGCTGTTATTGCTTGTGAAAAGCAGTAAGGTCGAGGACCGGCTCCAAATCTGTACATGAAGTCAACAGTAGATGGGGCATTTTCTTTCAGAGGACCTTTAGGGTTTTCTCTAACTTAAAAACCTGACAGAATTTTGAGTTTTTAATTTACTGACAGCTTTAAAACCAAGTTTTTTTTTAAGAAGGCTTGATAGAGATTCACACGTTTCTTCCTCTGCTATGAATAATATCTTTAAACAATTCAAGGAATGGAGAGAAATGAAGGACAAAAGCACAAGCCTACACTGAACACCCATAATCTCCACTTTTTCAAAATGCACTGATTTAAGAACAGCAAACTAAAGACTCTGTGACACTTTTTCATTCCGGCCACTCTGGTCACTCCATCAAAATATACTCCCATCTCAATATATTGTTTTTATTGTTTTATCTTATTCTGCCCAACTGGTTTATTTATTGTCCACTGTTTACATATTTGCAAGTTTGCACTGCTAAATAAAAAAAAAAAATCTGCATTCTTGTACTTTCTGTATGGCTGACATCAGTCATCTTCTCAATATGCACAACAACTGGTGTTCATTGTTGTTTCACTGTGTTTAACTGCACTAACTCCATTACACACACTAAAAGACTCTATACTTTTATACTTTATATTTTATTGTATTTTTATCTGTATCATTATAGCTTATCCTTCTTTTGTAACTTCTGTGTACTATGTATACCTGCTACTGGATGTCCAGAATTTTTCTCTGGGATCAATAAAGCATCCATCCATCCATCCATCCATCCATCCATCCATCCAACCAGCCAGCAAGCCAGCTAGCCAACCAACCAACCAACCCACCAACCACCCAACCAACCAACAGCTGATAGAACAACATGAGCAAAAAAAAATATTTTGGCAAACCTTTGTCAAGAACAAATGCCACTTAAAACTTTACCAAACAAACTAGAAGCCTAATGTTAGCCATGTCCACAAGTGACATAAATGGGCACAAAGATACCCAGGATGAACCAACACACTATAGAAAAGTGTATTGTGGTCAGACAAATCAGTGTGTCATCCAGACTGTTATCAGCAATAGGCCAGTACACTTCTATAATGCAGCACTAATGCAGAAAGACAATGTTAAACCACATGCTGCACATTTTACAAAGGCATTTCTGCAAAGAAGAATGACTGCAGTCCGCAACTCTTGTCCGCAACACAAAATGTGCAAGAAGTTCATTAACAACACACAAAGTCAAGCATACATCAAAAGATACTTAGAGTCTTATGACAAAACTCATACAACACTTCATCCGCCTCCCTCTGCAACATGATTAAACCGGAGGAGCACCTGACACATTTCGTAAACATAAACGTAAACATATAAACACTTCTTCACGCAGCTGCCAAGTGTGATAGAGTAAACGAGTGTGCGTGACAGGGTTAGAAATTATCCTGGCTGGCCTTACCTGCCTCTTCTTCACATCAGACAACACTCCTCTTTTCTCTCTAAAGGAAAACACATGGAGGATGGAGTGGCGTAGAGAAGCCAGGCTACGTGTGTGTGTGTGTGTGTGTGTGTGTGTGTGCGTGTGTTTGTGTGTATATCTCTCAGTATATCTCTCCCTGTCTCTCTGCTTTACCCTCTATCCCACACAGTAGCTCAGTCCACTCAAGGTCAGGGATGTTGTGAGTGTGTGAATGAGGGAGTGGCAGAGGATGACATCATTACTACTCCAGCGCTGTAGACCGGATCAATAGACTAGTGTCTGTGGGCGGATCCATGAGCTCATCTTCTCAGCCAGGACCTGATGACTACAGCCTGCTTGCCTAAGTGTGTGTGAGTGTGTGTGTGTGGAAGTATGTGAGTGTATGTGTGAGGGTGCACATGTGCTAGACACTCAGGGAAATTCCATTACGCACACACACATACTCACACACACACAAACTGACACATACACAGACTGTCCAACACACAAGCTAATCCAACCTACAGCAGGATAGTAGGCATTTCTGCTCTTCATTTATCTCCTGTGTTTAAGCTCCACAGTCGAGCAGTGACTCAGCCGTGTTTTTTAATGATGAGAAACGACTTTACACGGCCATTCATGAGCTGAGGGATGCTACCTATTTCCTCCACAGCATTACAGCTCATTCACTCCCGTACCCGCCACAATGAGGGACACCACTGTCCTGAAAAAGCCATTATTTACATTTACAGCCAGCCTAAACAATGCTGAACCTTACTCTCTGTCATTATGGCTAATAGCCAACATCCTACACAAGCTTATCTGGGCAGTAAATGTTTATTTGCTTAGTAAAGCTATTCTAATGGGAGCTTAGTGTTTTTTAAAGTTTTCATCCAACACATGGATTGGTAATTCCTTCCTTAGTAAAGTTAAATCTGATAAGATGTGACAAAATCCAACAAAATCCAAGCACTGGCTGAGTGGTGTTCAGGAGAAATCTGGAACGTTGGAAGTTTTTGAAACTAGGTCACAAAATATCACAAAACTTTATCACAAAACTTACTTTTGTAGTACTGATTGCATAGATCACAGTTGTTCACAGAACAACACATCACGCTTAGTGGACACTACAAGAACACATAAACATTGTCTAGGCATATACTCAAAAAATAATAATTAATTCCAGTGTTTTGGATACAGTGTTAATACTATAAATTATATCAAATACAATTTCTGTGTGCTTTTGCTTGTGCCGTGAACTAGCCAATCAAAGCAGACCTTTTTTTTTTAATGTGCTCCATGAAAGGAGAATCAGCATGTTTCATTCTGAGGCAAAATAACAGGGGGGTAAACAGGCTTGTTAAACATCAGTGCATTGTTCACCACAACCTACAAACTTCATACATAAATGAATTGCTTATATCTATGCAGCAATGTAATCTGTAATGTATTTTGTACATATAAAGCACATATACATAAATATAAAGCACATATACATATATGCTGTATCTGCTTAAGCAAATAAATCATTGCAAGGTCAGTCTAGTCAAAGTCAATCTCAAAGGCTGTCATTCAACCACCAATTACCATTCAATCCCTCCATTCTGTTCCTCTACAATTCAAAGGTGAAACAAGAGGTGGACTAGAGGATACACACACACACACACACACACACTTACTTTCTCTCTCTCTCTCTCTCTCTCTCTCTCTCTCTCTCTCTCTCTCTCTCCAAAGCCTAAATAGCTATGTAAAGCTCTTCTGCCCACTCAGGGCAGGTAAACTGGATGGGTGTCAGCTCCATTCTGGCCTGGGCTCTGCTCTCGCTCCCCCTCTTTATGCCTCCGCGAGCAGGCTGATGCAGAGATAGCACTCGTCCTTGCTTCATTTCGCCTGCCTCTGCTAACGTATCAGCCGGGACAAAAGCAGCAGTAAGCAGATAGCACTACCTCTCTCAAGTTACTATGCTGCACTGAAACAACCTCTCTCTCTCTCTCTCTCTCTCTCTCTCTCTCTCTCTTTTACGCACACACACATACACACACTGAGGGCCTCACGGGGTTCAGCTCCTGTTCTAGGTCTGGCTTGACTGACATCATTGTGCCCCAATCATACAAACCCATTCACACGCCGGGTGTACGTTACTCTCCACCATTGTTATAAAGCGCCCCATTTCTTTCCAGCAGGTCGACGACTGGCTTACTGCCCGCTGCAAAACGAGCTCCTGTGAAAGGATGGTTACTAAGCATTAAAACGGCTTTTCAGTGCGGAAAATTTAAGATGATGGGTTTTTACTGTACTGTTGCTGATATAATGGCTTACTTGAAAAAATATTCAGCTATAAAACAAGCTACGTTTTAACTTTAATATGATTAATATATACTTAAAATGATATGAAATGCTTTAAAATGTGTTTGGTCTTATCTCAATGTTTGCCACCACCTGAAAGATCTGACTGAAGTCAATACCCACCCCTGTGTGAAAAATGTGATTGTCCCCTGAATTTCAATGGTTAGATTCCCCAATAATCCCACTTAATGTGGATGTTAATTACTGTCTTATGGCACTGTGAACAAATTTAGCCCACTTCTCCTCAGAGAACTGTTTCAGCTCAGTATATATTGGTTCAGCTTTATATTTCAGTATATTTAGAGTTTAGGTCAGAACTATGACTAGGCAATTCAAAAAAAAAAATTATAATAATGACTTGTGTGCTTCGGATCATTGTCTTGTTGCATGACCCAACTGCCTGATAAAAGATGTCCAATACTCTGGACATTCTTTCATCCACAGTATTACATTTGTACCCAGAATATGTTATGGAAGGCATTACCACCCTTAGTGTACAGTTGTGTGAGCGCTAATGATCTTAACCAGAGACATCTGGTTGGAATAGTCCATGCGAACAGTTATATATTCTCTCCTGTCCTATGACTTCTGTCATGTCAGAGTAAATTCATCAGTTGGTATTGTTACATTGCTGCTGGACACAAACAGGCCCCTGTTGGCCAAAAAGCTGTCTTTTTAATCTGACACTTAAGTAGGGGGCCTAACATTTTCACCTCACCTCACCCCCTTTTTTGAATATTTGAACCGCATAGCAACTGTGAAGCATGGTGGTGGTAGTTTAACATAAAACCTGGCTATCCAGCATTTTTTGCAGATATATCTTGCTGAATTTTGGTATTATTGATACCAATCATTACCTTTAAGCCAACTATAGCTGAAACATGTCCAGGAGACTTGGAATAAAAGCTATAGATGTAAGACAGAGACAGTGCTTATGCACTAAAACAAAAGAAGACAGTCAGACAGGTGCAGACAGAAGCAAATGAATGTAGATAAGCGAGCTCACACAAAACAATGTTTCTGCAAGGCGTCAGAAACAGAAAAGAAAAGAGTCTTTCTCCGCAGTGCCCATATTTTCAAAGCCCCCGAGGAGCCCACAGATTCTCCTGAAAGCACACGTGGGGATCGCTGTTCCCAAGAACCCCCACTGAGAAACAAGCCGCAAAACAGACAGAGCTGGCTTTCTGCTTACAGAAAAAAGTCTCACAATATGAAAGGCTTCCATTTATAATTGATGCTGTGCAAGGGAAGCGAAAAGATTATAAATATTCAGCACCTACACGTAGTTTGAATATCTTAGAGATATTAAAAGAAAGTTCTTTTACTTTGCTCTTCTTCACACAGTGTGCATGAGCTCTGTGAAGATTAAAAAAAAGCTGCATTCATGATTTACACAAGTAGATGGCGCTATTCTGCAGCCTACAGACTCACACGGATGGCACAGCCTTTAATGCTCAGGGATCAATGGGAAAATCTAGTCAGTCAAGTAATGAGTGTAAAGCTGGATTCAGGTTAGCGGGTAGACTTCATGTAGCTTGAAGATGTTTCAGGGGTTACCAATACAGATTAATATACAATATTAAAAATAAAATGCTACAATTTCCTTATTAGATTTTTTAGTTTAAAAAAGAACCTTTGCTGTGAACCTTTTAAAAATCAATTAAAGTAAATGTAAATGTTCTTTACCTAGTTAAAATACAATAACTCAAAGACTCACTTGAAGCACCTTTATGAAAGTAACTTTTTTAATCAGTAACATCACAGCATATTGTGACCATATTAGCTTTAAAAAAATTTATCCACATTGTCATGATAAAATTCCATGTATTGTAAAATGCATAAAAGAGAACCAGGTCACTATGAACAATTAAAAAAGCTTGCAACTCCAGGTCAATCAGTTTTTCATTCAATGTCAAATTCACTCAAATTTTCCAACCTGTCATGTAGTTGGACAAAAACATGCAAGTACAAATAAAAAGTGATTAAACTAAAAAAATATGATATGATTTCTGTGTATTTTAATGTGTTCTAAATATGATAAATATACAAAATAAACCATTTCTTGTCATTTTAGGGGCAAACAGCACAGTATTCTGATCATTTCGCTCAGTTAAGATAGCATGATACCAGCATACTCTGCATTAAATCACTCATCTGTAAGAATACAAAGCAATGCACAACCTGTATTACACAGTAATTGATGATTAAACCTGCGGTTGCAGACAAAACACAGTGACCCAAGTTGTAGTGCTCACTGAACAGAAGCTGAACGGGCCGAAAAGGTCACAGCACTTCACCACGGGAGACCAATTGGCATGTGATTGTGGCATTTGAGCTGGCCGTCATGTGGACTCTCAGAAAACCCACTCCAAACACAACCCTGGTCCAGTGGGTGCTTTAAGATTCGAGCATCACTGAAGCTGCATCCCAGCTGAGAGCCGTCTGCTCACCTATGACGCTTTTACAATGTTTCTTCACCAGCGGAAGGCTAAGTTGCCTAGTAACGCAGACACATAAAGATCTGGGGGCATGGATACTGAGAGTCAGGTTGTTTTGCTGTGAGTCTTCTGTGAGTACTGTAGACAGAAAATACAATATAGCAGCCAACTGTGGAGAAAGAGCTACCTGTAGGTTCCATGGTGGATTTTTGTCCACACTTTATTTTTATATGTAAACTGAAACTGGTTTCTAATCTTTTAAAAGTTCTGTTTAGCCCTTAAAACCTGTAAACCTCTTTAACCTACTCAAAAACTCATATGTATGGATGCAGGAAATATTCAATATTCAAAACAAAATTATTCAGACAAAAATGGCAAAAAAGCACTTTTTGTGGTTGAGTGAAAAGTCCAAATACTTTGTCCCAAACAACACTGTGCTTCACCGGTATATTTGCTGGGATCATTGGCAGACTTAAGGTGGGGGTAGGTGGGGCAACCGCCCCCTTTAATGCTCATTGAAACATTATCAAATTAAACGTGTTGATAAGCTAAATTGCAGATTTTTCTTTTCACTCCTACAGCTGCAAAAAGTCAACTAATAAATAAATAAATATAAAATAAATACATAAACCTCTTCTTCTAATATCATTAATGCTGTGAAGCACAACTTTGTGTACGTGATCTTCTGGACACCTTATATGCTATTCAGTTTCTCCTTTTTTTGTTAATACTTTTCTGTACAACACGGAAAATCATATTTTGAATCAGGAAATATGTATATTGTTGCAAACCTGACACAAAATATTTTTGTCACACAAAACAATATTTTAAAAGTAAACTGAGGGTGTCTCACAGCCCTGAGCTGTTAAGAGAACAGACAGTGAGGCATAAATGATTGCATACATTAGGGTGCATGGTTGCTTGACAAATCTCAAGCATTATTTGAAAGATTTCCTTGGGGATTTAATGTAATCTCATGCCTTATTACCCCTCTCTGCTGAACTCTCACACGCTTGCTCTCGTTAGCTAAAAGAGAGTCGTCCTAGGAACAACATACATACAACATACATACAGGTATTTGTATTTGTGAATGGGTGTGAAATATCAAGTTCAAGCAAGGTCTGATAGTGTTTTAAATTTCTGAAGTAGTGCTAAAATTGAACCATCCTATAGTCCACACTAGGTGTGAGCGATATGGCTCTAAAATAATATCACAATATTTCATGGTATTTTTGCAATAATAGTATTCTTGTTTTTTATGCATTTTTAATGAATATACTACTGCAAATAAATGGCTAATTTTTTTAGAACAGTCAAGCAACTCTGGCAGAAATCACATCTTCAGTTAATACAGGAGGACCTGCATGCATATCCCACAGATCAGTACAGCTTTTGTTTTTAGATTCTGTGAGACACAGCAAAAGTAATGGGACACAATACTAATCCTATGTCCACTGACATTTGGCATGTCAGTGTATATGGTAAGAAAATGATTATCTGGCCTATAAAGGTGCCAGAAATAACTATCTATAGTTTAACATCATAGAAAAATAAAAACACTTTAACCAGACCAATCAGTGTAAAAATGTGTATAGAAATTTAAATATCTTAAATATTCAAATATATTAACAGTGTGATTTTATGTGCAAAATACATCCAAGCACCATCCAAGTTACTGCGTCAGTTTTCAGCTTTCACATTTGTGGTTTACACCAATAATAAATATACCAGCCTCTCAACATCACTGTTTTAAATTCCAATACACTTTTATAAATTATCACAAATTATTTTTTTATATATACATTTTTTAAGAACCATATTGACATTGCTACACCTTTAATCCATCACACGCTGGTTAAAGGTGAAGCCTGAACTTGCGCACAATTGCTTATCAGAAAAGGAAAGCCACGGCCCGGTGCGCGTGCGAGGTGCATGAGGTGTGTGTGTGTGTGCGTGTCACTTTAAAAGGCTCGTGCAGTTCATTGAGGCAGCCACACACTGAGTGTCTATTTATAACCTCTGTGGTTGAGGTCTCCATTACATTTGCATGGGAGCCGTGCGCTCGCACCCCACTTGCTCCTCATTTGCATACGCCGGCTGGTTCGCACAAAGCCCTTCCTGCTGCGGTTTACCATTCAAATGGCTTCTTGTGTATATGTGCATCTTTGTGTGTGCATCTGTGTATGTGTGTGAGCATGGTGGGTGGGGCCAACATTAAGTGTATCTGTGTGTATATGTGTGTGTGGGGTTTGTGTGCAGGTGTGAATGTGTATGTGTGGCTGTCGCTGTCACTACGGTTCCTCCTCTGTTAGCACTAGTGGAGTACGTGCATGTGCGTGTGTGGAAGCTGTTTAGCAGGACTGTGTGTACTCTAGCAAAACGAGCCTGCCTGTGTGTGTGTGTGTGTGTGTGTGTGTGTGATGAGTCACTGCCTGATACAGCAGGAGGATTAATTACACTCACTGAGCCCATGTGTGTGTGTATGTGTGTGTTTGTGCGAGTGTGTAGGTTTGCAGGCCTGGACGCACACTCGCATATATCAGCGTTAGCGTGAGTATCAGTGGCCATGTTTAAGTAAAAGAGTTCAGTTGTGCAGGTTTGCAGAGTGTATCAGGTGCCCCTCTCTGCTCTCGTCCTGCTGGCCAGTTTCTCTGTTCCTGGGAGGACAGTGAGACGCTCAGATCATCAATTACAGCTGGACACAAATCCAGCCAAGCTCACTGACTCCAGAGACACCTTCAGCAGAACAGCACTGAGCCTTCTGTCCTACTCATCCCCTTTCTTATATACTCCCTATAGAGGATGCTTCTGTGCTTCTGTCTTTACTGAAGCATCCAAACATTTTGTCATGACCAATCATTTCCTATAAAAAAAAAACATCCCTGTCACGATAACATTTGAATAGTGTATTATTTAATTTCCTTTGAAAATCAATCCTTATAACAAAAATAAATATAAAAGTTATTCTATAAAGCATGGAAATATAATTGCGTTCTGCATTGCTGTATTGCTGCACAATCTTGCATGTTTGCTGATACATCAATGGTTACACAGGTGTGGTCAGATTAGACACTTTTTTGTGTCTTTGCTATCATGAGGGCACAAAAAACACAAAAACCTAATTATTCACTAACATGTTTTGGGCATAACGTGAAATAAACCATCAAATCAGTGTGCCAGTTGTCTTTCATTTAAGAGCCATTTAAGATGCGTTTGTATCTTAACAGCGAGGGGCTTTGTGCAGCTCATTTATAGAACCAACAATGTTATTGTTGTTAAGTAGAGGGGGTGTATTGTTAAGTAGAGGGGGTGTATTTGCGCTGGGTGTCCGCAGTGTGGATGCCGCACCTATAGGAATGGACTCTTATTATTGACTGTTAATTTCAGGTTCATTTCAGTCAGTGGCGCACCTGTGTTTTCTGCTGCCAAAATGGCAACATGCTTCACTTCCAGACCACCACACCCATTTGTGAAGATTTATTCCAAAACTTCGACCAGTATTTTGAAGATAGACTTTCGAAAATAAACTGTTAAAGTGGTGTAAGGTTGCAAAGAGCATTGTAACATGCCTTGCCACAAGAGGGCGCAAAATTACTTCTCCCTGAAAGACTGAACGCTTTGAACTGCTTATAACTCTCGCCCTATCATATCCCATGTACGACCAACTAATTGCTAATGGGTCTTCTTTTCTGCTGCACCCAGAGAACACTCTATAATGCACAACCATAATGTACTATACAATCCTCCTTAAACACAAAAAAATGGGCTTTTAGCACGTGTTCTTTACTAAGCTAAGTAAAGGCCCTGCCATTGCCCATAATGTATTGCAAGTGAGGAGGTCATTAGCAGCCCTGGCCATTAATATGGCTCAATCCTTCTGCTCAATACTATTCGCAATCCAATCAACCTTGACCGAGCGTCCAAACCCCAGGCTCGCTTCGCAGCTCAGCTCAGGGGCAGTTTATCACAGCAGCCTGTCTGCAGTCAACCTGTCTGGTTTATAGCCATTGATGGGTCTTTGCATATATAGTGCTTAGCATTTTTACTGGACCTGCGAGAGCCTCAGGAGAAGTAGAAAAAAATTATGGGGTATCACATGAAAGTCCAGAGGGCTGAGTCAAACCCACCTGTACCTCTCGCACATTTTTCCATTACATTCCTGCACTCCCACACCCTCTCCAACATACACACACACACACACACACACACACCTATTCAGAAGTCACTCAATACATGGTTTAAGGAGGGTAGCTAGTTTAATGTGTCTGCCTGTGTGTATTTGTCTCCAAACCCAAAGACCTCTCTCTTGTCTGCCAGCAATTTTGAGCGGTTAGTGTAATGTGCAACAGTGGAGCCCGTGGGGAGACTGACTGTAGCTGGAATGTTACTTTAAAAAAATAGTTTTAAAAATAAATAGAAATTCAAATAATTCCCCCTTAAACATAAATGTAGTTGATCAGACGAGAAATATTTGGTGCCTTAAAAGTTTGCTTATTTATTTAGGAAGTTCTTTACCTATGAAGCTACTGGAAACAGAAACCCATGCTTTTCATTATAGGCACAGAATGGTTGGGGGATATATTGAGTTTTTAAGAAATACCTATATATTTTCATACAGGACATAAGATCGCCATTCTTTTCCTCCAGGTTGTCGATAACGATTCATAGCTGATCATAGCATTTATGAAAAAGATTGTCCACACACATTCGGACATGAATAGTCTCCAAAACAGCCTTCTTTTCAATGGAAGTCAATGTGAAAACAGTTTATTTCAAGTCATTTTGAAGTATTTCTATTGGTATTTCTTCCTGGTGTTTGCTGCTGCTGTTTTATGTGACAAATACAGACCTTCGACATATCATGCACCTTTTAATTTTAAAATACAGTTTTTCATTTTAAGGTACCACAAACTGCAGTATTGAAGTTATAATGGCCAACCAGATCTTTTTCTATGCGTTTTTTTTTTTTTTCAAACTTTATAATTTTAACTACTTAGAAACTGTAGAATGTAACTGTTTTTCTGAGTTTTTCTGAGTAGTCCATGGTAATGATATGGGCAAAACATGTGAAGTGCGATAATTCTGTTTGATATCCCATTTTTATGTCTAATATAAAATGATAGAGAGACTAAACCCTAAATCACACTTCTAAAAAATAAACCTTTTCTAACCTTTAAAAAAGGCTTTTATTGTGGTAATTTCCAACTCTGCAGCACTCTTACAGGTTCAACTGTGCTATAGGCGAGAATGATGTACAATATGCAAATCAATCAATCAATTAATAATACTGCCCACCTGCTGACATCCAACCATTTGAGTATCACTGTTATCAGAGGCACACTGCTGCTGCTGCAGCTCAGCCAATTAGTGCTTCCTCCTGTCCGGCCCCTAAACCCATACATCACCCAGTGCCCCCCCTTCCAAACTACCCCTCGCACTTTTTTATCATTTTTTTTAAATTTGAGTTGAGGGTGGAGCTAAAATCAGAGGGTTTAGTGGCCTTTAAGTTTTTCAGCACTACCTCACTCTGTCTCCAGCCTTGTCTATGCTGCTTGAGCACAGTCTGAAGCATAAATGCAAAGCTGCATGCGGCTAATGCAATTTAAATTTGCTTAAATTTACTGTTATCGCAGGTTTCATATGCTTAGCGTAAAAAAAAAAATCACAATAATTATAAAAATATCATTTATTATACCGCCATATATCTAACCATCAGAAATTAGGTCTGAAACTGTTCAGCTTTTTTTCAGCTGTATTCAGTGGGAAAGAAACTCAGTGTTTCTCACTGTTTCCCCTGAAGATGTCTAAGGTTTTATATGCCCTTGGCAGCTGCTTTATGCCGTGTGCTTTATGCCGAGTTTCACTCGAAGCAGTCAAGTAGCCCTATGTTACGAGCAGCTCTCTCCCACCCACGCTTACTGGAGATGAGGACGCACCCACAACCCATAATGCGCCTATGACTGTATGACATATTGTCATTACTAAAATTAGACAGAAGTACTTTAGCATAGCTTCAACTTTCCGATGTAATGACCCTGTCTACGTTTGATCTAAAGGGAAAATCATGCAAATTCTATTATCTGCCAAACTACTAGTTTCAGGGGAGTGTGTGTGGGGATTATGGTGAGAAATAATGAGTTAGCTCTGCATGTACGCTCACCATATTTGTAAAAGATTAAGGCTGTCCAGAGCATGATAAACGGCCAAGCGCACAATGCACCAATCAGAGCAGTTAATCCACTGTGGGCAGGAGTAGGATGGGTTTGGGTGAAGGGGAAAATTACACGTGTCCCTGCTAATAGAGCAGTGCTTATGATAATACATCTATCATTACAGGAAGATCCACACATTCCACAGACACACACTCACACACACACACACATTCACTGCTCCACCTCTCTCTGCACATACACACACAGAATCTCATACTTTTACAGGTTTGTTTACAGGTTCGCCTCATCACTACATGAGGTCATGCATACCGTATGTCCCGTATGTATTATATGCAGCACTGTGTAAAACTCTTAGGTAGCCATAAATAATGTCTAAAGCTATTTAGCTAAGCAGTCAGTTTGTTTCTGTCTGTCAACTCTAAAATGAATACAAATAAACATAAATACCGCAAATATTACAAAGAGTGTGTTGTTTTCAAAAAGTTTTATCTTGAGTAGAAGCATACAGTTCCAGTGCACTCCAGACACTGGAGCATTGTTCAGTTCCATACTAATATCCTAACTGTATAAAGACCACATAAAAAACCCAGTGCACTGTTTTAACTGTCTAAAAACATACAATTATCTCTTCAGCACAAAGCGTATATACATAATTAAAAGGTGCCCTAGATTAGAAACTGTATTTTACTTGCCACAGCTGAATAATGACAGTGTGGTACATGGAACTGACATACTGTGAACCTCAAACCTCAGTGTTATGCATTGTTACGTCTTAATTTAAAAGAAAATTTGGCATAACCTAAACAAAGTTGGAAAATGGGCCAGTTCCAACCCCTCAAAACTGTGATATAACAGTATACAATGACACGCCAACATTCCATACAACATGTGATCCATGACTTTTGGCATGTCCCATGGAAGCTAAGGAATGCTGGTCAGTGTTCAACCTCTCTCGCTATATAACATATAGCAGCTCACAGGTGTGGTCTTGCTCAAGAAATCACAAGGTAACCCTTCATGATACTGTAATCCTATGACTTTTGGCATGTCAGAGTATTTACACCATCAAAATCGATTAACTCATGGTTGACATGGCTGAATGCAAAGGCCTTGTGACTGCGGTTTTTCCTGTCCCAGTGTTCACAGGAGGAGAGCTCAAGCTCAGCACACCTCACAGGAAACTAGTGGGAATGCAGACTTCCCAAGTCTCCCAGAAGTGGCGGGAGTCTACCTCATATCAATAATGACTCCCTGATGCCCGCAAATCAGATAAAATCTGCCCAAATCTGGAACGTGTGGCAAAACACAAACATGCACACAGGCAACACAGACTTTTTCCCCAATTGCGTGACAGAAAAAAAGGCACTCCCCTCGTGTGTATACTCATCAAGCGCATGCAAAACAGAGAGTGTTCTGATTGGCCTGTTCTCTACAAAAATCTGCAAGTCAGCCAATCAGTTTTTAGTGTGGGCGAGCATTGTTTTTTTTCCCCTCCTGGACAGGATGTGTTTAAATGATTGCAAAAAGAATGTTGAGGTCCGTGGTACCGCCCTGAAATAAATTTTGCAACTTGGGATGTCTGTAAATGTCAACATTTTAAAGAACGCTAACCTCTGCTACATTATAATGGGAAAATGTCCATTTTCTTCATGATCAGTGGGCAGAGATAATGGTGCAACCCACTTAGACCATCTGATGGTGCACTAGCCAGGGAACAGGCAGGAAATAGAAAAGTGTTTTTAATTGATATAAAATGGTACAAAAACTGTGATTGTGATGTGAACTGTGATGATTGTATATAAAAAAGTGCTTAGTTTATTAGCATTGTGAATTCTCAATAAATGCATTTAAACCAACATTCATAGTTACTACTTATATTACCTATATAGTTTAAGTCCTTTTTCTATATAGTATTAATATAGCAATAAACACTCAATTTGTTTAAGTGAGCATGTACTGAACATCATACCAGAATGAATCTCAGACATTTTCTTGTGTCAGGAACATGTAAAGAACTCTTATCTGCCAGTTATTTCTTATGTTTTACAACCGTGTTTAATAAAAAACTGCACGTAAGGTTGAAGGGGCTTTTTACTATACGTAAAGAAAATGAAAAAATGAATCAAATTTAAAGGAAACAATCGCTTGTGCATCATTTTGCAGTTTGCATCTATTGTTGGTGTCTGTTTAGAAATTAAGTTGTTATGTAAGAACTAAAAATCACAATCACACTTTTTTTAAATATTGCACAACCCTACACTGTACAACTTAACCATAACTTTAACTGTAGTAACTGTAGTAAAGCTTCTGCTCTTTTTAAAGAAAATATAAGAAATACAAGCAAATAAAACACACAGCATTTGCCAAATAAACTTCACTAAACACACTTTACTAAGCCAGGACAAATTTGTAGGTCCTGACACTGAGCCCTGTTGATCTTTCAATCCCACACACACACACACACACATACAGAGGTGTGAATGCATGCAGGAAACACAAATGAAGCGCTTGTATGCAAATTAAATACTCTAGTGCACCACACAGCTCCACATGCACAGACATGTGCACACACAGCCTGTGTGTGTGTGTATCGATGTGGTTCTGGATGTTCAGTGTTGCAGAAAGTCCAGTGCAGCAATAAACCTGCTCCACTCCTACGCTCCCTAATCCAAACCTGCTCACTGCAGGACACACACACACACACACACAAGGGCAGCCAGGCGTGAGTGAGAGTATGTTTGTGTGTGTCTGTGTGACAGATTTAATGTGTGCATTGCAATGTGTGATAGATTGACAGTGTGTTTGTGTACTGTATGTGTGTGACAGGTTTAATGAGCGTGTCCGTGTCTGTGTGTGTGTGTGTAAATGTTTTAAACCTTGTGCGTGTTTACATTCCCATTTCATTGTTCCCATGTGGCAACTGTTAAATGATGTATATTTATCCCATAGGAATGAATGATGGAATGCTTTAAAAAAAGGTCTCACATGTGCAGGTACAATAGCAACACCCTAGCAACCACACAGGGATGTCATAGCAATCTTGTGGGACATAACAGCAGCCACATAGCAAATCCTGTGGAAGTTTTATAAATCCTTACACCTCGCAAGCATGAGCGATACATTATATGACCAAATGTTTGTGGACAGCTCTTCTAATGTTTGCTTTCAGATACTTTAAGTTGCACCCATTACTGACATATACAGCTCTGGAAAAAAGGGACCACTGTAGTCTCTGAATCGGTTTCTCTGATTTTGCTATGTATAGGTATATGTTTGAGTAAAATGAACATTGTTGTTTTATTCTATAAACTACGGACAACATTTTTCCCAAATCCCAAACAAAAATATTGTCATTTAGAGCAGTGGTTCCCAACCTATGGGTCGCGACCCAACCTATGGGTCGCCAAAGATCCACGATGGGTCGCGAAGCCCTCTTGATTTTAAGGGGTTTAATTTTAATACTATATATAGTCTAGGGTAAGCAAAATTCGCCGCGCTGCGCTGCGCTCTCTCCGGCAGCGCGGAGCTGAATTCAGCGCGAGGCTGAATATAATAATATAATAATATAAGAATATAAAACTCAGTTTAGTTAAATAAATGAAAATGAGTGAGGGCCTGTAAAGTTAATCAATTATCGTCCAATATTTGGACAGGTTGAGGTTTTGGTGAGCTGTTTTACTGATTTGAAACTTAAACTGAAACTGATATTATTCTTTTTTTTTTGTTTGTTTGTTTTTATTTTATATAAATTATTTTTTATTCATTTTAAATAGTTGTATTATTTTATTGATCTAATTATTTTTTTCTTCATAAGATAAAAATTCCTTATGTTTTATGTATAAATGTTTCCTTTTTTACGTGTTTATTTTATTCATCTATAGTAAATGTCAGTTTTTATTTGTCATTTCTACTTTATTCTTTTAGAATCATTTAAGGGACCAAAAACCTCACCCTGAAAAGAAATATGCTAGATCTTTTTAGATGAATGAGCTTTATAGCCCATATTTAATCATTTATCAATAAGAAGAACAAATATGTTCAATTCAGAAGTTTATAATCAGAAATAAAAAATAATAATTATAGTAGAAGCGAAAATCACTATTTCTCATGCACATTAACTTGGACGTCTTGACATCACAAAGGATCTTGTCACTGAATGTATTTAAATTCTCACAGCAATAGTACAAAATGTAGTAACTGACAGCTATTTGTAATTGGTTGGTTGTCATTGGTTGGTATGTAGGTATTTTGTTTTTGATCTTCAGCCCTGTCTGTCTGTCTGTCGGAGATTGTTTTTAGTAGTATTGTGCACCAAACAGCAAAATCGCTGAGCTATGACCCAAGAATGGCCAGAACCATGAAATAATTTTTTAATGACTTCTTTGACATAATTGTTAAACTGACAGTGCTAAGTGTCAAAATATTGCAATGAGGACCAATGCTCCAAGAAATCCTCTGAAATTACTTTCTCCGAAAAAATCAATTTACATTAACTTCCATTGACAGCTAAGAATCTTTTTCCCTTTCCTGTAAAGTTAAGCACAAACACACATCTTCATCCCTCTTCTCCATACTGCTCCACATTATCCTCCACACACAAAGATACAGACCCAGCAGAGCTGCTCTACAGCAGGAGCACTAGCCTCACGCCGGGAGGAGCTCCTCAGCTTTGGTTTCTGTATAATGTTTGTGGGCACAGAGTGTCTGTTTGTGCACCGGTCATATGATCCTGAATTACTGAATACAGTCTAGCCAAGCAGCAGCTGTCCCTGACACTACTGCCATATTTAAACACCATTATACCAGATACTCATCATTATACACCACTCTCCATCACAAACACAACAGTATACCAGCAAACAGACATACACATCTGTGTTTGGATATCAAAAATGTACACACACAGATTTCCTAGTACCTAAAGAAAAGTACTGTCAGTAGAATATGTCTCTGGTGCAGATAAACATGGACCTATTGGCACTTTTCCTAATGTCTAAGCATTGAGCTGTGGAGCATTGAAACTTGGGGAGTTAGTTAGTCTCATCATAGCAATGCTTCACAGTAGAGGACAGTAGAGACAGTTACTCCATCAAAAGCAGGGTACAATCTTTTTAATAGCCTTGATTTTGGAAGAAACAAAGAATGAGAAGATGTCTCAATACTTTTGTCAGTATATACAGACAGACAGACAGATGGACAGAGGAACAGATAGATGGATCTGAGGGTGTGTCTCAGCAGGCGAGTGGCTTTGGCATGTTTTCTTCTTCAGCTCTACCTGCAGCTTCCACCAAGCGCACCCCACACTGAGCCCAGCACAGCACATCACAGCACCAGTCACAATCTCCACACTGAACATTCACAGCCACTGAGATACACACACACACACACACACACACAATTCTGGAAACCTTGGCAACATGGAGTGGAACCTACACTGATGATGTCACTCTACAGTAGCATGCCCTCTTTCAGGCCACAGTTATAAAACAAATCCATGAATATACTAAAGCCTGGGGAAAATATTAATAACAATAACCAAACAAAAAAAAATAAAATAAATTGAACTGAATTGAATAACCAAACAAAAAGAGGAATGAACATGTGTGTGTATTTGTGTGTGTGGGTATATCAGGAGAGTCCTTCACTATCTTTAAGAAACTCCTGAAGACTCAACTCTTCAAAGAGCACTGACTCTCCTAACTCCTCCAACAAACTGACAACTTCTAACCTCATTTCCTTCTTCCCCTCCTTCACTCCTCTATCCCACTATTTCCCTTTGGCCTCCTTTAGGCCCTGTCTAAAAAAATGTTTTGCCTTGAACTTCTATTTTCCCTATTGCTAAATGTACATAATTATTTGAAAGCCGCTTATAATAAAAGCGTCTGCCAAATGTAAAGTAAAAAAAATATCTTAGTGTTTGCCTCTCTGAGAACATCTGACCCAACACCACCACCACATTGAAACACCACATTATGGTATACATTGGACATTTTGCAATGCATTATGAGTGTTTGAAAGTAAACTACAGTATGCAACCATATACTGCACTATTTCTGTCACAGGGAGTGATTATAAATGGAGCTTAAATATGTTCACTAAACCAGCTAAAGCAACTCAAAGGCATTTTCAGCCTCTTATTTCTTAAAAGGAGCACACCCACCATAAGATATCACCATCATATCACTGGCAGACTGGCAGATAATTGCCTGCAACAAATACAAATGTTTCCATATGTTTCAATGTCAATGTTATTTGGTGGACACAGAAGTTTGTAGACATCTGCTTATCCAATGTTTCCTACTTTATAAAGTAGGAAACCCAATACAGGGAAGAACATATGTCTCTAGCCAAAGTTTATTACCGTGATTTTATTGGAGTAACTGTGTGTATCATGCAGAGAAGCTTTATCCAATTCCAGGAGGAATAACTGTACCCTCACATAAACATCTATGTGTTTATTCATCCCCACCTCATTTAGGCAAATGCAAGTAAACTCAACTGATAGTTCACTTTGTCCAGAGAGTCCAGAAAGATTCAAATGAAGGCTGACAAAACTACTGTGTGTTTTTTTAAACCTGTAATCAAACTGAATTACACATTTGACCATTTTTCAGTTTTAAAATGATGCATAGTTTGCAGTTTGAAAGTTTTTAGTTTTATTAAAATCAGAAACTTGGATCTGAAGACAGTACAAAACTGCTATCTGACAATTAGGTTTTAAGCAAAATAAACACCTGAAAAAAGTAAACTTTGCATGTAAACTATAAAAAAAAACAGAATCGATACTGGGTTTCAATTATCAATACAATATTGCAAAACATAATATTATCAATCAATAATTTCTAAAGCACCTAATGAATGCAGGGTAGGCTAAAATGATAGGAGATCATTTAGGGCTGTGCCATATCGTTTTGTACACGACAATATTGCCAACATTTTTAAATATTGGGAACGACTTTATACCCTGAAGTATCGTTCCATATCACCCACCCCAATTATCACTAATTCAGGGTACTAATTCATATTCTCAGTTCTCATTTCCTATTATACTGTATACTAGAGACAAATTACATCTGTCAAGCATCATTTCTTTTACTTCAGTCCTGAATATATGGAGATATGTGTAGTGTGTTATTAGTATCATAACATTCTGGATCATTCGCTTCTGTAACAAATTCTTGTATTTTTTAATATGTCAGTTAGGGGTGTGCCATATCATATGCAATATGCAGTATGCAATAATACAATTTTATTTTCATTTTGTTGCAGTAGTGTATTCTTGTAATATTTAATTCATGTTTTATGAAAATTGTTATCGTGGAAATACAATCAAATATTGTGATATTATTTTAGGGCCATATTGCCCACCCCTAAAAGATCCCTATATAATGTTAAGAAATGTACTATTCACTGCACTTCACTATGGCAGAGTTACCGTGTCCCATACATAATTGATATTAAATCTTCTTCTCTCAGATCTCTTCACCCCATTCTTACAGTACGCAAGAGGCCCACTTTATTCTTACTGAGAGAGAGAGAGAAAGAGAGGGAGAGAGAGAGATAGAGAGAAGGAGAAGTGGTGCGATATGGCTTCAGAGCAGTAGAACCGTTAAGCGTCCACACACACACTGACAGGTAGGGTTTCTCTGTAATGCTCAAGCTGAGATTCAGTGTGTGACATGCGCTCATGTGTTGCCAAGAGTGTAGGCTACAGCGTACTCACACAATGGGAGGGAGGAGGCGAGCCAGAGCGAGAGTGAGAGAGTGAGTGAGAAGAAGAAAGTGAGAATGAAATAGATGGAGAGAAGGAGAAGTGTGGTGTTGGGTGGGGGGGGGGGGTGTACTAGTAGGCGAACTCTGTATGTTACACAATTCACATTGTATAACAGTGTGGGCGTCACCCACCATCTGCACAACGCCGGCAAACCCAATGCGCTCCACACCTCACTCTGATGTATATTTAGATCCATCCGCCGCGATGACATAAATAGCTCCATCTCTCCAGGAGAGAGGCTCCTCTGCTGCTTCGATGGCACTGGAAGCCCCCAGCCAGCAGGTGGGAGGGTGTAAAGTGTGTAAAGCCTGACTGGAATGACAGAGGATGCACTCAGTGACCTGACAGCCCGACTACTACAGCTCCTTTTCAAACTGGGGAACGTGACACTTTAAGGGATTGTTCAACCAAAAATAGTCCCTCCTGCAGTCAACCAGCCAAGTCAATTATTATACACAATTATTGTACACAATTATTATACACAATTAGTCTAATGTACTCCACTGTGTTAAAAACGTGCATTTTTTGGCCTTTGTAGTTTGTTTATTTGTGATTGGTCTTTAAGATGGAGCCTGTATAAACAGTGAAAAATAAGTGAGTACCATATTTTTAGGTGCACTAGATCATAAGGCACATTCTAAGAGACACTATAAGGAACTTCTAGTTCAGCAGGTCTCGCCACTGGGTGGGGGGATAGCTAACTAATTTAAATAAAGCTAAGCTAAGTAAACACAACTGTAATAAAAAAGTCACACGAGGCTGGATGTTAACCCTTCCTGCTATCCTTAAATTTACTAACACCAATTATTTTCTGGGTCAGTAACATACCAGCAATTTAAACCTACAGAAAAAAAAAATATTATAATTAAATTTAAATAAATGTTAGCAAAGTTAGTTTATTCGCCAGTTACTCTATGTTTATATGATGAATTATCAGTGGTTCTGGCATTATTATTATAATGCTATATTAGTATTATATTAGTATTATAAGTTGTGTTGTGCAGGTAGGGCCTAAAGTGAGGAGACATTTACAGAAAGACTATAAAACTGATTGTCATAGTAACCTGTGTAAAATATTGATATTTCTTATGTCTTATGCATATAACACAGCTTTAATAAAACACATTTACAAATGTAAACATTTGAAACATTTTATTTAGACTTTAAAAAATGAATGGAGTCAAATTGACCTCAAAGATAACAGGAAGGTTAATCTACATGGATTTCTCTCCGTTTATTTACATTAAACATAGATTCCCGAATTTCTCAAGCACTAAGGCTGGAGCATTAGCATTAGCATTAGCATTAGTGGCTTCCCGCTAGTGGAAAATCCCTACTATATGTACACAAATGACACTGTGGATCAGGAAATATTCATATCACCTTGCATTTAGACATATAGGCCTACATAGAAATAACAAAGGTGTAAACATTTCAAAAACTTAAAGTGATGTCAACATTGTAAAAGTAAAATATTTTTAAATAAAAATTATATTGTAGGTTTGATAGCCAGATGCACTAAGCAGCCACTGTTGGGCCCTTGAGCAAGTAGCATGGATGAATAAGTGTTTGGACCCTGGCTTTTTAAGCTCAGACATGCCAAAACATAAGTGGTGGCTTGATTCACTTCATCATAAGGTTGTGCGTTCAATACCCAGGTTAACTAAGCTGGTCTGAGTTCTGCTGCCTGATTTTGTCCCATAGGAACACTCTGAGGATAATAAGTACACATGCAACAGGAGCTCAAAGCTGGAACAGACATGTTACACACATTACTATTCTTACTATAACTGGGAAAGAAAACCCCTCCCACAGCACACACCTCAAACTAATACTTCCAACTACTACCAACAAACACAGCATGACGTGGCAGGTACTAAACCCTGCAGCTCAGCGGCACGCCCTGCACCCGCTGCCCTGGCAACAGTCTTTGTTTTCCAGCACACCTTTAAGCTCACAAGGAACTTCATGCATGTGATCAGCAGCAATAACCTGCATCCAAGCTGTGAATTCACCTCATATTTTTAGATACAAGGTAGCACTTCTCTGAGCTCACGGATCTCACACCCTCTGCGGAGGAGAGATTCCCATAGCACACACACACACACACACAGCGGAGATACACCAGAGCAGAACACACACATACACTTCTCACTGAATGTGGCACTGTGTGTGAAAGCTGAGAGAGTTTGATTACTACAGGCTCAGCACCTGCCAAGCGAGACACTTTTCAGCGCGTGCTGCAGAACACTGAGGAAGAGCTCAACTATGCTAAATATGAGGAAGGAATAACTTATACTAGCTTCACAATGCTCTGATGATGCTCAAGCACCAAGAAAATGCAAAAGGACTAACACGGCTACATTCTTTATACTATCGAGTAGAACTGTATAATGCAAAACAGCAGAGGCTGATGTGATTGTGTTTTATCATTAGTTTAAGGTGTGAAACATAAAGCTGTGTATTGACAAAAAAGCTGAAATATCATGATTAAATATATCAATATACTGTATATTAATACATTTCACAATGTTTTAAAGTTCAAATTATAGGAATACTATCATATTTATATTACATGCACAAATCTCAAATCTCAGATTGTTCTGATTATTTTGTATGCAATCAGAACAATCTGAGATCTAAAGATTGAGTACAACACTGCTTTTTAGTGCTCAGAGTTTAAACGCAACACAAAATAAACCACTTGTCTGACACTAATCAAAGTAAACTATTTATTAAAAAATAATATAATGTTTTTGAGATATTACTGTAATACTGTGTATCAAAATTGTTTTATAACCCTAGTAATACACAACATACTTTTTTCTGCTAATACTGTCAGTATTTGCCACTTTACCACAAAGACTGTACTGTGTATTAATTGCCCGGTTATTGATTTGTGTTTATTTTACCTTCTAAATATTATATATTATTATAAACACATATACAGAGCACTTCAGTTTCTGAATTAGTTTCTCTGATTTTGCTATTTATAGGTATATGTTTGAGTAAAATGAACATTGCAGTTCTATTCTATAAACTACGGACAACATTTCTCCTAAATTCCAAATAGAAATATTGTAATTTAGAGCATTTATTTGCAGAAAATGGGAAATGGCTGAAATAACAAAAAAGATGCAGAGCTTTTGGACCTTAAATAATGGAAATAAATTTATATTCATAAAGATTTAAGAGTTCAGAAATTAATATTTAGTGGAATAACACTGGTTTTTAATCACAGTTTTCATGCAGTTCAGCTTGGTTTGATGACTTGTGATCATCCTTCTTTCTGATATTTTTCAAGAGATTTTCAATTTGGTAAAATCAAAGAAACTCTTAATTTTTCAGTGGTCTCTTAATTTTTTCCCAGAACTGTATATTCCAGGTCCCCAAATCCCGCAGAACAGGTAGAGAATATGTTTGCTTGAGCATCCAAAAATCATCTTTGTACTAAGATGCTTTTGTGAAGCCCAGCCTTCACAATATTTACATTTGATCATTGTTTTAACCCAGGAGTGTCCGACCATGGCCCTGGAGATCTACTATCCAGGAGAGGTCAGACTTACTATTAAATTTAGACAGCCCTGAAGGTCTTTAATACCTGCATCAACTGTGAGATCAGAGCAAAGCTCTGACTGCTAGTATAAATATCAATATTTGATTATGTTTAAATTGTACTCAGAAACCACAGAATATTTGTTCATGCTGGGCTACTAAACAAAAATATATATATTTTTTTATCATTGAATTTAATTGCTGATTTATTTTGTTTGTAAAATAAATCCTTTAAAACTCAAACCAACTCCAATAAACTCCAATTACCTAAATAATGTGATACATATCATGTATATTCTGAAAACTGTCTTTAAGCATTGTGGTTTTATACTTTTGATATTTACCTTCCCCATAACACACACAAACAACAGATGCATACACACACACACACACACACACATAGACACAAATACACAGACAAGTGTGTCATCAGTCCCATGCTTCTTACTCATCCAGTTGTAGTGCCTGTTAAACACACCCATGATAAAGCATGTGTTTGTAAGAGGCCTGTGGATAATGACTAGCACATGCAGGAGGTCAGAACTGAAAGATTTACATCCATCACAGCTCTCTCTCTCTCTCTCTCTCTCTCTCTCTCTCTCTCTGTCTGTCTCCCTCTCTCTCTCTCTCTCTCTCTCTCTCTCTCTTTTACTCTCTTTTTTCCTCTAGCCACTGACCTTGCAGCTTAGACTCTCTGCATGCCAATGATGGTCAGTCTAGCCATGGGTTTCCGTGGTCGTTTTAATGTGCCAGACATAAACACAACCTTTAGTCCACATAGATAATAATGAAGCACTCTGAGGAAAGGTGCATGAGGCCACGTCATTAAAGAACAGTGTAATACATTGTAACAGTGTTGCAATAGATTTTAAATATAACCATTAACAGCATATATCTCATTGTATGTGAATGAGTTGATGAATGGGAGCACACTTAATCTTTGGTCATGCTAAGGCTGCACATTTTACAGATACACAATATTCATCACAATTTTATTGAAATATTCTCTCATACTCAGTGCAGTGATTTCTATTCACAATCCTATTAAACAGTACTAATTACACTCATTGGACAGTTGTTAAGCATGCATTGATGATAAACTATATAGATTTGTTAAATTAGCATAAACTGACATGTCACAAGTCATGGGACACAAACAAGATATGTCCCATGACTTCTTACATGTCAGTTTATGCTAATTTAACAAATATTCAGTACGGGTCACTTGAGGATACTAAAAGTTCTGGAAATTTCTCAGACTGACTGACCTTAATTTCTTAAAGTATTATTTATTTTTTATTTAGTTGAGTAGTTTTTGCCATATTATGGAATAAAACATTACTCAAATAGGGGTATGATGCTCTCAAACACATTAAGAGGGCATTAACTCTTCAGCACAGCTGTTAAGTGAAAGCCATTCCATGGGACTTTACCTCAGAAAATCCAGCCAAGATGTTCAAAGCTGTCATCTGAGTAGGAAGTGCCTATTATGTTATGTTATATATTTTTTCTTTGTAGTTTGAATGACTTTAGTATTAATCGACAATCAATTTTACAAAACTGAAAAATCTTTAAATTAAGGTGTGCCCAAACTTTTGACTGGTACTGCATGTGTACCTTATGCGTACTGTCAACTTTTTTTATTTTTATTGCTACATTTATTGTAGTACACAAAAAGAGGGAGCTGTTTGCAACATCTCCAAAAAAGAGGAAGCAACTAAATTAACAGCAGCCTCTTACTATAATAATATAACATTAGAAGAGAGTAAGCAAGCAAATAAGACAGTGACATATTACTTTATAACAAACAAGAGAGAGAGAAAGAAAGAGAGAGAGAGACTAGGAGCAATAGAGAGAGAGAGAGAGAGAGAAAGGGAGGGAGGCAGGGAAAGGCATCACTAAATGGTTGCTCGCTCAGCCATCCTGTTGCTATTCCTTTCATGCAGCCTATTCATTTTTATTAGAGAAGTCTTCACTCTGCCCAGCACCCTCTGCCCTCTCTGCCCATTTTCCCTGCCATCACCAGGGCCACAAACCCAATGCTCTCCTTCCGCACTGCCCTGTGGCCATGGAGACAAAGTGAGCATACAATAACAACACCACTCTCACATCTCTCTCTCTGTATGAGTGGCAATGCCCAGAAGTGTGGCTCATGTCGAGGTGCTCCTAAAATAGCCTCCATCCTGCCTCCAGCTCAGATGCATTCGATGCTGTGACGGTTTATCAGCAACACCTCCAACACAAGAGCAGGGTTTACATCAGGACACCACAGGGTTAACCCTTAGATACACGGTTGCTTTGCTAAATGTAACTGTAACTGTTTGTAGCTACATGTTGCAAGTTAGCCACAGAGCAACAGGCTAATAAAAACAACTGTGCTAGCATAACGTGTTTTTTTTATCTTGGCTGTTAAACAACAATCTTTATCTAAAACACAATTCAGCTGAATAACAAGTGTAAAGCACAGAGAAAGAGAGCTAACCTGAGGTAAGGTATCTAGATAGCATGCTAACTACCTTGCTAACTTAGCATCTTCTCAACTGACACGTCATTTCTGTTGTTTGGGTAATCCAGTCAGCTAACTGTACATATAGAAGTTCAGAAGACAAGTACCACATTAGCTTCTTAGCAGTATGTTAAGCTTCTCCCTTCATTCACCAGCAAGAAAAAAAAATATCTGTCAAACAGCTGGCCCTCAAAATTACACCCCAAAGCAGATGGAGTTTTTCACAAATTCCATCCACTTATTTAATCAGAACGGGGTTTTCCTAGTATTTAAATCAAAAACTCCCTCTCTAGACACTCTAGCTTCTTACAACTGATTTAGTTTTTTTATCTTGTCTTAAAAATGTGTTGCCTTTCTTTTGCTATTTTTATTGTAACGTAATTCGTATTTATTACAAACGGCATAAATATGTAGGAAATAATATGTAAATAATTATTTTTAGTAAAGAAATCAGCATGTGTATTATTAAGTTCCTCATACAGCCTGTTTAAAAACATCCTGGACAGTATGTCACCATATGTCCTATTACATCACCACCATCTCTGTGTGTTCTGCACTGTAAACACTGTGTACTGCTGTGGGCTAAAACATGCAGTGCTGTCAAAACAGCCATGACATGAAACATGCTAAACAAAGAGGAAATACTGGAATTGCTTTTTTAAATAGAGAGGAGAAAGATGTTGGACACAGGATTGGCTGAGTGACGTAAAGCTTTTCAGTAAACCTCCCTAAGAGAAATACTGTATATGTAAAACTAGTTCTCTGCTGCTAACACAGGCAATGACTGATAAACTCAAATAACTATCAGACAGCAAATACAATTCATTGTTCTGGCAGAAGAAAATCATTAAAGCTGAAAGTATTTTTCAGATTTAGAAATTGCCTAAATGTTGCAGTCTGCAGCCCCATATACACTAAATGCCCACATTCTAAAAATGGTGCATCTATTGCTAATACAGATTTGCAAATGCAAGCAAATAGCTTGTCTAGTCTCTGTAGAAAAGTACAACCAATATAATAGGGCTGTCTGGACCAGAGAAAGCTGAACCCATTGGTACCATACCTAATGCCAGGCATGGGCTAGAGGGGTATAAAACGTGTGTGGTGCGGTGGAACTGTGTTTTCTGGAATTATGGTGTTCTATCCAAAACTTTTTGTCATGTATGGAAGGATGAGAGGACAGATGTAATTGCAGTTATAATTTGTTTAAGTAAACAAGGTAAGCCACTAAACTAAACAACGAAGACAAGACTAAAAAAGAACAAAAAATAGAAGAACTGGGATGCAGCTAGGAGTACATAATACACAAAACCTGACACATGCACAGACAGCATACAAACAGATAAAGACACAAAAAAGACTCGACAAGGAACACTAAAACAAAGGGGCTTATATACATGATGAGGGTGAGTAACACCTGAGACCAGTAACGAGGGGGCAGGGTAACAAACAAAACAGGTGGGAAGACTAATATCAGTGTGGGGCTAGGGAAGAGACAGGACAATAACACAGGGCCATGTGCTAGTGGAGCACATACGGTGGAAAACAAAACAGGCAGAGAAGCAGGACACTACAGTTCTTGTCTGTAAATGCAATCAGATATTTAGTGATTCTCTCTCCAAAATCTAAAAGAAAGTCTACATTGGACAGTTTAGAGATTTTTTCCAACAAAAGCAGGATAAACTCTTTTTAAGACACTTAATTTGGGAAGAAACAACGAATGAGATAAATTCTTTTGTCCATATATCCGTGTATCTGGGTGAAATGCCAACAGCAGTACACCCCTTAGACCTGGGAGTTTGATGCATTCCCTGGCCAAAAGCCACTGCTATACCAGAGTACGTGTTCTTGTTGTCAAAAATAGCAAGATAAGAAATAGACATGTAACACAAATGAAATTATTTAATATATTATGATTTGTACAATATTTTGAATGCCACATACACATGCAAAGAAGTGATAAAATAAGACAATACAAAGGTGAGAGAATGGGCTGCTA